>NC_067399.1:498347491-498987491 GCF_016432865.1 Antechinus flavipes
CTCTGGGGGGGCAGAATGCTTACAAAAGTTTTCCAGCTGGAGGGCAGAATGTGTGCTGGACCTAGAAGGACAAGTAGATTTTTGAAAGATGGAAATAAAGCATTAAGGGGTATTTCAAGATGAAGATTAGTGGGAAGTGGGAAGGTAAGTAGGCCATTGATAAGTTCAAGGAATTCACAGTGCACAGGAGGGGACACTCAAGCATAAGCAAGCTTAGTGGACAAGTTTTTAGGCAGAGAAGCAACAAGATCACTGGTGTGTTTAAAATGAACTACTGGGATAGTGAGATAGGGGATGGATTTCAAGGCAGGGAAAAAATGCAGATAAGGAAACTAGTTATTAAGTCATTATAATAGTCGAGGGAAGCTGTAGTAAGGGGCCTGAACTGGGCAGGAGAAAGGAAGGAATAGAGGAAACAGAAAAGGATGGGAACAATATTATGAAGAAAAACAGTAGGAGCCAGGGACTGACACATGTAAGGAGAGAAGATAGAGTCCTAGATAATTCAGATTTTGAGGGAGAATGGTGTTATCAATAACAAACATAGGTGAGATTACTGAGGAACTGGTTTGGGGAGGAAGACATCTTGTTTGGTTTTTAAAGGCTTATTGGTCTATACACAGAAGACTTAGAAGAAATGTTTGTTGAATGAAGTGTCATGGAATTAAAGGTCAGTGTAAGAAGAGGTTTCCACACCTATTGCCCCAAGGCACCTCAAGACAAATCTCCTAACCTGGATAGAAGTCTTGTGGCATTCCTACAAAAGTACTAATTTGTGACAGTAACCTTGGATTTCAGTCACACCCTACTCCCAGGGCTGCTGGACAGAATTATCCTAATCATCTCTGCCTTTAGCCCAGTCAGCCCCCTCAAAAATGACTCCTGTCCATGCCCCAGGTGATCCTTTCCTAACCTCAGGCTTCAATCACTTCCCTTTTGGTCATTTGGAGCCCATAATGAAGCAGAAGCTTCATTAATCATAATTAATCATTAATCATAGCTCCAGCCAGGGAGGCCATCTCCCCAAGAAGGAAGACAAGAGAAGACCGTGTAAGGAATGATCGAAGGAACAACAGGAGTCTGTCTTTTTCATCTTGAGGACAAACAGTAGAATTACAGATCTTCAAAGTTGGAAGGAACTTCCATATCAGTATTCCCCACATCCTGCCCCATTTCACAGATTGAGGTCCATACAGATTAAGTAAAGTCTACCCAGACTTTCAGCATAAAATTAATAACAAATTGACACCAGAATCTAAGTCTTTTGAATTCTAATTTGGTGTTCTTCTTACCACTACATTATTGGTTGTTTTTTTTTTAATCCATCTAGAAGTATATATTAAGCACATATTGTGTATTATACCACACTAATCTCTGGAGAAACAAAGGCAAAAGTTAAATACCTGTCCTCCATGCAAAACATTTTAAAATTTTATTTTCTTCTTAATGAACAAAATAATCTATTTTCTGTCCTTCCCTTTGCCCACTGAAAAAAGAAAAACAAAATCCTTGTAACAAATATGGGTAGCAAAATTCCTGCACTGACCATGTCCAAAAAATTATGTCTCCTTCTATCACTATCACCTTTTTCTCAGAAAATGTGTAGGTAGTAGTCTCATCACTGGTAGAAGTTTACATTCTTTTAAATTGGAAAAGGGTAAGAGACTGTTTAAATTTGAAAATCTAAGACCTCTCCTCCTCACAGGCAGAAGGAGGTGCCCAGATTAGGGAACAAGCTAATCAACAGAAAAAATAGTCATCTTTGATTTTCCAAACTGACAAAATGAAAGATCACACTACTTCCCCCCGGTAATGTGTTCTGAAAAAAAGAAAGTTAAGCTAGAGTTCTTGAGATGCCAAAAGGAAGGATTGACTGGGGAAGGGGAATCAAGAGAGGCAGAGAGAAACTGACAGAGTCAGAGGAAGAGGGAGATTTCTTAATTCTCTTCCAAGCTTCCTTGGTCAAGCAACTCTTCTGCACCATCCCTAACTGTAGAATGTACAAGTCAGATTGTGCTGAGAACAAATACCCCCTTATTATATAATAGGTGGGGACTATTGACAAGCTCCTGGAATAACTTAGACAAGCTCTGATCGAGCCTGGGAAGCAATTTGACTTCTTTTTATAGGAGTGGTTTTGGAATTGGGTTTATGGACCCGGTTCAGCCACAGTTATGCCCCATCCTCCCATTCCTATGCTCCCTACACACACCTAACCAAACAAAGACAACCCCAAGAGGCCCTCACCCAGTCCTTTGGGACCAGTTTCAAGCCTAAGAGGTTTGCTGACTGAAACCAGGTGGGCACACCCCAGGGGAGTGGCTGCCCCAGCAACTGGACTAGCTGGTTTTAAGAGTACTTTGGGAACAGACCAAACCTGACCCCCAGAAAAGGGAAGGCAGAGAACCAGAGCCTGCTCAGCAGCCTAGGAGAGCAGTTCACCATTATACAAAGAAGAAAGAAACCCGTACCTCTATCTCCTGCAATGCAGTAGTCAGGAACCTAGGGGCAGAGAGAACCTTCTTGGAACTTACACTCAGCTAGGCCATGAGAACAATTTGTTGTCTGTTACCCATAAAGATTCACAGACTTAAGAGAAAAGATCAACTAGCTGAATATCCTTTAGTGTCCAGATAAGAAAACCGAGGGTCAAGGAAGCTCAGAAACTTGCCTAAGATGACACAGAGTTGATGACAAAGTTCTTACTACTACAGTATGACTTCTGGATTACTCATTTCAAAATAGTTTCCCTCTGCTTTCCACCCCTACTTCTCACTCTTCCAGGGTGGGGCAGAAGAATTATAAAGCAGGCTAGCCTTTCCTTGAACCTCAAACTCCAAGCCTTGCACTGGCTCTCGTGACAGTTGTGGTACCTCAGAAAGAAAAACAGAGTCCCTTAAACCCAACAGATCCTTGATTTAGACCTAGAAGAGCCTCTAGAGATCTAGGAGTCCAATCACTTCATTTTTACAGATGAGGAAACTGAGGCTCTGAGAGGTGAAACCGTTTGTCCCAAAGAGACACCAATTTACAGAGCTGGGATCCCAAACTAGGTCCTCCAACTACTAACACAGCCCTCTCACCAGTGGACCACACTTACCTGCCTTTTCTTCCTGGCAATACTGACCTTGACAACTCAAGGTTGGCGCCAAAGCACTAGGGTCTCAGCAACCATAATAGCAAAGGGGAGGGGAGTGCCCTCAGGGATCACTTGCCCACTAATGTATAGAAATTATTTAATTTCATCTATATATGTAGTTGAAATATAAATTTCAACTATAATTAATGTTATATTGTTGTTATGTAATATTATACACATTTGGTGTCAAAGTGGACAGAGTGCTAGGTCTGGAAATCATAGGCTTTAGTCTAAATCCTGCCTCAGATACTTATTAGCTCTGGTTACCCTCGCTCACCAGGATTGTTAGGAAGATCAAATGAGACTTAAGCAATATGCAAATCTTGGACATGGGAGAAATTGTTATTGTTGTTGTTCCTGATATTTGACCAATCTCTACCCCACAGCTAACCACCTGGCCACCCTCGTCTCTAGAGGGGTGAAAGTCCTCCTCAACATGGTCAAAATGGCATCCACGATTTATATTTGAGAAGCAAGAGTTTGTGAGTGTCCTATCGATGTGAGTTATCTAGCAGGGTTGGGAGAAGGAACCTGGGAGAGAGAGTGAGTTTGTCTGGCCTTTATGACTGTGAAGTTATTGCCAGGTAGTGCAGTGTCCAAGGAAACCGCAAGTATGGGGCACCTGGGCACATGGAGAGGCTGGGAACAATGGGGATTGTCAGAGTCTCACCTTCTTGACTAAGAGAGGAAAAGGACAAAATTTAATGAGCACTCAGCAGGTCCTTGGTTATGAAAATAACAGCTGCTATTTATATAACACTTAAGGTTTGCAAAGCCTATTCCTTATATTGGCTCATTTGAATCTCACAACAACCCTGGGAGATAGCTGTTATTATTCTCATTTTACAGATGAAGAAAGTGAGGTTGACTTGCCCAAAGTCATACAGCAGTAAGTCTGAGGCAGGATTGGAACTCAGGCCTTTCTGATTCCAAATCCAGCACTTCGGATACTAAACCACCTAGCTGAGAAGGAGAAATAACCCAGTGTAGGAAAGTGCTCTAGAAACACCACTGCCCTAAGTTCCAGTTCATTACCTAATAGGATGCCCAAGTTCTTCTCCAGGCTGCTGCTTGGTCAAGCCTACCTCATTTGCTATTCTCACCCTCTTTCCCCTCCTTTCTTCAGATCCTGCTCTCTATGCCCTGTGGTCTTTACTGTGTACTTGGACTACAGTTCTTACCTGGATGAACTTCAGCTGCCAAGGAGGAGGAACCTCACCCATTTTCTCTGACATGCTTTTCAGTGGCAAGAGTTTGCTCCCCCTTCTCAATCCTTAGGGGACCTGAAGCTAGAGAGCAAGCCAGAGAGGGGAACATTCACCATTTTGATAAATGCTATCCATAAGTCTGATGCTAGGAGGCTCACTGGTCTTGCCACTTCTGGAAGGTCTATAAGTGAGACACAAACCTCAGTGGATCCTCACAGCAGAAAGGTGCAAGTCTCAGTTTGGTCTTGGATTAAAGAAGAAAAACAGCCAACCCTTTCTCATGTAACACACGTGTACTCCCATGGCCATGCCCTCTCTTCTAGCAGGCCCCCTACTCCACAAGCATCAGTTGTCATTCTCTGCAGCTCTCCCAGGAAACCATCATTTGTTTATAATACTATATGCACTGCTAATCTGAAGTCAATCAGAATAAATATGTAGAGGCACATATATCCACTCATAGAGATATGCACACATGTATTTAATCTGAGATTACAGGGTAGCTCCAGAACTACAAAAGGGTAAACTTTCAGAACTGAAAGTTACAACTGGGTTATTTTCAACAAAAATAAAACGAAAAGTAGGTAAGCCAAAGGATCATAAGTTTAGACTTACAAAAAATCACAGAAGTTACTTAGTCCCATCTCCTCATTTAGCAGATGAGAATATCCTTGAGGTCCCCTCCTGTAAAGACCAGACCACAGGCCAAGAGAGCGGTGATCACACTTTTCCTTAGATCATAACACCTGAGAAGCCCTGAAAACTTACAGACCTCCAGAACTAGCTCTGAAAATAGTAGAACAAACAACCTAAAGCACAGGACAGTGCCTTCTCCATCCAGGATACAAAGCCCAACTTTAATATAAATTAAAAGTCAAGAAATGGGCTAGAAAAAAATCAACAAATAACAAAAAAAATTTTAAAAGGAAAAAAAAACCTAACCATAACAAGTTACCATAGTGGTGGGGAAGATCAAGATGACAAAAATGTTAAAACAACTACAATCAAAGCCTTGAAGAAAAAATGTAAATTGGACACAAGCCAATTGAGTTCAAAAAGGATTTTCAAAATCAAATAAAAGAAGTAGAAGAAAAATTGGGGAAAGAAATGAGAGTGATATAAGAAAATAATGAAAAGAGCACCAACAACTTGGGTAAACAAAGCGCACACACACACACACACACACACACACACACACACAAATAATGAAGGAAATGATACCTTAAAAAAAAAAAAACAGAATCAACCAAATAGTTAAAAGAGGCACAAAATCCTCTGATTAGAAGAACTTCTTAAAAATCACAATTATTCAAATGGAAAAAGAGGTACTAAAGTTCACTGAAGGAATTATCAAGAAAAATGTCCAAATAGCCTAGAACTAGAGGATAAGAGTTATCTAAAGAATCCATTCATCATCTCCTGAAAGCAACCTCAAGATAAAAACTCTCAGGAATATTTTAATCAAATTCTGGGGTTCCTGGGTTAAGGAGAAAATATTACAATTGGAAACAAACAATTCCAATATCATGAAAGCATAGTCAGAATAACAAAAACTCTAGTAGGTTCCACTTTAAAAGATTGGAGGACTTAGAATGTGATGTTCAGAAGACAAAGCTGTTAGGATTACAACTAAAAATAACCTACCCAGCAAAACTGTGAATAATTCCTCAGGGGGTAAAATGGACATTGCATGAAATAGAGGACTTTTCTCTGTTGCTAATTGCTGATGAAAAAAAAAAAAACAGAGCTGAATTGAAATTTTATTTTTCAAATAAAAGACTCAAAGGAAACATAAAAGGTAAACATGAAAGAGTAATAATAAGGGTTTCAATAAGGTTAAAATGTTTATATTCCTAGATGGGAAAATGATACTTGTAACTTCTAACAACTTTATTATTATTAGGAAAATTAGAAGTATACATAGAGGGCATGAAATGTCTTCAATAATATAGAAAACAAAATAAAATAAAATAAAGGGGTGAGAAAGAAAGATACATTAGGAGAAGACAGAAGGGAGAAGAAGAATGGGGGAAATATCTCACATAAAAAAGACACAAAAGGAAGAGTTGTATAGTGAAGGGGGGAAAGGAAGAGGAGAGATGGCAGGCAACACTTAAACCTTACACTCATTGGAATTGGTTCAAATTGGGGATAGAAATCTATTTTACTCTAAAGGAAAGGAGAAAAGAAGATAAGAGAAGGTGGTGGGGCTAATAAAAAGGAGGATAGATTAAAGGAGGCAGTGGTCAGAAGAAAAATACTGATAATCCTTAACAGTATTTTTCAAATTGAAAGAGGACTACATCTCCACTAGAATGAATTTAATTCTGCTCAAGGAGAGAGGGGGAGGGAGAGAGAGAGAAGAAAGGAAAAAGGAGGAAGAGGAGAAGAATTTGGAAAAAAATAGGAAGAGGAAAATAAAGTTAGTAATCATTAATATGAATGTAAATGGGATGAACTCATCCATTAAATGGAAGCACACATCAGAACAGATTAGAAAACAAAATTCAACAATATACTATTTACAAGAAACACACTTGAAACAAAGAGACAGTGTAAAAATAAGGTGTTAGAATAAAATCTATTCTGTTTCAGTTAAGGTTTAAAAAAAGAAGCAGAGGTAGCAATCATAATCTCACACTTAAAAGAGATAAGCAAGGAAACTACATTTTGCTAAAAAAAAAAAAAAAAAAACCCTAAAAGTACCCTAGACAATATGCGCCAAATGGCATAGCAGCCAAATTCTTAAAGAAAAAGTTAAATGAATTACAGGAGAAAATAGACAATAAACTGACACTAGTGAGAGGCCTCAACTTTCCCCTTTCAGAGTTAGATAAATTTAACTATAAAATAAACAAGAAAGTAGTTAAGGAGATAAATAGAATTTTCAAAAAGTTAGATATGATAGATCTCTGGAGAAAACTGAATAGGAATGGAAAGGAGTATGGTTTTTTCTCAGCTGTATATAGCAGCCACACAAAAACTGATCATATATTAAGGGCATACAAGCTTTACAATCAAATGCAGAAAAGCAGAAATATTAAATGCATCTTTTCCCAGATTATGCAATAAAAATTACATTCAATAAGGGGTCATGGAAACTGAATAAAAATTAATTGCAAACTAAATAATCTCATCCTAAAGAATGAATGGATCAAAGAAAAAAAATCCTAGAAACAATCCTAGAAAGGAAATTACAGCAATATATCATAAAGGTCATATTATTATGATGAGGTACGATTTATACCAGGAATGCAGGACTGGTTCAATATTAGGAAAATTATCAGGATAATTGACCATATCAATAACAAAACCAACAAAAATCATGTGATTATCTTAATAAATGCAGAAAAGATTTTTTTTAAAACAAAATACAATATTCATTCCTTTTTAAAACACTAGAAAGCACTGGAATAAATGAAGCTTTCCTCAAAATGATAAGTAATCATTCTAAATGGTCAGCAAGCATTATTTATAACAGGGATAAACTAAAAGCTTTCCCAAAAAGATCAAGGATGAGGCAAGGATACCCATTATTACCATATTTATTCACTATTGTTCTAGAAATTTTAGCTATAGCAATAAGAAAAAAGAAATTGAAGGAATTGCAATAAGCAATGAGGAAACCAAACTATCGCTCTTTGGAGATAACATTATAATATACTTAGAAAATCAACTAAAAATTAAATGAAACAATTAATGCCTTCAGCAAAGTTGCAGGACATATAATCAACATATCTATTTATTACCAACAAACTTCAGTGGCAAGAGCTAGAAAGACAAATTCCACTTAAAATAACTGCAAAAAAATGTGAAGGCAGGTGACCTACCCATCCCAGATCTCAAATTTGCATTACAAAGCAGTAATCATCAAACCAATCTGATGTTGACCAAGAAACAGAGTGGTGGATCAGAGGAACAGATTAGGTACACAACATACAGTAATAAATGACCACGGTAATCTAGTGTTTGATAAACCCAAAGATCTAAGCTTTTGAGACAAGAACTCATTCTTTGACAAAAACTACTAGGAAAGCTAGAAAACAATTTGGCAGAAACCAGGTAAGTAAAGATCAACATCTCACATCGTCATACTGAGATAAGAACAAAATGGATATATGATTTAGATATAGAGGGTAATACCTTATGAAAATTCGGAGAACATGGAATAATCTGCCTATCAGATTTATAGGTAAGGGAAGAATTTATAATCAAACAAAATACAGATAACATTATGAGATGTAAAATGAATGATTCTGATTATATTAAATTAAAAAGGCCAACAAAACAATTGCAATCAAGATTAGAAGAAAAATTATTTTACAGCAAATGTCTCTGATAAAAGTCTTATTTCTCAAATATAAAGAGAATTGAGTCAAATTTATAAGATCACAGTTCATTCCCAATTGATAGTCAAAACATATAAACAGTTTAGTTTTCAGAAGAATTAAAACAATCTAGTGTTATAGGAAAAAGTGCTCCAAATTACTATTGATTAGAAAAATGCAAATTAAGACAACTCTCAGGCACTACCTCCCACCTATCGGATAGGCTAATATGACAGAAAAAAAATGATGAATGTTGGAGGGGATGTGGAAAAATAAGACACTAAGGCAATACTAGTGGAATTATGAAGTGATCCAACTTTTCTGGGGAGCAATTTAGAACTATGCCCAAAAGACATCTGTGTATGTCCTTTGATTCAGCAATAATATTAGGTTGATATGCCAAAGAGATTTAAAAAAAAAAGAGAAGAACCTATTTGCACAAAAATATTTGTAGCAGATATTTTTTGTGGTGGCAAAGAACTAGAAATGAAGGGGATGCTCAGCAAATGGGGAATTGCTGAATAAGTTGTGGTATGTGAACATAATGGAATACTCTTGTTCTATAAGAAATAATGAACAGGAAAGTTTCAGAAAAACCTGTGAAGATTTATATGAACTGATACAAAGTGTAGTTAGCAAAACCAGGAGAACAATTTATACAGGAATAGCAATATCATCAATGATCAGCTATTAACAAGTTAGCTATTGTAAGCAATACAATAACCCAGACAATTCTGAAAGACATGATAAAAAAAATCTATCCACTTTCAGGGAAAGAATTAATGGAATCTGAATGCAGATCAAAACATAAAAAAATTTTTTTGTCTTGTTTTTGTTCTGTTTCTTTTATGACAATGGCTAATATGAAAATGTTATGCATGACTTTATATGTACAATCTATATCAAATTACTTGCCTTCTCAAGGAGGAGGAGGGGAGGAGAGATAATTTTGAACTGAAATATTTTTTAAAATATTAAAAATATTTTTAAATGTAATTGAGAAAAAATAAATTAAATTAAAAAAAAATAGAAAGTTGTAATCAAATCAAGCTACTCCCTATTGTCACAACTTGTCCCAGCATTCACCTGTTAGTCTTTTCTTGGGCTCATGTCTCTGGCTCTAGTGGAAATGCCTCCCTTCTTCCATTTCCTATCCTCCTACCAAAGTCTGTCTGCTAAAAACCTACCCATCCTTTAAGATAAGTCTTAGGGCAGCTAGATGGTGCAGTGGTTAGAGCACCAGACCTGAAGTCAGGAGGACCTGAGTTCAAATCTGTAACCCTGTGTGACCCTGGGCAAGTCACTTAACCCCAATTGCCTCAGCAAAAAAAAAAAAAAAAAAAAAGAGGAATAAGATGAGTCTTAAAGTCTCATATGCCATCTCAGTGATACAGTCTTCCCTAGTTCAGTAAGGACAGAAATATTCTCTCCCCTTACCTTTTCATACCTGCTTTGTATCTCTAATAATACTTTTTACTTTGTATTAAAAATAGTAAATCACACTGATACATGCAACACAATTTTCCCCAACGACTCAAAAAGCCAGGGGATATGAGTTTTATCTACATTTTTTTATTGGGAAAAGTATTGTTTTCTGTAAATAACTTTGGAAATTAAAAAAATGACATATATTGTTTTGGAAAGGTACAGTGGTAGAAAGTACACTGATTCTGGCCCTAGCATTTATTACTGATCTGATCTTGGCCAAGTCCCTTAATCTCATAGACTCTCCTTATGAAAATGGGCCAGTTGGGCTGCTGTGGAATCTTCCAGCTCCAAGATCCCAGGATTCCAGGAAACTGAAGTTCTACAGAAAATAATGACTCACACCATGGTCCCACAGCCACTATCATAAGGCAGGATCTGAATCCAGATCTCAGCACTTCTTTTCATCACCCAAAGTTGGCCCAAGGAGGTCTAATTAATGTTGGCTGAATTGAATATAAACTGGTCCTGAAATCAAAAAGTTTGAAACCACTGACATATAGTACCCTGGTAAATATTTAACAACCAGGAAGGTAGCTGTGACTCAGTTTGCCTCAATGAGACCAATTCACTTTTAAATTTAGTCTGCATTATTAATATTTTCTCTATCACTTTCTCAAGTCTAGACAATCCGCAAAATAATAAATCCCTGATTTGTATTCTTTGTCAATTTTCAAATTGTAAATACTCACGCTGAAAATTTAACAATGGGTTCTGCAGAAACATATGAGCTAACTTCAGCACAACCCCTAGAGCAATTTCTGTGTTCACAAGATCTAGAACAGATCTTGAGAGCTTCCTGAAAGGGCAGCCTACGCTTTATCTCACACATAAGCAAGAGTGAGCATTGAAGAGACAAACAAGTATGAGTCCTGACGTTACTCCACTGCCAATTCCCATGCAACACTGAAGCACAGAAACATAGATTTCAGTCTACATACTCCCTTCTTCTAGGAAGTACAATGGGACAGGGTAAGATTGGGAGGGAAGGGATACTCATTAAAGCAGGTGTCCTACAAGGCAAAGAATTGAGTCCTCCAGTCACAAAATAATAGCACTGGACAGAAGCTAAGGAAACAATTCAGAGCTGAATGGAAACGTAGAGATCTGTCAGTCTCTCATTTTATAGATGTGGTCCCCAAAGCACAGAGTTGGGAAGGGGATGGTCCAAGAGTCACAAAAACAGTTAGAGGCAGGCCCAGAATGGAGCCCAGGTCCCCAGCTTCTAAGCCACTGCTACATACATATACAGAGCAAGAATCAAGAGCCCTCTGGGAGCCAGCAAACTGGAATCAAATGGGAAGTAGCAGAAATCTCCGCAAACACATTTCTTATTGGAGTCCTCATATACAAAAAGGACAAATATGGAAATGTTTCACATAATTGTACATGTATAACCTATATCTGATTGCTTATCATCTCAGGGAGAGGGCTGGGAGGGAAGAATAGAATTTGGAACTCAAGACTTTTAAGTAAAAATGTTTTAAAATTTTGGAGAAAAAATAATTAGAAAAAAAAATACAGATTCAGGCTTAGCTGCCAGGGCTTCAGATCATTTACCTTGGGAACTCTGACAAGTAAACACCCCTGCAATTTAAGGTGATGTTTTTTAAGTATCTTATGATAAGCCATAAAAGCCCAACTCGAGAAACCCAATCTCATAGTAACAAGCCTAAAAATATGTGGAATTAAAGAACTGATTGTTAATAAACACTCAGATAACCAATGCTGATGTTGTGGAATAAGCTGAACCTCCTCCACCCCAACCCCACCCCCATGCCTTTCACAAGAGGAATTTTTCCAGCATTTACCAACAAGTAACTCAACTCTTTAGAACTAGATATATTCAGCCATAGAAATCAGACAGTGGGGTTTAAAGTCCATTTAGGATCTGTTCTCTGCCTCTCTTTGCTTAATTTTCAGAGGAACATCTAAGTGTTTGTTGCATTGGTCATACTTTGGACACTGATTCCTGTTCCAGAAGGAACAGGCTTCCCGTGTGAGACGGACTCTGCCATAGTTTTGAGGTCTTCTTGTCTCTGATTCATCATATCTACTGTGTTGTCCTGAATGCTTACCTTACTTTGATCATTGTTCCAGCTTGATGTTTGGCTTTCATGGATTGCTTTGGTCTGGATCTTACACTCCCCCATCCCAGTGACTTCCTACACCCCATTACCTGCCTTTGCCTTGACTCTGGGTTAGACTTTTAGATATCAAGGGAGACTGAGAAGGGGAGGGAATGAGATGGGCAGAGAGAGGAGAGACCCTAGCAAGAAAAACTGGAAGATGAAACATTGGGGGAATATGGGTAATACTACTGAAATTGTGATGGAAAACTAGTCTGTTCTTAATGATCTGAATAAGATTTAAAATTCCAAGTTGGCCACCCAATATATTTCTGGGTCCCTTCCCCCAGTCAACAATGTATTTACTCATGCTAAGAGGGGAAGGAAGGCCACCATGTCTGGAGCTGATCCTTCTATAAGCAGTCTTTGGGTGTTTTTTTTGGTGGGCAGGGGTCAAGGAGAAAAAAGATCCAGATTCCACCCACCACCACAGGTGAAAGTAGCAGGGATTTCTTGAAGTTGTTAATGCTATTCTTGTTTGGTAAATATTTAACTAAGGCTCACCCAGCAACAACAGGTCCCCTAAGTAAGTGTGCCTAGAGGTGGGAGGGAAGGGGAAGGGAAGCAACTGAAGTAGAAGATCCAGAGAAAATGCCAAAAAAGGCATAAACAAGTGGGGCTGGCAGAGCAGAGAGAGGACAGGCTACTGCTGCCCCACATCCTGCCCGTTCAGCTTACACCTCTGAGGACTCTTGAATGGAAGGAAGTTGATTCCCATCTTAAAATAAACAGTGAAACAAAAGCTCTCTCATCCTCCCCCCTTCAGTCCATTCCTCTGGGCCCCCTCCCCAATTCCCAGCCGACTGCCCCCAGAAACTCAGCTAATCATACCTAGATTCTGGAGCCAAAGGGTTATCTTTTCCTGGCCGCTGTGGTGTCCTCGTCATTCAAAAGCACCATGACACTGAAGAAGAGATGGGCAGACCCCCAGATGGGTCCAGGCCAAGATGGTGTCAACCTGAGAGTGGGGTAATGCTTCCCAGGCACACTGACCCAGCCTGAGCCTCTACTACCTGCTGCCATCTCCAGCCTTTACCCAAACAATCTCTGTCACAAGACCTGAGACACCCACCCCACTCTTTGTAGGTCAGGAGGAATTTTGATTCTTTACTACTTTAAAAGGAATTTCTCTTTCTGATCAAGGGATGTCCAGAAGCCTGTACCTGTGATTTCTGCTCTTATTCTCTGTCTCCCCTTATTCCAACTCGGACTGATCCTTGGCCAGGTTGAGCTACAGAATACCTCTAAGGTCACCTCCCAATCTAAATTACATTCCAACAGAATGTAAGCCCCTTTGAGGGCAAGGGCTTTCTCATTTTTGTCTCTGATCACAGCTCTAGAACTGAAAGGACCTCAGAGGCTATCTGGTTCAACTCCCTCATTTTATAGATGAGAAAACCAGGACTAAAGGAAATTAAATGACTCCCTGAGGCCACCTGAGCTGAGATGGGATCCCAGGTGCTCTGACGCTAGGATCAGTGCTCATTCTCCCTTGCCTTGCTATGTCCCTGCCACCAAACACTGTGCCTTAAGTCCATTGAATGAATGAATGAAAAAAGAAATCCTAGCATGACAAACCTGTTTTATAAGAGAAGAAAGAACCGTGTACAAGGTCACACAAGAAATACATTTAAGAAGCAGAGTTCAACCCCAGGTTCTCTAAGCCTCTTGCCTCTTACCTCATAGGAAAAACTAATCAGAGTCACACTTATAGGATGTTAGTCCTGGAAGGAAACCTTGAAATCATTTAGTTTATTTTAGAAATGAAGAAGCTGGCCAGACACAGTGATGTATGTTTGTAGATCCTGCTATTAGGGGAGGCTGAGGTTGAGAACTGCTTGAGTTCAGTCAGGAGTTCTGAGCTGCAGTGGGATAAAGTTGATTAAGTGTCCTTATCAAGTCTGACACCAATAAGATGAGACCACAAAAGTGGAGGGTGAAAAAAAGAAAGATGGGATGGAAAAGAGATTGGGGGGAAGAGAAAGAAAGAGACAGCCAGACAGACACAGACACACACACACACACACACACACACACACACACACACACACAGAATGAACCTGAAGAGAAGAGGCAGGACTACCGTTGAAATCCGCTAACCCCCAAGTTAATGTCTCTAGCATAATGCCATCCTGCTCAAGTCTGCCTCCTCACTACTAAACCAGGAGATGCTTGAGGGAAGGATGGAATGGTCTAGTATGAATAGCACCAGACTCTAGGAAATGAACCAGCCTAGCAGGCTTCTATCTCTGCAGCATTTCCCAAGCAGCTCCACCTCCCAAACTGCCATTGAGTCTCAGAAGCATTCAGCCTGTAACAGAGAGGTCTTAGGAGCACTTGTTTAGGAATCTCAAAATGGCCACAATACTCCAAACTCCCTTCCTCGTCTTCCAACAGTGGTCTTTACCAATTTTTCATTCTGGCTAGATGACATTGTCCCACATCGGGGAGATCTAGAGCCAGAAATCAAAGGAAAAATGAAGGTGTTTCCAAGAAAAGTCAGTCTCAGTTCCTCATGTGGACACTATCCTTTACAATCCATCTTATCTTCCAGACCCAGAAAAAAAGAGAGAGAGAGAGAAAAAAATAGGAGCTAAAATATCCCCCCGGTGACTGGGAAATAACAAGTCTATCTTTGAAACTATAAGCAGCCCCCTATTTGGAGGCCACAGAATGATTTGAATATGGGAAATGTTGCTGCAATCCCACTGCTATCAATTAGATCCTGGCCATGGCTTCCTCCTCCAAGCAAAATGCATCTGTCAAGGCTACACAGATCTACCTGAGCCTGTCTCCAGCCTTCTCCTCATCTCCTTACAACTGGGCTGTTTAATCATAGAGGGAAGGTAGCTCAATGAAGGCAACCCTGCTATAATGAGATACCATATAAAGTGTTTTACAAACATTAAAGTATCGTATAAATGCTAACTGTCATACTGGAAAGAATGAACAATGAACCAGAAACCAAGATTTACTTCAATCAATCAATATTTATAAGCACCTACTATGTACCACTTAATGCAATTCTGCCATTGATTAGCTAGGAGACCTCAACCAAGACATTTAGGTTCTATGGGTCTCAGTTTCCTCATCTCAGTTACTTCAAGGCTCAGCCAGCTTGATGGCTCAATGGATAGAGTACTGATCAGGAAGACCCTAACTGTATGATCCTGGACAAGTCACTTTACTACCTTCTTGTTTCTTCATCTGTAAAACAGCGATAAAAGCAGCACCAATCTCATGGGGCTGTTGTGAGGATCAATCAAGATGATAGTTTCAAAGCATTTTGCAACCTCAAAGTGCTATAAAATGCCAACTATTATTATTTTCTAAGCTATGGATTTATAAATCACGTACTAGTCTGCTATATCTCCTTAAGCCTAGCACAATGCCAGAGCCTCCGGGATTCAACACTCAAATACTTGTTTTATTTCTTGTTGATTCCCTCAGGAGTCTCCAATTACTACCTGGTTAACTTCCACAGAACAATTATAGAGCAGGGCAGTCCAATGACTGCCTCCTCATCCCTCCCCCACTGCTCATTCACCTGCACTGCAGGCAGAGGTAGTGTCTCGTGCTAAGTGTGATACCTGATTTGGAATTTGAACCCTCGACCTCCGGAGCTCAGAGTACACCAAAGGACTGAGTCTGAGAAGCCAGAGGAGCAGCAAAGAACACCAACTTATCTTACAGAATGTCCCCTCGATGGCCAATTGAATTCGGAACCCTCTTCGCAGAACAGCTCTCCTCCCCATCAGTTGTAACCTAATCTCCACAGCAAATAGGAGGATGTTGTTAGTGACAAGTTCTGTGACTTTTACATCACACAAGGGTCAAATGGTGTATGTCCCTTCTGCTGTGCAGGTGTTCACTGCTGTTTCTGGTAATGCATTTAGTATCGGAAGATTTGGACTGGAAAGGGGGCTGAACAAAGGACAGCTCTGAGAATCAGATTTCCTGTCAGCCAGAGTGACATAAGAACTCTCAGGCAGAACAATATATCATGAAGGTGTCACCTGGTGACCAGAGACCTTGGTATCTAACTTTCACATTCTTCCCATGTGATTGCATATCCTCTTCTCCACTTTCCTCAAAGATTACAGAGAAAGACATGGAGAGAGATTAATCAAAATGTTAATAAGCCACCAAAACCATCCAAGTGGCCAACTCTCAATTATTCAGAGGCTGATGATCCAGTGTGTGGATTATCAAGTCCCTCTCTATTCATTAGTTGTCACCACCACCACCTCCTCTCTCTTTACCAAATGAGAGAGAGAGAAAGGGAGCCAGTGGCTAAAGGGGTGATGAATTTTGGCAGGATGGGACATTTCCCCCACTTCCATCCCTGTCCTCAAGATAAAATGGACAAATCTCAGGTGGAATCTTTAGGGGTTCAAACCATTGTCACTCCCTTTTTGCAAGGAAGCTTGAAAAAAAAATAAGTGGATATCTGGATACCTGAGTTGGGAGGGGAAGGGAGGAACCAGCTCCTGCTCATCACAGCTGCTTCACATCGTGGGAACAAGGTGAAAAGAGAAGCCAAGCTTCCAGTGATTTAGAGGAGACAGACAGACCTTTAAGCATCTCTTCCCCACCCCTATTATGCAAGGCCACTTGGGGAGGCCGTACAGTAAAACAAATTATGTTTGTATACAGATGAAATGAAGTTATCATGCACATCACATCTAAGGCAGAAGAGAAAATCTGCAAAAAAGACAGGCAGGGAACCTTGAGGAAAGTAAGAAGGCACTGTTACCAAGGAAACACTGCTATCAATTCAGGGGATTCTGCGTGCTGATCAAATCTATTTCTGCCTCTTGGGTCCTTTTTTAAGTTGGATTTTAGACTTCAGGGGCTGGCGCTGCCTCTTCCAATATCTGCTATGGCCATGAGTGCTGTTTGGTCCCTATAGCAGTGAGAAGCTCTCTGGGGGTCTGGATTTATCATCTTAATTCACCCTCCATGGGGAAAGCTTCAGGTGTGAGACCTTGCCAAAAGGGACCACTCAGAAACAGAACAGCCTCCTCCTTTTACTAAAGACTCCAATGGCTTCCATTAGCTCTAGAACCAAATAGATTCCTTTATTTACTATTTAAAGCTCTTCACTACCTGGCCCTCCCTATCTTTTCAGGACTTTAACAGTTTTCTCCATAGTCCATATACAGACCTACATGCTGTTCCTCATATACAACATGACTCCTATGCTTCGAAAGCTCACCCTCCACCTTGATGAATCCCTGGCTTCCTTTAAGACTCTTTTTAATGTCACCTATACCACAAGGCCTGTCTAGTTCCCCCAATAACTAGGATCTTTCCCCTCTAATGCTAGTTTCTAGTTTTGTTGTTGTTGGGCTGTTTTAGTCACGTCTGACCCCATTTGGAGTTTTTCTGGCAAAGATATGGAGTGGTTCACCATTTCATTTTCAGATAAGGAAACTGAGGCAAATGGGGAAATGGCTTGCCCAGGGTGATACAGCTAGTGCATGTCTGAGGTCATATTTATGTCAGGAAGATGAATCCTCCTAACTTTAGCCCAGTGCTCTAACCTCTGGACCACCCAGCTATTCGGTAACTATTTTGTAGGTACAAGTTTATGTTGTTTCCCTCATTAGAACGTAATCTTGAGATCAGAGATTATTTTTACTTTTTCAAGGTATCTCTAATGAGTAGTACAGTGCCTGAATCATAATATATACTTAATAAATGCCTTTTGATTGACTGATAGAGGTAAGCCCAGTACAAACACATTAAGGGTTTTTTTTAATGGATCATGTATGTTTTGTCTCTCTCTCTTTGTCTCTGTCTCTGTCTCTCTCACACACACAGAGTTACCCAAACCACCTGAGCTTCATTAGCTGAGTCCCAACCATCTCCCTCTGGGCATTCCTGATGTCACTGGTAGGTTAGCATCTCACTCATGCTTAGAGGAAAGCAGCAGGCCCAGCCATGTTCTCCGGGCCCCAAACCAGGTTTCCTCCCAACTTTCTCTCTTGAGGATTTGAGGCCAGGCTTCTCCCTCCCATCTCTCCCACAAATCCCAATGCAACCCCGGCTCTTCCCTAAATCAAGCAAATTCCTGATACCCCCGTTTTGCCTGGAGGAAGCTTCAGGGCTTAGCTGCCAGAAAGCTCCCGTATTAGCTATCCTCTTTGGGGTCAGAGAGGCCCAGAAGTTGTGATTAGCAGTTATCTCCCCCCAATCTTGAAACCCCAAAGTCTGAGCTTCTCCATCTATGACTGGCCTGCCTGAATACTAACTGACTTCTGAATTGTTTTGCCAGCAGGAAACCCAATCCTCAGTTCTGGAATGTGGGCACAAACAGAGTGACTTTATGCATATGGGAAGGAAAGTTTATTCAAATAACAAAACTCCCTCCAGCCTATCCTTCCAAGCTGTGCAAGAGGTCTCAGCACTCACCCTCAGTCAAGCTGGCTGCTGGCAGCCTCCTGCCTCCTCCCTTCCCCCACACTGAGAATCATTGAGTTGGATTTATTGCCCAGAGCCCAGCAATATCAAGATCCACTTTGGGATGGAGAGTAGGGTGGGGTCTCACCAGTGTCTCAATGGTATTCCTGTTTTTTTTTTTTTTTTCTTTCAATTTCAGGAAACCTTCCCTGACCACTTTGGACCCATACCAAACTCTTCTCAATCCTCCACATAGCCTATGCTATTTAGTTGATTCTTATGTCTCTTATACTATTCTCTAATTCTGTATTGTCAGCTAATTATTTCATGTGTGGGCTTTACGGGGACATCCAGATTGAAAACCTATTAAGGGCAGGAACTATCTTTTACTTCTTTGTATCCCTCCCTCTCCCAACATAAAGGCCTCGAGGTTTGGTTTTTTTCCTAATTTCTCTTTTTATAAATTGTTCAGTGGGAGGGAACTATAATGAAGACTTATAGAACTTTTTTTTTTTTTAACACTCTAAAAACCCCACACCTTTTCTATTTGATACCAGGAAGCAACATGGTAGAACTGAAAAGGTCCTGGACCGACAGAACCTCAGATCTGCTGCTATTTAGTTGATTGATTCTAGGCAAGTGTCTCCACTTGGAGACATGCTGGCCATGCTGGATCAGATGATCATCCTCAAGATTTGTCTAGAGTTCTAGAGTTGTTTTCTTCCACTGTGACAATGCCAGGCTATCAGCCAACCTCTTTTTCTAAAGGCTTTCTAAGCCCAAAAGGGAACTGCAGGCAAGCCCTCCTGTTAAGTTCACTATCTCCGTACAGTGGACATGCTTCTCCCTCTATAAGGAAATTAATTAAATTTCAGCCTGATGTGACAGGGAAGATGTCACTGTATTGAGGAAACAGGGGAGAAGATGCCCAACTTATGGGCTGATGGCAGAGCTCCAACTCTTGTAGCTAAGGAAAATGGACTGATGCTCAGCCAGCACTGCCTAGAGGCTAGCAATGTCTCACCCTGACACTTGGATATCACTCTACCTCAACATGGCACTTCCTCAAACAAGTGAGCTGACATTTATGGAAAGTCCAACAAACAAATCCCTGCGCTCCAATATTGTCTTTCCCCAAACAATTGATATTTTACAAGTTATTTGTGGTTGTTTTTTTAAGTTACAGAAATTGACACAGCCCAGAGACCATCAAGGTAGTGGAGTACAATTCAGAGGCAGCCAAGGTTTGAGTTTGAATCCTAATTCTGTGACACAGGATAAACCACATCTCTTTGCCTCCAGTTTCCTCTTCAGAAAAATGTGGATGCCATAAAGCACTAGGGTGGTGCTGAGGATCAATGCATGGTAAACCTTAAAATGCTCTAAAATGTCAACATTTCCTTTTCTTATCACCACCCATGATTTGGTAGCTTGAGGAGAGCTCAGAGGTCATCTAGGCCAAACCTCTTGTTTTATAGAGAAGCAAACTAATATCTAGAGAAGTAAATTGATTTGCCCAAGGCCATGTAGAGAAGCAGCAATAGGGATAGGATTTGAACTCAAGTTCTCTCGGGAGCCTTGAGTCCTCCTGGCTCTACCAGGAGCTTTCTTTTCCACCAGTTCTATTACTTATTACTTCAGGAACCATGTGCAGGTTCTTTTCTCTCTCCAAGACTCAGTTTCTTCATCTGTAAAAAGAAGGGGTTGGACCAGATAATCTCTGAGGTCCCTCCTAACTCTAAACCCTACAATCCTACCCTAGGGAATACCATTTTTTTTTTTTAGTGCTTAGAAACTTCACAAGACACTTGGACCAGCCCCATACTTTCAGGTAGTTAGGTAGTTAGGTCTTACTGTCTCCATTTTACAGATCCTATCACCAGGAGAAAGGAATGAAAAATGAGAGAGAGCAAGCAAGAACAAACAAACAGACCACTATTAGGAACTAAAAGTTACAAAGTTACGAGTCCCTAAAAAGGTCTGGTTTTTTTATAGCTTTTTATTTACAAGATAAACATTGGGTAATTTTTCAGCATTGACAACTGCAAAACCTTTTGCTCTAATTTTTCCCGTCCTTCCCTCTTCCCCCTGATGGCAAGTAGACCAATACATGTTAAATATGTTAAATATATGTATACATATAAAGGTTCTGTTTTATAAGCAAATGCTAATACTGCATTTGCAGCTCTCCCAGGCTTTCTTATACTTGACTTCTGTAGAATCCTAAGAATTGTCACAGATCATTTAGGCTGAAAACCTTCCAGAATGAAAAGATGAGAAAATGAGGTCCTGAGAAGTGACTTGTCCAAAGTTACTCAGCTAGTACATGGGAAAGTCAAGATGCAAATGCAGGTCATTTTATTTTACATGATTTAATTTACATACCAAGCTACGAGAGATCCTGACCAAGGCTCTTTACTTCTCAGGGCCTTTGTTTTTCCATCTATAAAAGAGGGTTGTACCAAATGACTTCTGAGGTCCTTCCTGGCTCTTCTGTGATCCTATGATCTACAATTTAGTCATCGCTTTACTTCCTGCCTCAGTACTCCTCAATCAGTGCAGGCCCATGTGAGAGGCTAAGATGTCCTAGGGGTCAGTCTTGAATCCAAAGGAGAGCCTATCTCAACTTCCTGGGCCAGATTATTTCCCCTGGAAAGGAGACACCTTAGTCCAATATAAGGTCACAGTTCATTTCTAGACTGTGCAGAGCCTTTTCTTCCTGAAAGCTGGGGGTCAGAGCACTGTTTTCCCCTCAAGTAAGTGAGGGCAACTACATTATTGCTCATTAACAGAAGGCTCTGGTGAGGTAGGAGAAGGGCAGGATAGTTTACCTAGTAGAGGATTTGATTCAGATGACAGGCTGAATGCTGGACCTAGGCCTCCAGAAAATCTCTTGCCAATAATCCTCTGATCTATTTGCAAGTTTTAAAAATGTAGAGAAATGGCATTTTCCCCCCCTAAGCATTGATGATTCATAAGAAACCTTTTCAAGTACCTAGAAATCAGAAGCCTTGGAATCTAAGGCAGCTAAAGGTTCACCACCTCGTTATCTGAGCTGTGATGGTCACTTAACCCCATCATTCCTTAGCATCCTCCTCCAAAAGATTTGCTCAAATGAGACGTTAAATTTTAAAGCCCTCTGCCAGGTGAAGGGCTGAGCGAAATGTGAAACCATCCCACCAGCATTTGAGAAATGTATCTTTGATTCCTTTCTCCCAAGCACTAGATATCATTTCCTTCTCTTGATGAGGTCTATATCCCCTTGATTCTCGGTGGTGATGAGGTTAGTGGCAATAAGAGAGTTGTTAAAATCCCCTTTCCATCAGCCACAGGTTTAAAGTGAAAGAATTCACTTAACCCGAATTATATTAATGGCAGAAATGAAAGTTTATTGTTGGATAGAAACCAATTTACTAAGAGACTGACTTCTATAGTGGCAAAGTCCTATTAGAGAAATGGAATCTGGCACTGAGAAGAGAATGCCTTCTCAGGGGGCAGAGGGTCCTAGCAAACTGCTTGGGCCTCAGCAAAGAATGAGTCTAGGTACTGCCCTTTAAAGGGAATCTTGAGACTTCAGGACTCAGGTTCCCAGGTTTAGATGCTTATCAGTAGCCAGCCCAGATCTCTATGGGAATTAACAACACTTCAAAGGGGTGTCTTTTGACCAGGATTTCTAACTGAACCAAAGGCTCTGGCATCCCAGAAAGATAACTTATCTGGGGGAATATGCCTTCCCCAAGAGGGGCTTAGACTCCAAAAGTGATCACAGATCAAAAGGAAACACAGAGTGATAATCTTAAAGGAAACACAACTTCAGTAAAGGGACAGTTTCCCTCCTATTTTACTCTTTTTTATACCTTCACCAGCCTTCTTCCAAAATTACTCAGTGCACCCTGAGTGAACGTATCTCATCTCTCACCCGGCTGGAAGTGAGTTTACCAGAGTAGATTATTTGAATGTGAAATATAGGCAGCCTGACCCAAGTTCTCAGACTAATAAGGATGACTTTGGAGTAAAGACCTAAATTCTCATCCCACTTCGAATACATACTGATGGTGTGACTACGCAAACTTTCTTGTGCTCTAAGCAACTCTCTTCAGACCATAATTGGCAGAGGAGGTACAAACCTCTATTGGCAGAGGGATTCCTTATTTGGGAACCCTCTATAACACGGAGTCATAGAGCCTGGATCCATAGATCCAGGCTCTCTATGCCCTATCCCTAATCCTATCCCCATATATTTGTTCTGCACAGATTTACAGCGGGCACAACAGGTCTTAACCAATGGGTGGAAATTAAAGAAAAGCATATTTCAGTTCTATATGAGGAAGAACTCTGTAAGAAGTGACTCTCTCTGCACATATATATTGTATCTAGGATATACTGAACCTATTTAACATATAAAGGACTGCTTGCCATCCGGGGGAGGGGGTGGAGGTAGGGAAGGGGAAAATCGGAACAGAAGTGAGTGCAAGGGATGATGTAAAAATTTACCCTGGCATGGGTTCTGTCAATAAAAAGTTATTTAAAAAAAAAAAAAAGGGAAATATAAAGGTTTTTTTTTTTTTTTTTTTGGACAATGGTCAACAAACATAGAAATATTATAAATGGTAAATGAGACTTGTATCATTTGTCTTAAAACAAATAAAGAAACTCTGGGACCATTTTTATGCAAAAAAAAAAAAAAAAAAAAAAAAAAAGAAATGACTCTCAAGACAGCCAAAGGTTCTCAGAGGCCATTTAGTCCAACCAAGGAATACAGGAATCCTTTCTAGGACATCTCCAAAGAGTGATCATCTAGTTTCTACTCGAAAACCTCTTGTGAAGGAGAGCCCACCAGCTTCCAAGGCAGTCCATTTTACTTGGGGAAAGTTCTGTTAGGGAGTTCATTTACTCCTTACATTAAAGATCTGGCTCTCTCCCTGTCACTAAAAGATGCTCAAGCTATGGCTAGGTGAACATTGGGGATACGGCTAGATGACACAGTGAACAGAGGTCTGACCCTGGAGACAGGAAGACAGAACAAATCCAGCCTCAGACAGTTAGCTTTGTGAACCTGGGCAAATGACTTATCCTCTGCCTCAATTTTTCAGATTCTATGATAACCAAGAAAAAAGAGATGTTTATTTGGGAAGGGGAGAAAATTAGAAAGGAGAATAACATTCACACCCCTTTTTTAACCTAACTATTAAGCACAGTATAATACATTCTTTTAATATTCTTAAGTTATGACATTTCCTGTAGTACTTCCTTGGGATGTTAAAGGTAAGAGACTGCTGGGAAAACCCACATGTCATTCAATCAATCAAATCCTAATACCCAAGAAAGCATCCTGTCTCTCACCCCACCCCTCCCTTCTGTCAATGAACTCAGAATATGTCAACCAGGTTTCCTGGTTCAGAGAAGGCTCATAGATAATTACCTACCAAAAAGAAGTAGAAAGGCAAAATAAATGTCTAAATTCCCAGTTCTAGATCTTAAAATGATTCTATGAGACAGAAGTGAGGAAGGGCTACATCCCACATGTTAGGGCACCCTGAGCAAAAGTAGCTTGCCACATAAATCATAGAATTTCAGGGTCAATCAAGGCAATGATTCGGCAAACATTTATTAAATACCTACTGTGGGCCAGGCACTATGCTAAGGGCCAAGGAGTTTAAAAAAAAAAAAAAAAGATGAAAAATACTTTCCTGCCCTTACACAACTATGTACAAATAAGCTATAAGCAGGCTAAATTGGAGATAATTTCAGAGGAAAGATTCTAACAGTAAGACAAACTGGGAAAGGCTTCTTGCAAAGGGTATAAGCCAAGGAAACCAAGAGATGAAGATGAGAAAGGAGAAAATTCTAGGGTATGGAGGTCAGGCAATAAAAAATGCAGAGGCAATTGAGAGATGAAGTATCTCATTCCAGAAGCAGGAAGGACTAGATCTAAGAATACATGGAACAGAGGAAGGTGGACAGAGGCTGGAAAGGTAGGAAGGGGTCTGGTTATAAAGGGTTTTACAAGCCAAATAGAGGGTTTTTTATTTGTTCTTAGAGGTGATGAGCCACTGGCATCTACTGAATGGGAAATGAAGTAGAAGATGGGACATGGTCATTTCTGTGCTAGAAAAATGGAAAACAACCATGAATATCATCTACCCCAGCCTCTCCATTCAATGAAGGGAACTTTCCTTACTGAATGGTAACATCAATTTACATCTACACCAAATTTTATGACTACAAAAGACTTCATTTGATGCCTATACAGGAAAGTCTCATTATCTCTGCTGTATAGAACAGGAAGCTGGACCCCAAAGAGGTTAAATGATCTGCCCAAGTCAGATGACTGCTAGCTAAGTAGTAGAACCAGGACTCAAAATCGAATCTTTATTAATACAAACCCAGAGCTCTTTCCATTGTGTTGAGCAGCCTCTGAGGCACAAGTTACTATGGCTTCCTGGACAACAGGAACAAACTAGTGACTTCAGGGGCTTAAGGAGTAAGCTGCTCATTAGCCTAACAGAGATTCATGCCCAGGGCCAGTCTGCCAGCTTTGCAATTATCCCAGCAAAGCATGTGTCATTATTTCAATCCCTAAATTGCATATGATGGAATAAGAGTCACAGAAACTCTTTGTGCATGAAGGTTGCTTGGTCAGTTGGTGATCTATCTGGGGAACAAAACCAGGTATCCAAGTTCAGAGATAAATGAAAGAGACATGCAAAAGAACTGGAAGGGTGAAATAAGTTTAGAGGCAAGAAGCCAAGGACTGATAAAAGGTCACAGAAAGTGTTGAGCTACCTTAGTGCCCCTCAAAATTCCTTAAATTGACCTTTTGTTGATGCTTTAAAATATCACTGATATTTCCTAATAATTTTCCTCATTCCTTCACCTCCAATAGGATCCTCCCTCATAGAAAAGGAGTACAGTTAAGCAAAATAAAACAACTCACTGGTCATGTCCAACAATTAATACCACCTCATTGAGCATTCCACTTTTCTCACAAGAGGAAGGATTCAAATAGTTCTTTAAAATCAAGATTTCAGATGAAGCATAGCAATTTTCTTTAAAGCACAGAATTTGGTCCCATTTATGAAATATTGAGGCACAAAGTTAGTCCAGAGGCATAACTGATTAGGGGACTGAGGGAAGAGAAAACTAAGAAAGGTAAAAAGGGTCAGGGAAAGAAGACGGAATTCCCTTAAACATCCTCCCCCTGAATAATGTGTTTCTTACTGTTTCCTTCCTGTTTATATATTTAGGAAAGTAATTAGGATTAAGTAACTTGCTCAGGGTTATAGTTATGTGTCTGAGGCTGGATTTGAACTCAGAACCTCCTGACACCAGGGCTGATGCTCTGTCCACTGTATCACCCAACTGTCCCTACTGTTTCCTTCCTTGTAACTTATAAACATGACCATCCTTTTTTAAAAAGAGCCTTCAGTTTGTCCTGTCATCCTCTCAAGTCACCCTACAACCCCCTTCCTTTCATATCAAACTCTTGGGGGAGGGAAGGGAGCATTATCTCAATTTCTTTTCCTGCCACTCAATTTTCAACTCTTATGAAAGCTGACTTCCCACCTGACCACTCAGTTGACACCTCTATCCAAGGTGGCTAATGATCTCTTACCAAATCTAATGGCCCATCTTCAGTCCTTCTCTTTCCTGTTCTCTCCAATGCTGTTGATGCCATTTTCCTTTTGCTTATTTTCGCTTCCTTGGGTAGTGCTGATACCCATTTCTGATTTTCCTTCTACTTATTTTACTGATGTTCCTTAAGATTCTTTTTTTAGAGTATTATTTACATCCTACCATTATCCATGGATAGCCACTAAGACTATCCAGGGCCTTCTTTTGTCATTGTTGTCATTATCAACATCATCATCACTATCACCACCACCACTATAGTATTTTATGATTTGTTTATGTTTGATAAGCACTTTAACATATCATTTCAATCAATTCCCATAACACTCTTATGAAATAAGTGCTATACCCAATTTGAATTCCAGGCTATCTTGATTTTAGCCCCAAACTCTCTCCACTTCACCATCTAGCTGTTTCTCCATATTCTTCTTCTTAGTGACTCATTAATTCCCACTGATTCAACTATCTTTATGTAGATGACAGAGCCAGCATTCAGCATTTATGAAGTGCTTACAATGTGCCAGGCACTGTGTTAAATGCCGGCACTGTAAAAACAAGTCAAAAAGGTGTCCATATCCTTGTGGAGCTTTTACTCTAATGGGGGAAGAGAAGGGAAACGTTCAAAAGGAATGGAGAGGGAGAAAATCTGAAGAGTCAGGATAGTGCTCAGAGAGAGATAAGCATTTTCTGAAATGGGGGATTTGAGCAAAAACTCACCAACAAGAGGGAGAAGCACTGGCTCTCTAAATCTAGCTAGCTCACCTCAATTTATTTCTTGGGCCCCAAAGCCACCTCCTCAACTGCTTATCAGATATCTCTCCCAGAAGTCCCATGGGCATTAAACTCAACTTGTCCAAAATAAAATTCATACCTCCTCACATATTTACCTTTCTTGAAAAACTTCCTATTTCTGTTGGACACCATCCTTCACTTAGGATCCTATCACCCACTTAAAATCTTGAACTCTTCGCTGTCCTTCACTCTCCATATTCAATCAGTTACCAAGTCTTATTTATTCTACCACATCCTCAATGTATTTTTTATCTGTTCTTTTTCCTCTATCCTACTGCCAGTTCTGGCTTTTATTATTTTTCACCTAGCCTATTGCAAAAGTCTCTTAGTTCCATATTTCTTCCTTCTTCAATCTATCTTTCTTCAATCCAAATGTTTGCCAAAAAAAAAAAATCTAATTTAAGCATGTCACTTTCCTACTCAAGAAGCTTCAATAGCTTCCTATTTCCTCTAGGATAAAATACAAACTCCTCAGGTTGGTATTTAAAGTCTTTCAAAATCTGGCTCTTCTGTTCTACCATTTCAGGTTTATTGCACTTTACTATCTTGCCTACACCCTACATTCCAACCAAATTGACTTATGTGTTTTTCTTGAAACTTGGTTAGTCAATAAACATTTATCAAGTGTCTATTATGTGCTAAGTACAGTGCCCTAAGAAGCAAAAGACATGATGTTCATAGTCTTAATTCGGGAGAAAATAATGAAGCAAATATGTACAAATAAGCTATCCATAGGACAAATGGAAAAATAATTAACAGAGGGAAGACACTGGAATTAAGAGGGTTTGGGAATAGCTTCCTGTAAAAGATGGGATTTTAGCTGGGATTTAAAGGAAGCCAGGATGCAGAGATGAGGAAGAAGAGCATTCTGAGGATGGGAGAAAGAGAAAAGGTTCAGAACCAAAAGACAGAATGTTTTGTTCATCAAACAAGCAGGAGGGCCAGTGTCACTGAATCAAGAAGTATGCGTGAGAGAAAAAGGTGTAAGAAGACTGCAGAGTTAAGAGAGGGTTAAATTTTGGAATACCATCTAACCTGTGCTTTACACTGAATGGAGGATGGATTGAATGGAGGGAGAGACTTGAGGCAAATGGATCCACTAGCAGATTATTGCAATAATCTAAATGTGTGATGATGAGGGCCTGCACCAGAGTGGGGGCAGTGTCAGATATTATTAGATATCTCTATCTAGAGAGAAGGGAGTGTATTTGAGAGATTTTGCAAAGAGGAAATTGACCTTTGGTCTTGGTGACAGCTCAGATATGGGGGGTAGGGGAAGGCTGAGAGATGATGAGGAATCCAGGATGACTGACTCCCAGGAAGGATGGTATTGCCCTCTGGTAGGATGGGAAGGTTTTAGGGGGGAAAGATAATAAGCTTAGTTTTGGCATTCAATCTACCAGCTAAGTTTGTGCCTTTGTAAAAGCACTTGTTCCTTATGCCTGGAATGCATTCCCTTCTGCCTTTTGGTTCCTTCCTTTAAGGTTCATCTAATTTGCTATTTCCTATGAGATGTTTTTCCTAATCCCATTATCAGCAAAGAAATTATTCCTTCTTTGGTTTGGTGTTTTGTTTTTTGTTTTTTGGGTCTTTGGGTTATAATACAGTGCTTTACACTTAAGTGCTTAATGAATTGAAAAGGTTTAGAACTTCCCCATGGCCAACCCTGGCACTAATTCTAGTCTCCTAGTACAGGAAAAAAGAAACTGTAACTTTAGCAAAGGTTACAATAAAACAAGAGGTCATAATGTTAATAACCAACATTGTGTGAGCTTGAAGAATTGTCCAATTGACTAAATCATCTAGGCTAAAGAAATAGTAACATTTAGGACAGAAAGTATATATTTACATATTACTATAAAGTTTCCAAAAATGTTATCATATTCATTTACTTCTTTTGAAACTCACAATAATCCTTCAAGATAGACTGGGCAGGAATTTATATTCCTATTTTCACAGTCCAGATGAGGAAAAGGGCAGAGAGATGAAACAATTTACCTAAGATCACACAGAAAAACTAGAACCAGAGAGAGCCCTTTCTATTAAGATACCAGTTCCCTTTTGTTACTGATTTTAAAAGCTCCAACTCAGAAGCCAAATTAGAAGTGAGAATTGGGAGAAGGGCCCATCCTTCATGGAACTACCAGTCCTCACTAGCCTTCAACCTGAAACCTTTAAATCATACTGAGATTATCCAGTATTCAGAAGGAAAGGAGGAAAGCCATTATGTGAACTGGGAAGAAGGGCTGATGGTGCCAGAGTGTACTTGTTTATTATGTATGCTCATATGCTCTCAGTGTCTCTCTGTGTCTCTAGCTGTCTCTTTCTCCCCTCCCCTTCCATCTGTCTCTGTCTGTCTGTGTCTCTGTGTCTCTCTGTCTCTCTCTATTTCTCTTTCTCTCTGTCTCTGTCACACACACACACACACACACACACACACACACACGCTTTTGTTGTTGTTCAGTCATTTCAGTCATGTCCACCTTTACATGACCCCACCTGGGACAGATATTGGAGTGATTCTTCTTCTCCAGCTCATTTTACAGATGATGAAATTGAAGTACCCAAGGTGACACAGCTAGGAAGTGTCTAAGGACAGATTTGAAGTTAGGTCTTCCTGACTCCAGACCCTGCATTCTATCCACTGCATCACCTAGCTGCACACATAGAAGGTACATGTGTGTATATATGCACATATAACAAAGAGAAAGAGACACTAATGGCTTTTCTAGCTAGATGGGCCACACACAGCCTGGATTGTTCCACCCTCCAGATGTGAGCAGATGTCAAAAATCATTACGAGACCCATCCAAATTTTTATGCCTATCCCACCCATTGCACCTTAACATTCCTGTTTCATTTTATTTCCTTTTTTTCCCTCTGGCAAACCCAAAACCACTAGGGGACCTGAGCATATAATAGATACCTAATAAAATGTTTGCTAATTTAACTCATCCCTAGGATAGGAGATTTGGATTTTAGTCCCTAGGAATCTTAATGGGACTCTCATTTTCTAGAATTCTCCTATAAAATAAAGAGCTAGAATAGATCATCTACAATCCCTTCCAGTTCTTACATCTTAGGGAGCTAGGACTAGATCTGTACAAAAAGCCAACTTTGAAGTGGATAAAGGTGCTTCCAAACAAAGCAGACACACCAAAGAAACCTTCTGTTCTCTCCTTAGAGTCAGGCTCCTGCTCCTTCTTATTCTGGATCTCTGGGGAGGAACAGAGAATGAAGTCTGTCTGTGGTAGAGCTGACATGGCCAAGGAGCTACACTTGAAAACCCTTAAGAAGTGGGGGAGGGGTGGTGATGGTGAGAAAAACAGAAAGCATGGGATAGAGGAGGGCAGAAAAGAAGAAAAAGATGAAAGAGAGGAAATGAAAAAGGAAGAGAAACCCATTCCAAGGGGGAGGGGAGGAAACAAAAAAACAGAAAAGGGTGTCTGTGGGGAAGGGGGGTGGGGTGGAGAAAGATGAGAATAGAAGGAGACAAGGCAATGGGGAGAGGGAGAAAGAGATCGAGATTCCACTTTGAGACATAAACTAGAAGAACATTTTTTTTTTCTGATGCAGTTTTGCCAGGGAAACAGGAAAGGAGGGAAGAAGGGCAGGGAACCCTTGAATTTGCTCAGTAGGCCCCCACCCAGAATTTTATGACTGAGGAAATTTTCTTCCTTCAGCCATTAATCCCCAGTACATGGTTGAAAGGGCCTATTTCTCCCTACAAAACTCTGGGAGGTACTCTTGGTCTCTTAGCATAATTTCAATGAAGGAGAAAGACCCCATTGTCAAGGTTACACTGCAATACAGATATTTCTTTTTAAAAGGAATTTTAATAAAGAATTGCCTCCCTCTTACCTGCTTGGGATATGTTTATGGAAAAGCATGTCCTCTTTCCCTCAAACACTCAGAGAGAGAAACTGTTCTTTCCCCAGCCCAAGCAGGGGCATCAGAATACCTTTCTCAACACATTTAATGGCAGCTAGCATTTTTTTTTTTTTTTAATTAGGAGGCCAGCAAAAGTTCCCAAAGATCTCCAGCTGTGCGCTCCCCTTTATCACTACTGCCTGGAAAAGGTTCCTGAACTTAACAAGAGAAAGATCCCTGAGCCCAAGATAAGGGCTACTTATTTTCAGCTCCCTTCCACTTCCTTTTAAACTCAAATTTTTAAATTCAAATTTAGAGCTGGAAGTGAACTTCAAAAGATATCTAGAGCAAGGTTTCTTAACTTGTCATAACTTTTCCCAGTCACTGAAATGAGCAGAACCAGGAGATCATTATACACTTCAATAACAATACTACATGAGGATATATTCTGATGGAAGTGGATATCTTCAACAAAGAGAAGATCTAATTCAGTTCCAATTGAGCAATGATGGACAAAATCAACTACACCCAGAGAAGGAACACTGGGAAATGAATGCAGGCTACTTGCATTTTTGTTTTTCTTCCCAGGTTATTTTTACCTTCGAATCCAATTCTTCTTGTGCAACAAGAGAACTATACAGTTCTGCACACATATATTGTATCTAAGATATACCATAACGTATTTAACATGTATAAGACTGCCTAGGGGAGGGAATGGAGGGAGGGAAGGGAAAAGTCAGAATAGAAGTGAGTGTAAGGAATAATATTGTAAAACATTGCCCATGCATATGTTCTGTCAAAAAAAAAAGTTATAATAAAAAAATAAAACTTTTCTCATTCATAACCCCTTTCTGCCTGAGAAATTTTGAGGGTATATAAAACAAGTGAACAAATCAAACATTTATTAATAATTATAATTTTACAATCCCCATATACAGTTAAGAGATCCTAAGAGACAGTTAAGAGGCACAAACCACAGTTTAAGAAGACGGTATCTAGAGCAATGTCTATCTTTTATAGATGATGAAACAGCAACTCAATCAAAAACATTTAAGTACCGATTCTGAGCTAAGCACTGGGTAAAAACCCAGTCTGTGCCATTATACAGAAATGATTGTGATAAAAATGGAAAGAATTTTAGACAAAGTATTAGCAATGAAAGGAATTAGAAAAGGACCCTTTGCAGAAACTGAATCATATAGAACAACATAACATGACTTAGAGGTACTACCAGATTCCTGAAGAACATATGCTAGGGGAGTATAAATTCTGGGAGCTCCTACTAGATTAGAGAATCTTTGAGTAAGGGTCCGGTAATCAAAGGATCATAGATACAGAGCAGGAAAAGAACTCTTTGAGGGGAGAGGGAGAGTCATCTAGTCTAACCCTCTTATTTTACATTTGAGGAAACTGAGGCCCAGAGAGGCTGAGTGATGTGCACAGTGGCAGAACCAGAATTTGAGTTTATTATTGTAAAATTCTGTCTGAAGATCAGTCAGATTTAGAGGCACTCTTCATCACCTGGCTCACTTTTGGTGAGGTAGAGGTAGATGTCTTGTTCAGTCATAAGTGTTCTCAAAGTTCATCTCTTAAATTGTAGAACAACAATCTGCATTCTGAGAAAATCATGGAACCTGAAATATTGAGTGCTCATCCTTTGAGGTCTAGCCCAAGCCTTCACCCCTACTCCGAAAGTTTCTTTTCTGATGACTCCAGGTCCAAATTTCTGAATGGCAAAAAGACATGTCTTATAACTCTTTATAAGCCCCACAGTGTTGGCACATGATAGGTGCTCATACTTCCCTGGTAATTGAATGGCTAGCTATATCAAAAATTTTCAAAGATTATGTCTCCCAACTTTTTCCTTGTTCCATATATAATTTGCATGTTGTCTCCTCTAGTAGAGTGTACCTTAAAGACAAGGACTTTCTCTGTATTCCCAGAACTTAACCCAGGGCCTGGCACTTACTGCCATATATTACTAATAATAAGATAAAAGGCTGGAGCAGAATCTATTGTGCTTCAGCTGAAGTTAAAAAAAAAAAAAGTAGTAGTAGTGGTCCTGATCTCAGATCAAGCAAAAGCAAAAATAGATCTAATTAAAAGAGATAAGGAAGGAAACGACATCTTGCTAAAGGGTACCAAAGATAATAAAATAATATCAATACTAAACATATATGTATTAAAAGGTATATCATCCAAATTCCTAGAGAAGTTAAGTGAGTTGCAAAAAGAAATAGACAGCAAAATTCTACAAATGTGGGAATCTCAATCTCCTTCTATCAGAATTAGATAAATCTAACCACAATATAAACAAGAAAGAAGTTAAGGAATTAATGTAATTAATTAATTAAGTTAGATATAATACCTTTGGAGAAAATTGAATGGGGATAGAAAAGAATACTCTTTTTTTTCAGTGATACATGGCACTTAGACAAAAACTGACCATGTTTTAAGGCATAAAAACCTCACAATCAAATGCAGCAAATGCATCCTTCTCAGATAATGATACAATAAAAATTGCATGTAGTAAAGGGCCATAAAAAAATAAAATTCTTGTTAACATAACTCAAAGAGTATGTAAGCATGTTAGTGGACCACAAGTTTTAGCCTCATCACACACTGTTTGGATCTTACACTTCCAATTACACACTACCCTTCAATAGCATATAAAAGAGTAATACTGCGGGCAAAAGAAATGCAAGAATTATTGTACAGAAAAATCTCTAAAGGTCCCTTCCCGCTCTAACATTCTAGTATTTCAATTCTTTCAGTTGATTTCTAATTAGAAAGATCTGAGCTAATAAATATTATACAGACTTATTACAGAACACTGGAATTGAAAGAGGTCTCAGAGGTGATCTAGTCCAAGCTCTTTACTTTACAGATGAGGGCCTCTAAGGTCTGAGAAGTTAAGTAATTTACTCCATATAACCCAGCTAGTTAGCTAATGGCACTGCCAGGACCAGAGCCCAGATTTCTGATGTAATATGTGCCTTGAACATAGTAAATGCTTAACAAATATTTACTGAATATTGTTGAATCATATGTTGAATCATCTCTGGGGTCCAGGATGTTTTATAGGGAATAGCTGTTCCTTTCCAATTTGGAGGCAAGAAGGCAAATCAAAATAGACTTTTTAAACCTCTCTGGAATGAATTGTGCTCATCTACTGCAAAGCTCACTGTTAGTAAATGATGAAATCAGTTCCCAAAGACAAAAAGTAGCTTACCCAACATCACACCACTGGTGATCCAGCCTAAGAGAATGTACCTTTGTAGGCTGATGGGACCTTGAGGAAGGCATCACACCCTGAATCAAGGCAGAGTTCCAAGAACAGAAGGCAAAACCCAAGGTGAATTTCTCAAGAGCCAGAGAATATTTCTTTACCCTGTAAATCTCTTTAAAAAGAACCCAATCACCAGTTTTGACCCAACACTCCTTCCCTCCTTCCAAGAACCCCTTCCCTTTCCTCTTTCCTTATGCTTCCTCTTGCAAGTCACCAAAAGAATTAGAGGACAGAATGCTATCTTCAGATGCTGAGGTCCTGTGTATAAATGTTTAATCTGTCAAAATGCCTTATTATATATAAGTGTATGCCTAGGTCTGTATATTCTGGTTCTAGCAAATTGTGAGTCCCACTAGGGGCAGACACAGAGCTGATTTTTGTGCCCAACACAGAGCTTAGCTCTGTGGGTGTTTTGTTTGTTTATTCGGTTTTTAAATTATACCCTTTATAGGCCCCACCTCTGGGCCTAAAGACCTAATCATTCCTTTCCCCCTCCCCCTCTGCTTTCTGGCCACATCATCCTGATTTTTAGTTCTTCTGCTGTTTCCCAAGACAGCAAAACTAAAGCAGCAATTTTAGAACAATCTGAGTGTCTGGGAACTGAGAATAAATGTCCATATTTCTGAGCACAAGGGGCATTCTGCCCCAGGGTGGCCTGGCTTCCAAAGTCTTTTAAGGGCTTTATCAGAAATTCTTCGAAGATAAGAATCATAGAATATTAGAATGAAAAGAATCACAAAAGGTAAGGCAGAGCCAGAAGAAACAATAGAGATCATCAAGACTACGATAACTTTAAGGTCACATGAAATAAGTTTAGTTTCCTTTAAACTACCTTTAAGAATGTGGGATATATCCTGGGGGAGGAGAAGGGAAACCCAACATAAATCAAAGGCCTAAGTTTTCATCCAGTCACTATCCTTGCCATTATATTACTCTGTGTGTGACTCTGGGAAAACGACTTGCCCTGAAATATCTATTTCTTCACATCTGAAATAATGGGGTGTACTTGATAGAGCACTAGTCTTGGAGTCAGGAAGATCTGAATTCAAATTCTGCCTGTAACACTCAGTAGAACAATGACTAGGCAAATCATTTAACATCTTCAAGTCTTTTATTAGTTTCTTCATCTATAAAATGATGGGGTTGGAGTCACTGGCCCATTAGGTCTCTTCTACCTCTCTATCTTTGATCCTTGATTAAATGAGGTTACTTCTAATACTAACATTTTGTAACTCCATGAAGAATGAAGAATAGGATGGGATTCCCATGACTAGAGCAAAAACTCTTAAAGAGGGAATGTGTGGGAGGTATTAGAGGAACAATGAATTGATCTTGATGGCTGGAGTGGAGAAGATAAGAATTTTCTTATGTCCCGCCTCCATTGCTCCTTCTTATCTTGTAACAGAGGCCTCTCCAAGCTGAGGAGAGGGGGGCCGGGAGGCACAAAAGGAGGGAGTAATCTAAGAGCAAGCCCTACATGGTGTGTGGGCAGCCCTGAAATTCCTGTTACCAGGGGGCTGAAGCTGGTAGACCACTTGAGCTGGAAAGTTCTGAGCTACATTAGGGGGAAAGGTGAGAGTCTTTATTAAGTCCAGCACCAATAAGGGTGAGTCTTAAGATGGAGGTGGGGGTGGGGATGATAATCACCAGAATGACTAAGAAGGGGGGCCCAGGTCTGAAATGGAGCAAGTCAAAGCTTCTAAGCCAATTATCAATGACATTGGAGCCCTTACACCGGAATGATAGCTGTACTTCTAGTCTGGATAATCACAGATAAAAAACCCCAAACCAAAAGAGAACAGGCCCAAAGACTGTCAATCAGTCAATAACCACTTATTAAGTGCTTACAATGTGCCAGCTACTGTGTTAAGCATTGGACAGGTTAAAACCAGGTCCTTCTGGGATAGACTACTTTGCTGAGAAAGGAGCAGCTCTGTTGGGTTTACAGAAAATCAGATACTTCACCACCACTGCCATCATCCCACCTTCCCACCCCCCAACCTTCCTCCTACAAACACACTTTCTGCACTAGTAGCGGGTCTGACACAGACAGGGACTGTTCAGGCAGGAAGAGACAAGCTAGGACATTCCAAAGAAAGCGCCTACAGCCAAGCCACAGAGCCCAGAACAGAACCTGGAGGGTGGGAGGTGGGGGAACATGGTCCTTTCCAAAAAACTTTCAGTTGTTTTCTGTTTGCTGCTTGATCCTTAAATCTCAGCTCCTCAGCTTGGCATTCAAGGCCCTCTATTATCTGGCTCCAACTTATGTTTCCAGACTTAGCTCTCACTGCAACCCTATGAGAAACTTCTGCTCCAGGCAGATCGAGTCTGCTCCACTGGCCCCTTAATGTCTCTTGTACTGTTTCCTTTCCTTTTGTTTTGGCAGTTTCCTTTTCTTGGAAGGAAGGAACCTCTGGGAAGGCAGTCCATCCTCTATCACCCTGATCAATTCCGATCCCCTCAAGGAAATCTTTCTTGACAGCCTCAGACCACAGGGAGATTCCTTTAAATTCCTACAATGCTTAAGTGTGTTGTGCTATGTACAAATGAGAACCCATCACAAAATGTTTCCTATTATTAGTTGTTTACACATTTACATCATTTCTTTCCAATATCACACTAAGTTCCACAGAGACCATAACCAATAATGATAGCTGACATTCATGTACCTCTCTAAGATTTATAGGTCCTTGGAGGTGTCTAAACGGATCTTCAAAATAACTGTAAAAAGTGTAACCCTATTTTACAAATTGAGATTTGGAGAAGTTAAATGAGTTGCATGGTTAGTAAGTATTCTCTATGAGATTCCCTTCCATCTATTCTGTATATATCTGGTATGTATCTTGTTATTTACATGTGGTCTCCACCATTAGAATGAAGGCTCCTTAAGAGAAGGGACAATTTTGGTTTCTTTGTATTCCTAAGGCTTAGCACAGTATGCTATGAAATGCTTCATAAGTGCTTACTGAGACTAGCAGAGGAGTAAGTCAATCCTAGTCCTCTCCTGGCTCCAGGTCCAGAGCATGTTTCATGGTCCCCCTTTTATCTAATCATTTTACCAAAAGGGAAAGCAAAAACTAACAACTCATATAAAAATGAACACAACTAATATTTTATCTTCCTAATTCATTGTCTAGTGCTTCTCTCACAAGAGCAGACGGCTTCAGTCGCCATCTAACTCATAGTAGGTAGGTGATCAGTAACAGGTGATTGACTTCTCCACCAACCCCAACCTGCAGATGGGATATGGTTTGGAGTTCTCTTCGTCCTTCCACAAAGATTCCTGCCCGACTGCAGAAAGACCATGTTTGAGCTCGACGCTTCCAACTGACCACCATTTTCCTGTATAGACTCTATTCCAGATATAGGCAATTTAATGACTTACCCACAGTCACACAAAGCAAGAGCTTGTCAAAATAAATAAATAAATAAATAAGGGAAAGAACCTCAACCTTAGAATTGATAGATATTACTGATCAGTTGCACCTGTGGCTATTATGTATGGAATGTAAGCTAGTGGAAGTGACTGCTTTCTTTTTTGTCCTATTTATTGGTATCTTTTATTTTTTACATCATCTTCATCTCTTACTTCCTTTTTCTCCATTCCCCAAGAATAAAAGAGAGACAAAGAGAAATGGAGAGGCAGGGAGATCTGGAGTTGGAAGAAATCTCAAGGACTATTAAGTCCAACCCCATCATTGTACAGATGACTCAGCACAGTGACTAGTAAGTCAAATAAGAACAAATAAATTCATAATAAATGCTTCTTACACTTATTGATTTACAGATGAGAAACTGAAGTCCAGAAAAATTAAATCACTTGCCCAAGGTCACAAAAAAAGTGTCAAAGCTGGGGTTAGAACCCAGGTTTTTTGGCTCTGAAATCTGTACTCTTTTACTCATTCTTTAGAAGGCTTTGGAGACTGAAAGCTGTGGGTTCAAGTTCTGCCTCTGACACATACTAGCTTTGTGACCCTGAGCAAGTCACATAGTTTTGACCTGCTTTGGGCAATTCACTAGAATCTTAAGTTGCAGAGGAGATAGCAAGCTGCATTGCTAGAGGGAGTTCCCTCATCAGGAATTTCCCTGGAACTATATGAAATCACAGGAGCAGACCTTATTGCTCCTCTCATCCCTGCCTGTGGAACTCTGGCTCTTTCCATGCACTGTGACACTGTTGACCTGAGCTCCATGCAACATACTTGCTCTAGAAAGAGATTTACACTTTCTAATTTAATTCATTCCTCCTTTCTTTTCTTTCTGAGTGTCCCATGATTTAATGTCACTCACAGAGCATGCTTGCACTAGATGCATCTGGGATTTCCAGACACACACACTTATGGGTAACATGATTGATCAGAGGTGTTGCCTGTGTTTTCTGTCCTCCTCCCCTCATGGTCTTGAGCTACCACCATTCCATTTCCCCTATCTCCACCCTCCTCTAAGATCTATAGCCCTGATTCTAGGCTTCCATGAGTAGCAATTACTTGACTGCCTATCTGCCTGGTATGAAACCCCAGCTTCTGCTCTAATCCTTCCCCATTCTATGGAAACCCTTCTTCTCTAGTCAAGGAAGTGGAATCATTGGGGTGGGGGATATCTAAAATGTTGTTCAGGAATTTTTGAAACCACAGGATGATGCTACAAGGAGACCTGAGGTTAAATGAATCATGAGCTGTGCTGGAGGGTAAGGGGAGGAGGCTGTTCAGAAGGAGAATAGCACTGGTCAAAGGCAGATTGTTCATGAGTTTCAGACATGAGTAATAAGGAGAGTGATGTACTTGTGCAACCTATACAAGAGCTTCTGACACATGACGGGCTGTTCCTTCTCCCCTTATTCACTCACCCCCTGCAGGCCTGTCTTTTTATCTTCCATAGCCTGTCTTGGGCCTGGCATTTACCCAGGCAATAGCATCCAATAGAGCAGCCATCAATTGGGAGATGAAACTGCCCCCTCTCCTCCATTTTCAGGGTTTCTGAGTTATGACATGAAAGTCCCCAAAAATACTCTGTGCTAGTCAAGGCTGGAGCTGTCGAGAGGAGGGACTGAATGAATACAAATACTTCAACCTCTTCTCAAAGCAGCTGTACATTTGGGAGGTCAAAGTCAGTCAGCTTTAGCAATTTCTTGCTCAAGGACAAATCCCTTAATACTCTCTTCTTCCTTCAGTACAACAGTCTCATTTGGCTTGGCTCCAAAGTCAATTTTGCTCACTGAGCAGGGTGCCTTGGTTAAGCTGAATTAAGTTTTCCTGAGTTGGGAAGAAGCAGAGGGAATGTGGGAATGAGAAAGATGTTGTCTCAGGCAATTAAATTGACTAGAAAAAAAAAATTAAAAGACTTTTGTAACCCTAAAACATCTGAATAATTAACAATTTCCTTCTGAAAAAGGTATTATTAAAAGAAAGATTTCAACTCAATTTCACATTTAATGAGTACCTACTATGTGCAAGATTCAATGATGATTTGGAGTCTTTCATTCTTAACTCTGTATTCAGAAACCACATGTATCCTAGCTCTCATATCCAGCAAGATGGATGTTGCAACTCTTATGGTTTTTTGGGGGAGGAGAATTATTATCTTCTAAAGTAGAAGTTTTAAATGTTTTTTAAAAAACATGGACCCCTTTGGCAGTCTGGTGAAACCTGTGGACTCCTTTTTAGAATGTTTTTAAAATAAAATACAAAAGATTATAAATGAAACTAATTATATTGAAAAAGTTAACAAATTTTTTTTAAAGTTCATTGGTTCCAGATTAAGAATTTCTTTTATAGAATACAGAACAGTACAGAAATTTGTGATTACCACGCCCTTGGAAAGCAAATGCCAATGCCTCCCCAAAAGAATGTAAGCTCCTTGAAGGCAGGAACTATTCTCACTTTGTATTCTCAGCACTTAGCACAGAAACCCACATGAGAGTGGTTTTTAAATAAATGCTTAATAACAATTGATCTCCACACCCATGCCCAGACAAATCAGAACCCTCTACTGTGTGAGAATGCTATGTGATACCAGCAACACTACACAAAATTAAGATGTTATCAACATCTGGGCATGGATAGTAAAGGCTCAAGCCATCAGAAGGCAAATGCTTAAACCACCCTCTTCTAGTACATCTGCACTCACTGAACAATCTACTGGGTATCACTTCCTGTTCACTGTGGTTTCCTGGTCCGAAGTAAGTTGATAGATACCAACATATCTCTGGGGCAAGATGACATGAAGCTAAAAACCAGGCTCCCCTTACCTCCAGAGATCTGTGGACAACCCCTAGCTGCAAACTTTTTTTTAAAGCATATTTTTAAAAGATTTAAAACTTTTTATACTTCAAAGTATCAAAGATGCATCAGCATCGAACACAATATTCCCTCACCAACCATGGCCCAATCGACTTGAAGGAGTCCGAGGTACAATCATACAATCTCAGAAAGTGCATTAAAGGCACCATAGTCCATGCTTCCTTCCAGTATCCCGTTTTAGATAATTCTATTAGAAAGCCCTTCCTTACATAAGCCAAAATGTTTCTCCAGTACTTTCACTCACTGGTCTTAGTTGATGCCTTCTAATGCTACACAGAATAAGTCTGTTTTCTCTACACAAGACTCTCTTGAGTAGCGATCCTCACTACCACCACTATGTAGACAGTTTGCTTGGTCCCGAAGCTGCAGGAGCAGAGACAGCCCACACTTTATAAGTTTATCCTGAGGATGTTTTAGATATAAACTACAGACTCCTTATGCTAGAATGTCCAATACAGACAAATGGACATTCTCAGAGTTCTATAGTATAAGTTAAATGCTAGGCAACTGTTCCTAAAGATAAATTTTGAGGATACCAACATCCAGTCTCATGTTGCTATGGAGATTGAAATGCCAACTTTTGGAGGGCTAGGGGTGAGACTGGAGAGCTTGGGACACACACTTTGGAGAAGCAGAAGTCTATCAAGTTTGCAATTTATCCCACATGGATACTAGTGAGTAAGCAAGTTGATGCTTGCAAGATGCTTTGAAATCCATGGATGAAAGGGACTGAATAAACAAAACATTATCAACAGTTTGAAAGCTCCTGACCTCTGCTAGGACTTGCCACTTGGCTTTCACCTGCTCTGGGGTATACAGGGTGGAATACTTACCCTAGGAAACTAAACTTCCGGATAATAAATATCTTTACTTCTGTGGGATGGGATGCTCCTAAAGGTGACTTTTCAAAGGGGCTGAAAAAGGAGGTACCATATAAGACCTCTAGAAGTTTCACTGATGAAAGTGTCCTCAAAGCAGAAGGAGGGAGACAGAGCCTATTGGGCCCCAAAGGGGATGAAATGACTCCATGTCTCTGGAAGCAGCATTTCCAAGGCTGCTCAGATCAATGGGAGGTAAGGTATTAGATCCTCCATTCCCCTAGCCCCTTTCAGACTTCGGCCCCAGGTGGGGCTGGACCAGGAATTCAAAGCATTTGAAGGAGGGTTATTAATGTGGAAGAAAAGCAGACCCTTGGAGAAAGCCTCCCTGCACTCCACCCTGGTTTCAGTAAAGGATATTCAACTGATGTCATGGGGGTAGAGGGGCAGGACTTGGGTGGGGGACAGAGAGTAAGAGCTTTGAGATCAACCCTCTATTTCCTCTCCACCTCCCCAGGGCAGGCTCTGCATAAACAAGTCTCAATAGAGCTGGACTTCAACAAAAGTCCCTTCATCTTGGACAGAAAGGCCTTGGGAATGCCTTCTGTTTCCTAGAGACCAAAGGTTCATACCTCCTTTGTGGCACTATCATTTTCTGTCTGATATACAATTCATCTTTTCCAAGTTTCTTGAGGGACCTTAGGATGCCTATGGTAGGCATTTTGTAAATATTTTATTGAAGGAAAGTTAAATATTTTAAGCCAGGGTACTAGAAAATGCATCTATACTAAATTAACAAAAAGTATCTACAGTAGATTAGCAAAAAGCACCTACATTGGAATTTCTATGGGGTTCTGCTTGGATGGTGGTTGTCCCACATTCCAGTCCCCTGAGTATGTGCTTCGGATTTTCAGAAAAGCTGGGGACTGGAATACTAGCAGACAGTCTTCAGCCCTCCAAAGGCCCCAAATCAGCTTTCACTCCACAGGGGAACCCAAAGTACCCTGCCCTGTGCCTCACCACACCCTGATTCCTCTTTAATGCTTCTGGAAAATGAAGAATATTAATCTATGGGAGCAAAGGCACAGCAGCTGACACTCATTTATACTACTTCCCCATCCTCACCTTCTAGAAGATTTAGTTGGGAGATTGTGGGGTTTTTGTGAAAACCTACATGATCTACTAAGAGTCCAAGGCCCGTCACAGAACTGTAACCTGTTAGATGACTGAACATCTACTATAAGTTTAATCAGCATCTACTATAAATGTCCAATACTGTGCTAGGTACCGAAAGCGACACAGATTTACGAGATGAGGGCTGAAGTGGGAAAGGAAGGCTTCAGGAAGGAGAAGGGACTTGCCACTAATTTTGAGGATATGCAGGAGGAAGAGCAGGAATGAAGAAGCACGGCAGAGTTAAATGGAACTGTGAGCCCAGGACGACTGTCCAGCCCTGTTGACCGTTATTAAAAAGTATTTTACCCCAAACCTCCATGGCACTGCTCAGACACCCTTCTGTAGTGCGCGACCACAAAAAGTTTGCCAGAGAGATTCCCAAACTCCCGGCAGCTTCAAAGATACAGGGAAAAGAGCAGAAGGCATTCTCTATGAGCAAGTAAGTGGGCAAGAGTGGAAGACAGAAAGAGGGAGGTGGCACTCAGACAGGGGTAGGATTCACCAGTCTCCTCCCAGCGAGGGCTAGAGCCTCCAAGAAGGGAAGAGCTGGAATCGAAGCTGGGCCTGAAGCCCAGCCACCGACCCAGAAGGCACACACCCGGAGATCAAATAGCAGGACTGGGCACTCAGGGGATGGGACTAGCCTCAAGTCTGCTCCACTCGGGGCTAAGCGCTCACACTGCAAGAGGCAACCCGGTGCCCGCGCCCGAAGACAAGCCTCCTCTCCTTTCCGGAGCCCAGGAGCCGAGCCGAGGCAGAGGGGCGGGGGGCGGGAGGGAGCCACAGGGCGGGAGAATGGGGAGGGGAGGATGGGAAGGGACGCGGAGCGGAAACCCGGCTAGGGTTGCGGGCCCCCTCGGGCGGGGAGGCAAGAACGGAGGAGGGGAGTCCGGCCTCCCTGCAGTTCCGGGGACCACCCGATGGGAGCCCGGGCAGACAGCACAGGGCGCTCACCTGAGATGTATTGCCGGCGGCTGTCGTCCAGGTGCGTAGACAGCACGTCCCCCATGGCGGAGACAGAGGGGACCCGCGTAGCCTCCCGGTGCAGCCCCTAGACGCTGACCCCAGCCAACCAAGCCCGGGGCCGAGCTCGCCTCCTGCGCGCCGCAGTCTCAGAATCCAGCGGCTTTCTCCATAGGCTGGGCAGCGTCCAGTGTCCAGCGCCCGCCTCCGCCGCCTCCTGCTAGCCCAGGGAAGCCCGAGGCGCCTCGGCGGAGAGAAGCCCGTTCGGGTCGGACCCCGCCCCGCAGCCGACACGCCCTCGGCCGGGCCGAGCCCACCCCTTGCGCCCCAGGGGCGGGGCTTTGCCTTTTTCTTTGAGACTCACTGGGCTGGGAAGGAGGGGAGAGCAAAGGGTGAGAGCTATTGAACGAAGCCAGTTCCTCCACCCCAGAGTCTGGTATTTCCCGCATTCCCCAAATGGTGGAAAGGGGGGGAGGGGGGAGTGGTACTGGAGAGGGAGTTAGTCCTGAGCTCCGACTTCATATCCCCTCAGGGTTGTTCATCCATAACAATACCAACACCACTGGCTGGCTTGTACAGCGTGCAGGTTGTGCTGAAGGGGTGGGGGACAGAGAGAACCGCAACCCTAACAGAGGCTTCTGGGAGGGGCATGTACCCACCCAGCCTGTGGAGACCACTCCTTGATTTTCCCATCCCCAAAACAGGCAGGGTTGGGGAGGGGGAGAAGCAGATTTTTCAAATTTATTTTTCAAAATTTGTATAGTCTTCCTTTGACCTGAGTATATGACATCTTCCCAGTACCTGTGCCTGTGCCTCACCCACTGCTCAAAAGCACCTCGGTCTTTATCCTCCCAGATTCCCAAGGTGTGTCTGATGCTCCAGGGGCATCAGAGAGAAGCGGGGGAGTGCCCAGGAGGAAGGTGTGGCCATTCAGCGAGTTGTAGAACTCTGGCACCAAACTGCCACCTTTGTCTGGGCTCAAGGTAAACCATCTCTTACTGAGATTGATTTGGGCAGTTCACGTGGGAGGGAGGATCTGGAATAGAGGTGAAATGTCAATTTAATGTGAATTCACATATATAATTGAAATAAAATCGTTTGCCTGGGGGGGGGGAGGCAGAAAGGGAGGGGATCATTTGGAAATGAAACATTTTTTATAAAGATTGTTAAATTATCCTTACTTGTAATTGGGAAATAGTTAACAAAATAAATAAAAAATAATTTTAAAAAGCAAATGGCAATGAAGAGTCAGTTTGGAATGGCAGTGTATTAGGAAAAAGAGGGGTAACCTGGTGAGCCCTGGCTTAGGGCACTTATCCTTACCAATATAGGGTGGATGGATTGTGATCTGTTCCTCTGGAGAGTACACACACCTTGATGAGATCATTAAGCTCTTGAAACATCCTAATGTTTCCTTGCAGGTGTGTACAATAATTTCGAGTCTTCAAAGTACCTTCATGTACATTATTTTATTTGACTCCCACCTAGATCTTCCAAGTAGGCAGGACAGATGATGGTATTTTATTTTATTTTTTTTAAAGAGGAATGAACTTGCTCAAGATCACAGGTAATCAATCATAGAATGGGAAAGGACCTCAAGGACTTCTACTCTAATGGGCATTGATGATTTTCCAAAGTGACTATCCAGCCCACATTTGAAATTCCCTAGGGACAGAGAACTCTGTCAAGAGCTCTGCCAAGGTAACCTACAACATCTTAAATTGTTTAAGTTTTCTTGGCAGAATTAGGATTCAAACGTAGGTCTTTTGAGTGCTAGTCCAGTGATGTTCATATTAGATCATCTTGAAACAAGGTTAGCATTCCTCAGGCCAAAGCTTTATCTTCCATGTCTGCCCCTCTTTTTTTCAGAGCAAAGTTCTCCTATTTTAGGGGCTCAGGAAATTTTTTAAAATGAGTTGAACAATTGTGGGTTTAGAATAAATCTTTTTCCATAAGTATAACGCCCCTAACTGAGTTACACAGTCCAGTCGGAGGGCTCTAGCTCAGCATAGTATTTATAAGAAGGAAGAAAACATTCTTAATAAAATTTACAATACTGGTTCTCAGATGTGACGTGAAAGTATTCTTTGAGCAATTCTATATTGGCTCTGCAAGAAATAAATTAGCACCAGTGAATCAGGCATAAGGGTCAAAAGTGATGGGAACTTGCAGGGTTAGGTGTAGGGAGTAAGGGTGTGGTGGACTCTGGAGAGTCACTAGATCTGGATTTAGGTTCTGACTTTGGTAAAGTTATTCCTGGCATGATGTTAAACAAGTCCTATCACTTTTGCATATCCAGTTTCCCTCTCTTATAAGTTAGAGTTGAGGCAGCTGGAGGACAAAGGGATAGAGCACCAAGCTTGAAGTCAAGAAGACTCATCTTCTTGAGCCCAAATCTGGCTTCTGACACTAGCTGTGTGATCCTGAACAAGCCATTGAATCCTGTTTATCTCACTTTTCTTATTTGTAAAATGAGCTGGAGAAGGAAATGGCAAAGTATCTCTAGTATCTTTGCCAAGAAAACCCCAAATGGGGTCATGAAGAATCAGACACAACTGAAAAATAACTGGATGTATATGCTATATAAAGGAAGGATTATTGTTATCTTTTTATGTAAAAGATGTAATATTTTATTGGGGGTCCAAAAAGCTCTCCATCCTTTCCAGATTCCATGGTTCCAGCTTCCATCAGCCTAAAGAAATTTTCTATTCTAATTAATTCCAATTCTAAATAACCATGTAGTTATTTAGACTTTTGCCTAGCTTAATATAAAATGCCATCAACAAAGGAAACTAAAAGTGGAGAAGAGCTCTTGCTACTTTCCTTTACTTTGTTTTTTAACAAGTTTATCTTTACCAGCAATAAATGGTAGTTAAATGCTAGGTTAGCCTAAGGGTGGAGTACTTCCACCCATCCATCAGAGATAGCGGCTAACTCCTTCATCCCCAGCCCTATAATCAATCTGTAGAAAGGTTGAACATGCATTCATTCTATATTTATTGAGCATACTTAGTGCTGTGAAGGCATTCTGGGGACATAAAACACAGTCTCTGCCCTCAAGGAGTTTATAAACTAGTTGAAGATTTAGGAATTGTATGCAAAAAAAAAAAAAAATACACCACCAAGCAGGATATTCTGAATGTCATATGATATAGGTCATATGAGCACTCTTAGAAATTCAGAGGAAGGAAAAATAACAACGAATCATGTTTTTACAGTGATATAAAATTTAAAAAATGTTTTCTCACAGCAGCCCTTTGAGAAATCTAGCACAAGAATTATCACCCTCATTTTGTAGATAGGGAAAGTGAGGCTTGGAAAGAGGATGTGACTTGTGTCTTGTCACAGCAATTATCACAAAGTAGCTTTCAAATTCAGCCTCCTTGATGCTGGCTTTCTTTCAGCTTTACCATTGGGCTTTAGGAAAGACTGTTGAGGGCAGGTAGTAGTTGGTTGGGAGGAAGCCTCAGAGAGAAGATTTTAAACTGAGGGCATAGATAAAGGATGGTGAAAGGAACAAGAAAAAGGCATTTTCAGGGAGGAGATAGTGAGTAAACCAGTTTGATTAACATGAAAAACTTGTGTCAGATAAGATTGAAAAAAGCCCATGTGTGGAGAGCCTTGACTACTAGGCTAAGAAGTTTGGACACGATTCAGCAGGCAATGAGGAAGGTTGTGGATTTGTATTAAATAAATAAATAAAAACCACTTCTTCATTTTCTTTTACTTAAAAAAAAAAAAATGTCATACAGCACTTTTAGAATGGGAGGCGCTCAGGAAATGAAGCATGGCCAGAGGATCTCTATTCCAGGAGATGGGGGAAAATATTATCCTAGCTCCTAGGTTTCTATGAAAAGCAGCTTCTCCCTTTTTACCCCTAATACTCTCTCTTCCACTCTTGTTCCTTTATGTCATGGTAGTGAGGGTTTTCTGGGTGGAGGGAACAAGGTGCCCAGAGAAATAGGGAAAAGGAAAATATGTTTACAGAGGTGTCTGGACAAACATAGATCCCCCTCCCACAAAGAAGAGGAGAAAAAGGCTGGCCACCAGAAGTCGTTTTTCCTCTCCTTCACCACCCCCACCCTGTGAAAATGCCACCTACCACCCCTGAGTCACTCATTTTCCCTAACAGGAAGTGTCCTCTGCCAGCCCTCCTCCTCCTCCTCATGCCTCATCAGCCCTACCCCACCCTCCCCTAGGAGCAAAGCAGCTGGGGTACCCTGAAACCAGGGAGCTCAGTGTGCAGCACTGAGATGGGGTTGGGGGCAGAGCTGGGAAGAGCCCCTCCCCCCACTATTTACCCATTCCCCTCCCTGTTGGCGTTCAGCCCCCACAAACCTGTCAGACCTGAAATCGTCAAAAAGAGCAAAATAGAATCAACAGCAAAACATGTGAGTGTTTTTAAACAGAAGATTCTGGGCCAGCCGGCCCCCTTGGTGCTGCTCATGGGACTGACATCTTCCTGGTGTCATCAACAGCTGGGTAACTGGGTAAAAGGGGCTTGACCACCACTACCACTGTCCCCTCCTCCCAGCCCCATCCCGGGGGAAAAACTGTGTTTTGAGGCCATTTTGCCTAGGACCTCAGAGTGTCTGGGCCACAGCCAGAATTCACAGAATTTTCAACCCCCATGATGATGACTGAGGGAGCACCAGTTTGATATGCTTTCATTCCTGGCACAGTCTCTTGAATTAAACTCTTTCATTGTTCATTCAACAAATATTTATTAAGCACTTACTAGTTATAGAGTCATAGAGTGTTAGAGCTGGAAAGAACACTGAGCTGAAAGGAATCTTAGAGATGGTCTAGTTCAGCCATTGTCACTTTACAGTCAAGGAAACTGAGACCCATAGAGGGTCTTTTATGCTTTCACAAAGTAATGCAGCTGGGAGTCCCAGATCTGGGGCTAAGCCCAGGTCTCCGGACTCCCAGAGCCATGCTATTGTTTGAAAGACCAGTTATTATTGCTTTGAGAGATGCAAAGAAGAACAAGAAAGTGTCTGTCCCCAGGGAACTTATAGTCTAGGAGCTGGGGGCAAGGGGAGGAAGTGAGATACAACAAGTGGACAAGTGAAACAAGACAGTGTATGATATGAGTTCAGAAAAGGGAAAGGTTACAGTGATCAAGGTTTCCATAGAAAAGATGAATTCATGCACATGTTTAACATATATTGGATTACTTGCTGGGTAGGGGAGAGGATGGGAGGAAGGGAAGGAGAAAAAATTTGAAACACAAAGTTTTGCAAGGATGAATGATGAAAACTATATATATACATATATATATATTGAAAATAAAAAGCTATTATTTAAAAAAAAGAAAAGATGAATTCAGTTTACATAAATGAAAAGGGGAAGGGAAGTAAGATTTAAGTACCTACTATGTGCCAGGCTCTATGCAAAAAGCTCTATAAGTATTATCTCATTTGAACCTTACAACAGCTTTGTAAAGTCAGTGCTATTATTATCCCCATTTTGCCATTGAGGAAACTCAGGCAAACTGGGTTAAGTGACTTGCTTAGAGTCATGCAGCTAGTAAGTGTCTGAGGTTGAATTTGAACTCAGGCCTTCCTGATTCTAGGCCTAGCATTCCATTCATGGTACCACCCAGCTGCCTTTTCATTTTTAACTAAAACCACTTCCTATCTCCTGGGTTTTATATGCTTTATGCACCATGCCTTGTACTTAGATGTGAAGATGAATATTCTGCGGGCTTATTCTCTAACCTGAATCCACTGATGCAAGCACACACACACACACACACACACACAGGAACACACATTCACTACAACAGTGGGTGAGCTAGCTTAGTGCTAATTGGGAGGTATTTTTGTCTTCTGCCAAATCCCCTGATTTCAAGACTAAACCACATGGTTTCCTGCTGGGACACCTATGGTCAGTGTCCCAGCTGTCACTCATAGAGTGTGATTCAGAATCACAAAGCAGACTAACTCCTCCAGGCTTTTTTTCCTCCATGAAGTGGACTGAATGACTAAGAATCTAGAACAGCTCATGGGCTGTCTGTTTGGGGCACAGAGGGACTTTGAAGAGTCATAGAGACGTAGACTCAGAGCTGAAAGAGGAAGGGATCTTAGAAATCACTGAGCTCCGCCATTCAATGCTTTGGGTCTTCTTTGGAATTCTTCATCTTTTCTTCCTTCCCCAGGAAGCTCATCATTGAGAAATCTCATTATGGAGCAAGAATAAATCTTGCTCGTCTTCACATTTCATAAGTACCCTCTGCTCATCTGATTGGACTCTTTGACTGGAGGGTGAAACCCTGGGCTCCAGGCCTCTATTTAAAAAAGGGATTTAGTTTGGACTTCTCCCCATTTTCCACCAGCTACACTACTTTGGGGCTTTTGGGGACTTCTCCCTCACCTCATCCATCTTCCTTTTCCATCATCTTCAGCTTCCAGTAGGAGATTGTCTTCCTCCATTAGAATGTCAGCTCCTTGAGGGCAAAAATTATCTTTTTTTGTTGCTGCTTTTGCGTTTCCAGTTCTGACCCATAGTAATAAATGCTTATTAATTGACTCCCTCATTTTCCCTAACAGGAAATAAAATCTCTAAGAGATAAAATAACCTTTTCAAGGTCACACAGCAAAACCTAGAACCAGGTCTATTAACTTGCAGTCAACTCAGTTTTCCACTACAGCGTATGACAGCTTATCATCTAGTCAATATACTTTCCCTAGTTTTTCCCTTCCATCTGACCTCCTTTCTTTTCTCCTTTTTCATGTAAGAAGATAAAGCACACAGAAGGGGCAGTGGAAGAAGGTCAGGGCTATGTCTAGATTAAAGAAAATGAACTAAGAAAAGAAATCACAGTTACAAAGGAAACAGGCTCTGAGACAAAGATTCTTAAATTTTGTGTGTATGTTATAGCATCTATACCAAAGATTTCTATGCATCCCTTCTCAGAATGATGTTTTTATTTTTTTATTTTTTTACGGCAATCAGGGTTAAGAAACTTGATCAGGATCACACAGCTACTAAGTGTTTCAGGTCACAGTTGAGCTCAGATCCGACTGACTCCAGGGCCAGTTCATTGTGCCACTTCCCTGCCTCCATTAAATATAATTAAGGGCCCTCAATAAATAAGATTACAAAGAAAGCTACTTTTATTAAGAAAAATAGAATTAACCAAACATTAAAAAAAAAAATTATTGGATCCCTAAAACCTTTCTAAGAAGGACTTTAGGTTAAGAACTCTTAACCTAGGATGAAACCATTGCAAGGAGAGTCCAAAACATTATTAAAATTATGATACCTTTCTCCCTAACCATGTTATCGAGTTCAAAATGGTCAACAGCCCTCTGTACTCCTCTTAGATTCTTAGAGTTTAGGGAGATAATTCCCTTTCCCCTACTTATATATTATAATAACAAAAATCCAAAATGTTTGGTTATGTTTGTATAACATGGTTTCTTTTGTTTTATTTTGACTTCTCAAAGGATTTCCACCTATGCACTAAACTCCAAGAGAGCAGGGAACCTGTTCTGTAGCCTCTCTCCTCTCTTCCTCCAGAATAATACATAGTACACAATTAGGTGTGCAATGATACCTTTTTTGCTGGATATGTCAGGTGACAGAGCAGAAAGGAGAGACTTTAGAAGTCATATGCTCCAACTTGTGGATCGATTTATTTCCACAGGAAATGATGAGACCATTCTTATACCCATTTGGCATAAAGGGAAAGTGACAGAAATCATTAAATAACTCCCTCAAGGTCATACAGTGAGTCAGTAGTGATAGAATCAGGTCTAAAGTCCAGGTTTTCTGACTCTCAGCCCAGTGTTCTTTCTAGTGTTATCTTCCTATATCCTGGAGAGTATTGGGGAGGAAGGGGTAGGAAAGTAGAGTTCAATTAAGTTGAACAACAACAAAATTAGGCACCTACTATGTTTGACCGCAATTGTTGTTGTTTGTCCTTAGTCTAGAAGAGAACTATGACATGAGGTTGGTAATACCATGAAATGCAAATCACTTGGATTTAAATGAGGGAGGGCGGTGCAAAGTCACCAGCCTCACAGTCTCCTCTGGAGCCATATGGGTTCAATGGCCAGATATAGATTAGGAGATGGCCCATGATGCAGAGGGAGATCTTGACCTTTGTAAACTAAGGTCTTTTAAGACAATGAGAAACTTGCCACTTAAGGAAGCATCAGAGTGAAACATAGAGTACAGGACTGGGAACCAGGACATCAGGATTCACCTCCTTCCCTTCAAAAATCTCCAGATTTTCCTCAAAATCTTCGATTACTACTGGAAATAAAGCTATTTTTCCCCTCACCCCACTTTAAACCATCAAGTCAGAAGCATCAGCACCTGAAACCCCAGAATTCATGAAGAAGAGGGGAAAAAAAATGTCTTTTTGTCTCTGTAAGAGGTATGAGGCCAGGTGGGGTATGAGAATACTTTGTGGGCATGTCAATTCAATTCAACTCAACAAGCTTATTCTGTTCCAGATACCAAGCGAGGTATAGAAGATGCCAAGGCAAAAACAAAAGTCCCTGCGCTCGAAGAGGTTACATTATTGAGGGGAGACAACAAGTACACAGCTAAGTAAATTGAAAATATAAACAAAATAAAAGCAAAATAAATCTAGTGGTGGGGTGGGGCACAGACAGGGCTTTTAACTTCCTTGGTAAAGTCTCTATTGTGGGACTGAATACAAGGGATCATGGCTTATTTGGTTACTTTTGTATGATCTGACAGATGAGGAAAAGGGAGACTAGTCTTGAGCAGAGAAGGAAGTAAAAATACAACCAAACTGAGATTTTTGAATAATCTGCATCCAGCAGAGTAGGAGATGGGGGCAAGGGTGGGCGTAGGGAAGAGATCCAAGCTAGCTTTATAGTCTCGACTTAGTTAAGATTTTTTTGCTTCTCTGCCTATTAATGCCTTCTTCACTTCACTCTTTGGTCCCTGTGCTGTGAGCTAAAACTCTATCAAAAAATGTTTATACATCCATGGCTGACTGTAATAGCCTGTAGAATAAAGTCCAAGCTTTTCAATCTTTCTTTGAAAGCCTTCTCCAAAGATCAATGAATTGGACTGGCAACTTAAAAAGCTAGAAAAAGACCAAATTAAAATCCCCCAATCAAGTACTAAACTTGAAATTCTAAAATTAAAAGGAGAAATTAATAATATTGAAAGTTTAAAAAAACTATTGAATTAATAAATAAAATTAAGAGTTGATTTTTGTGAAAAAAACAATAAAATAGATAAACCTTTGGTCAATTTGATTAGAAAAAGGAAAGAGGAAAATCAAATAGTCAGTCTTAAAAATGAAAAGGGAAAACTTTCCACCAATGAAGAGGAAATTAGAGCAATAATAAGGAGTTACTTTGCCCAACTTCATGCCAATAAATTTGATAACTTAAGTGAAATTGATGATTACCTCCAAAAATATAGGCTTCCCAGATTAGCTGAGGAGGAAGTAAATTGCTTAAATAGTCCCATTTCAGAAAAAGAAATAGAACAAGCAACTCCCTAAGAAAAAATCCCCAGGACCAATGGATTTACATGTGAATTCTACCAAACATTTAAAGAACAATTAACCCCAATGCTATATAAACTATTTGATAAAATAGGGAATGAAGGAGTCCTACCAAATTCCTTTTATGACAAAGACATAGTACTGATACCTAAACCAGGTAGGTTGAAAACAGAGAAAGAAAATTATAGACCAATCTCCCTAATGAATATTGATGCTAAAATCTTATATAAGAGATTAGCAAAAAGATTACAGAAAATCATCCCCAGGATAATACACCATGATCAAGTAGGATTTATACCAGCAATGCAGGGCTGGTTCACTATTAAGAAAACTATTAGTATAATTGACCATATTAATAACCAAATTAACAAAAACCAGATGATCATCTCAATAGATACAGAAAAAGCATTTGATAAAATCCAACATCCATTCCTATTAAAAACCCTTGAGAGTATAGGAATAAATGGACTTTCCCTTAAAATAATCAGTATATAGAGAATTGATTCTAATTTATAAGAAATCAAGCCATTCTCCAATTGATAAATGGTCAAAGGATATGAGCAGACGAAGATTCTTCTCAGATGAAGAAATTGAAACTATTTCGAGCCATATGAAAAGATGCTCCAAGTCATTATTATTAATCAGAGAAATGCAAATTAAGACAACTCTGAGATACCACTACACACCTGTCAGATTGGCTAGAATGACAGGAAAAGATAATGTGGAATGTTGGAGGGGATGTGAGAAAACTGTGACATTGATACATTGTTGGTGAAATTATGACTACATCCAGTCATTCTAGAGAGCAATTTGGAACTATGCTCAAAAAGTTATCAAACTGTGCATACCCTTTGATCCAGCAGTGTTTCTACTGGGCTTATATTCCAAAGAGACTTTAAAGAAGGGAAAGGAACCTGTATGTGCAAGAATGTTTGTGGCAGCCCTTTTAATAGTGGCCAGAAACTGGAAACTGAGTGGATGCCCATCAATTGGAGAATGGCTGAATAAATTGTGGTATATGAATGTTATGGAATATTATTGTTCTGTAAGAAATGACCAGCAGGAAGATTTCAGAAAGGCCTGGAAAGACTTACATGAACTGATGCTGAGTGAAATGAGCAGGACCAGAAAATCATTATTTACTTCAACAACACTATATGATGATCAATTCTGATGGACGTGGCCATCTTCAACAATGAGATGAATGAAATCAGTTCCAATGGAGGAGTAATGAACTGAACCAGCTACACACAGCGAAAGAGCTCTGGGAAATGACTATGAACCACTACATAGAATTCCCAATCCCTCTATTTTTATCTGCCTGCATTTTTGATTTCTTTCACAGGCTAATTGTACACTATTTCAAAGTCCGATTCTTTTTGTACAGCAAAATAACTGTTTGGACATGTATACATATATTGTATTTGACTTATACTTTAACATATTTAACATATATTAGTCCACCTGCCACCTGGGGGAGGGGGTAGGGAGGAGGGGAAAAGTTGGAACAAAAGGTTTTGCAGCTGTCAATGCTGAAAAATTACCCATGCATATATCTTGTAAATTAAAAGCTATATAAAATTCTAAAAAAAAAAGAAGAAGAAAATATAAATGGTAAAAAAAGAAGAAGAAAAAGAAAGCCTTTTCCAATGTGGTTCAGCTTAATTTTTCTAGCCCTTTCTCCTATTACTAATCCACCACCTTTTCCTCTAGCTCAGGGGTTATCAAGGCCAAATCCTGCCCATGGCATTTTTATAAGGCCTTAGATTTTGGCCCGGTAGTTTGCTGACCCCTTCTCTAACCTAAATATCTTTGGGGGTGGGATAGGGTGGGGAGAGATAGCTCATGATTTTTCTGCATTTACTCCTTTGCTAGTAGTTGCTTTTAGTAAGGTATTTATCTCCTACCCAGCAATCCACTATAGCTACCATTTATTTGACAACTTTAATGTTTGCAGAGCTCTTTCTTCCGGGTATTTTATCTCTTTGTATCATCCACAAACCTGACTAACATTTTATTCTATTCATACCTTTCTTGTGGTATAATTTGTGTTATTTTGTCTCTTAACTATAGGTGCCTTGTCATTCATTCTAGACTCTAAGCTCTTTGAGGGTAGATACTATGCTTTATTCATCTTTGTATCCCCACTCTCCTAGCATAGTGAGTCCTGTGTAAAATATCTCAATAAATATTTATTCAAGAATGAATAGCTTGTATGTATAGCCCTTCAAAAGGGAATTTGGATTTTTATGAGGACCTTGTTATTCTGAAAGAATTTTTAATTGGTAAAATGCATAGTTGAGAGGGAGGAAGAGAGGGGAACTTCATACTTCTTGTTCATTTGGGGCAGATAGCTCCATGACTTGACTTCATACTTCTGCAAAATTGCAAACCCTGATCTACAAAGTTCCTTCTTTCTTTTTTTTCCCCTCAATCTTCCAAGAGTCTTGAAAGAAGCAGATAATTCTTCAAAAAATAAATAAGAGGAAAAACTTACTAACATAGTATTTGTGGACTTCTAAATTCTTCCAGACATTTTAGGAAAACTTATTGGAGTTATACTGAGAGAATTATACATGCTCTTTGTCCCAGAATAGTAGGTATATAGACCCAAAGGAGTCAAAGATAGGGAAAAGGCACATACATGCAGACGCATTTATTTTAGCACTTGTGTAGCAAAGAATCCAACACAGGAGATACTCATCAATTGGAGAATGGCATATTGTGGCATATTAATAAGGAACTATCAATTCACAATCAGAAATACTAAACTTGAAGAATTCAGAGAAATTTGAGAAAATTTTCATGAATCAATACAGAATAAAATGGGGAACTATTAGAATCATTTACACAAAGACTACAATAATCTAAAGGAAAACAACTCTGAAAAACTTCACAACACTGATCAGAGCATTGAGTAAAGCATGGCTTCACAAGCATAATGAAGAACCAGCTAACAAAAAAGTATTTATTAAGCACCTACTGTCTCATAGGCACCGTGAACATGCCTTTGGGCTTTTGGCAAAGAAGAGACGGATTAAGGTGGCAGAATGTGACATACTTTTTCATACCTGGGCAATTGATTTGTTTTGCTTAATTCAGCAGAAGGTGGAGTACAAGTTAATGGGAAGTGACGAAGATGCAGAAAAAAAGAATATCAATAAAACCTGAAAAATACACAGAGCAAAACAGAAAAAGTTCATAAGGGGACACAGACTGGGTGATTCTGTTACTGCCTTATTAAATTTAATGTACCCTTACAAAACCAAATCTAATGGAAGTTCATGGTTATAATCTTCTATTGTTTTTCTTTCTATATTAGAATGTTTCTGTAAGTTTGTGATTTTTGTTTGTTTTTGTGATTTTTTTTGAAGTTTATAATTTTTGATGTTAAAAATTAAAGTGAGAACCGCTGAGAAGAAGCCAAAATCTCAACAAGAGTCAATGAGCGGGGGTTTTTGTGGGATCCTCCAAAAGCCTGGTCTAGAAATTCCTCTGGTTTTCTGCCTCTTTGATTTCCAGGCCTGGATTCCAAGACATCTGGGCTGTTTTCAGTGACCACTTCCCCTCTGCCTGGCCTCTGGCTTTCTGATTTCTCTAGTGGAAATCTATTGCCCTCTAGTGGTAGTAAAGAATTTATATATTACTGGCCCTAAATCTATTTATAAATTTGGTTTGTGGAAGAGAATTAATCCCATCAATCTATTGCTATGGATAGCTTTATACTTTTTCAAGCCTTCTCATACACAGCTTCTAATTTAGGCCACACGATTGCCTTATGATGGGGAAATAGAGATGAAGAAGCTAAAGCTGGAGAGCTGGAACTAGGATGCAGGTTTCCCAACTCCAGGCCCAGCATACTTTAATGACATCTAGATGCTTGTTTGGATTTCTTACTCCTCCCTGATCTAGAAAAGTGAAAATTCAGGGATGTGCTAAAGAGCCAACTGTTAAATTTTCAGTACAAGTATTTGTATCCCAGAAATCAGTAAATACTACAAATTAGGGCTTGATTTATTGTTTTATTGATTTTCTAAACTTAAGAAAAAGATGGGGAAAATGTTAATAATTCAGATTAAATTTAAAAGTGTATCAGACACACACACACATATACTTTTTTTTTCTTCCCAGAAAGCCAGTTGTTAAATATTTACCAATATACTGCCTGGTAAGATAGCTCACATTTAATTATATTTTATGATTTAAAAAGTGTTTTATATAATGTCATATCATTGGATCCTTATAATAGTCCTGCAATGTAGATGCTATTTTTATCTCTATTTTATATTTATTTATTCAAGGGATACTTAATTAACATTTCCTGTGTACCAAGCAATAGGGATATAAAGAAATGAAAATCAGCTGCTGCTCTCATGTAACTCCCCTTCCACTGAGGTTAAGACTTTGTGACTCAATTCTTTCCACCCTTAACACTTTGCTAATGTAGCTGGATGGATCTAGGTGTAATTAGGAAAGGGAAGATGAAGCAGATATTTCTTTTCTCTTGAAATATGATAAGTATTTGGAATAGGATCCCAGATTGCAAGACTTGGTACAGTTATTAGAATATGAAACATGGACTGTTAAAGCAGAAAGGATCTTGGATCATCCAGACCACAATCTCATTTTGCAAAAAAGGAAGAGGAGGCTTAGAGGACTGAGGTCACTTGTCAAATGTTACACAAAAAGGAGAGAAAGATAATGGATCAGGGGCAACATTAGAATATCAGACCCTTACTTACATCTTTTTAATACTTTTTACAAATAATTTTTGGGCAGCTAGATGGCTCAGTGGATAGAATGCCAGGTCTGGAGATGATGAGTCTTATTCAAATCTGTCCTCAGACACTTATTACCTTCTTGCCTCAGTTTCCTCACCTCTAAAACACATTGGAGAAGGAAATGGCAAACCACTCCAATATCTTCGCCAAGAAAATCCCAAAGAAGGTCATGAACAGTGGCACACAACTGAAAAATTACTAAACAACAACAATCATTAGTAATGTAACATTTGGGGTAGCTTCATCTTATAGGTGAGATTATATCGCACAGTAAATATTTACCCCAGGTTCAAGGTAGAGTCATATCCACTGAAAACCATGGCTTATTGGCTCCTACTATGTGTTTATTTTTCTGTAAACACAATTACTTCAAAACATAGGCATTTAATGAAATAGCATAGTAAGAAAAATAACAGTAGAACATTTCCAGCCTTAATAATTAATCATTTATTAAAACACTATGTATTAGACAGTATACTAGGCATTTATATTTAAATACAATGAATGAAATAGTCCCTGCTCTTAGTATTTTAACTTTTTGTTTGTTTGTTTCTTTCTTTCTCACAGGTTTTTTTCCCCCTTTTGGTCTGGTTTTTCTTGTTCAACATGACAAATGTGGAAATATGTTTAAAAGAATTGCACATATTTAACTTAGATTATTTGCTGTATTGGGAAGGAGGGAGAAAATTTTGAAGACAAAGTTTTTCTGAAAACTATCTTTACATGTATTTGGAAAATGAAATACTATTGAAAATTTAGGAAAAAAACCCATAAATATCTTAAGCTAAAAAAAAAAAAAGAAAAGAAAAGAAAAAGACAACCTCTAAGTTATATAAAATGCAAGGAAGAAAACAAAAAATATTGAACAAAGGATACAAGTATTCTTTTACTTTCTTGTTGAATTTAGCAAATACCATTAAAACTACAATTTTTAAAAAATCCATAGATTTTTTAGTCCTTTCTCTATTCTTTTTAAAATCCTGGAATGTTTCTGTTACTAATGAATATTGAATTTGAAGTAAAAAAAATTGATTCAAAATAAAATAAATAATATATTGAAAAACAAAACAAACAAACAGAAATAGTCCCTACTCACAAGGATTTTATTATCAAATGGAGAAGAGAAAAAGTACATATGTTGGTTTATACATAATAATACAATTGAATTTAATGATGTTTAGAAGGGAAGATGCTGGCAGTTAGATCGTGAGAGGCTTTATGAACATGGGGGTTTTTTGAACTGTCTTAAAAGGAGAGAGAATTCCAGAAGGCAGAGAACAGAGGTCAGGAGGGAGGACATTCCACATATGGGGAATATAAGCCTAGGAGGAATAAATACAACCTCCCGTTAATACACACATTAATAGAAAAGAAAGTAGGCGTATATCAGGATCACAATAAGAGGTGAACACATAGTGACATGGAGAGGGAACATACATGGGAGCTTCTGACACTGCTGGACCAGATGATGCTGGATTGAAGAAAGATCAGATGCTTCAGGACCACTAGTGTCTCTGACAGGGTTATCATTGTGCTGCTCCCTTCCAGGTATGGTTCCTCTTCTGGGTGTGTTGCCCTGCCAGTCCCCATTGGTCTTGTGTTGGCTGCTAGTTAATCTTGGGCACATGATAGGAATTACTTTACTGATCTGAGATGGTTTCACATCTGGGCACAGGGTCTATTTTGGGCATAGCTGCCTCTTACTAACTTATGGGATCCTCTCTTCAAGGTGCTATCTCAGCTTCAGACTATTAGGGTATTAGAACTATTTGGTTGTAATTAGTTAAGGGTGTAGTGTTGATAATTGTTTCTCAAAAAGGCAGTTTGACAGGTCTTTCTACTCATAATATTATATCCAGATAACAAAAAAAGGCTGGGTAAATCCATGCTAAGATTAAATCTTTTCTTTCAAGAGTTTGGAAGATATTTCCCTTTGTTATAGATAACTATCTAATTTAAGATTATTATTTAGTCACATCTGACTCTTTGTGATGCCATTTTGTGGTTTTCCTTGGCAGATACTGAAGTAATTTTGCCATTTCCTTCTCCAACTTATTTTACAGATGAGAAAACTGAGAAAAACAGAAATTAAGTAACTTGCTCAGCTAATAAATGTCTGAGGTCAGATTTGGACTCAGGTCTCCCTGATTCCAGGGACTACACTCTTATCAACTGAGCAACCTGGTTCTAAATTAAGATTAGATAATCCCAAAATCCTTTCTGGTTTAGCATGCAAATGAATTTGAACCAATACAAAAAGCTATGCTAATGAGGTAAGTTTTCTTATCTTTCTTATGAATATCTCTCAGCAGTAAAGCCTACTTGCTTTGGGGTGCTTATGGCTAATGGAAAAACTTTGCTGTCTTCATATAATAATAATAATAACAGTTCACTTTTCCATAGTATTTTAAGATATACAAAGTTTATTTTTCTTTCTTTCTTTCTTTTTTTTTTTTTTTACAACAACCATGTGAGGTAGGTAGCGCAAGTATTATCAACCAAGTTTTTTAAATTTTTTTTTATTTTATAATAACTTTTTATTGATAGAACCCATGCCAGGGTAATTTTTTTACAACATCATCCCTTGCACTCTCTTCTGTTCCGATTTTTTCCCTCCCTCCCTCCACTCCCTCCCCCAGATGGCAAGCAGTCCTATATATGTTAAATATGTTGCAGTATATCCTAGATACAATATATGTTTGCAGAACCGAACAGTTCTCTTGTTGCACAGGGAGAATTGGATTCAGAAGGTATAAATAACCCGGGAAGAAAAACAAAAATGCAAACAGTTTACATTCATTTCCCAGTGTTCTTTCTTTGGGTGTAGCTGCTTCTGTCCATCCTTGATCAATTGAAACTGAGTTAGGTCTCTTTGTCAAAGAAATCCACTTCCATCAGAATACATCCTCATACAGTATCGTTGTTGAGATATATACTGATCTCCTGGTTCTGCTCATTTCACTTAGCATCAGTTCATGTAAGTCTCGCCAGTCCTCTCTGTATTCATCCTGCTGGACATTTCTTACAGAACAATAATATTCCATAACGTTCATATGCCACCATTTACCCAGCCATTCTCCAATTGATGGGCATCCATTCAACTTCCAGTTTCTAGCCACTACAAACAGGGCTGCCACAAACATTTTGGCACATACAGGTCCCTTTCCCTTCTTTAGTATTTCTTTGGGATATAAGCCCAGAAGTAACACTGCTGGATCAAAGGGTATGCACAGTTTAATAACTTTTGGGGCATAATTCCAGATTGCTCTCCAGAATGGTTGGATTCGTTCACAACTCCACCAACAATGCATCAGTGTCCCTGTTTCCCCACATCTCCTCCAACATTCATCATTATTTTTTCCTGTCATCTTAGCCAATCTGACAGGTGTGTAGTGGTATCTCAGAGTTGTCTTAATTTGCATTTCTCTGATCAATAGTGATTTGGAACACTCTTTCATATGAGTGGTAATAGTTTCAATTTCATCATCTGAAAATTGTCTGTTCATATCCTTTGTCCATTTATCAATTGGAGAATGGCTTATCAACCAAGTTTTTATAGATTATGGAGGCTAAATGATTTATACATCATTGATATAACTGGTAAATTATAAAATCTAGATTTGAAGCCAATGGATTTCTTTCTATGATAAAATATTTCATTTGATTTTTATTTCAGCGCCAAGGAGAGAAGTCTCTTCAACAAACTTCCTTTCATCTCTGCTCTGATCCTACTTCCTGCCCTTCCTAATTTGGATTCAACATCCAAAATCCAGGGAATCTGTCAACTCCCTTTTAAACTCCTACCGCCTCATCCTTTTGAGGATATATCTCATCATATCCAACCTTGGGTTTCCCCCACCACTTATCCTCTTCATTCACATATTGCTGAATGTGGCTACAGAAAATCATGTAACTATGCTGATTGAGTACTCTACAAATATGCAAGATCTAATTTCAGTTGAATCCACATTGCAGGCAGCAATTCTTTTATTATTAATCTATCCTGATTGATTATCCCCATTGATTTTTCAGACTTTCCTTTCCCATCAAATTTTCTTTCTCTCTTAATATCTGTCGTGAGAGGATCTCACCTCTTACTTTGCTGAAAATTTAGAGATCCATCAAGAATTCATTCTTCTCCCCTACTCTATATCTCCAAAGCTCTCACTTATCAACCCGTTTTCTCTTTTGCTTCAATCTCTAATTAGAGATAGCCCTTCTCCTTACAAAGACAAACCCTCCTTCCAGTTGAGCTTTTGATCTCATTCCCTCCCATTATCCCAGATAGTCTTCCCATCTCTCTTTCTCTTATTCTCTGTCTCTGTTTTTCTGTGTTTCTGTCTCTGTCTCTCTCTGTCTCTCATTTTCAAAATCTTATCTACTAGAGTCCTCTCTATTTTGTCATCAGTTCTCCTCCATTCTTAAAACCTTCCTTTCACTACACCATCCATCTCGATATATTGTCTTATGTCTCTCCACTCTTTCAAAGCCACATGTTTAGGAAGAGTCATTAACATTTATTAGTTTTAATCCTTCATTTCTCATTCTCTTTTCAATTCTTTGCAATGTGGTTTGACACAAAACTACTTTCTCAAAGGTTGTCAGCAATTTCTTAACTGCTAAATCCAATGGTCTTTTCTCATTTCCCATAGTATTAGAACCTCTCTACAGCTTTTGAGATCATAAATCTCTTCCTTCCTTAATTTCCATAACATTTTCTTCTTATCTGTTTGAGTGTTTCTTCCTATTTTTCTTAGCTGGATTATTATTTTGTCACCATTCAAAAAATGTGAATGTTCTTTAAAACTCGGTCCTATGCCTTTTATTCTTGTTTTAATTCATCCTTTAGTGATGTCATCAGATAGGTCCAAATCATTCTTGACTCTTCTCTCTAATATCTTCATCTAATATCAGAATTGCCAAGTTTTGGTTTATTCTACCTTTATAATATCTCTTGCATTTCTCCTCTTTCTCCACTATTACATGCTGTCTCTTAGTTTTAGTCATCATTATCTTTCTCCTGGACCATTATAACAGTCACCTAATTGATTTCCCCACTTGTTATTTCTTCCCTTTCTAATCCATCCTTCACATAGCTGTCAAATGGATATTTCTACAACACTGATCACAGCATATAACACACACTATTCAAAAACCTTCATTGGATTCTTGTTGTCATTATGATAAAATGTAGATCTTCAGCCTAGAATTTGAAGAATTCTGTGATATGACTTTAACATCATTCCTCTTCCCACATTCTCTATGCTAGTTAAACAGGCCATTTAAAAATTCCTAGTAATGACGGTACATTTCCTAGACTTTTGTACAAGCTGTCTAGAATATTCTTCCTCTTCATCTCCACCTCTTAGAATACTTAGCTTCCTTCAAAGCACAATTCAAATAGGAGTTCTCACATAAAGTCTTTCCCAATTCTTCTTTCCCTTCTGTCAGGTATCAGTGCTTTCTTTTCTTTCTTTTATATTTATTATATTATATTTTATATTTCCTTATCTGCATACATGTTTTATTTTCACAGTAGAATGTAAGTTCCCTTAGAACAGAGATAATTTTGTTCCTGACTTTTTCTTCTTAAGTTCTAACAGTGCCTTACCCATAGTAGACATCCTATAAATGTTTGTTTAATTGACTTAGATTTTCTTTTGCTGTCACTGTGAAGCGCTCCCTTTCCAAGAAACCAGGGCCCTAGTTTTCTAGTAACCTGGATGCAGATCCTGGCTTCATCTCTTGTTTTCAATTTATGTATCTTTGCTCTACTAAACCTACCTGAAGATTCCTATTATATTCATCAATGATGATGCAAATATTTGCAGACAGCTGATTCTGGCTATAAATTAAGACTATGATATTTTGGGACCAGAGGTTCAGATCATAGAAATTATGATGTGGAAAAACCAATTAAGCAATTGTTACAACGACCTAGGAGAAAGATAATAATGACCTGAACAAAGCCAAAGAATTTATTGGTGGAGAGCAGAGGATAGTTACAAGAGAGGTAGAATTAAACCAAAACTTGGCAAGTGATGCGATATAGAGATAAGGGAGAGGCAAGAGACAAGAATTATTCTAAAGTTATTGACCTTGATAACAAAGAAATTTTAGAATTAAAAGAGATCTTAGAAAAAGCATCTAGTGATATGTTTTGCAGATTGCACATATAAAACCTATATAAAATTGCTTACCATCTTGAGGGAAGGGAGAATGAAGAAGGGAAAGAATTTAGAACTCAAAATTAAAAAAAAATTAATATTGAAAATTGTTTTTACATAGTATTGTGAAAAAAAGGCCCAGAGACCTTATTTTAAGCGACTTGTCCAAGTCACTTCACAGAAGGTAGAAAATGGAAAGGCTGGAATTTGAATTTTGGATTCCAAATTCACTGAATCAATAAGGATTTATTAGGTTGTCAACTATGTGCCAAGATACTGGAAATACAAGTATGAAGAATAGAAGAATCTCCACTCATAATCAGCTTACATTCTAATAAGGGACTATATATAAAATACATATAAAATATATACAATATAAATATATACAAAATAGTTAAATACAAAGTAATTTGGGAAGGTGTACACTAGCAACTGGGGAGATGGAGAATCAGGAAAGGTTTCATACCAAAGATGATATCTGAGATTAATCTCAAAGGAAGAGAAAGTTTAAGAGGTAGAAGTAAGGAGGAAGTGCATTTCAGACATGGGGAATGGCCAGTCCAAGGGAACTGAGATGGGAGATAGTCGGGTTTGTCTGGATTGCTGTGTGGGAGGGAAAGTAATGGCCAGTAAAACTGGAAAGAAAAAATTAGGGCTAGGTTGCTTAAGGCTTTAAAAGCTAAAGAGAAAATTTTCAATTTTATATTTAGTTTATATTTTACGTAAAACATATGGATGGATTTTATATTTCATTTATGCAGAGCTCTTTCTACTTCCTCATGCTGAACTGAGATGGGAAAACCATAGGATAGGAAGCCCACAAGCTTAAGTCCTGGTCCTGGGCCTAGTAGGGTATTCCCAACATGATCCTAAGCTAATCACTTCCTCTCTTTTTTCCCAGCTGTAGAATGAGGTGATTTTTAGGGTCCAGTTCCTGTTCTAATATTCAGCAGTTCTATGTTGGTTTTTGTTGTAGGTTTTAAAAGTTTGTTTGTTTTTACATGTGATTTCCTTCTCCTCCCTCCCCCCCCCCCCCCATGTATTGCTTTGTTTCATTTTAGATGGGAAGGATGGGGGGGGGGGGGTAGTAGGCAAGGAGGAGGAGCAGGAGAAAAGAAGGACAGATAAAGGAAGTAGGGACATCGATAGACAAAAGGATAAGAGAGGGAAGGAGTCCAAAGGGAGCCGGTAGGAGGAGAATGGGAGCAGATGGGAAGCAGGAGCGGAGGATGGCAACAGACAAGGTGACAACATATGTTTTCCTCAGTATTCAGATCCCAAGAAAATCATGGTTCCTCTCACCACCTGGCCCCTTTCCTCCTCAGGAGCTGCTAGATTTTAGGGAGTGAGGTGCTAGGGAGCCGATTTTGGGGCTGGAACAAAAAGGACTAAGGATGAACAAGTAATTCTAGGCTTTTGCACAAGTTGACTCCCACATCTAGAGCACTGCTCTGTCAACTTGGATGTGTTCAAATAGTAATAGCTTCTCCAGTGTCTTAAGCCATGTGTAGTTGGAATCTTTGACCAAGCGGGAAATCTGTAATTTTTTTTTTTTATTTTTGTATTCAGCATGTACATTATTATAAAGCATATTTTACTCTTTAAACAGCTGAATGACCTCTTAAAAATAGACATAGGCTGATGATTCATCCTCCATTCCTAGGATTAAGAGTATAGCAGATGCTTTGGGGACAGGCTATAGTTTCATAGCAATCAATGAACCAATAAACATTTATTAAATGTTTCTATGTGCCAAGCACTGTGCTAAGCCTCTTCTTTGGTAGTGATAGGACATGACTGGTATCAAATGTCTGAAGAAGCCTTTTGTGAGGACAGTTGACTCATAATCTCAACGCAAAATTGCAAAGGAAATTTTAATCATTTTCTTGATTGCTATAACCTCAATTTCCTTTTTTTTGCAAAGTGGAGATTGGATTATATATTTTCTAAGACATCTTCCAACACTGCCATTTAATAAATCAGTGAAGGAAATAGTTTGAAAGTCCCAAACTAGGTAGCTTTTTTAAAAGTAACTCAGAGTAAATAGGTCTGGCTGTCTGATGAATGCAGACATATATATTCCCAAATAAGATCCTTCATCCTGACATTGTCTGGTGCAGTCCACAGCTCCCTTTCTCCCATCATGTGACATCCTTCCTGAATCATGGAACTCCTCCTCTGTCCCCTCCTCCTTCCTTCCCCTCCTCCTCACCCGGCCAATCTTCTCTCTCTCCCCTTTCCTTTCTTCTTTCTTTCTGTTTTCCCCTTTCTCTATTTTTTTCTGTCTCTCCCCTCACCCCATCTCTCTCACACACAGACACAGATGTACACACAAGCACACACACACACACACACACACACACACACACACTGTTTCCCATAGTCATAAGCATTTGGTCAGGATTTTTTCTCTGCAGAGGGCTGGATGCTGCTACCATTGCAGCATTCCTTACCTGAAGACACCTTGTGGCAGTCTGGGGCTCAGCATTTGTCCTGGGCCGCAGTCTATAACCAGAATGCTTCAAACTGCAGTCTTTTCTTGAGCAGAGATCACTGCCCTTCCCTGAAAGAATGAGACATTTTGATGGGAACAAGGATGGGATGGAATTGGAAAAGACTCAGATATATATATCTCTATTGAAAAAAAAACAAAAGTCTTTTTTATTATCTTATTATCAAAGATCTTGTTCTGAGAGGCTGGAATTTATTACAGGGCTCTCAGCTGTTGAAACAATAGTTTGGGGGGCATTGGCCAAAGGTCACTGGGAAACGTAGAGAGCCACAAATAGATGCAATGAACTTGTTAACATAAGTTATAAAAATAAAAATAGACTCAAGTAGACATAGCTTCCAGGTGACAAACTAGTTTATGAATTTCCTGAAAAGGATAACCCTTCCTTCCTTCCTTCCTTCCTTCCTTCCTTCCTTCCTTCCTTCCTTCTTCCTTCCTTCCTTCCTTCTTTCCTGCTTTCCTTCCTTCCTTCTTTCCTTCCTTCCTTTCTTTCCATCCTTCCTTTCTTCCTTCTTTCCTTCCTTCCTTTCTTTCCATCCTTCTTTCCTTCCTTTCCTTTCTTCCCTTCCTTTCCTTCCTTCCTTCTCTTCCTTTCTATATAAATTCTTATCTAAAGTTTTAGAGAGTTACCTAGTGGACAAAGGAGCTAAGTGACAAGTTCAGGATCACTCATCTGGCATATATAACAGATAGTACCTGACCCCAGGTCTTGCTGACTCAGGCCAGCATCCTCTATTCATTTCTCCATGATGTCTCTTGCTAACATGGTACTTTACAGTTTAAAAAATGCTTCCACGAATATTATCTTATTTGATCCCCACAACAACCTTTTGGGATAGGTGGGGTTGGAATTATTATCCTCATTTTACAGATAAAGAAACAAAGTCTAGAAAAGTGAGGTACCTTCATTCCTCCAAGCTGAATCATCAAGCCAATAGATCACTTTGTCACTTTAACTATAGTCATTTTATCTCGTGAAAGAATTTTAGTTCATACTTGGAAGTGAACAATGAAGCTTTTGGCAGAGATGCCCTAGACAGTGGAAAGATTTTATCTTTCAGGTATCTCTGAGAAATTTCTGTTTCTCTTCTCTTTAAAGAAAATCAAGAATTCTTATATTTACTAAGAAATCTGAATTCAGTCAATTCACTTCAGCAAGTTTTTTCCTAGGAATTCTATTCCTAAGCTCTCATATGATTCGTCTTGCTTATCACAGTGCCTGGCATGCAGTAGGTGCTTAATAATTTTTTTTGATTGATTATACCTTGATTGCAAGATGCTGGAAAACTGAGACACACTCCTGCCAGTGAATGCTGCTGGCCTGGTTAATAAAAGGAAGCAGCTGCAGATTATATGGTGCTCTGGCTTTTAAAGACACTTTACCAAAATGCTCCTTATTCTCCATGACAACTAAGTGGCTATCAATAAACTTCTTATTGCAAAGGAGCTGAATGAGGTCAAAGGAAAGAGACATAAGCTATGTTGTAAAAAAGAAACAAAGAAAGACAGAAAAGAGGAGGAGGAGAAGGAAAAAAAGGAGGAGGAAGAGGAAAAAAGAAGAGGAGGAATAGAAGGAGGAGAAAGAGAAGGAAGAAAAGGAAGCCGAGGAAATAGTGTTGGTACTTTAGGGCTTAGTATAGGAGAGAGTAGAAACTAGTCAAATTCATTTACTCTGATGAATGAATATGATGTAGGGAAATGAATCCTACACTAAGTGAGCCTAATTAAAATCTTGGTCCTGACTCAAACTAGTTATTTGACTTTGGTCAAACAGCTTCCCCAACAGTAAAATAAAGGCATAGGATTATATTTCGGTCCATTAAACATTTATTAAGCATATATTATGTGCAAGATTCTGTGATAGGACTGGGGACAAAAATGAAATGATCTTTGCCCTCAGCTTATATGCTATCCATAGCTTAAACTCTATGGGGGAAGGCTATATGTGTGTGCCATATACGCATATATACAGGTATATATGTATAATACAGGATCAGTTGGAGAAAGAAGAGAACCCTAATGATATAGAGGAATTAAATAATGTTTCACAAAGGAGGTACAACATGAAAGTAGCCTGGATGACTTCTAAGTTCCCTCCTAGCTCTAACATTTTATGAATTAGTATTTTTCCATTGATATTCTGCTTCATCATGGTGTAGAGAAAATCTTGGATTTCTTTTATTTTTTTTCTTTTTCTTTCTTTCTTTCTTTCTTTCTTTCTTTCTTTCTTTCTTTCTTTCTTTCTTTCTTTCTTTCTTTCTTTCTTTCTTTTTTTTGTGAAGCAATTGGAGTTAAGTGACTTGCCAGTAAATATCAAGTGTCAAATTTGAGGTCAGGTCCTCCTAAACTCCAGGGCCAGTTTCTCAAAGGCTATGCCAGGAAGGGACAAACATTGGCAGGTTCTAAGAAACTGGAAAGGCTATGGGCATAGACATAGTGATAAACTACAATCCAATTCATGTAAAATATCACCTTCATGATGTTATTGGATCTATTTGAGAATGAAGGATGAACAACAATTTGTGTTGTCTAGCTAAGTTGGAGGAGAGTAAATCATGAGGTTGGCCAAAGTGTAAATAGATTTTTTGACTAGAACAAATCTTAAAAGACTGTTAAATTAAAGAGTTTTTGTGATATTAAAATATTAAAGTATATAATTTTTATAACCAAGCTGAGTTTGTGTGAGTGTGGATACTTCCTCCTCTGGTAGAGATTAGAACCCATTTTTACCTTCTTAGCCTATGCTACTTTTCTCTATATAATTTTGTAAAAACTTGCACTGGGAACTCACCAGCCAAACTGAAGGCCTTTTTCTAGATGTCCTAACATTGCACAGATATTAGTGGATGATATAAGTTGTCTATCTTTCCCTTTCATTATGTAACTGATTTTTTAATCATAAATCTTTCTACTGCTTCTCTTATGTAATTTTTCATTACTCACTATGGCTATAAGTAACATTACCAATAAGGAACAGGAAGAATATCAATTGTACTTGCTATATAACTTGCTCACCTTTTTTCTCTTTCTGGTTATTTCCTTTATTCTGCTATTCCTCCAATTATTTATTGATAACATGTTGGGTCAGGACTACTTCATTTTGATCTTTGAATCCCTGGCACTTAGCACAAAACCTTGCACATGTTAGATACTTAATAAATGTATAATGGAATGGATTGGAAAACAATACATAGCCCTTATTTTATCAGTGCAGAAATAGAATTTTGGGCAGGGAAGGCGACATTTCTAAAGTCATACAACTAGTTTATTATACTAGGTTCATGTTCCATTGCTTTTTATTATTTATAAGTATGTTATTAAATGAATAGCGGGCCATAAAGATCAACAGAAGAATGAATGTTGATGCTAAAAGGTGGGCTTTTGCTTCAAGAAAAAATTTGGGACATATATATACATATACTATATATACACACATATATATACATGCATATATGTAATACATATCTCAGCTTTATGGGGTTGTCTATGTGACAATACATTGTACATCACAATGTGTTAACAAGTTTCACTGATGTATTTTGTTTTTAAGCCTCAGTTGTTTCTGAAAATATAACTCCTTATCCTATATTGAATCTTCTTTGGCAACCAACACCCTCTGGGCCATACCTTTAAAACAATAATCCAAGTAAGCAAAACCAATTGAGTAAATGAAATCTAATGTCATGTGCCAAGTTTTGCACTGGGAATTTCTTTTTTCCTAAGAGGTATATGGTCTGTAACGGTATCACTAGGTCAAAGACTAAGAACAATTTAGTGTTTTTCCTCATATAATTCCAAATTGTTTTCTAGAATTGTTAGACCAATTCAGAACTGCACCAACAGAGTTTCCAGAGTATTTGTCGTTTGATTACTTTTCCAAAATCCATTATTTTAATTTTATATCACTTTTGCTACTTTGGGAGATAAAACCTTAGAGTTGTTTTAATTTGCATTTTTCTTGTTAGTGATTTTTCATGTGGTTGTTGTCATTTTGTGATTCTTCTTCTGAAAGTTATTCTTTCACATTCTTTGATCATTTACCTATTGGGGAATACTCTTGGTTATCATCGCTCAATGTTACTCAAAATATTACAATATTAAATGTACTCTCTACATACAGCTCATTATTCCTATTACATAGAAATGACTTATCCCTTAATTCATAATACCCTACTTTCAAAGACTCAAATATTTAGCATATTGTAGTCATAAAGTTTATTATACTTTAGTATGTTTATATTTTTATGCATGTTATTTATATACACATGTATATGTACTGATACTATATATGTGTGTATATATATACATATATACTATGTGTGTAAATATATGTATATATACACACATACATATATTTACACACATAGTATATAAAGTAACCAAGAATAGATGAAATGTTCTGATATGGCGATATCCATCTCTGGACTTCTAGGGAATTCCTAACCCAGCTGTACTCTCAGAACCAGGATTTAATTACTTAATCAGTTAGGTGGTATGGTGGATAGAGAGCTTGATCTGTAGTCAGAAAAACCTAATTTCAAATTCCACCTAGTTGTTTACACTTAGTAGCTGTGTGGCTCTGGACAAATCACTTAATTTCAAATTGCTTCAGTTTCCCCTTTATAAAATGGAGATTAGAATAATAAGATTCCCTTGTTTTATCCTTTTGGTATTTCATCAACAAATAATTCTGCATTTCCTTATCTCTCACTCTCCAGAAACTCATATTCTTTGCTTCTGTTTCAAAAGGTTCTCCTTTTTGCTGATGTCAGCTCTTCATTTTGTGTCCTCAAACCCTTATTCAATATATTGCGTTCCTGATCATTCCTTATGTTTCATCTTGAGTCTTTCTTTTGTTCTTGCCTCCTCTCTTTCCGCCCAAATCAAAGTCTTTGATTTTGCCCAAAGTCTCACTATCAAAGGCTTGCATATTCTAAAGAAGTCTTTCCTGGGTTCTGTTTCCCTTTCAAAATATTGTTCTATACCTATCTTTGCCTTCATTGCTATATAAGAAACCTATATTTCTCACCATGATCCACTCTTCAAGCCTTTGAAATCTGTTTTCCAAGCCCATCATTCTACTGATACTATTCTTTTCAGTGGCTTCTTGGTTGCTAGATCTAATGTTCTTTTCTCAGTTTCTCATTATACTTGGTTAGTTCCTCAGGTCTGGAATACTCTCTCTCTTCACCTTTGTACTATTGGATTCTTAGGTTCCTGCAAAGCATGGTTTTGGCACAAACCAATGTAGAAGAGCTTTCCTGATCTTCCTATTATTAACTCGGTCCTTTTTACCTTCCACACATTGTCTTGCCTTTGCTCTATAAAACTTTTATTTATATTAACTGTATATATGCTATTTCTTATCCAGGAGGATGTCTCCTTAAAGGCAACAACATGGATTTATCTCTGTAGTGCCTAGCATAGTGCCTGTCATATAATGGGTATTCAAGGAATGCTTGTTGAGATAAACTGAATATTTGACAGTATTGAACATCCCTTCTTGGATATCTTTCTTTGTCTTGACTTCCTTACTTTTTCCTGGTCCTCTTATCTGGGTACTATTTATGGGCCCCTTTGCCAGTTCATATTATTTTTCCTATACACTAATTATGGATGCTCTACCCCTCATCTAGGCTATCTTTTTTATCCTTTGCCTCTTCTTTTTATTCCTTCTTCTCTCCCTCCCATCCCGCTATGGTTTCTATAATCTCCTCTTTGTAAATGACTACCAAATCTACATATCTGGCCCTCACCTCTCCCCTGAACACTATTTCCACTCATTCAACTGCCTGGATGTTTTGGTCACACCTCATACTTAATATATTCTGTACGAAAGTTCCTATGTTTCACCATTAAACCAACCACCATTCTTCTAAACATAGTAAGCACTAAATAAATGCTTGCTAACTTGGGTTATCGAGGACTGAAGTGTAAGAAAAATCCTTTGGAAACTAAAATGCTGGAGAAATATGAATGATTGAATATCACTACCTTAGTTCACTGCATCTTGCCCATTCCCCTGATCTTTCAACAATTTCTGCCAATTATGCCAAATATTCCAAAAAAGACAATAGTAAATGCTTAATCAGGGTCTTCTCTCACAATAATCTTCAATCTTGGAGTTTAAAAAGGGGACCCATCTCTATTAGAATCCTACTCCTGCAGAGAATATTTGGAAATATGTATTTATGGTGAATTTTAGCAATTGATCTAGAAAAGAAGGTTGGGACCAGAGCATAGAAAACTTTGAATGTTAAGGCAAGATGCTCAGCGTTGATTCTTTTTTTTTTAAATAGCATTTTATTTTTCCAAATACATGAAAAGATAGTTTTCAACATTCATTTTTGTAAGATTTTAGTGTTTCAAATTTTTCTCCCTCTTTCTCTTACCTCTGTCCTCCTGAGGAGTACAAGCAATCTGATATAGATTAAACATATGCAATCCTTTTAAACATATTTATGTATTTGTCATTTTGTGCGAGAAAAATCAGAACAAAAAGGGAAAAACCAAGAGAAAGAAAAAGCAAACAAACAAAAAAGGTGAAAATATTATGCTTGGATCCATATTCAGTCTCCATGGCTCTCTCTCTGGCATTTTCCATCATCAGACTTGATTCTTTAGGCAAAAGAGAGCAAATGAAGATTTCTGAGCTAAGGAATAACTTGATGAAAGTGGCATATTAAGAAGATTAATCTGGCAGCAGTGTACTTTAATATCTCTGATACGAAGATGTAACATAAACTACCTTTTGATCAGGAACATTCAGGGGAATTAGACAATTTTATTCCATTTAATCATAGAATTGATTCAATCGTAGAATTCAATCATTGAGTTGGAACAGCTTTCTGGATCGTCTGATTCAATTCATTTTAAACATGGGGGAAAAGGGACTAATCAAAGTAAGTTAAAATTAATAGCTTACAATTATATTGGCTTTGACCCATGTATAGAATGCTCTCTCTCCTTCTGTTTCTTGGCTTACTTTAAGACTTATTGGAGTTCTGACCTCTGAAAGACTTTCCTGATTTCCACCAAAATGAAAATGATTTCCACCTAATCTCTCAACTCTTTTCCCCTCTTCCTGATAGTGTCTTCCTGCTGAGTTTATCTCTCATTTACCTCATTTATATCTTACATATTCATAGCTGTTCACATGTTGTATTCCCCACTTAATGTGAGCTCTTTGAAGACAGGGCCATGTTTTTACTTTTCTTTCTATCTCCAGCAGTTAGCTTGATGTCCGGCACAAAGTAAGTGTTTAATAAATGTCTGTTAACATACTGTCTGACACAGGTTTGAAAAACACTGTCCCCAAAATAAACCAGTGAAGTGGGAAGAGTAATTATTATTATTATTATTATGATTTTACAAATGAAGAAACGGACTCAGAGAGACACACCGAAAGAAAGTGTCACAAATGGTATTTGAATACATATCTCTGAACCTCAAGACTCTTTTCACTTGAATAAAGCCAAGAATCAAAGAAATGATATAACACTTTCCCAGCTTCAACAAACTTCTGTTAAGCAAATTCAGTGGCCTTTAACCTGGTCCCCAGTGATATTTTATTAACACCAGAAAACCCCACAAATTTGGAATACTCTGAGTGTCCTTTTAGGATCCAAGGATCGTATCAGCAAAATGAGTTGAATCTCAGAAGGGTTAGAAAAGCAGTATTAACATTGGAGTCTGAGATGTTTTGGTAGAGTTGGAGGTAGGGGGGAAGGTTGGTCAGTTTCAGATTAGTTAGAAACTGAGACAGTCTTCTCTTTTTTGTCACTTAAATGAAATATGCTATAATTGAAATTGGAGAGCTGAATTCAAATTCTGCTGCATTTCTTACTTCCCTTGGACAAAGCTAGACTTCAATTTACTTGTCTGTAAAATAAGAGGGTTGGACTCAGTAACTATTCTGGACTTTTCCAGATGTCTCCTAAGAGCTAATTTTCCTATTTACACATATGTTCTTGGGCTAGGCCTTTCACTACTTAGGACCTTAGTTTTTTTCCATGGGTAAAATTATGGGGTTATACAAGATAATGTCCATGTTCCATTTTAGCTGTAGATCCAATTAATTCATATTTTCTTTCCTTCAGAAACAAAAGAAACCCCCCACCTTCATTCTTTATCTCTTCACTATTAATCTCACTTTAATAACATTAGCATTTTCTTAGAACATTAAAAATGGTATCTTATAAATACCTTATTATAGATCTCCTAAAAGCTACTGGCTGATGATCTGTATTAACAGAATAGTGTTTCTATCAAGGGGATGCATAATCAATCATCATTCTTCTCATCAACATTCAACTCCTAATCCCTTGTCTTTCCTAGAGAGAGAATCACTTAGACATAGGCCTCACTTGCCTTCTGGGAGCTCACCCCAAGTTAACTGTGTACAGTACTTGCTTACTTTCCAATGGGCCTTTCCCACTTATTTTCTCATTTTATTCCCACCAGTACTTCTTCAGATGAGCAGACAGGAATAAAATGATAAACCAAAACAAGACAAATCTGCAAAAATGTTTATACCATAGACAAGTGAGGGTCAGATGCCCTCTGGGAAGTGGAGTAGGAGGGTTTCATGAGAAAGGTTAATATATAATTGGGCAGGGTAGGGAGGCAGCAGGCTGAAGAGCAGGAAAGTGAGATTCAGGTCCTTCTTCTCCAAGTAGGTCAGCCTCCAGACGGGTACAAATTGATGTTTTTTTTTTTTTTTTTTTTTGCCTTTCCATTCCAAACCAATCCAACAAACGTTTTTAATGCTCCTCAATGTAACTTGATGTGCTTTGCACTAAGGATAGACAAAATGAAAAAGTTGCTGACCTCAGGGAGTTTATATCCTTCTGAGGGGAACATAATTTTTAAAAACATAAGTTATACCCAGTATCTGAGGAGTAGAGGAAGCAGGCACTAACAAAAGAAGGGGATCAAAGAAGGCTTCTAGTAGGAGAAGGTGCATGATGAGCTTTGAAGGAAGTTACCTAAGTAAGAGTATGAAGAAGGAGGTGTGCATTCTGGAGTGTGTGTGTGTGTGTGTGTGTGTGCGCGCGCGCGCGTCTAAAGGAGCAGAGGAAGATTTCAGTGCACATTTGGGGGAAACCTCAAGTAGGTCAATCTAGCTGGAATATATAATAGTGAAGGGGGTTGGGTGGGAAGGGACGGTGCAGTGAGAAAAATGCCTATAACATCAGCACCTAGCACAGAATAAACATTTAATAAATATTTACTTCGATTATAAAAAATGACTGGACCGAGTTAGAGACCTCGGGACCAACAACTCTGCTCGTGCTTCTGAGTTAATCAGGAGAGATCAAGGGATCGTGGGATTGACAGCTGGAAGCGTCCTTAGAGGTCATGCGGTGCGACCCCTAATTTCAGAGAACAGAAGATACATTTCCCCTGAGATTTCTCCCAGAGGGGTTCGACACGGCTTTTGGTCCAAGAGCATGGATTTGGATGCGGTAGCTGCGGTACCACCAAGGCTCCCGGCGCGGGTGCGCATCTCTGGAGCACCGAGACTTCACCCCCGCTGCCTCCTCCGCAATAGCAATTCTCGGTAGACGAGGAGGGCGGGGCTGTGCGGAAGCTGGGGGCCAGGGTCGCGGAGAGACTTCTCAGGCTCAGGCCCAAGGTCCAAGTAGCCTCGCTTTGGGGTCAGGTTCGCTGCTCGCGCCCCCCACGGGGATCCGCCCCCGCCCCTGCGCTCCCCTCCCCCCCACCTCCTCCCCCGCCTCCCCCGCGGTGGGCCGAGCCGCATCCCCCGGCTCTTGGGCTCAAAGCGGTGCGCTGATTGGCTGTGAGGCGCGCGGGTGACGCGCGTGGCGTCGCCTCCCCTGCGCGCGCCGATCCTGCCGGGCGGCACTGGCGCCTCAGTCAGCTGAGCGCGCCGCCAGAGCTGGAGTCTTCATCACCGCAGCTAAAGCTGCTGCTAGAACCGTGTGAAGAGGGACCCAGGCTGCCGGCTCCTCACTACCCCCCAGCTCCCCGCCATGGCCCCCATTGGACTCAAAGCGGTGGTCGGAGAAAGTAAGAGTTCCCCCCTCCCCCTTTCATTCCATCGATTTCCAAGACAGGCCGGGGGCCTGAAGGGTGGGAAGGGTGGCTTTTTCTTCCCTTCTTCTCGGGACGTGGCTGGGGACCGAAGGAGGGGGTCAGTCCGCAGAGTCGGGGGCGGGGGGCTCGGTCCTCGGATGCTGCGCGGTGGGCACTGCGGCTGCGCTGGCCCGCCTCCCTCTTTTCTATAGCGGAGACGGTCGGAAAGGAGCGCTGGGGTAGAATTTGAGGCGGAGGCGGGGGGCAACCCTCGGAGCAGCCACAGAATCCCGACATCCGAGGTGTCTGCTGAGCAGCGGCTCTTAGCAGCCCTGCAGTGCTGCTGGGTCTGGCAAGAGCGATGGGTGGTGCTTAGCAGGGAGCGTCCCCGTTATAAAACTGCCCCGCGGCTGAGGTGGCTGAAAATAGAGGTGGAAAACCCGGGGATCAGCTCCTCCCTCCCTGCCCCACTCGTGTCCGCGTTTGCGCTGCCCTGGGGAAGAGAGACCTTTCCACTCTAAATCCTGCGATCCCTGTGAACTGAGCTTTCCTGGCAACAGCATCTTTCCTCGCTCTCTTCTCCTCCTGCTCCCCCCTCCCATACGTATCTGTTTCTCCACTACCTCTCTTGGGATCCGCCCTACCCCAGCCCCTACCCCGGCCATTCGTGTCTGTGTCAGCGATTCCCAGGGACAGAGGTCCTTTCTATCCAAGCTTTTCTCGGATCGACACCATCCCCCCGTTGTCCCCTCCCAATCACTCTCCCAGCCTCCTAACAGTATTGCCACCTTCCTGGGAGAAAATCCTCCCATCCGAGCCCTTCTAAGACGGAATGTTTCTCCCTCTAATCCCCTCCCTCCCGTTTCTTAAAGAAATAAAAATTAGTGGGGGAATCGTGATCTGAGAGATCACAGTCGCATCCTCCCCCTCTTTCCCCTTCCACTAGTCTGGGGCATATATAATAGCCTGCCGTTATCTCTGCCCAAGGCTGCAGAGGGAACCACCTGGGATTAGCAACGCGGACAAACAGAAAAAAAGACTTTTCCCCCAAACAATTAGGCCCTCTCCTCTTATTTATGCATTTTTGCTTCAAGGAAAGCACCTCTTCAGAGTCCTCACTCTTCATTAGCTCAAGGAGGAGAGGAGCTAGGAGGTTCTTTTTTGGTCGCTTTTTCTTGCAGTGCTGACTGGGGAGGATCTGCAGTCTGCAGTCTCTCTGGCAGGTCAAAGAACTGGACAAATCTACCCATTGTAGATAGGGTAAACCACAGCTTTGTGGAAGAAGTTAATTTCTTTATTATAGACATTTCACTGGTTATTTGACCGAGAAGGATAACTTTTTAGTGTTTTGGGGGCTTATGTATGTTTGGCGATATGTGACATTGGAAAACAGTTTTGCAAGGCACAATAGCATGGTGATAGATATTTTTAAGTGTGTGGAAAAATAGATTTTGGAGAGCATTTTGGTAGTCTTGATGTCAGATAAAGGGTAATGCTGTGCCTGAAACATTTACTGTACAGAGAAATTGAATCTGAGATTTGTCTTTGTAAAGAGAAGAAATAAGATAAAAATGGTGGAAGACTTAGTGTTTCTTTTGCAGTGATTCTCTCCATATGTGGTCTCCTCATTTTAAATGAATACCAATACAGTGGATTTTAAATTTTATTCTAGTTTTCTTTTTCAATTATACAGTACATTCTTCCACAAAAAATTTTTGATGCTCTATCTTAAATTGCCATACTTTCTTAAGAGAAATATGAATTAAAGACAAATTGAACCACCAGAAATTCTTATTACAGCTAATATTTTTTCTTTCCTATCTTACTCTGCTTCTCCTTTAAACCCAAGATTGTACATATAGATATATCCCATTAGGTTTATTTTTGTAAAATCTAACATTATAGCTAAGAATGACCTTTGAAGAACATCTAGTCCAATTCTCTCATTCTTTTATATTTCAATTCTCAATTCCCAATCCTCAATTCTCAAGACCTATGGAGGTCTAATAACTTGCTTCAATATGCAACTCTGTAAAATGCTAGTAAATTTTAACATTTTAATAACTTTTCTCTGTGGTTCCATGGATGAATTCAAACTATATGCATTACTTCTGTATTTTCTTTTTAAAAATTTATTAGAAAATAATAAAAGGATGCAGACTATGATAAGTATTTATTTCATCTACTGTCAGTGTTGATGTTCTAATACTGTAGTTGCTAATACCATTAAAAGCAACCTTTTCATCCCTTTAATTAAAAGGTTCTTTAGTCATGACTCCCATATAGTTCTTCATAATTTCTTGTTTAGCCTTTGAAACAATTGTGGAGAAAAAAATTTCCAATAGTCATATACATTTTTCAGTGAATCAAAAAGGAAATAAAAATATTTTGTTTAGTCAGTGAGTAAATTGATGTATATATATGCATGTCAGTTCTCTTCAGTATAACAAGATGAGTTAGATTTTGACAACACACTTTTTTCCCCCTTAGCTGATAATATTTGTAAATTTTGGCTTCCTTTCAAGGTCAAGTTGACTACTTATTTTGATTCTAGAAAGAAAAGTCTGAAATGAAAATAAATACATAATTAACAATATTTCTCTAAGATAACATTTCTTCTTTGGCAGTAATTCCAGATCTAACCAAAATTAGTGGAAAACTGGACAAAATGATGAGTGAGCAGTATGCAAATAGATTGGAAGCTTGGATACTTGGGTTTTATTCTTAGTTCTACTAACTTGCTATAGTCAATTGAGTTTAGAATTTGTAAGTATAGGAAATAGGTTTTAATACTGGTTCTTTACATCCCAGCTGTATGACCTTGGAATGTAGATTATTCCTCTATTTGGGCCCCAGTTTTCACATAAATAAAATAATTTAGAGTCTTCTCATTATCTACAAACTAACTATAAATTGAATGTGTAACAGTTATATAATTTCTTTGAGGTTGTACTTTTTCTCTGCAAAACAGATAATAATCCTTACAGTTTTCCTTGTAGGAATAATATCTGAGCAAATGAAAAAGTTGAAATTTCTCTGAGAAAGATCTGTTAATAAAAGACATTTCAATCACATTAATCTGTCTTGAAGACTGGCGCTTAACTCATTTCACCTGTTTTTCATGTCAGTGTGTTAGAAGGACATGAGGACTCCAAGATACTTAGGTATACTTTACCTAACTTTAGTTGATTTCACAGGAACAGCATTTTAGGGAAAACAGTATGATGGGACATTTAGTAATTAGTAAGGAACAAGAATCAGAATAACTCTAGCATGGAGACTAATGATGTTACCTAGGAGGTGGGTTAAAGTGGTCCTGAAGTTATGGTGGGTGTAGTTAAAATGTTTTTTATGATGGTATGGAGGTATATTACATTTTATTTCATAGTTGCTAGTTACACCTCCTTCATATTATACAATAATTACTTATTTTTTGTTTGCAACTGAGAGAACATAGTTGTGGAATTCAGACCTGAATATGTACCTGTTTTATAGAAGGTTAAAGCCCTTAGAACTATAGAGATAAGAGGGAAAACTGAGGCTAAAAGCCTCTTTTGCTCTCAGAAAATTAGATCACAGTTAATTCTTATTTTTACAGTGTGTCTTTAATAAAAATTTACATGCCGCTCCAGAAAGTACCTATGAGCTAAAGTATACCAAGATATACAATTTGTATTGAATTACTGTTTTCTTAACAGGTCTATTTTTTATACATTTGAGAAGATTAATAATGAAAACTGAAATGTCAACCAACTAAGCTTGTCATACCTTTTTTTTTTCAGATTTTTCTGCTTACTATATTTTCTTCACTCTCTTTTCATAAGTCTTTTTCTCATGATTTCATATTCTGTCCTTTTAGAAAATTATTTTATATCATTGGTCTTGTTTCAAATGTATTCATTGCTGCATCGGTCCCATAGTATCATAATTCCCACGTATATTTGATCTTATGCTAAAATATTCTTTATAAGCCCTTATTTTATTTCATATACACACAATATAATATCCTCTTACTTTCTTGTTATTTTCTTATCCTTTAAATGGCTGAGGGCCTTCAAAATTGCTTTAAGGGGTCCATGAAATATATGTGAATCCATGAATAAACACATGTCTTTCGTACGCCAGATAAATCTCTCTTATGTATTTGTGTATTATTTTAAAATGTGCATAAGTACTATTGTGATTAATAAAATAAAAATTCATTTGAAAGTGTTACTGAATTCATAGTAACTTATTGTCATGTATTTTTTCAATGGATACTAATTGTGCAACTTCTTATGAGGTCTTTGAAATTTTTAGACATCAGAAAATATGAGAGGTCCTTATACTTAAAAGTTGGGAACCACCGCACAAGTTTTTTCCCTAACCATTAAACATTCTACTATCAGGTAGAAGGAAGGGAGAGAGGGAAGAAGGAAGGAAAGAAGGAAGGAGCATATTAGATGCTAGTTTTGTATGGAGTATGGTGCTAAGTACTGTAAAAATACTATCTCATTTGATCCTCATATTAACTCTAGGAGGTAGGTGTTTGATTATTTTCATTTTACTTTTGAAGAAGGTGAGGCTGTCTAGAGATTTGAGACTTGCTCAGATTCACAGAGTAGTTGTGTGTAAGGATTTGAACTCAGGTTTTCCTCATTCCAGACTCAATACTCTCCTCTTCTCCCCTAAAATCATACTGTTAGTTTCCTGCGTCAGTAAACTATATTGTGTTCCTAAATTTCTTCTTTAAATTTTAATCAGTATTCTTCATACTTGAATAGTCTGCATGCTCTTCTGTTGTGATTTTATCAGTCTGTACAGTTTTCATTTTTATGCATTAATTTCTCATTTCTTTAAAACTTTTTTTCATGTGCCCTCATATTCTAAATTGTTTTTGTTCTTGTTTTTGAAAGATAGTGACCTTTCTTACTGTGAATGCAGGTGAGGAAGAGAAAGCTATGTTTATTCTAATCATTCCCCCTATTTCCTCAAAATTTTCAATATAATAGCATGAAATGCTCATTATTTTAAGTGCTCATTATTTCTGTATCTCTTTGGAAGATGCTTATGTTCTTCAGGCTTTTAGCCATGTTAAACTTCCTTAGGGATTAAAATAAATCCCTCTCAGCCCAGTTTAAAAGCAATGTCTTTTAAAACTTTATATGTAAATAGTATTTCAGTATGTGCAATGGAAATTAAATGAAAAAATTTATCTTGCATTTATATTAATTTTCAATGAGAGTCACAAATCATTTTTAAATGAAATTCTTTAGGACAAAAAGAAAACAAAAGGAAAAAAAAACCAGACTCTTTGAAGAAGCAATTGCCATTGATTAAAATTTTAGTGGTTTTGTTAGCAGACAAATGCATATACATATATGTATATGTGCATATAAAAATAGAGAAGAATATATACATATGGTATAATTTATTTAATGATTAAAAATTTTAATGATAAAAATCAAGAAATGTATATTAAGCATCTTCTGGGTACTACAAATGAGATTCTGAGGGGATAGAAAAATTTAGATGAGACAAAATTCTGTTTAAAAGGACATTTCCGTTTAACAGGATAGTAAACCATAAATACTGATAACTAGAACACACAGTATTAAATGAGAAATGCATTAAAGAGTTACAAATAAAGCCACTGGAGTTCTGAAAGGGAAGGTTACTAACAGAAATTAGTAGGAAGTTTCCTAGCTGGAGATTCCAGATTGTGGCTCAAAAAAATTAGAAGGACTTCAACAGGCAAAAGAGAAAGGGTATTGCTATTAACGTCACATGCAAAATTTTTTTTGAAGCACCCAGGAAATTTGAAGTTGAGAGTTGGTATTACCTGGGCATTTTTATGTAAATACATGAGCTAATGTTTTTTTTAAAAAGGTTTTGCATGTTGATGTATATTTTAAATGGTACACCAGTAAAGGTCAGGTTGGAGTTTTATATTAGGGGATTAAAAGCTTACATTTTAATTATTTTTTAAGTAAAAATTTACCCTTAGTAAGACAGGGTCAGATGGGATTTAGAGGACGTTAAATTTCCTAGGTACAAGTATTATTCTCAGTTAACAGAAACAAAATGAAATATAAGAGATTGTGACTTACCCAATGTCATCAGTGAGTCAGGGGTAGGGCTAGGAATAGAAACCAGAGTGCCTGACTCTGCTGACTGGATCTCCTTGTTATGTATCCTAATGTCCTTTTCTTTTCCATCATGCTCTTTAAAGGTATTATAACTCAACCTTATAATAACTTCTGTGGTTACAAAGTATTATAAATTAACTATTTGAATGGGTGCTATATGCCATAGAAGCCAAAAAACACAAAATTTGAGAATTGGAAAAGAAGGCAGCAGCTCTCTTTACAGCCCATACATGAAAGAAATCCCTCACTACAGTATAACCAGTTAATGGTGGTCCAGTGTCTGCTTGAAGATCTGCAAGGACAGGGAACTCTGCTCTTCTCTTGAGAGAGAATCCTTAGTATCTGGCAAATATAATTTTTATGAAGTTTTTCCTGACATCAAACCTAATTTACCTCTTTGCAACGTAAACCCCATTGCTTTTCGTTCTGTTATCTGGGCCAAATAGAACAAATCTACTACCTTTTCATACCTACGAGATATAATTGGTTTTTAAAATTCAGTTTTATTTTCAGCTCCAAATTTCCCCCCTCTCCTTGTCTCTTTCTTACCTGTTGAGAAGACAGAAAAAAACAAAGCCTATTACAAATATGCATGGTCAATGTAAAACCAATTCCCATATTAGCTGTGTCAGAAAAAAAAAGAAGGAAAAGAAAAATGCTTTGATTTTGTTCCGAGGCTATTATTTCTCCATCAGGAAGACATGTAGTATGTTTCATCATCAGCTCTTTGAAATTGTGGCTGGTCGTTGCATTGATCAGAATCCCAGTCATTCACAATTGGTGGTTCTTGCAATATTATTGTAAATTCATTTTTCTCCTTGTTCTACTCACTTCACTTTGCATCAATTCATATGTCTTCCCAGATTTTTCTGAAAGCATCTGCTTCATCATTTCTTATAGAACAAGAATATTCCATCCCCTTCATACACCAAAACTATTTCAGCCTTTCACAAATTGATGGACAATTCCTCAATTTCCAATTTCTTTGCCACCGCAAAAAGCTGTGTTAAATATTTTTATATATGTGATTCTTTTCCTCTCTCTTTTATCTTTTTGGGGTTAAGTATATGGTATATATATACATATATATATGTGTGTATATATATATATATATATATAAAAAAAAATCCCTGGGCCAAAGAGTATGCATGGTTTAGCACCATTTTGGACATTGTTCCAATTGGGCTGGAACAACTCCACCCAAAGCTCATTCCTATACTTACAAAGTAAGATAATATCACCATGGATGGGTCTTTTTTGTGGTCTTTTTGGTAGTCTAATGACGCTTATGGATCACTTCTCAGAATAATGTTTTTAAATACATAGGATTGTAAAGGAAACCAATCATATTGAATTATTGTCAAACTATATTTTAAAATTAGTTCATAGACCCCCAGGTAAAAATCCCATGGTTTGGAGTAACATATGGGAATATGTTTTCAATTGGACAAAAAGGTAAAATTAAAATTTCAATTTTAATTTCCTTTTAGGGGTATATCTTGATAAGAGCATTTTTCATACTTAGATCAATTGATGTAGTCCCTAGCTTCATAAATCTATAAAACATCTTTCATCTAAACATGAACTTTGTTGTTAATCAGTTGTTTCTGATTCTCCATGATCTCATTTTGAGATTTTCTTAGTATGGCTACTAAAGTGGTTTGCCATTCCCCTTCTTCATCTCATTTTTCAAAAGAGGAACTGGGGCCAACAAAGTTAAGTGACTTGTTCAAGATCACAGTAATGATCTAGTAAATATATGAGGTCAGATTTGAACTCATGAATATGAGTCTTCCTGATTACAAGTCCAGTTCTGTTCTCTATTATGTTACCTATTACTTAACTTGAACTAAGATGTTCAAAGAACTTGAATTCTTTCTGTGACAAGGAGGGTAGATGGGAAAGCATATGAGGCTAGTATAGGCTGTGTGGCCTCCCTAATTTTGTCTGTTTTTGACCAGTGGTTACACTGGCAAATGACTAACCATTTAAATGAGATTTGTTCCAGACTTTTATCTCAGTTTCAGGAATGATGAGAACCAATAAAAACAATGTATGTCAAAGTAGTTTGAGATAAATGCTCCTGTCTATGTTCAGAGTAGCTGTACTATAGGAACCTTTTTTGACCCCTGGACTAAAGAGGATTAAGGCAGAAATCTTGGGCTTTATGGAATCAACAAAATAGTATACAGGAAGGGTAGCTTTGGTGAGGATTTTACAAGCTATTATGCAATTTAGTTTGAGGGTTTTGCCAGTTAAGTAATAAATATACTGTCAAGATAGACGGAAAAGAGGTGGATAGTTGCACAACTGTGTAGAGATTGTGAAGAGGGAAGAACAAATCTGGAATAAAAATTTTTTTGGTTTGGCTGCAATACAGATGGCATGAAAAGAAGTATAGGTAAAATGAAATCAATTAGTAAAATTAGGTTGGTATTATTGTGGAGGATCTTAACTGCCTGGCAAAGGAATTTATATTTTATTCCATAAATAATTGAGAACTCTTAAAGGCTTTTGAGAAGGGGAGGAAAATGGACAGGTTGCACATTGGAAATATGATGGAAGCAGTGACTCCATTGGAGAGGGAGAGTAGTGGAGTCAGAGAGTCCACTGAGTAAGCTATTTAAAGAAGCTTCTTAAGAGGAATTAAGCTAGTAACTGCAAGTGAATAGTAAGGAATATTTGCAAGAGTCTATGAAGTAGAATTGATAAAACTTGGTAACTTATTGTGTTTAGTGAGTTTAATAGAGGAAAAAGTCAAAGTTGTCGCTTAAATTTTGAGTCTGGGTGAGGATGTTGATGCCATTGATAGAATTAAGAAATAGAGGTAGATTGTGGGGAAAGATGATGTGATCAATTTTGTATATTTTGAGTTTGAGATCTCCCAGTGGAGATGTCTGGTAAGCAGTTAGAAATGTAAAAGTATAGTTCACTGGATTTGCACTTCAAATGTAGATTTGGGAGTCCTCTTCTTTCAGGTTATAATTGAAATCTTAAGTGTGAAGACAGGGAGACATTTATCTAGGACCTTAAGGTTTGCAAAGCACTTTACATAATCCTTATTTCATCATTTACTCATCAGTAACCCCTTAAGATAATTAAATACATTATCATCCCAATTTACAGATAAGGAAACTAAAGCTCAGGGAGATTTAAGGAACCTAAGTGAAACATAGTTGGTGTCAGAGATGGAATTTGGACTGAGGGTCTAACTAATCTAAATCTAGCATTCTATCTACTATGCCATTCTGCCTCTCGTAAGTATAGAGGGAGATGAAAAAAGGGGTCTAATTTGAGCCTTGAAAAGATACCTGCATTAAGGAACTGGAAAGAAGAAAAAAGGAAATTGAAAAGGAACAGTTTAACAGTTAGGAGTAAAGTGTTAGGGAATTCAAAAAAGGAGAGAATATCAAAAAGCCATTTAAAGCCTTCCACACTGACTCCATGTACCTTTCTTTTTTTAAATTTTTGCTTTTTATTTACAAGATATATGCATGGGTAATTTTTCGGCATTGACAATTGCAAAATCTTTTGTTCCAATTTTTCCCCTCCTTCCCCCTCCTCTCTCTCCCAGATGGCAGGTTGACCAATACATGTTAAATACTCCATGTACCTTTCAACCTTATTTCAAATAATACCCCTTTATGAACATTTCATTCCAGCTAAACTCTATGACTAGTCATTCCCTGAACGCTTCACTTTACCTTCTACCTTCCTATACTTAGGCAAGCTATTCCTCATACTTAAGAGTGCATTTTCTTCTCATTTCTTCCTCTGAGAGTCTGTGTTTTCCTTCAAGGCTTTTGTGATACTATTGTGTCTGCAAAAGAGAATGTAAGGACAGAGATTGGCTTGTTTTTATCATTGTGTCCTTAGCTACCAGCACAATGCTTTGCACATAGTAATAAATTATAATTATTTGTTTACTTGGTGAGTTCCTTACTAGATTGTAAGTTCCTTGATGGCAGGGACTGTCCTTTGACTTCCTTTGTATAGCCCGCTTATACTGGCTTAACACAATGCCTAGAACATAGTATATAGTTAATAAATGGCTGGTGATTTGATTGATTTATCTTCTTCGTCACTTAGCAACTTCTTCTTTGGGAGTCACTCCATCCGTATTTATCATCCTGTCCAGGTCCTGGTAGTAGTAAATGATAATTATTAGTAAATTATGTTTGTTGAATTAAATTGATGTCCTGAAATTGTAGTCAGTAATATTAAATAAAGCAGAATGGTCAAGGAGAATGAAGACTAAGAAAAGTACCAAGTACTGGATGTTTCTTCTCTCATGCTTCCAACAAAACAGGACCAGAAAGAAAAGTAAGTTTACTCTGTTTTATCACTTTGTCTAAAATGGAACTCATTATCTTTCTCCTTAAACATTTCTTGTCTCCTACTTTCCTGTTATTGTAGAGAGCAACACCATCTTTCCAGCCTTTCAGACTCAAAATCTAAGAGTTATTCTGGACTCTTCACTATCTTTGCTCTTTCATCCAATCTGTTGCCAAAGCCAGTTGATTTTAACATTGCAGCTTCTCTCAAATATACTCCTTTTTCTTCTCTGTCATTGACGTCATTCTAAGATAGATCCTCATCACTGTTAGCCTACTTTAGAATAACCTGCCTCAAGTTCCTTCCTGTTTCATCTTCCATTCAGCCACTACAGTAATTTTCCTCAAGTGTAAGTTTGATCATATCACCTTTCTACTCGGTTAATTCCAGTGGCTCCATATTGTCTCCAGGATCAAATATAAAATGCTCTATTTGACTTAAAGCCCTTCATAACCTAATGTTCTATTACCTTTCTTACAACTTACTACTTCACATATATTCTTCACTCCCAGTGGCACTGGTCTTTTGGCTGTTCCATGAATAAGATACTTCATCTCTCAGCACTGAGCATTCTCTCTGGTTATCTCCCATGTCTAGAATGCTCTTTCTCCTCAACTATACATACTAATGTTCTTGGTTTCCTTAAGTCTTAACTAAAACTCCATCTTCTACAGGCTTCCCCAAGACAGCAAGCAATTATACATGTACAATCGTGTTAAACAGTTTTCCATGTTATATTATGAAAGAAGAATCAGAACAAAAGGGAAAAACCATGAGAATGAAAAGACAGAAAGTAAAAATACTGGATTCCAGTCTGCATTCAGATTCCATAATTCTTTCTCTGGATGTGAATAGCACTTTCCATTATGAGTCTTTTGAGATTGCCTTGGGTCATTGTATTGCTGAGAAGAGCTAAGTCTGTCATATTTGATCATTATTGTTGCTGTTACTGTGTACAATATTTTCCTAGTTCTGCTCACTTCACTCAGCATCAGTTTATGAAAGTCCAGACTTTTTTGAAATCTGCCTGCTCATCATTTCTTATAAAACAGTTTTCATCACATTCATATACTATAACTTATTCAGCCATTCTCCAAGTGATAGCTATATCCACAATTTCTTATTGTTGTCTTATGCTGTTCTTTTTCCCTTTTATCCCTCTTATGTATGTATTTTTGCTGGAGCCTTATCTTCTTTCTAGGTTTTCAACATCAGTAATCTTCCACTCTTCCATCACTACCTTTTTTCCATACCTAATTAACTTATATATCTGTTGACTCTGCCTCCAGTATTTGTTTCTTCTTTTTTTAGTCACATAAATACTACCTTAGTATTTCTTGCCTAGACTTTTAAAAATAAATACTATTTGATTTTCCCCCAATTTCATGTAAAAACACCTCCAAATATTAGTTTTTAAAAAATTTTGAGTTCTAAATTCCCTCCCTTCTTCCTTCCCTTCTCCCTTACTTGAGCCAGTAGAAAATTTGATGTGGCTTATACATGTTCTTGCTTAGACTTTCAAAATAGCCTTCTAATTGGTTGCTCTGTATTTAGACTTTCCCCTCAACAAATAATTGATTCACAGAGCTTCCAAATTGATATTTTTAAAACATAGATCCTGATTGTGTCACTCTCCTGCTCAAGAAACTTCAGTAGCTTCCTATTATCTTTAGGATAAAATATAATCTTCTATGGCATTTAAAACTCTTCACAATTCAACCCCAGTCAGCCTTTCAAGATTGATTTCATTTTATTCCCTCTCATGGACTTTCTATTTCCAGCTAAATTGTGGACTACTTGCTATTTACTGTACATGACATTCCATCTCTTGTCTTCATGGGTTTGCAATGCTGTCCTTTAAACTGGCATATTCTCCTTTCTCATTTCTACTTGTAATTTTTCCTAGTTATATGTGTGTGTGTGTGTGTGTGTGTGTGTGTGTGTGTGTGTTCATTTCTGGAGAATGAAAGCTCCTAAAGGTCAGGGACTGTGTCTTTATATACCAGTGCCTACAACAGTGCCTTGTTTCCTAATAGATACTCAGCAAGTTCTTGTTAAATTGAAAAGACCATTGGGTTTCACAATTAATAGATTGTGGCCTTGAACACAGTTCTTTCAGTAGAGTGGTGGCATAAGAAGCTAGGTTGTCCTTGGGTGAATTAGTTTACTTCTCTGAGCTTGTTTTCTTATTTGTGAAATGAGGTGTGGAATTATCTGAGTTCTAAAATCCTTCACAGATAGAAATTCCACCTGTGGAGATATTTCTAATTTAGTGATGTATAAGAAAAGAAGGAAAAGTAGTGATAGATTAAGAGGGGATCAGTGGAAGTTTTTTAAGTTGGTGACGGCTGAGTATGTTTGTAGAGAATAGAGAAAGCAATTGAAGATAGAAAAGAAAAGTTCAGTGGAACAAAGTCCTTTGGAGTTGGGAAGAAATGTATGGAGGACTTTGCCTTACTAAGAGGAGGGACAGCTTATCTTTTGAGACTGATGAAAAGAAGATAGGTGTGGATTTTGAGGTGTGGATGAGGAATCTGGTGAAGCATGTGCCAAATGACTTTCATTCTTCCCGGGAAAATAGAAATCAAGGTCATCTGCTAAAATAAGGAATTTGGGAGCTTGAAGATAAATAAATTATTATGTAACTGGTGAAGGCACAATTGAGATCACATAGCATGAACATGTAATAGACCAAACCTAAGTTTATGACTACTTCCAGTAGTACTTGATGGTGCTAAGAAAGGCAGATGGTGATGGGTGAACCAAAGTTGGCAGTTCATAGGGCAGGAACATTAGAAGGACCATAGAGCATTCAAAGATGAAACAGTTAATTGTTGAGAATTTTTAAATTAAGGTTAAATCTGTGAAGACAAGGAAGTAAAGCTAAACAAAAGTGATTGGAAAAAAAGGGCAATTCACAGATTCAAGGTTCAATATTATTTTTACCATTCTTTGTCAGTCTCCTTTGTTGTATTATAATCTTTTCCCTCAGTAAGTATAGGCATCCTTCAAGACTCTGGGTCCTCGTATTTATGTTTTCCTTGGTGACCTAATCAGTCACTCAAATTTATTAAGCTCCTACTTTGTGCCAGGCTCTGTGCTAAGTAAGCAATGAGGATACAAAAAGAGTCCAGACAATTTTTGCTTTTAAGGAGTTGCCACTCTAATGGTAGAAACAGCAAACAAACAAATATATATAAAGCAAACTAACATTGACAGAGAGAAGGTATTGGAATTAAGAGGGCTTGAGAAGACTTCTGTAAAAAGTGAAGTTTTAGTTGGGACTTAAGGAAGTCAAAGAAATTAGTAGGTAGAGTTCAATAGATAGAGCATTCCAGTCATTAGGGACAGCCAAAGAGAATCGCAGGGATGAGAGATGGAATGTCTTATTTATGGAACAGCCAGGAGGCCAGCATGATCATCTCCTATGCATTGTGTCTGTAAATATGATTCCCAGATCTTTATATCCAGCCCTAGTATCTCTATTGTATTCTTGTCGAGTGCCTCTAAATATCTCTACATAGATGTCTAGTAGGTATCTCAAACTCATTGTATCCAAAATTGGAACTGATATTTTCCCCCAAATCCATTGTTCCTCTACATTTTACTGTTTCTTTTTAAGGGCATCACCAATCTTAAAATTGTCAGATTTTCAACCTTGGAGTGATATTGATTCTTCAATTTCTTTCACCCTCCATTTCTAATCTGTTGCTAAATCTTAATCATTCTCTCTCTCCAGTAACTCTTTCATCTCTTTCTATCTTTCTGTTCACAAAGCCTTTACTCTAGTTCAGCTTTCATTACCTCTTACTTGAACTATTGCAGTTGTCTCCTTATATTCTCCCCTGTTTCCATTCTTACACCTCTGTGCTCCATTTTATTTGTGGCTAACAAGCAAGATGTTCCTAAAACAAATCTAACTACTACTCAAAAATTTTCAGTAATCCTCTGTTTTTTTTTTTTTTTTGAGGATAAAATGCAAAATCTTTAGCCTAAAAGTCTTCAGCATTATGGTTCCCACTTACCAAATTCTGGTCATTTCATATTATTCCCTTTAATTCATTTTTCATTTTTGTCAGATTAGTCCAATAACCATTCATCAGAATCTGTATAATTAAGTTATTTGCTCTAGGTATACAGATATCTAGGATGCTAGAGCAAAAGTAATTAGCTATGATTCAGATCACAAGTGTTCAGTTCTTTGTATTCATTTATTGTCTTTTTGATTACATGTGATAATTTATATTAAAGTTGAACAGTTTAGATGAAATTATTGAAAGTAAATAGTGAGGGGCAGCTAGGTGGTGGAGTCAATAGAGCACCAGCCCTGAAGTCAGGAGGACCTCAGTTCAAATCTGCTTCAGACACTTAACACTTCTGGCTTTGTGACTTTGGGCAAGTCACTTAAACCCAATTGCCTCAACCAAAAAAAAAAAAAAAAAAAAAAAAAAAAAAGAAGAAAGAAAAAATAGTGACTTAGCATTCCTCAAATCATGGAAGTAAATTTCTTCCTGGGAAAGTGTAAGCCTCATGAAAAATAGTGGGAGAATACAAGAAACAATTGTCCCTTAGTCTCTTTTTTAGATCTCAGGAAAAGGTACTCTGGGATATAAAATAGCATTTTACAGCATAGATTTTTACTGTTTGACAGGCATGATCTTTATATTATGCTCCATAGTGGAAATGATTCATCCAGATAAATGAGATAATTATTTATTTTCCTTCTATTTAAAATAAGGAATGATTAGATGGTAATAGTAAATTGGTAAGAGGCTTTTTAAAAAATCTTTTGGCTCTTGTTCATATCTGGTTCACTGTAGATAATGGAATCTTTGCTTTATGAAATCACATTTTCTCTTCGTTTTGTGCCCCAGTAGACTCTTGTCTATCCTGGAACAAGGTACTTAAATATATATTTATTAAATTGAATAGAACCAAAGCTCTAGGAAATAGAATTTCCCAGATTGTCTTGTTCCTGAATATTGGTCAGATCCTAAAAAGCTGATCAATTCACTCACTTTGTGATTTTGGATACTTAGGGGGACAGGGTATACACTAGACAATGAAGGGCAGTGCAATTTTGGTTGCAATTGTGGCAGGTGCAAAATCTGACAATATCAATTGATTTAAAAATATTTCAGTTCATACATAGTAGAAATAATTAATACTGGCTATGTGTAGAAACATTATTTTTCTCATCCTTTATTTCAAGCCATGGTCTGAAAAAAATTCCAGCTGTGAAAGCAGCATAGAGCCCATTAAGTGTATGTAATTTGCACATAAACAGACTACTTGGCTGAAGAAGCTGCCTTCACATGTGACACACAATTCATTAAATAAAACATGAAGAGAATTCATTTCATTGCTCTGGGCTTTTGAGAAGGGTCAGACTAGCTAATCTCTTAGTTCTCTTCCAACTTCAAAATTCTTTAAAGTTCTTTGCAGACCTTAAACCTTTGTATGTATTTGATCTCTTATTACATACAATTCTGTGAATGAGAAGTTGTATTCTAGAGATATACTCCTAAAATTGAATTAAATATAGTTTCCCAAGAATCCTTCATTTTAAGAATGATCAGGGGCTAGTTTTATCCCCTGGCCATGGGCATGCTGGTATATATTTCCTATCACAGGATAAGCTTTTAAATTTGATCTATATTATTAACATTTTCTGCATCACTTTCTTTAGAAAAATAACAGAACAATAAATTAAGATCCAATTTGTAGCATATTCTAATTTCTGAGGTTTAAATACATGTTATGCTAAAAATTTAACAGTTGGTTTTGGTAAGAGTTGACTCTAGCATATCTCTGGACTTAGGACTATACTGGATTCACTCTGCACTTGCTATGGCGGGGAATTATAGCTAGGTATTCCCCATGACATTTGCCATATATACATAGAATTCATCCTTGTCTACTAGATTAGCCATTGGTTGAACATTCATGATATGATTCAAGAAGGAATATTAAAGAATCAAAATCCAAAGGTCTGTAATTGTGCTTAGTTGTTTGAGACTTTCTCTGGTACTACTTGATACCTCTAGAATAGGAACAAGGAAGGCAGATGGTAGGGGTATTCCAAAACATCTAGGGATGTCTGTGTTGGCAGATTGTCTCTTGTCTCTGAATGTTGAATACAGTATTATTTCCATGTTGTATTTCAGTATATTCTTATGGTGAGCATAAGATAGCAGGAATCAGTCTGCTTTTTGAGACAGACTTAAATGAAATCTCAGTCAATAATTAATTAGGTTAGTTTTGGTTTATTCTTGGTCAATGAATTATCTTTCTTGAGCAATAATATTACCAGAGCTGATTCTGTTTTTGTATTCATTTATTGAACTTTGTTGGATGTTTATTATTTGCAAAAAAAGCACTGTGCTTGGGGCATTGTGATACAGATGAATTAGGTATAACCTCTGACCTCTAGAAGCTTATATTCTAAAATGGGTGATAGGATAGATACAAAACATAATAAAACGTGTGTATGTGTATAAATATACACACATAAAAAGGCAAAATGATAAATATTGTAAGAGAGGAACAGTGAATATGTCATAGAAGATTAAAGAAGAAAAAGATCACATCTGGCATCTTCAAGATGAGAAAGAAGGAGAAAACTTTGCTCCAAGCATATTTCATAATACCTTATCAGAAGTGAAAGAGTAGACAAAGGTCATTTTATTTGCTATAATTGTACTTTCTACTAGACAAGTCTTAACTGTAGTGAACTATGATATAGCTTTGAGAAATATAGGAAGATGGAAAGTAAGTTTTCTTGAAGCTTTAGGATTTATCTTTATTTTCCATTAGTTGCAAATGATTTTGAGGAAAATTAAATCAGATACTGTGATAAAAAGCTTACATTTAATCTAGGTTAACCTTGCTTCTGATTGATTAAGAAAATCTTGAAACTGAAATTGTTTTTAAAAATAATATAGCATATAGATCTTGTATTTTTTTCCTTTTTTAATTTTAAAGCTTTTTATTTCTAAAACATATGCATGGATAATTTGTCAACATTGACCCTTGCATAGCCATGTGTTTCAGATTTTCTCCTCCTTTCCCCACCCCCTTCCCTAGATGGTAAGCAATCCAATATTATATGTTATACATGTTAAAATATATATTAAATCTAATATGTATAAACATATTTATACAATTCTTTTGCTGCATAAGAAAAATCAGATTAAAACGTAAAGCAAATGAATAAGAAAACAAAACACAAGCAAACAACAACAAATAGAGTAAGGATGTTATGTTGTGATGCACATTCAGTTGCTACAGAACTGGGTGTAGATGGCTCTCTTCATCACAAGATCATTGGAGCTGGCATCAGTCATCTCATTATTGGAAAGAGTCATGTTCATCAGAATTGATTATCATATAATATTGTTATTGTTGTGTACAATGACCTCCTGGTTCTGCTCATTTCACTTAGCATCAGTTCATGTAAGTCTCTCCAGGCCTCTTTAAAATCATCCTCCTGATCATTTCTTATAGAACAATAATATTCTATAATATTCATATGCCATAACTCATTCAGCCATTCTCCAACTGATGGGCATCCACTTAGTTTCCAGTTTCTTGCCAGTATGAAAAGGGTTTCCACAAACATTTTTGCTCGTGTGGGTCCCTTTCTGTCTCTTACGTAGATTTTGTATTTTTTTAAGGAAAGAAATATTGTAAACCATGTGATAGGACAGATCTATTATTTTAGAATGAGAATGATGAAATAACTACAAAGAGAATTAACCTTAGTGTATATTGCTGTTTCAGACTTGCCTTTTCCCCTTATTTAGAGTAATATGAATTTTCTCAACTGCATAAACTCAATATAAGTAGATTATCTAACAATCTATTTTGGGTATATAATCAATTTGCTTCCATCTTCCCTCTCTCAATTACTGATAAAAGATTATTTGATTTGATTGAATTTTTATATTGTAGTTTTTCAAATTATTATATTCTATTCCCGAGTAGTTAGAAATATAATCTGTGGTGTTTGAGATCATTGTTCTATTTGGGACACTCCCATCCCTTCCAGTTATATTTTTAGACAACCTATAGCTATTTTGGGGACCTGAGTAGTATAAAATCCCTCATATAGGAAAGTGTCTGCCACCTAATATTTAAATGTTATATTACTTGATGATTAACTGTGAAAGACTGATTCCAAAGGGCCCATGATAAAATTGCTGGCTGTCTTCAAAGAGAGAACTGTTATACTCTGAGTGCAGAATGAAGCATTCTCTTTTAAAACTTTGTTTCTTGCTTTTTATTTCTTTTTGAAAAAATGGCTAATGTGGAACTATATCTCAAGAAAGTTCCAGTTGACTTGGGATGAAAAATGCCATCCACATCCACAGAGAGAACTATGGAGACTGAATGGAACATAGTATTTTTACCTTTTTTTGTCTGCTTTTTCTTTTTCATGTTTTCCCCCCTTTTGTATGATTTTTCTTGCACAACATAACAAATATCAAAAAAAGTTAAAAGGATTGTACATGTATAACATATCAGATTGCTTGCTGTCTTGGGGAGGGGAAAAGTAAGGAAAGCAGGGAGAAAAATTTGAAGTACAAAATCTTTTTAAAAAAATTTCAGTGTATTTTATTTTCCGAATATTTGTAAAGACAGTTTTTAACATTAGTTTTTGTAAAACTTTGTGTTCCAAATTGCGGGTGGCATTTTCCATCCTAAGTCTATTGGAATTGCCCTGAATCACCACATTGTTGAGAAGAGCACTATATAATTTTGTTGGTAACAACAATGTGTTCAATGTTGTCTTGATTCTGCTTGCTTCATTCAATATCAGTTCATCTAAGTCTTCCCAGGCTTTTCTGAAATCAGCCTGCTCTTCATTTCTTATGGAACAATAATATTCCCTTACATTCACATACCATACCTTATTTAGTCATTCCCTAATTGAGAGGCATCCATTCAATTTCCAGTTCCTTGTCATTACAAAAAGGGCTGCTACAAACATTTTTGCATATGTGGGTCCTTTTCCCTCTTTTGTAATCTCTATGGGATACAGACCCAGTAGTGATACTGCTTGATCAAAGAGTATACACTGTTTTATAGCCCTTTGGGCATATAAAGCATAACATCTTACTAAAATGAATGTTGAAAACTACCTTTATATGCATTTGGAAAAATGAAATGCTATTGAAATAAAAAAAGAAATTTGGAATTTTAGATTGTCACAAATTCCATGTGAAAGAGACAAGACACCAAGAATTTTGATCTGAGCTTTCTACTTAAAAGCTCTTAAATTCTGTCTATAAAACATTCAACCAAAGTGTTCCACCTCTTTCCTGTACTTGAACTTAGAAGAGTTGAATGGAAATGTTTCCTTTTCCTGATGGTCATATGTATTATTAAAAATAATACGAGCTTGCTTAAAGGAAACAGCTCTCCAGGAGCTGGACTCTGTTTTTACCGGTTATTTCTGAGATGACCTATTCTCCTTGTTTCTCTGAGGCTTTGTCTCCATTGTTTTGTTTTATCAGATCAATTCATTCATCTATGATGGCGAATACTGTTTTCCCTGCTTTTTCCCTTTTCTGATTGCATTTTCCCTGATGTAGTACCCCCCTCTTCTAAGTGTTTGTTAGCCTCATGAGTAAAAGAACAAATGGTATCTGGGGAAGTTTGTGGCTCTCTGATACGAAACAGTAGCTCTATTAACATCACATCTACAGGTCTGAGAGGTATCTGACTGGACAGCCTGTCTGCCTTTCCTTGTATAGCCAGCAGCAAAATACCTATTCTTGGACTCTGCAGTACATTGGAAAAGTACTGCAGAATTATCTGAAAAAGGCAGCATTAAGAAAAATACATTCTGTTGCAGATGGTGATAGTGCAAAACTACAAATGAGACTGACAGTTAATTGATAATGTGCCTGGGCGTCAGGATATCAAACCTGTTTATGGTTGTTATAAATGGATAATGATAGAGTGCTATCTTCTTTTCTTTCCCCCTCTTCCTAGTAATTACTGTCTTGGGTGAAGATTTATCTGTTCATACTTCTTTCTATTATGCTAGATATATTTTAAATCTACGGTAATCAGAAGATTAATAAACATGGTATATTTGTTCAAAGAGATCACTTGAATCACCTGAAGAATAGTTTTTTTGTGTGTGTGTGACTTGAATTATAATTTTGTTTCAAAACAAAAAGAATAATTCTTTGGTATTTTTATAATCATATTTATTATGTAATATATATGCATTATATACATAAATATTGATATTTAGAAGATAGTGAAAATTTTTCATTTTGTTTATTTTTGCCGTCTGTATGATGAAAAAGGAGAGATAAAGGGTTTACAGCTTATGTAAAAACAAAATATATCAATGAAATTCATTTTTTAAAGGATGAGCAGAATGACTTTAAACAACAAATGGAGCAGATGTCATTAATATGGTTTTGTTTGAAGTGGTCTTTTCTTCTTTATTTATGCCAAAAAATTAATGGGCTCTTATTTCAAAGGTTTGAAGATTTTTTGCTACCACAAAAAAGAGCTGTTATAAATATTTTTGTTCACAAAAGTCCTTTTTCTTTTTCCTCTTTGGAATATAGATATAGTTCTGGTATTGCTTGATCAAAGGATTATGCACAATTTTGCACATATTTAAATCCTAGAAATAATATACGTTTATATAATGTTTATAGAAATTTATATATTTAACTAAAGCAGCTCTTTTTGTAATGGTAAAGAATTGGAAATGGAGGGAATGCATAATTTGAGATATATTTCAAACTCTAAAATTGGAAATTAAGGTTATACACAGTTTACCCAAAAAGAGCTACTATGAATATTTTATAAATATTATCAAAACATGTCTTTTTTTAGGCTTTTAAATATATGCAAAACTCTATATCCCTAAGTTCTAGAAATTAGAATATCCTTTATTTTTAGGGATTTGAAATGTATAATTTAGCATATTCCAGAAATGTATTATCTGTACTTTTAATTATTAATGATTTAGATTTTGTTTTATTTCTAGGGTTTGGCTTAGTTCCCCCCCCCCCCCCCAATGCATAAGTCTTCATACAAGACTTTATACAAAAACTATATAAAAAATAGATTATTAGGATCAAAGGCATCTGTACAATATTAGATGGTCTTTGAGAAGATTGAGAGAAGAGGATAGATAGCTGCAAGAACAAAACATCCCAGCTTTCACACACATCTTCCAGTAAAGATTTAAAAAGAACACAAGACTGAATGAATGATTAAGGAAAGGACAACTCCATAATGACTACATTAAGGCTCAGAGAAAGGAAGAGGATTCAAAGGCTTATTGTTAACAGACACTGTGCTAAGCACTTGACAGATATTATCTCATTTGAAAAAAAAGTCCGTGTCACAAGTCTAGAAGAGTTCCTAGAAAAACTGAAATCAAACAATGAAAATTAAATAACCACTTGGGGGGAGAGAATTCTTAGCTTATTACAGGTGTTGGTAGACCTTACTCAAGTAATGGACTTGCTGAAATGAAATCATTGAATCCATGAGACAAGATGAAATAAAAGAAAATGTGTATTATCTCTTACCAAAAACAACTGGCTTAAAAAACAGAGGTAGGTGAGAGAATTTAAAAATTAATGGACTGACTGAAAACCATTATTGAAAAGAAGAGGAACTTTTCTTAGTTCACTTTTGCCTGAGGTGGGAATAGCTATTGCTTATTTATAATAGCTTCCCTTTTCAGAATATCCAGAAATAAAGAGCTCTATTGTTATACTAATCAATCTCTGGAAAAGTACATTGAGGCTTTTTGGAATAGTTCCTTTATGAATTGGGACTTGTAGCCTTGAGAAGTAATAGTGAGGACTCTAGATGGTTTGATCCCATTTTTCTCTGGGAGGAATACCTTAAACAGTTGTTCATTCCTCATCTATCAGGCAGGATCTAGCTGATGTTTGGTTCTGTTTCCTCTCATAGGAAGCATTGTGAGGCTGCTCTACAGGTTTTGAGGAACAAAAACATCGAGAGTCACAGATTTTAAAATGTTTATTTTTAGTTCCATATTCTTTCCCTCCTTCTATCTATTATCCCATCTATTGAGAAAGCAAGAAATGTGATACCCATTACACATGGGAAGTTACAAAAAACACTTTTCCACATTATCCATGTTGAAAAAAACTGAAAAATGAAGTGAAAAAGTATGCCTTAATATGAGTCCTTTCTGAATTTTCCTCATTTTTCATCATGAGCCCTTTGCAAATTGTCTTGGATCCTTATTTCAATCAGAAGAGCTAAGTTTTCCATGTTAATCATGTGTTTCAATATTGCTTTTATTGTGTATGATATTCTGGTTTTGCTCACTTAGCATCAGTTCATATAAGTTTTCCCAGGTTTTTCTGCAGCCATCCTCTTATGGCACAATAGTATTCTCTCATATCCAGGTGTGGCATAGTATATGGAGTGCCAGGACTGGAGAGGGAAAGATTCATTTTCCTGAGTTCAAATCTGGCCTCAGACACATACTGGCTATATGACTCTGGGCAAGTCACTTAACCCAGTTGGCCTCTGTTTTGCCATCTGTAAAATGAACTGGAGAAGAAATCTTTTCTTAACTATAGCTTGCTTAATGGGGAGGATGAAAGGGAAAAAAGAATAAAGTAAAAAAGATATGCAGCTGATGCGTATAAAGTGGTACCTCAGAGTTGTTTCATTTTGTATTTCTAATTATTAGCAATTTAGAACATTTAAAAATATTTTATTTTTTTTCCAATTTTATGTAAAAAAGTTTGAACATTTGTTGTTTTTTAAATTTTGAATTCCAAATTTTCTTTTTCTCTCTCACTATCAATGAAAAGGCAAACATTGATGTAGTTTATACATATGTAGTCATGCAAAACATTTTTTCATATTAGTCAGGTTTTTAAAGAAAACACAGACAATTTTTAAAATTTATTTTTCTTGGTTTTTTTTTGTCTTTCAGATCCTTGACCATTTATTAATTGGCTCAGTTTCCTATGTATTTAAAGAACAAGACCTTTATTAGAGAAATTTGTAAAAATTCCCTCCCCCTACACCTTTCTTGCTTCTGATTTTGGCTGCATTGATTTCATTTTTGCAGAAACTTTAATTTCACAAATCAAAATTATCCATTTTATCTCTGATGATTTTTCTCTGTCTCTCCTTTGGTCATGACCTTTTTAATCCTTAAATATGAAAAGTAATTTTTTTGTGTTCCCCTGATTTGCTTTATGTCTAAATCATGTACACATTTTTAACAGGCTATATACTTTTAATTTTAATCTGCATTATTAACATTTTCCATTTCTAATAAATCTTTTTATTTTCAAACACACACATAGTTTTCAACATTCACCCTTGCAAAATCTTGTGTTCCAAAATTTTTTTCTTTCCTTTCTCTCCACCCCCTTCCTAGATGGCAGGTAATCTAATATGTGTTAAACTTGTGTAATTCTTCTATACATATTACCATAATTATCATGCTGCACAAGGAAAATCAGATCAAAAAGGAAAAAAAAACGAGAAAGAAAACAAAATGCAAGCCAACAACTGTGATGACCGCCTTAGCACCCTGGATACTTTAAAATCAACCGGAGACAGGATAAGCAAAAGTCCTTGATTTTTATTCTTTGTGGACATGAATGGAATGGAATGGCAATAGGAAGTGAGAGGAATCGTGACAGGAATCCGCCAGGAGTGACTCTGGCTTTCTCACTCTGAGCCACCTCTCTCTTCCTCTCCACCCTCTAAATCCTCCTCAATCTCTCTATAAGCCAAAAGATCAAAATCTGCACAGAATAGTGGGCAGGGCCGTTCTTTCTCCAAGCATATGCTAATAGAGTATTACCCAATTGGTAATTAGCCTTAAATGCTCTGACCTCAGTGCATCAACTCAGTTTCAGCCCATTACAAACAACAACAAAAGTGAAAGTATTATGCTGTGATCCACTCTCAGTCCCCATAGTCCTCTGAGTACAGATAGCTCTCTCCATCACAAGACCATTAGAACTGGCCTGAATTGTTGAAAAGAGCCATGTGCATCAGAATTGATCATTTGTATAATCTTCCTGTTGCTGTGTACAATGGTTTCTTGGTTCTGCTCACTTCACTTAGCATCATTAAGTCTCTCCAGCCCTCTCAGAAATCATTCTGCTGATCATTTCTTACAGAACAATAATATTCCATAATATTCATATACCATAATTTATTCAGCCATTCTCCAATTGATGGACATCCATTCTGTTTCTAGTTTCTAGCCACTATGAAAAAGGCTGCCACAAACATTTTTGTGCACCCGAGTCTTTTCCTTTTTTTATGATTTCTTTGGGATTCAGACTGAGTAGAAAAATTATTGGATCAAAGAGAATGCAGTTTGATAGCTCTTTGTATGTAGTTCTATATTGTTCTCCAGAATGGTTGGATCAGTTCACAACTTCACCAGCAATGTATCAGTGTCCCAATTTTCCCACATTCCCTCCAATATTCATCATTATATTTTCTTGTCATCTTAGCCAATATGAAAAGTATGTAGTGGTACCTAAAAGTTGTCTTAATTTGCATTTCTCTGATCAATAGTGATTTAGAGCATTTTTTTTTCATTTGCCTACAAATGATTTTAATTTCTTTATCTGAAAATTGTCTATTCATATCCTTTGGCAATTTATCAATTGGAGAATGACTTGTATTCTTATATATTTGAGTCAATTCTCTATATAGTTTAGAAATGAGGCCTTTATCAGAACCTTTGGAATCATGTACCCATTTTGAATTTATTTTGGTATTTGGTATAAGATGTTGGTCTATTCTCCTGTTAATTTTTAATTACTCCTATGATTTTGGTTAATACTAACTTATATTATTTCTCAGAAGGCAGGTTTGCTTAGCATAGAGAATCCTCAGCCCAGTTTCATCCAGCTATCAAAAATTCCAAATAATTAAGAGTTGGAATTATTGATATTTCACTTACCTGCTATTATTGATGTGTTTATATATATATATATATATATATATATATATATATATATATATATATATATATATATATAATGTGGACTTACAAAGGTGTTCAAGTTTTGAGGCTGCCAAAGATAGTATAAATATAACATTGAAATTTCTGACAACCTGTTATTTTTGCTTGCATCCCTTTCAAGTTAGTGAAAACAAAGTTCTATCTGTGCAGATGGAATATTAAAATTTAAGATCAGTTGGGTTCATTCTTTGGTCTTGAGCCAATCAGAGAAGAGGTTCATATCTAACAGTATATTAGACTTTTTCATAAAGTTAATAGGGGACATATTATAAAAATGCACATCACCAGTCTACTGAAGAGTTTTGGCTTTAGGCCAATTCTAGTAGCATGGCAATGAGTACAGGAGGGTGTGTGTGTGTGTGTGTGTGTGTGTGTGTGTGTGTGTGTGTGTATGTTTCTGCATCCATCCTCCCACCTCATAGGAGGCATGTTGACAGAACTATAGAATGTCTCAATAGTCACTGTCTGCCTATTACACCTGGTAATTATGGATGTTGTCAGTTTACCTCTGTAAACATTAAAAAAAAGAAATTGTTCTGGCATCAGAAAGCCACTTCTGAGCAAAGAAGAGTTATTAGGTCTTTCTCTTAAGATATAACCATATTTCATGTGTATGTGTGTGATGGAAGCACCTCATTTCATTAACATTTTTGGGGGTTCACAACTATGAGATCATCAGTGTGGGGAATTCCTACTATGGAAACTTCCTTCACCGATGCAAATCTTGGACACTGAAAGATTTAGAGACTTGCTCCTGATTGCACAGCTGATGTGTCAGAGACAGGACATGGTCCTGATCCATCAGAAGTCCTCTCTCATTCCCCTGAGCCTCAAATCTGTTAATGTTTAAAATGTATACACATGCATGACCTTATGTAAAAGTTAGGCCTGGTCCCTGTTCTGTAGGCAAATTTCAGCTCCAAGCTAAGAACTGAAAACTGGAGCCATACAGTGGTGGAATGAATAAATAGATTGCCTCAACAAGTCTTGTTCTATTCAAGTAGAGGCAGAATGTCTCTCCTTCAGAATTCTACAGAAGAGATTCCTGCTTTAAGTAGATGGTTGGGCTTCATTATGCAGAGTATAAGTAACCTGGTAGGATTAATTTTTCAGAAAGCCAAATTAGGGTATGCTCTATTCCATTCGTGTCCCCTTACTTTAAAAAAAAGGCAGGAAGTTGACAGTTATTTAGTCATGTCTAATCTCAAGAATTTTCCTTGTATTCAACAACAACTGAATAGTAGATTTTAAAAAAATTATTTTGGATAATTTCTTGTTTTTTTTATTAAAGTTTTTTATTTATAAAACATATACATGGATAATTTTTCAACATTGACCCTTGCAAAATTTTCTGTTTTTTTGGATAATGTCTTGATTGTATAGGATGCAAATCATCAGGATGACTCTTTGAAATCATCTGTTTGCTTACTCTATCTCTAGATTTTTTTGATTCCCATTTCTTGTACTATTTTTAAATGTATTTGATCATTAAAGAAAATCTAAAGTAATAGCAAATGAAGTATGATTTTTGTTTCTTAAAGCATTTCATTTTTTCCACTAGCATTTGATATGATTACCCATATATGCTGTTTGGTGACACTTTTTAGTATGTTGGTTTCTGTTTCAGAATTTGGATGCATTTCCACTTATATTTCAGCATTTATTATAATTCTTCCTCACTGCTCAAAACCCATTATCTCATTAATTACTAGTGAGAAGTAGGGTGAGTCTTATGTGATGGATGTTTGAATTAATATTTATAAGACCTATATTACCTTGTTTTTCTAAGTTGCTCAATGAAGTAGCCAAATATGTCCCCAAACCCCAAAATGGTATAGTACAAAACACTAAATCAAATATTATCCCTGCCCAGATGGGTTTGCAATTTAAATATTTTGTGTGAATAAAGCATATGTTTATAGGTGTGTGTGTGTGTGTGTGTATATATATATATATATGCATGTATTATATAAATACACATATGTGTACATGAATTTTTCAGGCCAAGATAAATTGTGTCTGCAAGATTGATTATGAGCTTGAAGAGGACTTGGTTACTGACTGATTAGGGTCTTGAATTCTTCCACTCTTTTTTTCCACACCATAAAGTTTTAGAGAATTATTACTATTTGAGCCAGAGTTGTAACTTAAACAAAGTAAACCGGAAAAAAGTGTGTTTCTTCCCCACAACTTTCCCTACCCTTTATAGTCTTTCATTGAGTCGTGTTGTTTATTGTGACCAAACATTACTCTCTTACCTAACCACAAGCCATGATATCCAAGGCCCTATCATCATAGTGCCCCTCTCCAATGGTTTCTGTGTGATTCCTTTTTATGTTAGGTTGAGGTCAAGGACTAGTGATTGTATTGTAGGGACACAAAACACTTTCTTTGGGGTTAAATATCACTTCCTCCTAATACAATTAAACACCCTGCTTCTCAGTCTTCCTATGTCCTCCAATTGAATTTCCCTTTCAATGCAAAAATTTCCGTTAGAGAGACAGGTAGTGTAGTAGATAGCGTGCTGGCCCTGGAGTCAGATGACCTGAGTTCAAATCTGGCCACACATACTTACTAGTCGTGCGGCTCTGGGAAAATCAAAAACTCTCCTGATTATTGTGAGAATCAAATAAGATAATAATTATAAAATTCTTAGCATGGTGCTGGTACATTTGTTGTGATGGTTTAGTTGTTTTTAGATCATGTGTGATTCTTCATGACCCCATTTGGGCAAATTATTGGCAAAGATTTGCCATTTTTTTCTCCATTTTCTTTTGCAGATGAACTGAGGCAAACATGGTTTAAGTGACTTGCCAAAGAAAGAACAAAGAGAGGGAGGGAGGAAGGAAAAAAGGAAACTAGCAATTATTTAGGAAAATCTGGTCTCAAACACTTCTTAGCTATATGATCCTTGGTAACTCACTTAATTCTTTTGGACTCAGTTCTTCATCTGTAAAATGATCTGGAGAAGATAATGGCAAATTACTCTGGTATATTTACCAAGAAAACCCCAAATGGAGATCACAAAGAGTCTAATACGACAAAACAACTGAATAACAAGAAATTAATATAATATCACATGGGGCAGTGATGAGGAAAGGATTTTGTAAAGTTTAAAGTACTCTATCATTAGGAGCTATTACGCTCATAAGCATAATATGATAATTATTAGAAATAATAATAACAATATAAATAATAATCCTTGAGCTTCTTGTAGTTGGAAGAAATTTGGTTGTACCAGAATATCTTTGGTTCTTTCTCAGCTCCTTTAAGCCATGGGATTCTTGACTTCGGATACATGATATCTTTTGTTTATATGTCATTGTATTGTATGATAGTGAATACCGAAGTTGTGAATGTACTATGATTTTTTTATATTCTTGCCCCTTATAGATCTTGACTGAATAATATTTCAAGTATTTGGGGGATATTAGATGTTCTAGAAAAGCCCTCAGATAATCCTAGGCTTGACTCCTTTGGAGAAATTAGGTTTATTTAGGGATTACTTAAAAGTTGAATTGGGAAAGGTAAACTGCTTGAGATTACAATACTTGGCTGTAGAAGTAATATATTCTGACTTCTACCCATGTCCCTTAAATGGCTTTGGGGAAGGGCCTTTAAAGACACAGACTATGGACAACAGTAGTGTAACAAAAACTGAAAGGGAAAGGTCAAGGAATTTAGCTTGGTATGTCTTCAGCTAATATAAATGACTTAGGGTCAGAAGGGTTTTGAACTAGGTTTTTTAGGGATTATTTTAAGCAAATAGTTCAAATTACTTGATTCCTATTGCTAAAAGAAGCTCTAATCCCTATTTCCTTTGTTTGTTGGATTAGAAAATCTCAGGATCCCAGGCTATTACAAACATTCAGGATTTATCTTCAGAATTTGGAAAAGGAAATAAGTTGGTGGGGAAGGTTATTGATTACCATTATTATCAATCCTTAGAGAACTTCTAGTTCAATCCTCTGTTTTTATAGATAAACCCGAGGCATTAGAAGATTAAGTGATTTGCTTAATGTCATAGCTAGAAAACTGAGACGCAAGATTGGAATCTGATCCAAATCCAGCACACTTTAGGTTAAACCTTGTTACCTCTGAGAATGGAGATAAAATGAAGTATCAAAACAGAGAAAACAGCATATCTTCAAAAATGACTTCTCAGCGTTTCCTTTTTGTATGGGATAAGTCCAATCTCTTACATGCCCTCCTTTTTGGTAGTTCCAGGTTGGTGACTGGTGGGCAGTAAGGTATTATCTGAAATTTTGGCTTCCAGGTGTATTATTAGAATATCTGTGCTCAATAATTGTTTGGGAATGTGAGAGTATGAAATTAGAATGTTCTCTGATTTACTGGAGGTTGGCTAACAAGGAGGACGTGAAAGCTTCTGTATTGCCAGATGCTCTGGGACTGAGTCATTATTGAAAAAAGAGGGGAAATTATCTCCACTGACTTAAGGGGTGAAAACAAAAAACAAGCTCACCTTAATGAGTTATAGATCAATTATCTACCAAGAGAATGGCCTCTAAAGTGAGGGATCAAAAGCCTCAAAGAAATACTTCATTTTTTCTCCTTGGGATTATTACATGTGTGAAATATTAGCTCAGATTCCATAGGGGAGGAAAAGTAAATTTCTAACATACCAATCCTAAGAAGGGAAAAGACTTTACTTATTAATATAACTCTCTTCCCTCTACATGCTCTCTCTCAGTAGCCACATCAACTCCTATGAGTTCAATTACCTCTATGCAGGTGTATAAATGTGTAAATTTATGCACTATATAGCCAAAAAAAATTGATTAATTTACATTCCTCAAGGTGGGAAAATACAGTTTTCATTTACTACTGTAACTTAATGGCAAAAAGGGAGGTATCTTTAATATGTATGAAATATGGACCAGTCCTCAAGTAAATGGAAATGTTTGAAATTATAGAGTCATACTTTTCTCCCTTGAGGAAATTAGTGACTTAATCCTTGTGGCAAGTATTTAAGGGTTTGTTGGGAATACTATGTGTGTGTTCTTTTGAGTTAACTAATATGTGGCATTTTTCTTTCTTTCTTTTTCTTTTAAAGAGATTATGCATGATGTGATAAAGAAGGTCAAAAAGAAGGGAGAATGGAAGGTAAGTGGAATAATAGAATTGGGAACTTTAGAGTAAGTTGGCATTGTTTGTAAGGGATAGTTTGGGGAAAAAAGAAGCATTTGATTATATGCAAAGAATAGAAGCAAATTGCTTTATAATAAATAATAGACTAATGGAGGATAAATGAAAAGTTCAAGAATTGTCCAAAGGATAGTTTTACTTTTTGCATATTTCTTGCGATTGAAATGGGGTTGAAAGTAACATTAGGAATATTTAGTAAAATAAGATACAATAAATTAACATGACATATTGAAACTGTGTTGAAAATAATACTGATAATATAAAGTATAGAAAATGTTTGATTTTCAAAAACTAATTAATTGAAAATATCATTAGTTATGGAAAAAAAGGAAAGTATTCTCTGTATATTATAACCATGGTTAAGAGGTGGTGATTGAGAAACCATTCCTACCCTAAGTCTTTGCCATTCTAGTCATAAAGATAACAAAATCAATTTTTAGCAGAAGAGACTTAGCCCAAGCCATCCACAATGCATTTGTGAGATGTTCGTCCTGTAGTCTGTAACCATAGAATAGAGAACTAGAAATCAAACCATTAACTCTATTGTTTCATCAAATAAACTAATCAGAACACCCATATTGACAGACATGGCTAAAGCATTCAAGGGAATTCCATATAAATTATTTTTACTTCTTGCCTTCCCATTTGCAATTATCTTCCTCCAAGCACCTTAATTTTAAGCCAGGAATAACAGTACTCAGATACAGTGGTTCTCAAAATTTTGGGCCTAAGGATTGCTTAATCTCTTAAAAATTGTTAAAGTTCCTAAAAAAAGGCTTTTGTTTGTGATTTATGTCTACTGATATTTTCCACATTAGAAATTAAACTATTTTAATATTATTATGAAAAGAGTTTTGACCTCAAGAATCCCCTGAAAGGGTATCAGGTACCCTAAGGAATATCAGCCTACACTTTGAGAACTGCTGTTCTGATAATATTCAAGAACCTTTTTCAAAAAGTTAAGTCTGTCATATTACTGAAATAGTAAGTGTCCTAGTCTAATGAGATAAGGTGGGGGGGGGGGGAATGACCAATACCCTCTTTTGCCCTTTTAGATTTTTTTTTTTTTAGAAATGAGGAGTGTCCTCCTATCTTCCTTCTTTTGATGCTCTTTGGTGAAATGGAATAGCAGTAAGTATGGCTTAATGCAGTTAAACATATAAATGCAGATAGGAAAGGTTTATGATTTCATTTTGACTTAGAATTAAAATTTCAAGCATCTATAGATCTGAATTGAAGTATATTATGGATGCTGAGCTGAAATATCTTTTTTTGCTAAAGACATATGTACTTTATTTTATTTTTTAAAAATTAAAAAAAAGAAAAACAGAAAGGGAATACAAAACAAAACAAAAGAAGACATTGTCATGTGCTCAGAAGAACATCAGGGAGGATTCAACATATATTACAATGAATTACCAGTTCAAGGAAGTATATATACTAGTGGAAGAAATTGTATTTGTGAATGTCCATCTTTACTTCCTTGTAAAATTTTCTTTTATTCTCTGCTGTGCATCTTTTTTGCTTTATTCTTTTTTCCCCCTTTTAGTTCCTCCAGCTCCCCTCAGTTTGTTATAGTTGAGAAAGATATATTTGTGTGTGTGTGTATATATATGTATGTATATATCTATCTAGATACATATAGATTGATATATACACACATACATAGTTCCCCCCCATATACACATCTTTCCTATTTCTGCTGACTCTTTGTTTTAATTCTGTTCCTTGACTTGCCTTGCTATTACTTAACCCCCACCTATGGATGCCTCCTTTGTCTTCTTCCTGAATCATGCCCCTCTTATTTCTTTATAGATTTTGGAGAATGGTGTACTCTTCATTGTATACATGTACTGTTGTCCTTTTAACTCATTCCCGATGTGAATAGGTTTTCAGAACTATGAACCCTCTTTCCCCCTCTAATTCCCCTTTGTCTGTTCTTCCATAATTGCTATTTTTACCTTGTCTCTGCCCCAGTCTTTCTATTGAACTATCCTATTGCTGATATTAGTCTTAAACATAGGGTATAGATTTTCCATGTAAAAAAAAACAAACAATTTGTCCATGTTAAATTCCTTGAAATTGATCTTTGATATTAGCTCTTATATGTTAAATTTTCTATTGAGTTTGGGTTTGGTTGATAGAAAGTTATGAAAATCTGCAAGTTTGTTGAATGCCTATTTTTTTCATTCAATATTATGGCTAATTTTGTTGAATATGATATTTTTGGTTGCAGGCTTAATTCCTTTGATTGTTTGTAGATATGATTCCTGGACTTGTGGTCTTTTATTGTGGCTGCTGCTAAGTCCTACACAATTCTAATTGCAGTTCCAATGTATTTGAATTTTTTTTTTCTTGTTTCTTGCAAAATTTTCTCTTTGATTTGGGATTTTTGAAATTTGGCAATAATATTCCTATGTATTTTCCACAAAAGAGCTTGTTGAGGTGGTGATTAGTAGATTTTTTCCTATTTCTACTTTCTCCTCATATTCTATCACTCCAGGACAATTTTCTTGGATTGTTTCTTGCATTATTGTATCAAGATTCTTTTTTTGGTTACAGCTTTCAGGTAATCCAATTATACTTATATTTTCTTTTTTTGATCTGTTCTTTAGATCTTTTGTTTTTCTTTAAGACGTTTCACATTCTATTCTATTTTTCATTCTTAATAATGTTTTATTATGTCTTGGTCTCTCATAGCTTCACTGGCTTCCCCTTACTCAATTCTAATTTTCAAAGAGTTATTTTCATCTTTGAGACTCTGTATCTGTTGTGTCCTGCTTTCTAGAGCCCCCAAGTTGGGGTGATTAAAATATTGAGACCTGCTTTCTAGAGCCCCCCACACTGGGGTGATTAAAATATCCTGCTTTCTAGAGCCACCAAGTTAGGATGACAAAACATACCATTGCTTTCTAGAGCCTCCACACCAGGATGATTAAAATATATCTTCCTAGTGGAGAAGTGATGAGGCAGGACTCCTGAGGATGGTGGAAAAATGAAGTCCGTTTATTTCAAGAACTTTCCCCTTTTTATAATGTAATAAAAACAACATTGTGCACGTGGGATGACATAAACAACTTGCTATTGTATGTAGTTTGCCACCTGGTATCACTCTGCTTCGATCTTAACATAGGTTGTCACTGTACCCTGACTGCTAGAGCTCTTAGGGAAGATGGGGAGCCGAAGTAGACATTGTTAGCAGGTTCCCTCTAGGGCTGAATGGTCTTATACCTGATGCTGAGTTTCCCTACTGACAGTGACTCTCTACATTTATCTCTTTTTCTAGTTGGTTAACTTCCCCCCCACCTCCCATAATTTCTTGTTTTTCTTCAATGGTTTTTATTTTTTCCTCAGTTGTTTTTCATTTGATTTTCAAATTCTTTTTTGAATTCTTCTGTATATTCTGTCTGGGCAGGGAGCCATTTAAGGTTACTTTTTGGAGTAGAAGCAGTTTTTATTATGTCATTGTCCTCCTGTGAAGATAAACCCTGGTCTTCCTTGTTCCCATAATAAGTTTCAATGGTTGGGTTCTTCTTTGCTGGTTCATTTTATTTTAAAATAAGAGGTATTAGTGTAAGTTCTTACTAATCTTGGGGTGGCATCATGATACCTCTAGCTTCACTTCAACTCTTTCCTCAGACATGGAACCTCAAACCAAGAGTTCTACCCATCTGCAAGTGCTTACTGTGTCCCTGCTGCTCCATTGCTTCTGCACCCATGGGGGCTGCTAGTTCCTTCTCACCCAGGACCGCATCTCTGCAACATAGCTGGGTGTGGTGTTCCATTTAGCAGAGATTTCACTCAGTCTTCCTGGACCTTCATGTTATCCTCATGCTGTTGTTCCTGCTGAGATTCTAACCAAACTCATATAGTCCCAGGTTTCCCACTTGTTGTTTGTATAGAGCTAGCCTAGAGGTGTTTATACTTCTCACTGGTTAATCTACAGCTGGGATCTTTTTTTCAGATCTTCTTGGGTCATACCTGGAGAACTCTGGTTCTTCTCCAAGTCTTGATTTTTCACCAGTCTGTGTTCTCCCTGAGGTGCAAATTTGTTCTGTTTGGGGAGGGGGGGGGAATTTGGAGAGCTTGAAATCTACCAATTTACCCTGCTATCTTTCCAGAATCTTCTCTGCTGAGCTTGAATATCAAGAACGAATATGCACATATTAACGAAATGTTCACTAATCATAATATTCAATATTTTCATTCTGAAAGTTTGTATCCAAATTAAAGAAGCTACATCAATTGTGTTATATTTAATGTTCTAATGTATCCATGAACTCGCCGATATTGGCATTCCCCCATAGAGGAACTCTCCTATGCTCTGGAGGCCTTCTTCTAGGTCTTTAATTATTTTTGTGGGTATTGTACAGTACTCTTATCATTGTCTTTCATCTTAATTATGTGATTAGCCAACCTCTTTTTCAATATATAAATTTTCTTGATCATGTATTTTGTACCACTTTTTGTGTACAAGTCATTGTTGATAATATGCAACAACTTACACCCATTATGCAGCTCTTTGTTGTCTTTTGGTTTACTTACAATTTTAATTCTTTGGATATGGTGGAGTTCTTTGATTAATTGAAATTGAAATTGAAATTGCTGAAAGAACATTGTTTTTAGAAACAGTAATGTAAAGTCAAACAATTTTGAAAAACTTAGGAATTCTAATCAACAAAGGATTCCAAAGAACTCAAGCTTAAACATGCTATTTGATGAGATTATAGTGTAGATTGAGGCATAGGTTTTGGAACTTAATTAATGCAGGAATTTGTTTTACTTGACTACAAATTTTGTTTTTCTTCTAATTTTTCCCAGTAGTGGGGGGGAAGATAAGGGAGGAAAATACTGTTTTGATAATTTTTTTGAAAGAATGAATATTAATTTTAAAAAGATGAATTTATGAGTAGTAGAAATTTAGGAGTAGTAGAAAGCATTTTAATTTCCTGTATACAATTCAACCATCTTCCTTTTTATTAATTTTTGATCGATGAAAATCTGCCTTTTCTCTCTTCTACCTCCTCCTTCCCCCAATTAAGAAAGAATTCCCCCAAAAAATTTGTTTAAAAATGTATATAATTAAGCAAAACAAATTTTTTCATGGCAGAGTCTTTTTAAAAAGTCTCAGTCTGTACTCTGGATCCATTACCTCTCTATTAGAAGGTGTGAATAGCTTGCTTTTTTGTGTGTCCTCTAGAATTTTAGATGATCACTGAGTTGATTAGAGTTCCTTTAAAGTTGTCTGTCATAGAATAATATCATTTTTATTGTATATTTATTCCTTTGGTTCTGCTCTACTTTTATTTCATCAGCTCAAAAAGTCTTTCAAGATTTCTCTGAAATCATCAAAATTTCTTACACCACAATAGTATTTCATCACATTCATATACCATAATCTGTTCATCCAAATGATGAATATCCTCTAAGTATCCAATTATTTGCAAATGGCTATTACTTGAATTTGTTTGCTTATGACTAATTCTTCCTTTATTCTGGCCTTTCTTTTATTCCTTCCTCTCCCTTCTTCCTTTTTCTTTTTCTTTCTGTGTTGAGTGAGATATATTTCTGTACCCAACTGTGAATTTGACTAGTTCAGATGAGAATGATGTTTGTGTTGCCCAATCCCCATTCCCTTTTTTTAAATTTTCCATTTAAATTTTTTTCTATTTAATAGTATTTTATTTTTTCTAATTACATGTAAAGATATTTTTCAATATTCATTTTTGTAAAATTTTTTATTGTTGTTGTTGAGGCAATTGGGGTCAAGTGATTTGCCCAAGGTCACATAAGCTAGGAAGTATTAAGTGTCTGAGGCCAGATTTGAACTTAGGTCTTCCTGACTTTAGGGCTGGGGCTCTATCCACTGTGCCACCTAGCTGCTCCCATTTGTAAGATTTTGAATTCCAAATTTTTTCTCCCTTTCTCTCGTCCCCAAGACAGCAGGCATTTCAATGTAGGTTATACTTGTACACTCATTTTAAACATATCTCTTTCTTTTTTTCTTTATTAATTGTTTTATTTTTTCTGATTATTTTAAATATACATTTCTTTATGAATCATGTTGGGAGAGAAAAATCAGAACAAAAGGGAAAAATCATGGGAGAGAAAAAAACACAGAAAAGAAATGAATATTGGCATGTGCTGATTTACATTCAATTTCCATATTTCTCTTTCTGGATACAGATGGTGCTTTCAATCCAAAATTTATTGGGATTGCCTTGAATCGCTGACCCACTGAGAACCAAAAATTTTATAGTTGATCATTGTACAATCTTGCTGTTATTATGTACAATGTATTCCTGGTTCTGCCTGTTTTGTTCACCATCAATTCATATAAATCTTTCCAGGCCTTTCTAAAATCAGCTTGTTCATCGTTTTTTATAGAACAATAATATTCCATTATCTTTATATACCACAACTTATTCAACCATTCCTCAATTGATAGGCATCCATTCATTTTCCAATCTTTGCTACCACAAAAAGAACTGCTACAAACATTTTTGCATATATGGGTCTTTTTCCCTCCTTTATGATTTCCTTGAGAGATAGACCCGGTAATGGTAGTGCTGGGTCAAAGAATATGCACAATTTGAAAGCACTTTGGACATAGTTACAAATTGCTCTCCAGAATGTTTTAAACACCTTTAAACATTAAACATATTTAAACATAAACATTAAGCTGAGATTGCATTAATACTGGATATCTTCAGGTGGCCCTGTATAGATTTCAGAGTTAATGTATAGACCATATTTTGATATTTCAGTTTGACATTAATTTAAAACAGTAACTAGCAGTTACAACAGAATCATAAATAGCAGTAACTAGTGGTAACAATGTACCTATCATAACAATTGTAAGTAGTATAGTTCATGATGCTTTGTTCTTTCCTGTTACATGCATTGTTCACCAAGATTATCGTAAATAGCATGCCTTTCATTCATTGTTATGGGAAGCAGTGAGCCAGTGCTTTGAACAGAGTACCTTTATAGAGAATAGGTTTCAAGTAATACCTAGACAGGATTCTTCCTGTACATGCACTTACATATCCTCTACATTCTAGAATATAGGAATCCAAGCTCTCCAGTCCTTCATAGGGGTAGAAGCTAAAGTTTGTGTAATCCTATGACTCTTCATTATTTGAATTCTTTCTTTATTGCCATTTGCAGTAATATTTCCTTGACCTAGAGAAAACTCTGGATTTTGACTCTAATATTCTTGAAAGTTTTAATTTTTTTTCTCTAGGAGCTAAGTTGTTAAGAGTTCAAATGTTGGAGTTTGTTCTTCTCAGGGCACAGCCGGTTTAGAGGCTTAGAGCCCTTCGGATGTCTCCAAATCCAAAGGTTCTGCCCTTCAGCCTCTGCCTCTGCTTTCTTCTGCCTCCAACCAAGACAGAGATGGAAGGTCTCTCTTATCTCCTTCTGGGGAGCCCAGCACCAACTTGCCGCGGAGAGAGGGCTTCTGGCATAGCTCCACTGAAATCCCAAAAGTGTTCTCTGCAGCAGAGTCGTTTCTCTCGAGTCTAGCGCGATCAGCCAGCCAAGAGGAAAAATGTGTTCTGGAATGGCTGTCTCACCTTATATCTGAACCTTCTGAGAGAATGGGATTATGGGTTTTCTCCCATAGTGCTCTCTGGCCCAAAGAGCTTTAAGGTGTGGACTTTGAGTAAAGGTGGGAACACAAGCCTTGTCTTGATTAGTTCTACTTAGTACCTTGTTTCAGGTTCTGGCCAAAACAACTTCTTGTAAGATTAGATCAACTCTAATTACTTAGCAGTTAGTAAGGATTCCAACATCTCCCCCTTTCTTTTGTTTTAAAACATAGGGGGTTTCTGAGGGGGTACACATAAATCCATTAATATGGGCCAGAACTTTGTAACAGATATACATGGTATACATAAATCCATCAATATGGGAGGCATTATACATAATTTACATGAGCACATAGCAATATAACACAGGCTAGTAGTAATGTAACAAATAACAAGAATCAATCTGAAAATTTACACATGTCCATAAGTCCTAGAAACAGTCCAATAGGATTCCATTGTCCATTAGTTCATGTGCCAGGAATCTAATAATTCTTGTGAGCACAATCAGCAACAGAACCACCCGATATTTCTTGGGTGTTCTCCTTTGTTTCAAGGGTCTGCTCCATCTTTCTGCGATGGACAAGGCGAATGCGGCTCGTAGGCACCCATCTGATTCCTTCTCCACCTGTAGAGATGCAAGCAAATCCTCTCCCCCAAGCAGTTAGCCTATCTGGTCCCTTCCATTCACCACTTTCTGGGTCTCTCCACATCACCTGGCGATTATCTAAAGATAGTGGAGCTGCTCGCACTGGACACTGCTCTTCTGGTGGGTTATAAAACCTGTCTGCTGGAGCCAGTGCATCTTTATCAAAGATTAAAAAATTAATGGTATAGAGAACTAAATTTAGAAGTTCTCTAGGGTTACCCATGGCTCCCCCTTTCTTTTGTTTTTGGAGGAGTGTCTTAATGTCTCTGTTTCTTCTTTCTACTATTGCTTGACCTTGAGGATTGAAGGGTATGCCAGTAATGTGTAAAATCTTATACTGTGCACAAAAGTGTTCAAAATGTTTGGAGGTATATGCCGGTCCATTATCTGTTTTTATTTCTTGTGGCACACCCATAATTGCGAATGCTTGAATGAGGAATTCAGTGACCACTCGGGCTGTCTCTTTTGCTGCTGGTATGGCAAAAGTGAATCCTGAAAAGGTGTCTACCACAACGTGGATAAAAGACAGACGACCAAAAGATTTATAATGAGTCACATCCATTTGCCAGATTTCATTGGGTCTCAAACCACGAGGGTTCTTCCCTGGAGGCAGTGTAGGAGCGTGGAAGGGAAGGCAAGCTGTACAGCTTTTCACTATGCTCCTAGCTTCTTCTTTTGTAATCCCAAACTGTAAACGCAAAGCTCGAGCAGCCTGATGGTATTTAGAATGGGATTCCTGGGCCTCCTGAAATAAAGGCGTACTGGCCAACATAGTTAAAAGGCTATCTGCCTTTGAATTTCCATCAAAAATAGGACCTGGAAGTCCACTATGTGAATGGACATGCAGGATATAAATCTTTCCTGGATGCTTTCTCACTTGCTCTTGAAGTTCCTTAAAGAGCTGATATATATTAGAAGCTGCAAATTTTATTTGGGCTGTGGCAATTCTTTGTACCACACCTACTGAATAGGCTGAATCAGATATTATATTTATGTCGCCTGGGTAATAAGTGAGAGCTAGCATGATCGCATATAATTCGTTCTGCTGAGTGGACTGAAAAGGAGTTCTGACTACTCTTTTTACAGTTAGATCATGAGAGTATACAGCACAAATATTTTGTTTGGCTGCGTCTGTAAAGATGGTTGGTCCTTCAAGAGGAACCTTAGAAACCTTCTCTTCAAAAATCCATTGCCAATTATGCAGTAGTCTGGTTATCTTTAATGGAGATCCATGTGCAAAATTTGGAGCCATGGCCAATAAAATCTGCCACTCTGGGATGGTTTCACAGCATACATTAATTTGTGCATTTGTGTAGAAGGTATATATCTTGTCAGGTCTTGTCCCAGATAATTGTACTGCTTGCTTAATGGCCTTTAATAGAATTCTAGCCACAAGCACTGGGTAAGGCGTAAGGCTTTGTTCTGGTTGTGCTGGGAGGTTCACCCACTCTATCACATTGTCTCCTTGATGAAGGACTGCTGTGGGCGCTTCTTTCGTAGCAAAAACCGATATTTCCAAGGGTTTTTGAGTTACTCTCTCAACTACATTGGATAAAGCCAGTTCAACTTCTCTCAAGGTCTCTTGAGCTTCTTTTGTAAGCCGGCGTGGTGAATTTAAAGCAGTGTCTCCCCTTAAAATGTCATATAGGGGTTGCAATTGATTGGTAGTTAAACCTAATACTGGACGCATCCATTGGATATCTCCTATTAATTTTTGGAAATCATTTAAGGTGTTCAACCTCTCTGTTCTTAAAGACAGTTTTTGTAGTGTAAGTACCTTAGGATATATTTCATATCCTAAATATTGAAAAGGAGCATGTCTTTGAATTTTTTCTGTAGCGATATGAAGTTTGTAGTATCTTAGTGTTTCTATGGTTTTTTGTAGACATGCTTCTAGAATTTGTTCCTCCGATGCACATCCCAATATATCATCCATATAGTGTAATAGCATAACTTTTGGAAATGCTTTTCTTATTGGAGCAAGAGCAGCAGCAACATACATTTGACACATAGTGGGGCTGTTCTTCATACCCTGTGGCAAAACCGTCCATTCATATCTTTTATAAGGCTCAGCTAAATTGACACTGGGCACCGAAAAGGCAAATCTCTTCATATCCTCCTTATCCAGAGGAATGGAATAGAAACAATCCTTGATGTCTATAACCCAAAGAGGCCATTCTCTAGGAAGCTGAGTAGGAGATGGAAGTCCAGGCTGAAGAGTTCCCATAGTTTCCATCTGTTCGTTCACTTTTCTTAAATCAGTGAGCATCCTCCATTTTCCTGATTTCTTTTTTACAACGAACACTGGGGAATTCCAAGGACTTAGAGAAGGTTGTAAATGCCCTTGTTCAAGCTGCTCCTGTACTATATCTAATAAGGCCTGAATTTTATCGCTACTTAAGGGCCACTGTTCTATCCACACTGGTGTATCAGTTTTCCATTGAATAGGAATAGGTGAAAGTGTTGGCAGGCCTTCAACAGCAGCCCTGCTTAAAAAACCGAAGTACTCATTTTTAACCCCAATTGTTGTAAAACGTCTCTTCCCCACAGATTGATGGGGATTTTTTCAACTATAAAAGGAGTAAAAACTCCTGTTTTGCCTTCAAAAGTCCATCTCATAGGGGCAGCACTAACTTCAGCTGCTATTGATCCTCCTACTCCAGACATATAGGTATCTGCTTTAATCTTTGGCCAGTGACTGGGCCAACTGGCACCTCTAATAACTGTACGATCCGCACCTGTGTCTACCAATCCTTCCAATGGTAGGCCATTTATATAGATAGTGAGCATAGGTCGGTCAGCCGTTACTGCTGCTGTCCAGTATATTTCTGGTTTTTGTGGTCTGGAGTCAGAACCTGGGTGACTATCACGAGGCTGCTTATTAGGATTCTGTATGAGTAACCCTGATGCTACTACGTCTCCTGGGTGATAAGTCACACATTGACTACCTGTATTAGTGACTGGGATATTATCTACACATTCCCCAGTTTCCCACATCAGTGTGTGGATGGACACTGTTTTGTACATACAAGAAGGTGAAATGGTCAAGCCTACTGTGCCTGGAGGTAAGGGATCCATAGGCTGGAGAGGAACAGATTTCACCTCTCCAGGGGGTATCTCAGTTGTCCCAGCTGCATACAGCTCTATTCTCCCCAATTGTAATTCCCTTCTGCCATCAGGTTGCTTCCTGGCTGGTTGACTGTGTAATCCCCTTCTCCCATCATATGGCTTTCTGGTTGATTGGTCATGTCTGGGTACTGGACTTCTAGGCACTCTCTGGGTACACCATTGGCTGCCATCATGCCCCAAGTGTTTTTTGCCTTGGGCCCTGGGGCTGGGCCCCTCATCCCGTTTCCCTGAATCTGTCTGCATTCTGAGGCCCAATGGAAGCCTCTGTTGCATTTTGGACATGGGGTTTGGGGTCTTGTTCTCCCACCTTGTCTTCCCATTCTATCTCTATACCAACATTGAGCTTTCAGATGTCCTACTTTTCCACACTGAAAGCATCTACGAGTCTCTCTGGAAGTCCCTTGCCAAGAGGGATTCTGTCTTCTCATGTTTGGATTTTGGGAAGTCTGCATCATAGCCTGGCTATAAAAGGCACCTGTGTCTACTGTGGCACAGCGTCTTATGAGTTCCTCTAAAGGAGCATCCTTGCGCAGTCCTAGTATAATTCTTCTGCAAACCTCATTAGCATTTTCCTTAGCAAGTTGCCTTATCAAGATGTCTGTTATTGCATTTTCTCCATTTGTTCTTATGATAGCTGTCTGCAAGCGTCCCACAAAGTCAGCGAAGGTTCATTTGGCCCTTGTGTTATTTTTGTGAAGGCCCCCCCTTTGTCGTCTTTATTGTGAAGAGAAGCCCACGCTTTGATAGCATTATCAGCAATTTGCTGATATGCTGCTACAGAATAACCAATTTGTGCTGCGACATCTGCATAAGGACCTGTACCTGTTAGTAGGTCACAGGTGATTGCAGTATGAACTCCACTTTGAATATTTTGTTGGGCTTGTATCCTACAGAGCTCACTATATTCAGAAAGCCACAAGTAGTTCTGTCCAGGTTCTAGGCATATTTTTGCTATCGATTTCCAGTCATTAGGGGTCAAGATTTCAAAAGACAAATTTTGCAATAGCATCTTAACATAAGCTGATGTAGCCCCATAAAGAGTGCAAGCTTTTTTCAGGTCTTTGAGGATTTCTATATCAAAAGGTGAGTATCTTCTACTTTCTTGACCTGAAGAATTAAACTGTTGAATTACAGGAAAAATGTGGTGTTGAAATTCTGCTACATTTTTCCCTTCTTCTCTGGCCTTAATTAGTCCCTTTTGCAATCTAGTCAAAGGAGCAGCTGGATGCTGGGGGGGAGGTGCTGGATGCTGGGGAGGAGGTGCTGGATACTGGGGGGGAGGTGCTGTTGCTGTCACTGCCCCCCCCACTACACCTCCTCCCTCCATCCAGGAGGGTGGAGTTGATGAAGGAAAGTCAATTACCTGCTCCTCAGGTGGGGCTGAGGCTGCCTCAGATTCACCCCACCCTTGAGCCTCACTTAAATCTCCCTGCCCTGTGGGGATATGGCCATTAATCTGTTCTTTGTCTTCCTCCTTTATCTCAGGCTTCCCCCTTTGGCTATTCCTAGAGTTTTTTCCTTTTTTCCTAGAACAAGTACGGTATTTTAAGGCCATCTGTATCGTATTATATAAAAAGAATACTTCAATGGAAACTGAACGAGGACCGTTTTCATTGTAATATGCGGAGAGCTGTTGACCAACCAATGCCCAGTTTTTTAGAGAGATTTTCTCTTCCTCTAAGAGCCAAGGGGAGGTGCGTTTTAATGTAGCCAGAAGTCTAGCTGCTTGTCCCCAAGTTACAAGTAGCCCTTGATCTTCTATCAGCTTAAGCAGGCTTTCTATAGCACCACTCTTGGGTGGGTCTGGGGTTGGGGGGGTTGGGGTGGGGGATGGAGAATCTTTACCTAGGATCTGTCCCATTTCAGCCAAAAAAGGTGGTACTCACTCAGTTCCTGGTCACTGGAGACTTCTTGTGAAAGTAGGGTCCTTGAGCCCCACGTTGGGCGCCAAATGTTAAGAGTTCAAATGTTGGAGTTTGTTCTTCTCAGGGCACAGCCGGTTTAGAGGCTTAGAGCCCTTCGGATGTCTCCAAATCCAAAGGTTCTGCCCTTCAGCCTCTGCCTCTGCTTTCTTCTGCCTCCAACCAAGACAGAGATGGAAGGTCTCTCTTATCTCCTTCTGGGGAGCCCAGCACCAACTTGCCGCGGAGAGAGGGCTTCTGGCGTAGCTCCACTGAAATCCCAAAAGTGTTCTCTGCAGCAGAGTCGTTTCTCTCGAGTCTAGCGCGATCAGCCAGCCAAGAGGAAAAATGTGTTCTGGAATGGCTGTCTCACCTTATATCTGAACCTTCTGAGAGAATGGGATTATGGGTTTTCTCCCATAGTGCTCTCTGGCCCAAAGAGCTTTAAGGTGTGGACTTTGAGTAAAGGTGGGAACACAAGCCTTGTCTTGATTAGTTCTACTTAGTACCTTGTTTCAGGTTCTGGCCAAAACAACTTCTTGTAAGATTAGATCAACTCTAATTACTTAGCAGTTAGTAAGGATTCCAACACTAAGTGGTAGATTTTTTTCTATCTCTTTCTTGTCCCTTGATTCTAAAAGCTCTGGACAGGTTTCTTTTATGGTTTTTTGAAATCTCATTTATAGATACCTTTTTTTTTGGTCATGGCTTTAAGTCCAGTAATTCTTTTTTTTTTTTTTTTTTTTTTGATGGATGGAATTAATACTTCATTTTTTTTTACATTTTTTTATTAAAGCTTTTTTTTTTTTTTTTAACAAAACAGGCATAGGTAATTTTTAAAAATGATCCTTGTAAAACTTTCTTTAACAAATTTTTCCCTTCTTTCTCTCACCTCCTCCCCTAGATGATAGTCCAGTATATGTTATATATATTCAAATATATGTTAAATCCAATATATGTATACATATTTATATAGTTATCTGGCTGCACAAGAAAAATCAGATCTAGAAAGAATAAAACCTGAGAAGGAATATAAAAATGCTAGCAAATTTCAACAGAAAGCATGAAAATGCTATGTTGTGGTCCACACTCACTTCTCACAGGCCTCTCTTTGGGTATATATGGCTTTCTTCATCACTGAACAATTGGAACTGGTTTGAATCATTTCATTGTCGAAGAGAGCCATGTCCATTCTAATTGATCACTGTATAGTCTTGTTGCCATATCCTGATTCTGCACATTTCACTTATCATCAGTCCATGTTAGTCTCTCCAGGCCTCTCTGAAATCATCCTGTTGGTTGTTTTTTACAGAACAATAATATTCCATAACATTCATATACCATAATTTATTCAGCCATTCTCTAATTGATGGACATCCATTCAGTTTCCAGTTCTAGCCACTATGAAAAGGGCTGCCACAAACATTGTTGAACATGTGGGTCCCTTTCCCTTTTTTAAGATCTCGTTGAGATAAGCCCAGTAGAAACACTGCTGGGTCAAAGGGTATGCACAGTTTAATAACTTTTTGAGCATAGTTCCAAATTACTCTCCAGAATGATTGGATCTGTTCACACTTCCACCAACAAGGCATCAGTGTCCCAATTTTCCCACATCCCCTCTAACATTTGTCATTATCTTTTCCTATTATCTTAGCCAATCTGACAGGTGTGTAGTGGTATCTCAGAGTTGTCTTAATTTGCATTTCTTTGATCAATAGTGATTTGGAGCATCTTTTCATATAAGTCCAATAATTTTTCAATAATCTCAGTCTGTTCGTTATTTTTGCTACAAATATCTTACATTTTCTTCAGGTTTTTGTTTTTTTTTTTTTTTTTTTTACTTTGTTTTAACATTTCTTGCTGTCTTATGGAATTGTCATGTTCTATTTGGGTTTTTCTAGTTTTAAGGTTGTTTCTCGCTTAGATAAGTGTACTAAGTGTTTCAAACACCTAGTTTCTCAGGAACAACTTAGGTTCCAAGCTTTCAGTGCTGTCTGATCCAGAGCAAAAAATGATCAGTCCCCTCTAAGTTTTAGATCCACAAGTTTTTGACCTGGATTTGGGTCTGAACAATACACATATGATCATGAAGTTCTAGTAGACTACTGATTACCTCAGCCACTATCAACTAGCTGGAAAGCTTTGTAAGTTCAAAGCTACTGGCTCTCTTTTGGTCCAGTACATGCTGCACTTGTGCTGCAAACTTTAGATTGGATCAGAAGAAACTCCACTAAACTCTGCTCATGGAATCAGAGCCAAGTGCTGATATTCCTAACTCTGGATTATCACTCCTAGGATGGCTCTCTTCCTCCTTCTACTCTGGATCTCTGATCCATAATTGGATAGTGAACAACAGTTGGCCCTTTGCACAATGTTAGATTCTTCTGTGCTAGATTTGGCACCTCTTTTTGCCTTAGTCTCTTTTTGTGCCAGCAAAGGCATTTCTTTCTAGACTTTGTCCCTAGAATCTGCAGACTTTTCTGACTTTCTGTGCTGATCTGGGTTGATAAAATGACTTAATTTGATTTTTTTCCTTGAATTTCCCACTCGGGACTTGATCTGGTATATTTTTTTAAAAGATGTGTGGAGGACTTGCAGGACAGTTTTTACTTATTCCTGCTCCCCCTTCAGAAATCATCTAGCTTTCTTTATAGGATAGTAGAATTAGAAGAAACATTTGAGATTGTCTAGGATAGGGATGTCAAATTCAGATAACTAGAATTCTTCCATATTAACTTAAGCTCTTCTATATTGACTTAAAAACACAGATTAACATTATTTATGTTGTATTGTGTTTATATTTATTTTATTAAACATTTCCCAATTATATTTTAATCTGGTTTGGGCCACAGTTGGGAAATCTTGACATCTGCTCCAGTCTAACACCTTCATTTTTACAAAGAAACAGGTCCAAAAAGACACTTTATCCAAGGTCATACAATAAGAAGTCAAACTGGGATTTGATACCAAGTCCTGCAACTCCAAATCCCGCACATCATTCTGCATCATTTTTCCTATTTGATTCTTTGTCATTATTCATCTGCGGTTATTTTTTTTAAAGATAAGTTTATGATGGAATAACTCAATGGACTGCCTTTCTAATAGTTTATCATTTTCTGGCAACTTTATGCTTCATCTATTTGTTTTTTCCTGTGTGGATATTAGGCAGATTTCTTTTGAGTGACTGTGGATCTAATGGAGATCTTATGGAGAACATCTGAAGCTTAATGCACACTTTGTTCAATATTATTTTTTAAACAAGAGCACCTGGAAGACTTTATCCTCAATGGACAATCTCCTTTTCTTTTTGTATGTTGTAAAGAACATGCTCTATGATAGTAGAGAACCTCTTTAGCAAGTTTATGTCTTTTTGCTTTATTGTTCATCTGACATTATTAATTTAGTGAACAAAAGCTATCTTTGGTGGCCACATTTACCAAGGAATTTTATGTGATCTTATCACATGAAAGGGAGATACTTTGTGGGAGAACCTTTAAAACTTCATTTTGTTCTCCTGAGTCGATATATTTTTATAACCAAGAAACAACAAACATCATAATCTTATGTTTTCTTCATATTTCAGTCAATCACATGACAATGAAGATATAGTTTGTTTTAGAAAATTGCCTGTGAAAGATGCCTACTGCCTTCACATATTTTTAATCAAGGATATTCCTTAATATGAACATAAAACATTCTGTCTTTGTTAGTCTGTCTTTTAAAACTGAGACTCCTTATCTTTCCATTTCTGATCCTAGTGCTTGATGGACAGTTTTGACTTGCTCTGCCTTCAACTTGGTCTCACTCAGCTGTTCCTAGGCAAGCTTACTCCTCTTATTAATCCATATTCCATTTCATCATTGCTGTAATAACAGTGACAAATCGGTTTTATTTTGTATATTTTTGTCCTCTTTCTAGTTCATCTGAGAATGTCTTTTAGATTACCTGATTTAGAACTCAAACCAAGATTTCTTCAGGCTTGCTTTTCCCTCCACTACTTTTTACTGTTTTGTGAGACAATGTGACTCATAATCTTCTGTCAGCTTTTTCAATAATGTTTTACAAATTGGATTATATTCTAAGCCAGTGTTGTCTCTGATTCCAGTATCTTTCCATTTGCCTTAGAGATCAATAATGTGATTAAATCAGATACGTTTAGAGATTCCATTTAATAAAAAATAATAAATAAATGCTTTTCCTAGGACTCTGTTGCTAGAAAATATATTTCAATATAAGAATTTACATCTTTTATCAAAAATAGTTAATAAAGCTTTTAAGATTATTTTGATTGATTAGAACCATTTAATTGACTTTATGAAAAAATACATGGGTAATTGGTTTAAAAAATGTAGAATTTATGGTCCTAAGTGAAATGAGCAGAACCAGGAGATCATTATACATAGCAACAACAAGACTATATGATGATCAATTTTGATGGACATGGCTCTTCAACAATGAGATGCTTCAAACCAGTTCCAATTGCTCCATAATGAAGAGAGCCATCTTACACCCAAAGAGAGGACTATGGGAACTGAGTGTGAACCACAACATAACATTTCCACTCTTTCTGTTATTGTTTTCTTGTATTTTTATCTTCCTTCTCAGGTTTTATTTTTTTTAGATCAGATTTTTCTTGTGCAGCAAGATAACTATATAAATATGTATACATATATTGGATTTAACATATATTTTAACATATTTAACATATATCCGACTCCCTGCCATCTAGGGGAGGGGATGGAGGGAAGAAGGGGAAAATTCGGAACAGAAGGTTGTACAAGGGTCAATGTTGAAAGATTACTCTTGTATATGTTTTGTAAATAAAAAGATGTAATAAAATAAATTTTTTTAAAATGTAGAATTTAAGTGAAATTTTAAAATTTGAAATTGATTAGAATTATATATGGAATTTTGTTGTTAATGTGAAATTTAAAATATTGTTTCAATCCTTGCAAGGTATATAAAATGCTAAAAAAGAATAGTTAGCACTATTTAAAAGCATTAATATTAAAGCTGAAAAAATTTTCATTTTCAGTTTAATGAGTATAATTTGTATGAAGGCAAGAAATAACTTAATATTAGATCATATTTCAGATTTAACAATAGTACATTTATTAGGAAAAGAACAAGCAGGTTGGAATGCAACTCCACTTACCAAATCATGTTTGAATTGCAACTGTGGGTTGGCTGTGAATACAAGAGCCTGGGGGAAAAAATCAACAAAGCATTCTATGAAAATCAATTGATGATAATGACATTTATAATAAAGAGCATTATATGTTTTACTAATATTTGTAAATTGTGTCACATATCCTTTATAACAAACATCTGTACATTTATGTATAAATTAGATAGATAGATACATACACACACATACACACACACACACACACACACACACATTTTTTCCTCCCCAGGGCACCAGTTGCTAGAAATTTAGCAGCACACCACTGCTTACAACTTCTCCCTATCCTCCAATTAAAAGCTATGCCTTAAAACAAACAAATGTAGTCAAATAAGGTAGATTCACACAATGGCTCTCTCAGAATGACTATCTCATTTTGTGCCTCTGTTTCATCAATGCTTTGCCAACAAGCAGAAGCATGCTTCTTCATTAGTTTTCTGGAGTAGTAATTGGTTCATTGTGTTGATTAGAGGTCTTCCATTTTCAATGTAATTTTCCTTTATCCTACGGTAATTATTGTATGAATTGCTTTCTTAGTTCTACTCTTTTTGCTGTATACCACTTTACACAAATCTTGTGCCAAGTTTTATCAGGTTTCTCTGAATCTATAGCCTTTGTCATTTCTTAGAGCACAACAGTATTCCTATATTATTCCTATACCATAATTTATTTCACTGTTATGGCACCTACTTTGTTTTTAACTCTATTACAACAAAATATGCTGCTATTAAAGTTTTGGTGTATATGGCTCTTTTATCTGTCTTTTCAAAAAGAGCTTGTTAATTTTTCATTTGGTTGCAACATAGTCTCATTTCATTTATAACAAGGATGTTAATGTTTATGTGTTTCAGCTTCTCCAGTAGTCTCACTCATTGTACAAATAAGTTTTGGACAAAGACCTCATATATAGTGTGCCAACAGTTTAATTGACTATAGCTAATCTAAAAATAGTCATGTTCTTAGCACTTTCTGCTCATTTTCCCACTAATCTTTTACTATAGAGGAGAACACATAAGCTTAAAACTATTTTTTGTTTGTTCATGGGTTGTCATGACTTAAGGGTTCATTACCTAATGACCAATCATGCATCTGGTCATGGAATTTGTCATTGAAATCATACTCGAGATCTTTTCAGTTTAGGAAAGTCAATTAGAAATTGTGTTCTGCTTGCCTAGCCTTTTTTGAGAATCTAAGATGTGCTCTATAATCAAGGTGTCAAATATGCTGCCACTAGGAGTATTTAATAAAATAAGTAAAAATACAATAAACCATAGATGGCTTTACATTTTAAAACTAAGTAAACATGTAACCTGCAGGGATACATATGCATTGGTTAGTGCCCCTCTGTTTCTAATTAATTTTGACACTGTTACTCTACACCATTAGTGATGTTTCATGTAAGATTTTTGTTGAGTTCAATTTGAATTTGTCTAACTCTTCTGAATCTTGGGACTTGAAAATTATGGATTAATATTACCGAAAAAACTACCAAGCATTCTGAACTTTGTTAGTTCAACATTCACCTCATTGATTTGCACTCTATGATGATATTTCTGAAGTCATTTTGGTTTTGGGGGCATTTACTAGGTTATCTTATAAAGTTTCAGTTACTATAATATTCCTTGGCCACAGTCCTCAGATTTATATTTTTTCCCAGGTGTTGGTGGTTGATCAACTCAGTATGAGGATGCTTTCATCTTGCTGTAAGATGACAGATATTATGACTGAAGGGATAACAAGTGAGTATATATACACATCAGATTTTTAAAATATTTATAGCTCTCTCTAGTTGGGAAGCTCTTCAGAGTGGTATGGTATAGTAGTTTATGAAACTACTAATATAGTTAAAAGGCAGTGTATTTGGAAGCTATTGATTTCCCTAAAAGAAGTTAACCTATACTTTTCCTTTCCACAAAAAAGTCTGATGGAATCATTGGCATAATATGACAACTACTATTTTTTTTTCCTGCCCAGAGGCAACAGGTTGATTGCTTTTGGTATAAAAAAAATATAATACATTTAGAAATTATTCAGGATAAAAATATTGTATAAATTTGAATTGACATGTCCCCAGAATGATATTTAACCTGTAATTCTCTATCATTTAATTATGAAGAATGTTTCCGATATTGTAATTATACTGCTCTTTGTACAAGACCTTAAACCTTCCCAGGCAACCATTATATTATGGGATGATTACTATCAGAAACCTCTTCCTTTTAGGTAAAGGAGTTAGTTCTGTCTTCTAAAAGTATCTACTTAAGCTTTAACAAAATGAGGTTGTAGTCTTTGGCCTTCTTAGAGGAATATTATTATATAAAATCTTATTGGAATACTATTATTACTTAGAGTTTCCAAAGGGTATCAATGAAAATTATTAAATAATGGTTTAGAAATAAATTGTACTGAGATATGTTAAAGACGAATTGGGATTATTTTCATGGAAATGAGAAATCTGATAATAGTATTTTCTGGATTGAGATTGTTATCTTTGGTGATAGTAAGTAAATGGTGTTACCCAGGGTAGTGCATCTGTAAGTGAATTTAAATTTCACAAGGAATTATTCATATGAAATAATTTAATTCAATAAATATTTATTAAATACATACCATGTACAAGGTGTTGTACTAGTTGTGAGGGATAGATACAAAGATAGAAACTGGAAACAGTTCCTGTTCTTCACATCTCTTGGACTCTCTAGGTATAAAGCTTGAAAAACACACACTGTCAGGGGATAGCATAACTTTTAAAGAAAGAAGAAAATAAGCTTTAAGAAAAGAAAGCATTAATTTAATCCAAACCAACCTGGAAATAGTGTTGACAGTATAGGTCACTTAGAATGTATTCAGTTTCATGATGAAACTATGCCATTTGTTTTCCTGTGAGAGATGATTGATTATATTTTATCATTCAGTTGTGGAAGATATCAACAAGCGTCGAGAGCCACTTCCGAGTCTGGAAGCTGTATATCTCATCACTCCCTCTGAAAAGGTAAATCTTTCCCCAAAAGAGTTTTAGTTGAAGCTAAGGTAGCCTCAGTTTCTGTGCAACATAAGTTATTTGGCGTTTCTAGGTTAAGCATCTACTTAACATACTACTTTTGCAATCCACAATACAGTTTGCAATCCACAGATCAGTAGGAGTAAGGGAGGGGGTGGTGGTGCTACTACTGCTGCTGCTAATATGTTTTAAGTAAGCTTAATGAGATTTAGCAGCTGTTCAGAAAGCCAGAGGTGGACTGGCACAACTCTAATTTGTCTCTAAATTCATTAGTATTCTCGTTTTTGTATATTGGCTAAATTCCTTCATTTTCTGTATAAACTGTCTGGGTTATATTAGCACTAAGAATCACCTTAGCTGGAACATTCTATTACCAGCCAATATCTCAACTTACAGATTTTTATATTTTGAGCTGAGCCAGCTCTAGAGCATTGGAAAACTCTACTTCTGGCCTCATTGTTCTGGGATAGAACAAAAGCCTTTGCCTTTTTTATGCTTCTGATAAATTTCTTGAGAATCTTATATTTAATACAGATAAATTATTTAAAATTCTGTACTAAATATTCTTTATTTTGAATATTCATTGATAACACCTGTTATTATTTTACATAGTTTGAATTTGGCTCAGTGACAATTATAGATTTTATTTACCTCCAGAATTTATTTTTCATTACCTTTTTCTCCCTTCCTATAGTCTGTCCATTCACTCATCAGTGACTTTAAGGACCCACCAACTGCCAAGTATAGAGCTGCACATGTATTTTTCACTGACTGTAAGTATACTATATCTTACAGAAATAGTAATAAAAAAGTCCCTTTTCTGTTTTTCTTCACCATGTATGTCAGCAGCCCTTTCATCCCATATCAAAATTGTACAACAGAAAAATTCTGAAATGGTACAAAATTTATTTGTAAACAATAATAGTTGTCAGTCTTTGTTTTAGATCGTTATTTTCTTCAGAAGATGTCATAGACAAAAGAGTTAGAAAAAACCCATTGGATTATTTATTCCTTTCTTAGAACACTGATGCACAGGATTTACCAATTCTAAGGATAATGGATTTAATTTAACATTGAAACAAATATCCCTCATTCTTAGTCTGATTTTTAATGGCTGTATATAAACAAGATCCTTTGCAGCAGATGAATGTGGTCTGATTCCCCTTTTGCTCTTTATTCATTAGTTCTTCTGAAGTAGTGCTGAAGGACTTTGCCAATAACCACTAGGAATGTCAAAAAGGGCTTGGGAACATAAACATAAGTACAGTGAAGGATGAAAAATTTTAAAATCATGTCACCATAGGCTATAATCTTCTAATGGTTTGTTTCTAAAATTATTCCACCAGAGAGATCTGTAATATCTTTCCATATTGGATATTGAGTGCTTCAGGTAGCACTTGTTTTCCTTTACTTGACTTGGATCCTTGTGGAAAAAATAATATAATTGTGGATTCTACTAATGGTAGATAGTAATATCAAGCAGCATATTATCGTGGGAAAGATGTTGAATTTCATGTCAGAAGAGGCCTGGATTCAGATTCTACTTATGACATTTATTAGCTGTGACCATAGGCAGGTCACTTAATCTACCTGGACATCAGTTACTTCATAAGTAAAGTGAGAATAAATACACTTGTAGTGCCCACCTCACAAAGTTTTTGGAGGATAAAATGAGACACTTGATGTGAAGTGCCAAGATTACATTAAAGCACTATGCTCTCTCTTATTTTAGCATCTACATAATTTGTGCTGTTGAACTAGCTCAGTTTTTTCACCAATAAGAAATAAAACTCTACAACTAAGAAAATGGAAAATTTATAGCAGTTTTTTATTGTTTGAAGGTGATGTCAGGATATGAGTGGGAAAGGTAACAGGTAGATTATATCTTAAGACATCAGACATATATAAGCCTGTTGCTTTTTTCTGTGTAGCTAAAATTATTTGTTTAGATCAAAAGAGTTATCAGCATTTATGAATGCTGCCATTGGATTGTGCTTGTAAGGTCTTTAGCATTTAGGAGAAAGTATTATCCCATTTTGTATTATGATGCTGTTGGGTGTTGACATTCTTCAGTAATATTATGTGTCTACTATGTGCCAGGTACTTCTTTTATAAATTACAATTTTTTCTTTGTTCTTTTACCAACACTGCCTCTGCATTTTGGCATAGCAGATAGAAACTGGCAAAAAAGTTTTGGGCAAATCATTTAACTTTTCACTGAGCTAGGCAGCTTTCCAAGAGTATAAGCTTTTTAAAATTAGATTTTTGTCTTTTCTAATTAAAATCCATTTTCTTTTCTTTCCATTTCCTTCCATCAATGAAAAAAATAAGAAAACTCTTATAACAAATGTACATAGTAAAGCACAACAAATTCCTTCATTTACTATGTTCAAAAAATGTCTAATTCTGCATCTGTCCATCACCTCTATGTCATGATTTGGTAACATCCTTTATCATTGGTCCTCTGGAATCACTATTGATCATTGCATTGATCAGAATTCCGAAGGCTCTGAAGTTGTTTGTTTTTATAAATATTGTTGTTATTGTATAAATTATTCATTTTCTTATTTCACTCTGTACTAGTTCTAAGATTATCAAGTTTAAAAGAGGGTACTGTGATCTGCATTGTTAAATTGATTTGTTTGTAAAAGCCTACAAATAGACTCCTTATCCAGAAGTTCCTATACCAATGCAATCAGAGGTCTAATCCTTGTCCCTTCTGTTCTTCTTCTGATTTTTGAAGCTAGTTAACTTTCATTGAATCTCAAGTAAATTTTTCTTTATTGCTATTTCGATATGTTATACATTATGGATGTTAGGTTTTTAGGGTATGCTGAACATTTTAGTTGTTTATCAAATTGTATTAAATATTGAGTGATATTAACTATTTATTTGAAGCACATAAAATGAAACAAAAAATTAACACAAATTATTGTATTGTAACATTTATTATTGTTGCTTTTTTTAGCTTGCCCAGATGCTCTGTTTAATGAGCTGGTAAAATCTCGTGCTGCCAAGGTCATCAAAACTCTTACGGAAATCAACATTGCATTCCTTCCATATGAATCACAGGTGAGTACAAACAGAAAATATACATAAAAATCACTATTGTATAATGATTATTTCATCCAAGCCTCTGGCAGGTTCTCAAGAAATGTCACAAAAAGTAGTACATTTGTACAGGATTTGATGATGTTATCATGTGAGTTTGTTGCGTGGTTCATCATTAGGTAGTTTAAGAATTGATGCTTATATAACAGAAATAATATTCAAAAGATAACTAACTCCTTTCTGTCTTGCTTACTGCAAGAAATCCTCAAACTCCCAGAAATTCCATTCCCTTGAGAGAAAAAATGAATGAAAATCTATTTGCCCTTTTCATCTGCTCTACTATTACAGGCATGGTTTCCTTTCTGAAGGCTCAACCTTCACTATATTTTTGTTTGTGTGCCCAAGCTCATCTTGACACTCCTGGTGGTTATTAGCAAAGTCCTTTAGCACTACTTCAGAAGAACCAATGAGAAAAGAGCAGGAGGGGAATCAGACCACACTCATCTGCTGCAAAGGATCTTGTTTATACATAGCAATAATTTCAGCTTGTCACGTGTTTAAGGAACAGATGGCAGCCAACGGGCCCCTTTTTTTTTAACCCTTTAAATGCCCAATGTCAGCAGTAAGGCATCGATGTTGGATAAGTTAATTTGTAGTGGAAGAGAATATCAGAATTTGGTTTCCTATGGGGGAAGTTATTTTATCCAATAAAAAAAGAATTTGCCAATCTTTGAAAGAAATTTTGCACCATAGAATAAGTGGTTTGGAAGTATTAAATCTCCATAAGTCAACCTATAGAGTTGTAAAGCTCTGCTTTAAGAATTTAAAAAGAATTAAAACTTAAGGCATTTAATGCCATTTTCTTTTCTTACTCTTCAATCTTGAATGGAAAACCTATTTTCTTGAATGAAAATTTTAATGCTTTTTGTTTTACAAAGCACTCTTTCTCACAGTACAAGTATAATTATTCGCATTTTATAAAAGAGGAAACTGAAACCAGAGAGATTCTTACTTGTCCAAGGCCACACAAGCTGTTAAGTACCAGAAACAACATTCAAATTCACTTCTCCTGACTCCAGGTTTAGTACCTTTCCATTTATCATGTTTTCTTTAATTCTTTTTCTTTTTAAATTTAAATTCTTACTTTACTTTTAATTAAATTAAACTCTACTTAATTTTTTAAGATTTATTTTATTATAGCTTCTTATTTATAAAATATATACAATTTTTCAACATTGACCCTTGCAAAACCTTCTGTTCCAAATTTTCCCCTCATCCTCCCCTCTCCTCCCCTAGAAGGCAGGTAATCCATGTTAAATATGTTAAAATACATATTAAATCAATATATGTATACATATTTATACAGTTATCTTGCTGCATAAGATAAATAATCTCTAGAAAGAAAAAAAACCTAAGAAGGAAAACAAAAATTCAAGCAAACAGTAACAGAGTGAAAATGCTATGTTTTGGTCCACACTCAGTTCTCATAGTCCTCTCTCTGGATGTGGATGGCTCTCTTCATTACTGACAATCGGAGATGATTTGAATCATCTCATTGTTGAAGAGAGCCATGTCCATCAGAATTGGTCATTGTATAGTCTTGTTATTGCCATGTATAATGATCTCCTGGTTCTGCTCATTTCACTTAGCATTAATTCATGTTAGTCCAGATCTCTCTGAAATCATCCTCTTGGTCATTTCTTACAGAACAATAATATTCCATAACATTCATATACCATAATTTATTCAGCCATTCTCCAATTTATGGGCATCCATTCAGTTTCCGGTTTGTAGCCACTACAAAAAAGGCTGCCACAAACATTTTTGCACATGTGGGTCCCTTTCCCTTCTTTAAGATCTCTTTGGGATATAAGCTCAGTAGTAACACTGCTAGGTCAAAGGGTATGCACAGTTTGATAACTTTTTGAGCATAGTTCCAAATTGCTCTCCAGAATGGTTGTATCCATTCACAGTTCCACCAACAATGCATCAATGTCCCAGTTTTCCCACATTCCCTCCAACATTCGTCATTATCTTTTCCTGCCATCTTAGCTAATCTGACAGGTGTGTAGTGGTATCATAGAGTTGTCTTAATGTGCATTCCTCTGATCAGTAGTGATTTGGAGTACCTTTTCATATAACTAGAAGTAGTTTCAATTTCTTCATCTGAAAATTGTCTGTTCATATCCTTTGATTACTCATCAATTGGAAAATGACTTGATTTCTTATAAATTTGAGTCAGTTCTCTATATATTTTAAAAACGAGGCCTTTATCAAAACCTTTGAATGTAAAAATGTTTTCCCAGTTTATTACTTTCCTTCTAATCTTGTCTGCATTAGTTTTGTTTCTACAAAAATGTTTTCACTTAATATAATAAATATTATGTATGTTGTGGTCAGTAATGATCTCTAGTTCTTCTTTGGTCACAAATTCCTTCCTCCTCCACAGGTCTGAGAGGTAAACTATCCTATGTTCTTCTAATTTATTTATAATATCATTCTTTATGTCTAGATCATGAATACATTTTGACCTTATCTTGATATATGGTATTAGGTGTGGGTCAATGCCTAGTTTCTGCCATACTAGTTTCCAATTTTCCCAGCAGTTTTTGTCAAATAGTGAATTCTTATCCCAAAAACTGGGATCTTTGGGTTTCTCAAACACTAGATTACTATAGTTATTGACTATTTTGTCCTGTGAACCTAACCTATTCCACTGATCAACTAGTCTATTTCTTAGCCAATACTAAATGATTTTGATGACCACTGTTTTATAATATAGTTTTAAATCTGGTACAGCTAGGCCACCTTAATTTGATTTTTTTTTTCATTAATTCCTTTGAAATTCTTGACCTTTTATTCTTCCAGATGAATATTGTTGTTATTTTTTTCTAGGTCATAAAATAGTTTCTTAGGAGTTTGGTATAGCACTAAAAAAATAGATTAGTTTAGGTAGTATTGTCATCTTTATTATATTCACTCGACCTATCCAAGAGCACTAGATATTTTTCCAGTTCTTTAGATCTGACTTTATTTATGTGGAAAGTGTTTTGTAGTTTTGCTCATATAATTCCTGACTTTTCTTTGGCAGATATAAATTCTACTTTAATTAAAATATTTATTTGCCTAAAATTTTATTTACAAAATAATTCCTAATTATTTAGCTAGTCATGTTGATTTAGTATACCCTTAAGAAATAAAGACTTTGTTTTAAAACAATAGTAAACTTACATTTCACCTTTAAGAGCTTTAGATTTTTGCTTCCTTGGTGCTGTTCTAATATCTTGACTTCATGTTGATGGGCAGCAAGTAAGAAGTTCAAGTCTAGTGACACAAACCCTTTTAAGATCTCAGTTCAGGTCTTCTTGGCAAGTGCAGTGAAGCAATTTTCAAAGACCTTCGAATTCCATGAAATAGAGAAGTTTTTCCTCGTATCACTATCCAGGACTGTAGTAGCATAATCACACTTCATAAACTCCAACCTTCTAGTTGAAGTTTTTCACTTTTTGGGAAATCTTTGTATCCAGCTTTGCACCCAGACCCTCCTAACTGTAGCTTTATTCTCCAACGTGAGGAATTTGTCTCTTTCATTCTTTCTTTCTTTTCTTTTCTTTTTTTTTTTAAACCCATTGTGAGTTCTAAAACAACATATGTTGAGGACAGTTTGATTTTAGCATAACCCATCATAATATATTTCACAGAGATTTCAAAAAATGAAAAAGTAAAACAATTCTAATCATTTTTATCACTAAAAACAACGTTTAAGTTAAGTGAGAATAATGAAGTAGGAATCCATCTAACAAAAGACTAAATTGAGGTTATTTCGGGAAAAGATTTAAATGTTCAGGGAACATGGTTTTGATTACATTCTCTTTACTTTTAAGTAACAGAATATGAGCTTCTGTTGCATTTTTTATACAAAGGCTACTTGTGCCATTCAAATCTTATTCTTAGGGAAATATTGGGATGAATATATTTATTCATTTAAGGTTTTCTCCCCTTTAGTGAAAGAGCTTTTATTCTTAATATAAATACTATCCATTGTCTCGTTTTCAGGTATATTCCTTGGACTCTGCTGATTCTTTTCAAAGTTTCTACAGCCCACACAAGGCTCAGATGAAAAACCCAATCCTGGAGCGACTGGCAGAACAGATTGCAACTCTGTGTGCCACTTTGAAGGAATACCCAGCTGTACGATATCGAGGGTAAGACAGTATATTAAAGGTTATGTAATGGAAATTAGGGCTTCTTTTCAATTAATTCATTACTGGTATTGGAAGTTTTCTTTATATACATATATACATACACATATATAAACATGCATATATAGACACACGTATAGACAGGTAATAATTATAGTATATATAATTTTATGTATGTTAATATATATTATACTACACTCCTGAGATATTGTGACCTAGAATACATTTTGTAATATGGTGCATATATAAACACATAAAGATATATATTATATTATATAGTATAGAAAGAGTTTGGATATAGTGAAAGGTGAACATTTGCTACAGGGAAAAAGGTTTCTGCATTTTATTAAATGTAAGATAGTTAATGCACTAGAAGGTAGTCTGAGAACTAATTAATAAAGAAAAGGTTGCAATTTTAGTAATTGAAAGAGAATTTATGTTATAACTCAGGATGATGAGAATGAATATATGGCTATCAGTCAGGTGTCAGATTGAGGGATGACCACTCCATGTAAGCTACATGTGACAGTGATTTATATTAAAACCCTGCTGCATAAATTTTATATTATTTATCTGTATACATGTACGTAAGTGTGTGTATACACATATATTTACACACACACACACACACACACACACACACACACACACACGTATACATCTCTCAGAGGCATTGTGGGTTCAATTCCAGACCAATAAAGTGTAAAATCCTCAATAAAATAAGTCACACAATTTTGGGGGGTTTCCAGTGCATATAAAGGTCATGGTTTTTTTTTTAATTTTATTTTATTTAATAATAACTTTATATTGACAGAATCCATGCCAGGGTAATTTTTTTACAACATTATCCCTTGCACTTGCTTATGTTTCGATTTTTCCCCTCCCTCCCTCCACCCCTTCCCCAAGATGGCAAGCAGTCCTATATATGTTAGATATGTTGCAGTATATCCTAGGTACAATACATATTTGCACAATCGAACAGTTCTGTTGCACAGGGAGAATTGGATTCAGAAGGCAAAAATAACTCGGGAAGAAAATCAAAAATGCAAATAGTTCACATTCGTTTCCCAGTGTTCCTTCTTTGGGTGTAGCTGTTTCTGTCCATCATTTATCCATTGAAACTCAGGTCTCTTTGTCAAAGAAATCCACTTCCATCAGAATACATCCTCATACAATATCATTGTCGAAGTGTGTAATGATCTCCTGGTTCTGCTCATTTCACTTAGCATCAGTTCATGTAAGTCTCTCTAAGCCTCTCTGTATTCATCCTGCTGGTCATTCCTTACAGAGCAATAATATTTCATAACATTCATATACCACAATTTACCCAGACATTCTCCAATTGATGGGCATCCATTCAATTTCCAGTTTCTAGCCACTACAAACAGGGCTGCTACAAACATTTTGGCACATATAGGTCCCTTTCCCTTTTTTAGTGTCTCTTTGGGGTATAAGCCCAATAAAAACACTGCTGGATCAAAGGGTATGCACATTTTGATAACTTTTTGGGCATACACTGGGAAATGAATGTGAACTATCTGCATTTTTGTTTTTCTTCGCGGGTTATTTATACCTTCTGAATCCAATTCTCCCTGTGCAACAAGAGAACTGTTCGGTTCTGCAAACATATATTGAATCTAGGATATACTGCAACATATCTAACATATATAGGACTGCTTGCCATCTAGGGGAGGGGGTGGAGGGAGGGAGGGGAAAAATCGGAACAGAAATGAGTGCAAGGGATAATGTTGTAAAAAAATTACCCTGGCATGGATTCTGTCAATATAAAGTAATTATTAAACAAAAATTAACAAAAAACTTTTTGGGCATAATTCCAGATTGTTCTCCAGAATGGTTGGGTTCATTCACAACTCCACCAACAATGCATCAGTGTCCCAGTTTTCCCACATTCCCTCCAACATTCATCATTATTTTTTCCTGTCATCTTAGCCAATCTGACAGGTGTGTAGTGGTATCTCAGAGTTGTCTTAATTTGCATTTCTCTGATCAATAGTGATCTGGAACACTCTTTCATATGAGTGGTAATAGTTTCAATTTCATCATCTGAAAATTGTCTGTTCATATCCTTTGACCATTTATCAATTGGAGAATGGCTTGGTTTCTTATAAATTAGGGTCAGTTCTCTATATATTTTGGAAATGAGGCCTTTATCAGAACCTTATAAAGGTCATGTTTATACTATACTGTAGTATGTTGTGTTCAGTAGTAATATGTCTTAAAATATATATATCAAAATTTAAAAATACTTTATTGCTAAAAAATGTTAACCATCATCCGAACCTTAGCAAATTGTAATCTTTTTGATGGAGAATCTTGTCTCTGAGCTTAAAGTTACTGACTGATTCAAATAGCGACTACTGAAGGTTGGAATAGCTATTGCCTTTAAAATGTAAAATAATCAAACTAACAGAAGGCTAAACAGAGATTCTTTGTTTTATTTTATAGATTATTAATTTTTCTTAATAGTAGTTTATTTTTTTAAATACATGCAAAGATAGTTTTCAGTATTCATTTTTGCAAAATCTTATGTTCTTATTTTTTTCCACTTTTCTTTCCCTCTCTCCTCCCCATGATAACAACCAATCCAATATAGGTTAAACATGTACAGTTCTTCTAAACATATTTCTATTTTTGTCATGCTGTGCCAAAAAAATCAGATCAAAAGGGGAAAAAATAAAAAAGCAAACAAACAACAACTAAAAAAAATGGTGAAAATACTATGCTTTGACTTACATTCTGTCTCTACAGTTCTCTTTCTGGATATGGATGGCCCTTTCCATCACAAACCTATTGAAATTGTCTTGAGTGACCTCATTGTTGAAAAGAGCCAAATCCATAATACTTGATCATCACATAATCTTGTTGTTGCTGTGTACAATGTTCTCTTAATTCTACTCTCTTCATTTAGCATTATTAGTTTATATAGGTTTTTCCAGGCTTTTCTAAAATCAGCTTGCTCATCATTTCTTAGAAAACCATAATATTACATTATATTCATATATCATAATTTATTCAGTTATTTCCCAAGTGAGGAGTATTCACTAAATTTCCATTGAACTCAAATTCCTTGCCACTACAAAAAGAACTGCTACAAACATTTTTGCACATGTGGGTTCCTTTTCCCTCTTTTATGATTTGTTTGGGATATAGACCCAATAGGAACTGCTAGATACACAATTTTATAGCCCTTTGGGCATAGTTCCTATTTGTTCTTCAAAATAATTGGATCAGCTCACAGTTCTATCAGCGGTGCTTTAATGTGCCAATTTTTATTATCCCCTCCAGCATTTATCATTACCTTTTCCTTCATCTTAGCCAATCTGAGAAGTGTAAAGAGGTATCTGAGAGTTGTCATAATTTGCATTTCTCTAATCAGTAGTGGTTTAGAGCATTTTAAAAATTTGACTTTCAAATAGTTTTATTCTCTTTAAAAATTGTTCATATCCTTTGACTTCTTATCAAATGGGGAATGGCTTGTATTCTTATAAATTTGAATTCATTTTCTATATAGTTTAGAAATGAGGCCTTTATCATAAACACTGGAATAAATTCCCCCCAACAACAACAAAAAACCCCAGCTTTCTGCTTCCCTTCTAATCTTGGCTGTATTGGTTTTGTTTGTGCAAAAACTTTAATTTAATGTAATCAAAATTATCCATTTTACATTTTATATATTACATATATTTAGTTCATTCTTTGGCCATAAATTTCTTCCTTCTCCACAGATTTGAGAGGTAGATTATCCCTTGTTCTTCTAATTTGCTTATAGTATCACTCTTATGTCTAAATTTTATGTCTAAATCATGAACCTATTTTGACTTTATCATGGTGTAGGGTGTTAGTTGTTGGTCAATCTCTAGTTTCTGCCTTACTATTTTCCAGTTTTCCCATAAATTTATGTCAAACAGCAAGGTTTTTTTTTTTTTTCAAATAATGAGTTCTTATTTTGGGGTTTATCAAACATTAAATTACTATAATCATCAACTATATTGTGTCTTGTAAACTTAACCAATTCCACTGATCCACTACTCTATTTCTAAGCAAGCACCAAATGGTTTTGATGACTGCTGCTTTATTGTGTAGTTTTAAGTTTGACATATCTAGGCCACTTTCCTTTGCATTTTTTTTCATTAAGGAATTATGTTTAGAAACCAATTTAAAATTCTATGAATAAAGTGGCAAAAATATCCATTTCTTTAGATTTAGAGATCTCATTACTAGGAATATGAACATTTTAGCTACTTTATATATACTTTAATATAATTCCATGCTTATATTCTAAGGATAGTATTGAAGAAAGGACCCACTTACATAAAAATATTTATATCAACACATTTTGTGCAAAAAATCAGAAACAAAGTAGATGCCCATTGATTAGAGAATGATTAAACAAAATAACAGTACATGAATTTAATGGGATAATCCTGTCCTGTAAGAGATGATGTGTGTCAAAAATTGACTCAGTATTAGGTTATAAAAACCTTACAATCAAATGCAGAAAGGCAGATCATGATGCTTTTCAGATCATGATGCAATAAAAATTACATGTAATAAAGGGCTATAGAAAAATAGACCAAAAATTAATTGGAAACTGAATAATCTAATCCTAAAGAATGAGTGAGTGAAACAACAAACCATAGAAACTAACAATAATCTCATCCAAGAGAATGACAATAATGAGACAATACCAAAATTTATTGGATGCAGCCAAAACAGTTCTTAGAAATTTTATATATCTAGATGCTTACATGAATAAAATAAAGAGAAAATCAGTGAATTAGGCATGCAACTAAAAAAGCTAGAAAAAGAACAAATTGAAAATCCCCAATTAAATACCAAGTTTGAAATTCTGAAAACAAATAATAAAATTTGAAAACAAAAAATAAAGTTGAAAGTAAGAAAATTATTAAACTAATAAAACTAAGAGTTTGTTTTATGAAAAAACAACAAAATTGATAAACCTTTAGCTAATTTGATTAGAAAAATTAAAGAAGAAAACCAAATTACCAGTATCAAAAATGAAAACAGTGAACTTACCACCAATGAAGAGGAAATTAAAGCAATAATTAGGAGCTATTTTACCCAATTGTATGCCAATAAATCTGATAATCTAAGTGAAATGGATAAATACTTACAAAAATATAGTTTGCCCAGATTAACAGAGGAGGAAATAAATTACTTAAATAGTACCATTTTAGAAAAATAAATTGAATAAGCTATTCCCTAATTCCTATCTAGCCAAAACAGAAAAAGAAAATTATAGAGCAATTTCCTTAATGAATATTGATGCCATAATCTTAAGTGAAAATTAGCAAAGAGATTATAGCAACTTATCACTAAAGTAATAATACACTATGGCCAAGTAGGATTTATACCAGGAATGCAAGGCTGATTCAATATCAGGAAAACTATTAGCATAATTGGCTATTATCATTTACCAGACTAACAGAAATCATATGATTATATCAAGAATGCAGAAAAAGCATTTGAGAAAATATAATATCCATTTCTAATAAAAAACATTAGAGAACATAGAAATAAATGGAATTTTCCTTAAAATGATAAGTAGCATCTATCTAAAATCACCAGCAAGCATCATATGTAATGGGGATAAATTAGAAGCATTCCCAATAAGATCGGGGTGAAACAAAGTTAGGAATGTTAGCTTTAAGGGAAAGGGACCTACATGTGCAAAAATGTTTGTGGCAGCCCTTTTTGTAGTGTCAAGAAACTGGAAACTGAGTGGATATCCATCAATTGGAGAATGGCTGAATAGATTATAGCAAATTTGTAACAAACTTATCATTTCATGAATTTCCTAGTACTAAATGAGCAGCATGTGAATAGAAGGAAGGGATATGGGTATAATCCAGACTTAGGATTTGGCATGATATGATCAAAATAGGATAAGAGGGCAAGGAATTTGAGTACAGAAGATAGTTTTGAGTTTAATTAATTCACTAAATGTTCTAGATAAGGAAGGGAAGAAGGAGAATTGCCACTGTAGGACCTGATTACCTAGGAAAAAAATGGAGGGCTTAAAGAAATGGGGTTTGTGGTTGGAAAAAAGAATAAAGGTAGGAGTTATAAGGCATAAGGAAAGATAGAATGACAAAAGGCTATGATTAAATAAAAGAAGACAAGCTTATACAGGGGTAGGGGACATGGACTAATAAAATTAGGGTTAGTCCGGGAATCAGAGTACAATAAAAAGAGAAAAATAGGTTTAAAATGTAAGAAAGTGAGAAGGGTAGAAGGAAAAAGGATGTGATTGGAGAATGGAATTTCAAAGTTTTAGATCCCAGAGATGATGCAATCTTAGAAATATTGATATTTAAGGTGTGCCCTGGTTTGTGGATAAATTGTGAATAAATTGAGTTGGAAGACATCAAAGAATTGAGAGGTTAAGTTATTGGAGATATCCTCAACATCAGTATTCTTTTGGGTTATATTTTCTTGGGAACATATTGACCAAAATAGAATTTGAAGGTCAAACAGTATCAACAATAAATTGTAGACCTTTTTGCTTAAAGTTAGTCATCTATAAGAACAAATAACTTATCGAAATTCCCATCAAATCATGTCAGGAATGTTCCAGATCATATTGAATAGTATCTCATTTTCTGTCCCATGTTTGACAGGGACTACAAAGACAATGCCATGTTGGCTCAGTTAATTCAAGACAAACTAGATGCCTACAAAGCTGATGACCCAACCATGGGGGAGGTAAGGTCTAAAAGCTATTTGATCCTTTACCTAAGTGAACATAAGCTATGAGAGAGAAAGAAATATTATGAAGTAGTTCTACATTAGTAATACTTTCTCTTGTAAATGCTTCAGGGGTCCTCAAACTTTTTAAATAGGGGACCAGTTCACTGTCCCTCAGATTGTTGAAGGGCCGGACTATATAAAAACAAAAACTTTGTTTTGTGGGCCTTTAAATAAAAAAACTTCATATTCCTGGGTGAGGGGGATAAACATCCTCAGCTGCTGCATCTGGCCCGCGGCCGCAGTTTGAGGACCCCTGCTACATGATATACAAGAAACACTTGTGGACAATGACAGTTTTCATATTGTTCCATATGTATTTTTGAATCTAGTTACTGGCTTTTTGAAAAACTCTGAGAAAATTCATGTGTTATAGGGAGAAGGGAAAGACAGAGGAGATTTAACTTCATGGTTCACATCTTAATTTGAAATGAAGGCCTTTCCACAAGGATAACACCACTTCTAGATATTATTTTTTTGCATTTTACTGGCTGTGAAAGCAAGCTGTATTGCTTTTTCATTTCTTAGGGTCCAGACAAGGCTCGTTCCCAGCTCCTCATACTGGATCGTGGTTTTGATCCCAGTTCTCCTGTGCTTCATGAATTGACTTTTCAAGCTATGAGCTATGACCTTTTGCCTATTGAAAATGATGTGTACAAGTAAGTAGAGTTATGACAGATTTTAAATATAACTGCCTTGCAAATAATGAAAGTCTACTAAAACTTTCAGCCAGTCTACCCACACTTTTGAGGTACACATAGGTAATAAAGTAAGCCAATATTCTTTACTATCTTATTGGTTTAAAATCTGATTTATGTCAAATAGTTGTTTGCTTGCTTAATTTTTAATACTTGGGAAATTCCTGGTTTGCTGAAGAAATCACTGTTTAGAGAGAAGAAAATGTTTATTCTTGAAAAAAGATAGAATACCAATACAGTTTTTCTGACTAGTTTGCAATCTTCCAAAAGCCCAAAAAATCAGCATTTCCAAATGTAGAGCTATGCTTACCCCATTAGAGGAATGCATTTTCCCCCAGGTATAAAGCTGTCATTGGGAATTTTTGAATACTGAAAGCCAATATTTTCTTGTTGTGGAATGTACAATGTTGATATTTTAAAATTGTATTCTGTCATTAAGTTAAGACTGAAATCAGAATTTTGAAAAGATGCAAGTTCTACTCTTTTTCAGTTCCTGTCTTGAAACTGATAAAATCTTTCTTGACTAAATACAAATATAATTTTTGCTGACATATTTTGTTTTGATGCAACAGACACTTCCCAAGAAACACCATCTTTTTATACACAGGATATTACATTACCTGAAACTAGTTAAGCACCAGACCTTATATCTCTTTTTCTACATTAGTTTTTACTTTTTTAGTTTACTGATTGTTAACAGAAAGCATGGGTGTATTAATTTTGGTAGGATTATCCATTACATTTTGACATGAGTTGGTTACCTTATAAAGTTATCTTTGTTTAAATTGTAGTTGTGTGTATTATCTATTTGTCTTAGCTTTCTTGATACTATATCACTTAATACAGGTCTTTCACATGTTTTTCTGAATTTTTCCTCTTTGCCATTATTCATATATAGTAATCTTCAATTACATTTACATTTATTCAGCTGTTCAATAATTGTTGCCCCATTAAATCTTAATAGCTTCATATACAAAATATACACAGAATTGGCATCAGGCAGATGATGAAAGCTATATAGAGATAGCATATATTTTGGGAACTGTTCCCAAATTTTATTCCAGAGGAATAAGAGAATTTTTTTTTTCTTTTTCTTAAATAGGTAAAAAATTTTTAAAGAAAATTTATTGTACCAGTTTGGTTCTAGTAGAGAACATAAAAATTGAAGAAAATTTAAAATTAGGGTCACAATGAAATTGTGACCCTCAGTTTTATCTTTATGCTTTAGTGATTATCTCCTATGTTGAATGTTGTTATAGTAGACCAGAAATGACACAACAGAAGAGTTACCAAATTACCGTATATACTCAAGTATAAGCCGACCTGAATATAAGCCGAGGCCCCTAATTTTAACCCCCAAATCTGGGAAAACTTATTATATCAGTAGGTTTAGGTAGTGCACCGGTGCCCACAGAGGAGGAGAGCGGGTGCCGGTATACATATGTAGAGTGGTTGCCAGCATTAGTATACAGTCCGGTTACCGACTGTGATACTACAGGAACAGCCGCAACGTAGCTGTTCGTAGCAATGGCCAGCCCTGTAGTATCACAGTTGGCACTCGCGCTGTATACTACACAGCAGGGGGGCATTCAAAGGCATATTTACACATGTTTTAAATAGTGACTCGAGTATAAGCCGAGGAGGGGATTTTCTGTCCAAAAATTGGGCAGAAAAACTCAGCTTATACTCGAGTATATATGGTAATATGATAGATAGCCAGGCCAAAATACCATGCAATGAAAGAAAGAAAACAGTATAGGAGGAGGTTAGGGGAGAAGGTCTGTGAAAATAGATGTACTTCTTCAGTGATAGATTTTTCCACCTGAGTACTTTCTTTCTTTCAGATATGAGACAAGTGGAATTGGAGAAGCTCGAGTGAAAGAAGTTCTCCTGGATGAAGATGATGATCTGTGGATAGCTTTGCGCCACAAACACATTGCAGAAGTATCCCAGTAAGTGTTTTTCTTTTTCCCATTTGTTCTCAATGAGTTACTTTTTAAAAATTTAACAATTTTCAACAGATTATTTATACTAGGTAAAATAGACACTGAGCTAAGAATAATTAAACATAATTTTTTTGCCTGTGGAGTTGCCAAGCTGTTGATTGGCATTAATAATTCCTATCATATCTCTAAGTCTTTCTTTATCAACTGTAAAATTAGGGTTATACCATTGCTATATAGGAATGTAAGGATATATGGGAAGCATTTGGGCTCTTACAGATAAGTGATTTATAAATATGAAATATTAAAATTAAAGCATATTGTATTTATTAAAGTCTGATTTTTATTGGAAAAATCCACATGGAACAAGCATAATTCACATTTTTTTTAGGTTCTACTTTATTTCTTGAATTTTAAATATAATGTTCCTTTTGTTATCCCATTCAGATTTTCTGAAGGTAGCTAATTGTGATATCACTTAAGTGTATCAAACCTTGAAGATGTTTTCATTGCTGAAATCCTCCCTGCCTCTTCTGCTTTATAAAAAATAACAGACTTTCTAGTGAATCCATGTCATATATAGGTTCATAAAGAAGGGAGAATAGAAAAGTGATACAGTGATTAACCCAGTTGAATAGATCTAGTTCTAATGTGACTAGGGTCATGCATTTAATTCCCATATATATCTGTTAACTGATCACTTACAAGAGACTGCTTTTGATAAACTTAAGTAATCATGTCATATAACCATATGTGTTGTTGTCCAAGTAAGAGAGTCTGGAAAAATTGTATGTGTAAATCAATCAGCAATGTGAAAAAGTAATGCACTATATATAGCCTATTTGGGGTGGATCAGTGGCGTTAGTCATTGGATAGTAAGCTTTTGTTAAAAGCCTACTATGTGCTAGTTATCCTGCTAAATATTGGAAAAACAGAAAGTGGCAAAAGACAGTCCCTGCCCTCATGGTAGAGACAGCAAACAAATAAATATGTACAATCAAGCTATATACAGGATAAACTGAAAATAATTAAGAGTGGGAAGGCACTAGGATTAAGAGAAAATGGAAAAGGTTTTCTGTTGAAGGTGGAATTTTATTTGAGACTTGAAAGTCTTAGAAGCTAGGATGTAGGCATGAGAAGGGAAAACATTACAGGTATAGGGGACATCAAAAGAAAATGCGTGGATCTAAGAGATGGAGTATGCTGATTTTACTTAGAATAGTCAAGAAGCCAATGTAAAGGTACTGAAGGTTTATGTGGCAGAGAATAACATAAGAAAACTGGAAAGAAGGGGATGGAGTCAAGATGACAGATTAGAGGCAACCCAGCTGAACTTATTCAGTACTTCTCTCTAATCAACTTTAAAATAACACAACAAATCAAATCTTGTAGTATCAAAGCCAACAAGAGGTCAGACTAAGATATTTTCTGGACTAAGAAAACTTAGGAGGTTGGTGGGAGAAGTTTATAATACTGAGGTGAAAGCCTGACCAGAGCCTACACATGCAGCAACAACAATGGCCCCAGTAGCAGCTCTGGGAATTCTCATCCCATAGAGAGAAAGGAGGGAATGATTAAAAAAAAAAAGAGAGAGAGAACAGATTAAGGTATGTGTGGTTAGAAGCAAAATAGACTTTTGAGGAGGAAAAGGATAAAAAGAAAAGAACAAGAAATTGTGATAAAAAATGCATAGTTATCATAATTATGAATGTGAATGGTATGAATTTATCTATAAAGTAGAAATGGATAGCAGAATAGATTAGAAACCCAAATCCAACAATATGTTATTTACAAGAGACACACCCAGTAGAATAACACACACAAAGTTAAAATAAAAGGCTAGAACAGAATCTTCAGCTTCAGCTAAACAACAGCAACAAAAAGGCAGGGGTAGTGATTATGATCGCAGACAAAGCAAAATCAAAAATAGGCTTAATTAAAAATAATAATCAAGAAAAGTATATTTTGCCAAAAGGTATCTTAGAAAATGAACATGAGAAATGTTTATATCAAGTTTCTCTGTCAAAAGCTTCATTTCTCAAATATATAGTAAATATAGATCTGAATCAGATTAATGAAAATAAGAACCATTTCCCAATTGATAGCCAAAGAATATAAATAGGTAGTTTTCCGAAGAAAAAAGCCAAAGCTATCTAAGACAAATAGATAATCACATGAAAAAATGTTCTAAGTCACTATTGATTAGAGAAAGTCAAATTAAAGCAATTGTAACAAATTCTAAAGAGGATTAAGGAAAAATAGGTACATTTTGGTGGACTATTGGTGGAATAGGGAATTTATCCGTTTTGTTGAACAATTTGTAACTAAGGGCTTTCAAATTGCATATCCTTTTGATGAGGTTTAGCTCCACTAGATTCATTGCACTATTAGGTCTATATCCCAAAGAAATCAAAGGCAAGAGAAAAGAATTTATCTGTACAAAATATGTTTTAGCAGTTTTTTTATGGTGACAAAGAATTGGAAATTTAGGGGAGATTCATTAGGTAAGGAACGTCTGAACAAGTTGTGGTGTATGATTGTGGTGGTGTACTATTATGCTGTAGAAAATGATGAGGATGGTTTTGGAAAGACATAAAAACTGTATAAACTGAGGCAAAGTAAAGTGAGAACAGATCATTATGCACAGTAACAGCAACAGTATGATGATGAGTTGTGAAAATCTTGATTACTCTGAGCAATATTGATCTAAGACAATTCCAAAAGAGTCATGACGAAAAAAATGCTATCCATTTCCAGAGAGAGAATTGATGAACTCTGCATGCAAATTGAAGTACAATGTTTTCCCTTTATTTTTCTTGTCTTTTTTGAAATATAGATAATTATAGGAATCTTTTTGCATGATTTCACATGTGTAATTGATAGCAGATTGCTCGCCTTCTGAGTAAATGGGGTAGGGTAAAAGGGAAGGAGAGAATTTTGAATTCACAATTTAAAAAGAAAAATGTTTCAAATAATAAATTGGAGATATTTTTTAAAATTAAAATAAATAAAAAAGACTGGAAAGATATGGAATGAGAGCAAAAGAATATTATGTCAGGATTTGAATGCCAAACACAGAATTTTGTTGAGAAAGAACACAAGCAAGCGCACAGTATTTTTATGACATAGGCATTCTATAACAACTACTTTCTCTTTTCCAGGGAAGTCACCCGTTCTCTGAAAGATTTTTCTTCCAGCAAAAGAATGAACACAGGCGAAAAGGTGAGCTTATCATTAATGCTCAGATGTAATTTAAATTAATCCTCAATTTTCCTTTATTTTAGTTGGGTAAGAAAGTAGAGAGAATACAAACGTACAGACTTGTGATCACATTAGATAGGTTAAATATTTATTTCTGTTTATATCTAATTTAATAAATTTCTGAATTTAAGTTCTAAATTGTCTCCTCAGTGACTAAGCCTAAATAGTTTCCTTTTCATTGCCCTGTAATCCAGTATTTGCTCCTTGAATCATTCTGGGAAAAGTAAAGAGAAGCTGTAATATTCTTGTCAAGACAAGAAATGAAGATATTAAATTCTCATTATCTTGGACTTTTTTTTTACTACTTTTTAACTTGTGGTTATATCAGTGGACAAACCTATAGAACTCCTGAGAGTATCCTTTTCTGTAGAGTGAGACCAGGCTTTCATGTAAGCATTTATTAATAATAAATAATGGTAAATTTTTGTTATTGAATCGAATGATCCAATTAAGAATTATTTTATATGTTGAGGCATAAACGGTTTACTCCCTAAATCACAAATAATATTTCTCATTGCTATCAAATATTTTGGACTTTAGATGGCTTCTCAAAGATGACTACAGTATTTATATAATTTTCAAGCTAAAAATTAGAACTTCCATAAAATCTTGTCCATAGATGACTGCTTCCTCAAATTAAAAAGTTTATGTTGTTTCACAGAACCACAGAATTTGAAAATAAGCACTATCATATATTGTGCAGAATGATATTAGAAAACTATTTTACAGAAACAATATGTAAATAATATAGACAAAACACTGTGCTTTTGTTTTCTCCTAGACCACTATGAGGGACTTGTCACAGATGCTGAAGAAGATGCCTCAGTACCAGAAAGAACTTAGCAAGGTATGATGATTTGAAAGCCCCAGTGAATCACCAGTAGAGCTATTTTCCTTAATAAACTATATTTCTATAATTTTTCTATTGGAAATGCTTAGAAATTTTTATTTTCAGAGGTTTTCTAGTAAGAAACTATTTAGAATGGAGGCAGAGATGCATTAAAAACAATCTGTGGTGTCATAAAGTGACTCCTGAAGCAATTGTTGGTGAACTCACTGTATTCTTTTGTACCCCTTTTGTACCCCTTTCTTTTGTCTCTTCTTTTTTTTCCCTTTTTTCTCTCCTTTAAATATGTAGTAGGCTTGTCAGTGGCAAGTAGTGGCACTTTCAGGCATTGCTTTGTCCCACCATGGTGTTAATAGAACTAAAGAATTTGATAAACTCTACAGTAGGGAAAATTCAGAGAAAGAGTATATAATAGCTATTTTATTAATGAGTGTCTTAACCACTGAATGAGAATATAGTTTTTGTGATTTTTCTTCCTAGTGCTTATTGTAGTTATAGCATAGTTATGTTCAGGTCTTAGATTTAAGTTAGCATTTTGATAGTTTTGTCTACTTCTAAAAACTGAATTATACGCTGAAACATGGCATTTTTCTTTTGAAGTGGGACACAATTTGCAATTGGAAAGTTCTGTTTCCCTGTTTTCTTTAGCCCGAGTAGTTGAAGTTTTGGAATGTTTATACTAGTCATTTATTTATGTAGCATTGTTCATAGCATTGTATTCTCCTTTATAGTATTCAACTCATCTGCACCTCGCTGAGGACTGTATGAAGCACTACCAAGGCACTGTAGATAAACTCTGCCGAGTTGAGCAGGTAGGCCTTTTTAAGCCTCTGGCAAATTCTTTATTCTATGCTTTCATCCAAATCTTAACTTTTGATCTTCAACATTCTGCAGAATCATGGGAAATAGACTAGGTGATGTAGTCTCTATTCTCTGGACCCAATACAGTTCCATTCTCAATGGTAGGACCTGAATTGGATTGGAATGCTGTGCTGTGCTATTCTGATATTGCATGTTTGATTCCTTCCAAATCTACTAAATGGCCAGATGTGTGAACTTAGTAAGCAGATGTTGATAGTGCTAGTTGAATTTCTTTTATGAATTTGGTTTTGCTTTATCTTTCTATTGGAACCTGATCAGCTCTCAAAGACTAGAAAAAAGTGTGTGGCGCGTGCGCGTGTGTGTGTGTGTGTGTGTGAGAGAGAGAGAAAGAGAGATACAGACAGACAAAGTCAAGATGGCGGAAAGTAGACAGGTCTTTATCTGAGTTCTTCCTGGCTTCCCTCAGAATCAACATCATATCAAGGCTCTGAATAGGTTTTGGAGTGACAGAACTCACAAATATTTGAGTGCAATAAATTTCTAGCAGAAGATATTTTGGAAGGACTTCAAGACAGGTCTATATTAATTGGGCAGGGGGGAAGGTGGCTCAGCGCAGGTACAGTGCAGGGTGGAGAGGCTTCTATGCACCAAGAGACTCTCCTGGGAGGCTTTTAGCCAAGATACAAGAAATGTTGGCTACTCTATTTTGGTTCAGAAGTCAGTAGCTATGAGACCGCCAACACAACTACAGAAAGCAAATAGTGAGTCTCTGAACCCTAGGATAATGAGTGAAACTTGGCCATGCTTACCCAGCTATGGGAAGGAAGCACCAGCCTCAGGGCAGTGTGAAGTTGTGTTTCCTGTAGAGAAGCTTGGGGCAATCTCCTCTTTGCCCTAAGAACAGACCTCAGTCTTTAAACATGAGCAAAAAAGCAAAAAGATCAGACTTCCAAACCCTGAGGAAACTAAAGGCAAAATGTCTCCAGAGGAAGCCTCAAAGAGTGATATGAATTGTTCTCCAACTCCAAAGGTTATCTTGGAAGAATTCAAAAAGTATCTTAAAAGAGATATAAGAAAAATGGGTAAAGGAAATGAGAGTTTTGGAAAAGGAAATTGCCTGAATAAAATCACTCCTTAAAAAATAGATTTGGCAAAATGGAAAAAGAAAACAATTCTTTGAAAAAGAATTGGTGAAATGGAAACAGAGAACAATTCCCTAAAAATGGAGTTGGTGAAAATGGAAAAAAAAATCCAATGTACAAAACAACTCATTTAAAATTTCAATTGGTCAATTGCAAAAGCATCTAAAAAAACTAACTGAAAAAAATAATTCACTAAAAATTAAAATTGAGCAAATGGAAATGAATGACTCAATGAGACGTCAAAAATTGGTCAAATAAAACAAAAAAACTGAAAAAATAGTAGAAAATCTAAAATATCTCATCAGAAAGACAATTGACTTAGAAAATAGATGCAGGAGATACAATCTAAGAATTATTGGACTACCTGAAAACTACCATGAAATAAAGAGCTTGGACAAAATCTTTCAGAAATCATCTGGGGGGTAGGAGGAGAAAAGAAGCTACTAGCAAGTTAGAGGGACTAAAAATGAAACTTAGAATTTAGATTTCTGATTTGCCACCAGTTTGTAACAATTTGTAATTTTCTTTCTTCTTACAGAAAATTGGGACAACTGTATTAATCATTTCTCAGCATGAATGACATGTAATAATCATGTCATCTAAATATGATGTTATTAAATTAACACCAGCCTAACCTAAATGCACTCTTAGTTTCCAAAGAGAGATTCCAGAGAAAGAAAGGATCCTTGAGAATATCTTAAATCCTTGTGTATATACCCATTTATAATTTCACAGATTGGAAAATACTGAGATTGGAATCACTTTGGAATCAATATTTGCCATCATATTCTAGGATTCAGAGAATCCTAAAATTGTATAGTCCTTGAGTTGAAAAACCTCAAAAGTCATTTAGTCCAACCTTACCCAAAGAACGCATACTATCTATAGTCAGAGACAAGGACTATAACAGATCAGGCCCTTGGGAAATTGCTTAGACCATCTTATGGGTGAAAAAAACTTAAAGATTTAGGGTCAATGTTAAATCAGAAGTATATTCAGTGACTCATTTGTCACAGATGTATTGTATTCCAGGCACTATGCTAGGTACTGGGGATACAAAGATAAAAATAAACCATTTTATTGGGGGAGACAATGTGTATAAATATAAGTATATACAGAAAAAATAAAAGGTATATTTTGGTAGGGGTAGAATCTGACAGCTCGGGGAATCAGGAAAAGATTCTTTAGAGGGCATTCCTCAACAGAGTTCTAAGAATCAAAAATGAAGTGAATATGAATGCTACATAAGGGGGAAAGGAGCAGTTTTCAAGTTAGTCTGTTAATCCTGGGACACCAAACTATTGTTTCAAAAAAAAAACCAAACCTTAATTGTCCTTTTTTTTTTCCTTTTTTTTTTTATTTTTTATTTTTTGCTGAGGTGATTGGGGCTGACTTGCCCAGGATCACACAGCTAGGAAGTGTTAAGTGTCTGAGACCAGATTTGAACTCAGGTCCTCTTGATTTCAGGGCTGGTGCTCTATCCACTGCACCATCTAGCTATCTCAGAGCTTAATTGCAAAGAAAAAAATGTTGAAGATTCAGAAACACTTGAGGCATAGAAATAAAACTTTTCTGAAAAGAGATTTTGTTCCAACATGAAATCAAGCTATATTTGAATTACCAGGAACAGGCAGGCCAACACAGGAATGTCAGCCTCATACCAACCAATAACCCAGCCACTCATGTGATAAGTATATCCCAAATTTCTGTGGTTTCTGTGCTCTTTTTTGGAAAGGGAGTTTTGTGAGGAAGCTCAACTAAGATGGAACTGCTGCATAAATGGAACTCAGCTGAAAGGATGGAAGGCTCTGGCAACAACTAACTTTGTAGATAATTTTTGTCTTCTTATTGCCTTGGAAAGTGACATTTGTTCTTCTTTTTTGAGATTTGGCCAACACTCTCTAATTCCATGGAAAAGATTATTTTATTAGAGTGTGATATTGTAAGTTTAGTCATGTCTCCTTAAACTATGCATCTCTACAACAAAATTTATCTCTTCAAGGCCCTATTATTGAAGTGTTAAAAGCTATGACTGAGAAAGTCACCATTAAGATATATATATATATATATTTTTTTATAGGACCTGGCAATGGGCACTGATGCTGAAGGGGAGAAGATCAAGGACCCCATGAGAGCCATTGTTCCTATTCTATTGGATGCAAATGTCAGTACTTATGACAAGATTCGCATCATTCTTCTCTACATCTTCTTGAAAAATGGTAGGAGTTGGAAGGATAACAGACATTTTTAGGAAAAATAGAGAATAGAAATTGGCACTACCAGGACTTGGAGAAGTGAGGAGGGGAGAAAATAGTTTGTCAGCTATAGAAGATAAAAGGGAGATATTTAGAAATAAGCAGTTTTTACTTTTTGAAAAAATATATCTCAGATTTAGCTCCCATTAAAGAGCTAAAGCAACCCTGATAATTTGAGTATATATTAATAATACATATGTAGAGAAATGGGTAATAATGGAGTTTGAGGAAGTATGCAGATAGTGCCTTAATCAGTTCCATATTTACTAGGTATTTAATTTAAATCTTAAATTCATTCTAATTCTACTTCCACATAACCATTTTTATCCACATTTGAGTATTCCTAGTGTAGAATATAAGTACTAACAATAAAGCTGTCCTCTCCAGAACTAGACTAGCATGTGTATAGGTGGAGGAAGAGGAGAGGAAGAATTATTAAAATGCTAGAGCTATGTGGGAATAGTAAAAAATTATAGAGAAGTTAAACTAATGAACACTTGTGAACTGAAACAGTAGTGATGTCCTACAAATATTTCATCTAGTCTGTAGAATATTGGAGACTGGAATTTAGATTAATTAGTTTTAACTATAGTCACTGACTTATAACCTTGAACACCACTTTTAAATTGAGTATGTTAATTTTTATTTCCTAGTCTCCCCACAGAGGTTTATAAGAATAAAAGATTAATGTTTGTAAAAACATTAGGAGTGAAAAGAGGTCTCCTAAGTTTTTTAAGTGTTTGGTTATTCTCTTATAAATCAATATGGTTGGTCTTATGGTTGGTTTGCATCTTGCTATTCTTTTAGGAATTACTGAAGAAAATCTGAACAAATTGATTCAGCATGCACAGATTCCCCCAGAGGATAGTGAGATCATCACCAATATGGCTCATCTGGGAGTGCCTATCATTACAGATGTAAGTTTCTTACCTCTAAAATTCTTAGGGATTGAGTTCCTGTACTGAAAATATCAGTGGTGAGGTTTGTGACATTGCTTGTTTTAGGGAAGAGTGATGGATTGCTCAGGCTCAGCAGCATCTGTAATAACAAAACCAGAAAATTCAAATCAAAGAATTTTACTGATATTGATCCTGAAATTATTTATCTTCTGAACTGTTGAAAATTCTTGACAATAGTCTTCAGTCTTAAGAGCATCTCCACAAGGAAGTGAGGGCTTCTTAATGTATTCTATAGGACTGTACTCAAGTAACCATTGGATCTTAAAGAACTTTGAAGAACACTTCAAAAAAAAATCCCTGTGAACTTAGCTTTTCAGACTTACCTACAATACATTCATATATATTACATATATGTGTATGTATGTATCTTTACCTCTGTGCAGTTTGCTAGAGCACAGTACAAAATGCCAGGTAACTGTATAAAAACAAAAACATGATCTCGCAGTTACAGACTGCCCCTGCCCTTGTCTCATCCCATGACAAATAGTATGTGTTTTCAAGACAGTTAGTCAAGTATATCTGAACCATGACAATCCAACTTCAATGGTGAAAAAAAAAACCAAGTGAAAATATGGTTTCCTAGTGATGATGAGTCAGTAGTATCATCTTTGTAGGTAATGGATAATGTATTATTATTGGTTATCTGCTTGTGTTTTTTAAAGACTTTACCAAGTGAATTACATTTCTTATTGCTCAAAATTCTGAAGATGTGATAAGTGGCTATGGGGTCATCTTAGACTCAGTAGCACCTGGATAATTCAATTAGAACATCACAGTCAGGTTCCTTATAGGTTCTCAAGAGGGATACATTTGAAGCAATTCCCTTTTAGCAGTTTTACATAGAGGCTGATCATCTTTAAATAATCTGTCACAATCATTCATTCTATAGGAGTCATCCACTGATAATAGCTAGCGAAAAAAATCTTTCTGGTCTTGGGTTCAAAGCCAAAAACACTATAGCTTCCTCTGAATTCTCCAAATGCAGAGTCCTCTATGATCCAATTCAACATAAAAGTGGGCTTCTGACTTAGAAATTAATCTTTTGTTTTCAGTCTACTTTGCGTCGCAGAAGCAAGCCGGAGCGGAAGGAACGCATCAGTGAGCAGACCTATCAGCTCTCACGTTGGACTCCAGTTATTAAAGACATTATGGAGGTCAGTGATAAGTGATACGCTGCATGATTCGTGACTTTTTTGTTGATAATTCAGTTTTCTTTCTTACTTAGTAGTTGATGCAAGATTAAATACCCAATGACCATGAAATCTTTTTCATGATGACTTGAATCCAAGGATACATGAATCTTTCACCTGATTCACACTTAACCTACTCATTTCTTAAAGAATAGCAGCTCCCAAATTGTTATATGTTTGTTCAAAAAATCCCTATTGCTCATATGAACTTGCTTATATTAGTTTTTCATATAAACTTGTTTTCAAATCACAGAGGCTCAGATAATGACATTTTCAAAACAAATATATAATATATAATAATATGATATAAAACAAATATATAAATATGTCCTCAAGTTTAGAAAAACAATAATAAAAGGCAAGTATGGCGTGTTTTATTTATGCTTTGTTAGCTGATAGTATTCATTTAGCAAACATCTTAGTGCCTATATGTGTAAGAAGCTATTCTAAGCATGAGAAGTCAAAGATGAGAAAAAATACAATCCCTGACCCTTAAGGCCTTTGGGAATGAATCCTACATTTACACGAGCAAATATGATACAAAGTACAATTTGAAAATGTGTTTTCAGAAAATTCGAAATAAAATAAATTACTTAATTGGAGAGATGAGAGGTAAAGGTAAGCAAAGACCTTATTTAAATATTCCATAAGCTTGGTGGTTTTGAAAGAGAAGGATTTTAATACAGATGAAGACATGCTTTTCTGCTGTGATGGTTAAGTCTACTCAAGGGTAGAGAGGTCAGTGAAGACATTGTTCTAGTAGTCTAGAATCCTTCCAAGAACACAAGAGGAATCCTAAAAGATCTGGGAAGTGATTTGAGGTATTCTTTAATTTTGTATCTAAGGAATCTGGGGCCCAAAGAGATGAGAAATAAAGTAACTTAATCAGGGTCACAAAAAAAAGTAGTGTCAGTGTCAGGATTAGAAAGTCCTGGAAATTCTAAAAACAGTATAAGCAATTGGAGAATAAATTATTTCAGTCAATTCTATTTCATAATAACATCATTAATATTTTATAACCAAACCCTAATCTAAAAAGATACAGAAAAGATTGCTACAACATTATTTGGACCACTGCCATCTATATTGTTCTTCCTCAAGAGCTAACTGCCCTCAAAATGTTGTTTCTCCTGACCAACTAAAGATGTCATAGGAGATATACCTGTAATAATAATTATTTCCATTTTTATAGCATTTTAAATTTTACAAAATGATTTCCTCATAACATCCCTTGAGTTAAACATAAAGCTTGAGAATTATAATCCATACATTTTAGGTAAGAAAATTTTATGATGCACTCTATCATTCTTTTTTAACTCAAATTACCTTTAATTTATATACATATGTGTCTGTGTGGGGGGGTAGAATTCAAGTTTGTTTAGGGCCTCAATCATTTCATTTTTGTCTTTATATCTCAAGTGCCTAGCACAGTGCTCTGGAGCTAGGAGATACTTAATATATATATATTTGTTGAAATGAATTAAATTTGATGAGCCATTCTGCTGTTTAAAACAACAACAAAAAAAAAACAAAAAAAACAGTTTCACTAAGCCAAAAATAGAAGCTATTTATGTGAATGTCAAGTTATGTTTTTGTGACACACATGCGCTCTTTGTCTCTGCTGTTTTAACTTCTTTTTAAATCTTTGCTAATTAACTTCCCCTCTCCTGATCCACTACACAGAGTTTGTTGCTGTTGTCTTGACTTTTAGAAGAAGTAACATGAATTTTTAGGCAGCAAGGGGGAGAAACCAGGCATTGGATAGTACACCCATTTAGATAATTCACTTCTTAGAATCTCCTGGGGTGTGAGGCTTTCCCTTCATGAAAAGCACTTCATCTGTCCTCTTGCACAAGAACCTGTTGTGATCTCTTGGATTGAATGTTTTACCCATGTGACTTGTCCCTTCATTTTCTTCTGGGAATCCTTCTTTCTTTCCTTGTCTTTTCACTACTATATCTTCTAACCTTCCATAGAAAGTAAAAGGAGAATAGAGGCAAAAAAGAAAGAAAACTATTGTGGAATCTTAGGGGAAATAATTTTCATTGCTGAAAGAATATATCAGCATAGATTATGCAAGAATTGCCACAGACTTAGCCATGAACCCAAATGCCATAAAGAGAATGTTGAATAGATATAACTATATGTTTATAAATATGTATATACACATGTGCTTCATATATGTATATTTATACACACACACACACACTTAAAATTTAGACAATCCAGGTTGAACAAACTGATTTTTCTGTCTCTTCTCTTTCTAGGACACTATTGATGATAAACTTGATACCAAGCACTACCCCTATATCTCTACTCGTTCATCAGCTTCTTTCAGTACCACTGCTGTCAGGTATGTAAAAACATTTAAAGGAAAAAGTAGAGAGAAAACTGTGTCCATTCCTAGTGAAATTCCATCTGTATAATCATTCTGTTGTTAAGGTATAAAAAGTGGAATGTCATCTATTTGGAGTATTTTTCCCATGATTTTTTTACTTTGAATAAATAAAGTTAATGAAAATGTAGATTAATTAAATATAGGACATAGTTGGAAAGTTACTATGCATGGTAGTGATATTAAAAAACCACACCAATAAAACATTTCACAATGTGTGTGGGAAAGGTAGTGGATAAAAGCTGGTATTGAAGCCAGACAGACCTTGGTTCAAGTTCTGTTTCTGACAACTATAGACTCTATATCCCTTTGTAAGTGAACCTCAGTGTTTAGGAACTCAGCACCTCAGTGCTTCTCCTAAGACTATATATTGCAGAGAGGGCGCCACCCTGCCTGGGTTGAGAATATCCTTCTCAAGGAGTTCTCTGTATGAAATCATGGGAATGTTTCCTATCTTTATTCTTTCAAGGCTTGTGTCATAGTGACTTCCATTCACTAACTAGTGTTTAGTGCTCAAAACACCTGACTAATGTCAGGTTATGTTCTTGTGACTTTTCAGAGCATTATATGTGTTCTATTCTTCCATGACCTCTTATATGAATGTTCTTTCAATAGTTCTAATGTTTTCCATTTTTATCTATTTGTACATTCAGGATTCTGTTTTCACTTAGCTCTAGAATCTAGCCAAATAGATTTAATATTTAATGATGTCAACATGTAACATTTCCAGATTTTCACTCCTTTGTTATCCTTATCTATTTTGTCTCTTTTGTCTTTTAATTCCTATGTCCCAAAAGTATGTTTGTCTTTCCTGAGAAAAGACAATGGGCCCTGGAAAACCTTGTAGTGGCTATGTTTCTTCACTTTTTTCTGTTATTATGATAGTTTCAGTTGTCTTGAGAAGAATCAATTATGGGTAGACAACCTGTGTCACTGATACTGCAACATAGCTAGCCTCTGACACCTTGTTAGTGCTATCTTATCACTTCCCATCATATACACCTCTTTTTTTCTCTTTTTCTCTGTTTCCCTTGTCTTTGCTTCCTTTACCTCTCATCTTTCTTTACTATTTTCTGTCAGCACCTTGGACCTTCCCATGGCACCTCAAAGCATTACTTACTCTTTCTGATATTATTTGATTTTTTAAAAGGTTTGTGATTTCTATATCAGCCAATCCTGGATTAAAATCTAAGATTCCAACTATGTTAGACTGATTAAAAGCCAAAAACCATAGTTGTGTGATACAAAGAAGGTAGACTAGTGCTGGAGAAAGTGATTTGGATATCTATAGCTGGCCAAGTAGGACATTGGTAAAAGAATGATGGAAAAAACATCAGATTCTAAATAACCATTACTTTCACATGCCTAAGGGTATCAGCAACATCTAGAATTGGGACAAACTATTTGGTATCAAAACCTTTCATTTTTAATGGCTGTATTCTTTTTGCCGGGGGACAGATAATGTTTTATTGAATACAAATATATATATAAAGAATAATGACAGATCAACTCCTGGGAGATAATGTTAATTCTTAAAGCACAAAAGCATGTTATATATTTGTAACTCTGTCTCCTTCAGTAACTGTCTATGTCTATGCATACATGTACAATACATATACACACCTCTCTTTTCTTTCTTATCTAGTGCCCGTTATGGACACTGGCACAAGAACAAGGCTCCTGGTGAGTACAGAACTGGTCCTCGCCTCATCATTTTCATCCTTGGGGGTGTGAGCTTGAATGAGATGCGATGTGCGTATGAAGTGACACAAGCCAATGGAAAGTGGGAGGTGCTAATAGGTAAGTAGGGTAATATTTTCCATTGGGAAGGGGGTATTTCCATAGCAATCTCTGACACCATCCCATGCTTTTGTGTTTCATTCAACCTTTCCTTCTCCAATCTTCCTGTAAAATCTAATTTCTAGAACACAATATATGAAAGATATTTTAAGGAAGGGTGCAAGGGTTCCTTGACTCATTATTCTTCAGTTAAGGGGAAATATCTTATTATATGCAGGCAGTTGTTAAAAATGGGACATGAAGCATTATTGCTTAATTTTGTCAAGGATTTCCCTTTGACTATATCAATATAAATTCGTATGAAGTAAAACAAACTTCTTCCTAACCCATCAGTTTCCAGATCTATTACAGAAAAACATGAGATTGAATTCTTCACCACTGTCCAGTGCTCACTGGTGTTTCCAAAATCAGAAGGGAAAAAAGTTCTTTGCCAAAAAAACCCAAAAAACCTTTCTTCTCTCAGGCTTTCAGGAGCTCTTGTAATCTCCCAGAATTGTTCAGCTGTAGAATTTAAGTTGAAGAAACTCATTTTCTTATCAAAATGGAATGGAATTTTCTCTGGCTTATTGCTCAGTAGTAATCCACTCCATCAGTATATACTCCACTAAAAGTAATACTTTTTTTTACCTCATACCATCCAGCCTATGACTGAGCTCCTTTTAAAAACAACATTCATTAAAATGAAACTTCGGATAGTATTCCAAGTATGTTAGATACAGGAATACTTGTCACATTGGGAGAGGAATTGCATTCAAATCACTCTCTCATTCAGAACTCCTTTACTGTCCATTCATATACGACCTCTCAAGGTAGTTGCTAGATTAGGTTAAGCACTAACCTGAATTAGTATGTAAAGTTTATTTTTCCCAATATGTTTCTACTTTTATTGCCTCTAAGGATAGTTCTGATACTCATGTGAACAGTATGTAACTAAAGAGGAAAGATATATGTTGCATTTCTATACCAGGATAATTGAATTCCCATATTTGCCAGACCTCTAAAGCAAGCAGGCCAGAAGGCAATATCAGTTTTGGAATATCTGATCTGAGATCTGTTAAAAACTGATAGTAATTATTTCTAAGAGTGTCTTGTTCTACTTGATAGAAAAACTCAATTGCTTGATAGTCTTTTAGTATATGTGCTACCGAAGCAAGCACATGCTTGATAGTCTTTTAAAATAGACTATATACCTCCTTGTCCTTTCTAACCCTTCTAAAACTTCATTTGTCTGATCAATTTTTTCTCACTGAAGTTTGCTTTTAGATTGTGTAAATGTTCTCATTGATATGTAATATCTAGTAATAACATGTTTTTGATTCTCTTTTGTAATTGGTGCATGAGTGTCCTTTGAAGATAACCAAATAATGTTCCTTCGGACAGAAGCTGTTTACTGCTGGGCCTTTGTATTAAATCATTTTCCTTGCAATAGAGTCTTATTTGAAGTAATCATTTGGGAATTGAGAGCTTGAGTTTACCAAGTAAATTTCGGGGGAGGCCTAGCATGGACAGCAGAAGGTCCTTTATAAGAGCTCACCTAATAATGCATGCTATATCATTTTCTTAGATATTCTTACCATCTTTGTGTGTCTCTTGCTTTCTTCACACATCATCAGTTGCATAAAATATAGGCCTAAGTTGGCATGTTCCTTTAACATACTTCTGTTCAAGCAGTCAGCTGGCCTCTGTTCTCCCACAGGTTCTACTCACATTCTTACTCCCACCAAATTTCTCATGGACCTGAGACACCCCGACTTCAGGGAGTCCACTAGGGTATCTTTTGAGGATCAGGCTCCAACAATGGAGTGAGAGCCAGAAACAAAGTAAAAGCAGCTTATTAAAGAAAAGAAACTCTTCTATTCTGAAGGGTTTTCTTTGATTATTCCGTCACTCTTTTTCTTTTCTTTTTCCTTTTTAGTTTATTTTTTTATTTGGTTTTCTTTTAAATAGAAAATGCTTGCAGTTCTTAACACCGATTGAAAATGTGTCCAGTGCTGCCTTCACAAACTCCCACTATGAAATTCTCTCTGGGCCCAATCTTGACAACATCCTCACATCTTATTACCTGCTGTTCAGTTTAGAAAACTGAAGTCCACTGATTTTTAATTTGAAAATTAACTGATTTGAATTTCAGCACTCTTAGAGGGAGCTGGAAGTTAAACAGCAACTGAGTTACAATGCCTTAGCCTCCAAGCCCAGGGTGGGTTTATGGGCATTGGGCAAGCCTCTGAGAATCTATGAACTTTTGAGTGTATAGAAATTAATTAATAGAAATTAATATTTAGTTTAGTAAAATAAAGCAGATTAATACAAGGCTGGTGGGTTTATTGAAATTAAAAAAATAAATAATAGAACCTAAGTAGATGGTAGAACTGGTACGTGTAAATTTTTTTTTCTGTGATAGACACTTATCATAATTTTTAAAGACCTGTGACCTGGGGTTATAGCCTCTGTGTACTTTAGTGATGCTGAGTGGTGAATGGAGTAGTTTCTCATTTTATAATGTTCTTCTGGGAAAGTAGTACTTTTCTGAATATTTAATTTCTCAATATTTACTCTATTTTTCTTTTTTTGTCCTATAAATAGTTTTTCAATTGCCTTGAAGATTTAAAGATCTTAGTGTCAGTGTTCTCTTGGCTACATATATATATATGTATACACACACACACACACACACACACACACACTTACAAAAAGTCCTAAGATGAACAATCAATTCTCAGTTGTTTTAAAGTATATTGTTGATTTGGTGATAATCCAAATTCTTTGCTTTTTCTCTCTTTTCCTTAAGCTGGAATATGGAAGAAGTCATATTTGAAACTCAAATATGTCTTATTGTTTAATAGTAGTTGTAATAAAATATTTGGATTGGGGGGGATACTGGGTTTTTTCTCTTTGTTTCAATTGTGTCTACTTTCCCCACTTTTCTTTAACAAAAATAACTGAGTTTTGAATTGAACTTTGTTTCCCAAATCCTAATGGATGAAAGTGTGCAAAAACCACATTTAAGGGTAGAGTCAATATGTAGGGGCTTAGATGTTTATTTGACAATTGGATCTAGGTTATCTCATTTAATACCATTAAGTCTCTCTGCTCCCTCCATTTCCAATCCATATTGAGGTTGCCCCCAACACTATAATCACCCAAAACACTAAGTGAAAAATTATATTCTTAAACCTATATCATGCCACTCAGTCAGTAAAACATTTATTCTGTACCTGCTATCTACCAGGTACTGTGCTAAACAGTGAGAATACAAAGAAAGCCAAAAGATAATCCCTGCTCTTAAGGAGTGAACAGTCTAATAGTGTAGACAACATGCAGACAACTATGTAAGTAAGATCGATTCAGGATAAATTGGAAATAGCTAACAGAGGGAAGGCACTGGATTTAAGGGGAATAGGAAAAGACTTCCTGTGGAAGTTAGGATTTTATTTTGTACTCAAAGGAAGCCAGGGAATCTAGGAGGCAGAGTTGAGGAGGGAAAACATTCCAGGCATGGGAGGTAGCCTAGGGAAATGCCCCAAGTGGGATGAGGGAGTTTCTTGTTCAAGGAACCACAGAGTGGTCAGTGTCACTGGATCATAGATTATGTGAGGGGATGTAAGACTTAAGAAGACTGGAAACGTTGTTGGGGAGGACAGGTTATGAAGGGCTTTGAAAGCCATATAAAGAATTTCATATTTGACTTGGAGTGATTGGGAATCTTTGAAGTTTATTGATGAGGGAGGGGAAGGGGACATTAGCTTTGGAAAGATTAGCTAAACAGCTGAATGGAAGCTGAATTGGAGTTGGCGAACTTGAAGCAAACAGACATCCTCCTTCCCCTTCCCCCCCAAGAAAACTCTTGCAATAATTCAGACTTGAGGTAATGAAGGCTGTACTAGAATGGTGGCAGTGTCACTGTAGAAAAGGAAGCTCATTCAGGAGACATTGCAAAGCTAAAAACTATAGGCCTTGGCAAGTGAGAGGAGCTGGGGGAGAGGTGAGAGAATGTGGTTAGAGAGTGAGTTTAAATAAAGAATGCTAAAACAATGATTCTGTGTTGTTCAGTCATGTTCCCATTTGGGGGTTTTCTTAACAAAGATACAATAAGCCATGTTAGCTTCTGCAGGTCACTTTATAGATGAGGAAATTGAGGCAAACAGGGTCAAGTAACTTGTGAATTTCTGAGGCTAGATTTGAGCTCCCAAAGATGAGTCTTCCTGACTCCAGGTCTGGCCCCCTATCCATCATACCACCCACATGCCCTGTATTATTTTTTTAAAGATTAAAAATATTTCCTTTGTTCTCTAGCCACATGAAAAATCCAATTACATGGAACTGTTCTTCTCTCACTCTCATCTTCCTCTCAGTGGGGGTCAAGGGTCTAGCTCTGGCTTGAATGATCCTCAGGTAAACCATTTCACTTCTGGGCCTTCAAGGCTTCACTCTGAGATGAGAGTTAAATTCAGCAACCTCTGAAGTTCATCCCAACTTTTAAGTCTGCAATCTTGTGACTGTGGGGATTGAGCTATTAAGGCTGGAAGCTTAAGTAGCCATAGCAAGCCATAAAACAACCCCCAACCTTGAAATAGTGAGTGTAAAGAGTAGTGGTCTGGAAATTAGGAAATGTGGAGGCTGTATTTGTTTCTGTCACTGACCTTATAGTGCCTTCTTAGGCAAGACAGTGTATCACCTGGCCTTACTGCCTTTGTCTGTAAAATGAAGAGGCCAGGCTAAATGACTTCTGAGGTGCTTCCCAATTTTAATCCCATTAAACCCTAACATTCTGTAATTCTTTGTCAAACTAAAATAGAAAATAGAAAATAAGGCCACTACCATCAATTAGATAGATAGAAACTATCTATTAACATTGTCTCTGTTTTATTATATTTTTCTTTATTTTTTCCAAATATATCCCAGTTATATTGTAATCTAATTCAGCTGGTACTCAGGATTGTTGTGGTCCAAGGGCCCTAGGTGTTGGACTTTTCTGCTGTAATTCAGTTTCCTTTCATTCATTCATGTAGTTATATAGACCTGACATTTTTCATAAAATTCCACTTAAAATGTATTACTTTTCAGTGAATTTCAGATAATAGTTCTCTCAGTTAGATCACATTAGAAGAGTATTACAAATATGTTTATCTCTATTGTATCTCTGAGCTGTTCAGAAGTGGTGTGGTTTTTAAGATAGAGGTTGGCTTCCAATTCTCATCATTCTATTACTCAATTTTCCTAAGTTTGACAGGATTCTGAGACCACAGACAGTGTGAAAATAGATTATCATGATCCTGAAAAACAGGGATGGTTATGTTATTGGTTCATGGGTAATTGTCTTAATTTTCTTTCCTCTAATAGGCTTGAAAATGGGAGCAGTTATTTTAAGCTTAAAATATAGACATACATTGATGAGTTCTTAATCAGGGATATATAGTATGCAGATGGCAAGTAGGTGGATAGCATTTGCTGTAAGTTATATTTTAAGATTTTGGGGGTGGTGGGTGTTAGAACTGTTCTTTATAGCTATGGTGAATAATTTGTAGGATTAAAGCAATTCTTCTCAGAGTTTCCAAATTTTTAAGATTTGAATTTTGGAAGATAGGCACAAGGAGTAAAAATTCATTGATTCTGATAGCGATTTATTAGGATTTCTCTTGGGACATATAATTTTCTGTCTTAGAAGGAACTTTTCATTTGCTGAGTGGATCTTTTTTTTTTTTTTTTTTTTTTTTTTTTTTTTTTTTTTTTTGCTAAACAGTCTGCAGAAATCTATAGCTGTCACCAGAGCACCTGAGAAAATTTTGTATTTTCTGCTTCTAAAATGATTTGGGAGGTTGTGTGTATTTTTTTAGGAACATTACAGAGAAAGCATATTGCCATGAACTTTTTTGGGGCGAGGCAGTTGGGGTTAAATGACTCACCCAAGGTCACAAGCTAGGAATTGTCTGAGGCTGGTTTTGAACTCAGATTCTCCTGATTTCAGGGCCAGTGACCTTATCTACTGTGCCATCTACCTGCTTTATTGACCCTGATTGGGTAAGGAAAATAGTTGTAATCTGATATGCCTCTTTCTTGTGTTGGTTGTCCTAGTGACCAAAAATTAGACTAAAACTTAATTTGCCTTTTTTTCTCCTCCTAAATTTTAGTTATTAAAAATATTTAGAAGTAGAAAAGATAAAGTTTATAATAAATTACTATGAAGCCATAATCCAGGCAGGCATTGTTTGTAAGTTCTTGAGTCAGAGTATCAATTATCTTTTGTTTCTTTTCCTTGTTGTTCTGTACTAGAGCTAATTTAGCCTTTGTGTTAATGAGAGAGTCAACTTGGATATTTGAACCCATAAGTAATGGCCCAGCCTCATTTCATTTCCACATCTTATCATATAGTTTGACAAGTCAAAAAAAAAAAAAAAAGATTTGATTTGATCCTGTACTCTGTGTAACTACATTGAATCTATAAGTGATGGCCTAGCCTCATTTCATTTCCACTGAATATCTTTCTAGATAGTTTGACAAGTCAAAAAAAATTTTTTTGATTTGATCCTCTACTCTATAACTTCATCATGAAGAGCTTACTGCTTGATGAAAAGGCTAAGAGATGATTAGAAGCAAAATTAAGAGAATTGGGGGGGGGGTCTGGATAATCTCAAAAGCATCCTCATTAAATTGTCATTTTGGGAAATACTGTATTTTTCATTGGGTTTGTGTGTATATTTTAAAAATGATTTTATAATATATCTATCCTTATGATAAGGTTATTATTATTAATTTTTTCAAGTTTTTTTCAGTGAAAGTCAAATAGGAGCCTGAAATCTGAATTCAGGAGCTACCATTTACAAATACTTTGCCCAGGTCTAGAATGAATATATTAAGCTTACTGCCCAGAGAAGAACAGTTGAAAACTAGAATTTTGTGGGTGTTGCACTTATTCCTCAAACCTTTAGAACAGTTAAAGACATTTGGATTTGTTTCAGGACATAAATAGAATGAATTTGGTGGGTGTAGACCTAGTTTTTGTTTATCTCTGTCCTCATCCCAGTGTCTTCAAATTACTTAAGATAAAAGTTAACCTCAAATCAGGAGAGTGACTTTAGTGTTTGAACTGTAGCATCAGGAATCATAAAACCTGACTTAAAATCAACTCTGCTTAAATAGCATTTCCTTAGGCTTCAGTTTCCTCAGTCTATAAAAAAGAGTTAATATTTGTAAAACTTACCTCACAGGAATGTTGTGAGTATCAAATAGGATGATGTTTACAGTATTGTATAAGCCATAAGTCAGTATATAAATAAGAGTTAATTACAGTATTATAGAGGAGCATTAGCAAGGTCACTTCTGATTCTGAATTAGAATTAGAATGGCATAGGGGAATTAAGAGACAAAAGATCACATAGATCAAGACCTTAAATATCTAAGTTTTTCAGCAAATCAGATATTTGCAAAGATGTATTTAATAATTTATTTGACTAGAGCTTAATGCTGCTAACTCAATGGGCTACCCTATGGGTCATTAACAGTCTCAATTATAAACTTGGAGTATAAAACAAAATAGAATTGTTCATAATGTTTTTGAGTAATGAGTACCTAAGTATTACCAACAAAAAGTATTAAACCCAATCCAACTTAGGAGTTTCAAAACTAATTACTAGATGACTTAGATTGATTTGAATGAATTGGTAAAGAAAGAATTGGTTAAAGGAATTTTATATATCTGACTTATTTCTGTATTTCAAACAGGCTCCTCCTGGTTTTAGCCATTTAAGTTTTAGCCAAAGATAGTTAAGAGTAGGAGCTCTAGCTAGGCAAGGGGATTCACTACATAATCACTTCTGGTCAACAACCAGTACCAGAAAAATCTTAATTTAGGAACCCCTAGCTTTTGTATTTATGATGAAGCAGCTGTAGAGAAAACTAGGTGGAAAGATTTCCTGCTCTGTTTCAGTGAAAAAGTCCTTGTAGATTGTTTTCTTTCTGCAGTAAAGTGCTTCCTTAATGAAAACAATTGTGGAATCATTCACATTCACAACTTTAAAAAAAAAAAAGTACATTGACGGCTTTGGGTTGACTAAAATGAAGTCATGCCTGTTAAGCACTTTACACTTTAAGTGTCATAAATGTCAGTTACTATTTTTAGTCTCAGATCTGCCACTAGTATGTAACCTTGGATAAGTCACTTAAACACTGCTTCTCACTTTCTCTATTTGTAAAATAAGGATCACAATAGCTGTCTTTCCATCTCTCTCGGGCATGTTAAGGGGATCATAGGATCATAGATATGAAAGCATTTTGGAAGAAGGAGCCCTCTAAAAATATCCAGTAGCATTTCTGAAATTGGTGTCTTCAGTTTGCGTTATCCCAGATTTGTAGATCAGTGAGTTAGTGTTAGTTCAGTGTCTTGAGCAGAGCATTTTTTTCAGTCAATGTTGGAAGTAGCAAGAATTGATAGAGGAAAAAACCTGACTACCTAGAATAGTGTACCACAAGCTAGAAGAGGCTTCTATTGAGAATGGGTCATGCAGGATTTCTCCTTCTCTGCCTTTTCCCATTTCCAATATGTCCCTCCTTCTGTCAGCCCCCTCCTTGTGCCAGTCCCTAGACTAGCCAAGGAGGCAGGAGCTAGCTAGTTGGAGGCACTTCTGCTCTATCAACAGTTGCAGGACCACTCTCTGAGTGTCAGAAAAAGGCATAAGGACCCAGGATCCTGCTAAATAACTCATCTGCCAATTTTGGGGATTAAATCTGGCTTCCAGTAGCTTTCTCTCCCTCCTTACACCTATGATTGCCCTCTTTCCTTTCCCCATGTCTCTTGGGAGGCACATTTTCAAGTACGGACAGCTTTTATTTCCTTCTCTCCCACCCAGGATATCTTTCTTTGAAGCCCACTGCTGCATGCATGCAGTCCTCATGCTCCACACACCACTCTGCTGCTCGCAATCACTCCTCTTCTGTTTGGTCCATGTCCAAACCACACAATCCATGCATCTTTTTTTAACTTCACTTAGATCTCTCTTTCTCTCTCTCTCTCTCTCTCTCTCTCTCTCTCTCTCTCTCTCTCTCTCTCTCTCTCTCTCTTAAAAAAGGCCTTCATTTTTTAATTTTTTTTTTTTTGCAGTAGAAGTATAAATAATTCCATTAGGCTTAAATTTTTGCAAGCATTTCCAATCTCTAACAATGCGCGATATCTTCAAGGTAAGACCTCAGGTACTCAAGCTCCCCTCCCCTGCACACCTGAGGTCCCACCAACAATTTCCTGGTGGCACCTATTATTTGGATCTCAGAGAGTGCTCGTCCCCTCCCAGGTCCTTGAACTTGTCAGCTTCTTCCCCCACCCTATCACTAGCATTCTTCCCCATGTAGTATTTGGTATTTCTTCAACAACAACCAAAAACTATATAAAGCCCTCCATTCTGACTTCACTGTGGTAATCAAAAGAGGAATTGCCATAGAGTCAGTGTTTCACAGAGTCAAAGACAGCATATGTTGAGCACCTTAATTGGAAACAAGCTTTGCTCCTGGGTGTGGTCCCAATTTCTGCCTGAACTAAGGAGTTCATTCTTTCTCCCACAAAAGCCTCCCAAAAATATTTTGACGCTGTCCCTAACCCAGACCCTTCCAAACCTTTATTTCATCAAGACCAGGGTGGGGGTGGGGGTGGAAAATCTGCCTGTGCCCCTTATGTAGCAGGTCCAGGTAGCTATAACTGAAGAACAGAAAGCTGTTTGAAGGCTGGTGTCTTCCTTAGAGGACTCACTTTGTTTTTCTTTTAATCTGCCTTCCCTAGGAGCCACGCACATCCTCACCCCACAGAAACTGCTGGATACGCTGAAGAAACTGAATAAAACAGATGAAGAAATCACCAGTTAAAATAACCAAACAACCCCTTCCAAAAAGTGAATAATCTCTATGGCTCTTGGCAGCTTCCTACGGCTGGTCTTAGATGTTACTTTGCAGTACCCGTTCTCATTTTCCATCAATCCCCACTGCACGCCCTGGCTTTCCCTTTTTGGTCTTGTGTTTGATGAAGTCTTCTTCTTGTTTAAAACAAAGGGAAATAATGCATTGTGTCTTTATAAAAGAGAGCAGAATTTATTTGCATCTTTTAAAAAAATTCATTTTCAAGTGATGCACTGCTAATGAGATTTTCAGATTGTGATGACTGGACACCTCCTCTCTCTTCCTCCCTCCATTATGTATGGCATTGTGACCTTATTCCCACCCCAGTGCAACATGAATGCTCTCTGCTTAAAAACAGATAGGTAGAAATTTGGTTTTTAAATGTCCTTTTTTTTCCCCCAGGGTTGGGGGTGGATGCAGGTAGAATTGTTGCCATTCTTGTTGGGCATTTTTTCTCACTGTAGAGTTTTCTGTGTTCTTGGAATATGTTAAAATGCAGATTGGTACCTTGTCCTTTTTCCACTCTCCATTCCTCATTGTTTCTTTTGATCCAGATGTACTTGAAAATAGAGATCAGGTGACATCTGTTTGGTCTTGTGGAGAATATAACCTTCCACTTTACTCAGCACCTGATGTCTCCCAGGGGTACAGCTACAGTTCCAGGGTAGGGCTGTCCAAGGCTGGAGCACCAGAGAGTTATCACTTCCTTTTTCCAAGGGGAAGATGACCTTGGTGCTACCACACCTATCCTTTGAAACCCTGCACTATTTAGACAGTGCTTTGTAAATTCAAGGAAAGGATGTGGTTCTCATTGACACTTCATATTTATTCAAAAAGAAAAACTGTGTTCTTCGAATTATACATTTGTTAGTCAACCGAACCAAAACCATAGTCTTATTTAATCTTCTTAGGAGTTCAAAATGATGTGGACCCCAAATTCCCTTATCTAGGCATACCTGCAAATGATAACTACCTAATTCTTACTAGGTCAAACTTGGAGAAAATAATTCCACAAAGAAGGATCCTTGAGTCCCAAGATTTAAATATATTCACTTATCTGAAGAACAGGGACATCAGATAAATTATTGATGTAGGTTCTGTCTGTAGCCCCTATGCCTGGTGAACCAAATCCCTTTCCGGATATTCTCAGTTTCATATACAATAATTGATTTTCCATAGTGTGAGTTCAGATGACATCATGCTTTTGAGAATTTTAAAAATGCAGATAAGGCCATTTCCACCTTGCATTAAGCTTAAATCTGAAACAAAAGGCACTCTTACCATTAGTCTGGAGGCTCTGTGCCGCTTTGCATTCATCCCTGCCTCGTGCACACTATCCGTTTCTGCCATATTGTCCGGTAGTGAAATGTTCTGGCAGTGGGAGTCCCCTGGTTCCCCAGGCCCAGCAATCCCTCACCCTTTCATCCCAGCCGATTGTGTGTATATTACTTAATGTGTCTTGTGATGTTGTTGCAAGCTTGATGTATGGTAGCTTAATTGCAAGCCTTCTTCCTTTCCTTTCAGATGACTTTCTTCTCTCCCTCTTAGATGCATTATGGTGTTTTCTTATCTTAAGGCATTGAAACCTTCCCTTTGCACTGAGAAAATTAACTCTGTCCCTTCTTCGTTTTCAGATTTGTCTCTTCCATCCCTCCTTTCCCTTTTTGAAGCTGTTTTTTCCCCTTTAGGGCAAAAGCTATAAACATTTGCACTGATTTTTTTTTTAAGCTTTGATTGCCCTTGGTTTTATTTCTCTTTCTTCGAAATAGCCGTGTACATGCTTTGGAATCTTGTTTTAGACATTGTTTTTCTTTTCTCTGTTGGTTATTTATATGAAAATAATTTATCAAAAGGAAAACTTAAAAAAAAAAAGCTAGTCTGTCTTGAAACTTGTTTACCTCGAATTTATTGGAATCTCAATGTTTGAAAGTGTTGAAGCACAAACATGTATCATCTCTATATCTGTTCTTCTGTACTAAAGCACTCAAGTCTATGAAATAAATAAGCTCCTATTCATGGCGCACGGAAGTGACTCCTGGTTTTATTTGACTTTTGGAATAGAAATGGGCAGGTTTCTTTTCTATTGCTGCCTTGAGTGGAGGAAATTGTTATACTGGGACATATACCAGTATTCTCTTCCTCTTTTCAAGAATGGAGTTGTTTATCATACTTTACTTTTAGTAAATCTCTCTAAGCTCACTCCATAAGATTAGTCATAAGATCTGCAATATCAGCCGAGCCCTTTACATAAACTATTTTTTTTTATTTTGTTAAAAAATAAATTTCTATTAAGCATAAAATGGTTGGTTACATCCATAGTACACATGATACTGTCTTCTAATTTTCTAGGGAAATATTTATGGAATACATTAATAACTTTTATTTTGGTATCCAAAATCCCTATTTAAGCAATTGATCTATAAAACAATTTGTAGGTTATTTCTAGCTTCAAATTTCTATTATACTTTCTTTTTTTTAAAATAACTTTTTATTGACAGAACCCATGCCAGGGTAATTTTTTACAGCATTATCCCTTGCACTCACTTCCATTCTAATTTTTCCCCTCCCTCCCTCCACCCCCACCCCCAGATGGCAAGCAGTCCTTTACATGTTAAATAAGTTATAGTATATCCTAGATACAATGTATGTGTGCAGAACCAAACAGTTCTTTTGTTGCACAGGAAGAATTGGATTCAGAAGGTAAAAATAACCTGAGAAGAAAAACAAAAATGCAAGCAGTTTATATTCATTTCCCAGTGTTCTTTCTTTGGGTGTAGCTGCTTCTGTTCATCCTTGATCAATTGAAACTGAATAAGCTCTCTTTATCGAAGAGATCCACTTCCATCAGAATGCATCCTCAAACAGTATCATTGTTGAGGTATATAATGATCTCCTGGTTCTACTCATTTCATTTAGCATCAGTTCATGTAAATCTCACCAGTCCTCTCTGTATTCATCCTGCTGGTCATTTCTTACAGAACAATAATATTCCATAACGTTCATATACAATTTACTCAACCATTCTCCAATTAATGGGCATCCATTCATTTTCCAGCTTCTAGCCAATACAAACAGGGCTGCCTACATAAACTATTATGTCCCTTGTATAGAATGCTTCAAGTTTTGTTGACCACATACTATGAAGCAGGAACCTTTATAAACATTTTCAAAGTAAAGATTCATGCCATAATAGTGTCTTCATGAGGTCTGATCACATTACAAGTTAACATGGCCTATCTCATCTTCCTCTATTCTCACACCTATGTTATCTCAAGTTATAAAATGATTTGTAACAAACCTTTTTAAAACTAGAATCTGTTTGATTTATATCCAATCTTTTAGGTTCTTTTTGATTTAAATTTGTTTTCTTGCCTTTTAAGGCTTTGGGCTAGGGTTTCAAGTGGTTTAAGTAGTCTGTTTACTGAAAAGTAGAATTCAGTTTAAGAGTTTGAGAAGCCCTTTATTTATTCCCAATTATTTTTCATGGGCCTTTATTTTTCTTTTCCTAATTATTTTCCCCTTTTTCTTCCCCACAGCACCTATCTCAAGACTATATAAAATAAGTTATCAATAAATGCTTAAATAAAGCACAGAGAAATTTGTTGGACATTATACAACTTAAACTTAATCAGGTTGAAGTTTCTCAAAAACATTTGGTTCTACTACCAGAAGTTGAGATTTGCAGATCACAGTGATGGCTTTGAGTTGATAAAATGAATTGATATGTACCAGAATCTCTATGCCCATTCTGATCATACACGAGAAAGGAAAAGGAGAACCAGGACAAAAATATATCTGTACTTAGGCTTGGGATTTTATTTTAGATTATTTCTTTCTTGCTTATTTGCTCCCCATACCATACTCCTGCCATTCTCTCCAAATAGATCATGGATTACATCTCTAACCTCCTGGTTCTCTGCCAACAAGTACCCAGTGCAGTATTGGACCTGAGATAGATGTCCCAGAAGTATTTGTAGAAAGAAGTCAGGCCCTTCAAATAAATGGCATAACAATCATTCGGTTAACAAAATCAGATGTGTTAGGACCAAGCTTATGATGACTTATGCCATTTCAGGAACTGGACCCCAGAATTCATAGAAGTATGAGTTACGTGTAACATAACAATGGGTTCTGATGGTTCTCTGGTACCCTACAGAATCCTCTTTTCACCTTCTGTGACTATGGAAATATGTGAACATAGCAAGGTTGTCTTATTGAGGCAGATCAGGTGATTATGGTATTATTGCTTCTCCCAGAGGTTCCTTTTCAAAAGGGATCTCTTCTCCCATTTTCTACCAGTGTCTGCCTTAAGACTCCAGAAATCTGAGTGTGCATTGCTCTAACTTTCTTCTCTGATTTACTTTTTTTTTAAATTTAATTTTATTTAATAATAACTTTGTATTGACAGAATCCATGCCAGGATAATTTTTACACAGCATTATCCCTTGCAATCACTTATGTTTCGTTTTTTCCCCTCCCTCCCTCCTCCCCCCCCCAAGATGGCAAGCAGTCCTATATATGTTAAATATGTTGCAGTATATCCTAGATAAAATACACATTTGCAGAACCGAACAGTTCTCCCGCTGCACAGGGAGAATTGGATTCAGAAGGTAAAAATAATTCAGGAAGAAAATCAAAAATCAAATAGTTCACATTCATTTCCCAGTATTCCTTCTTTGGGTGTAGCTGTTTCTGTCCATCATTTATCCAATGAAACTCAGTTAAGTCTCTTTGTCAGAGAAATCCACTTCCATCAGAATACATCCTCATACAATATCGTTGTCGAAGTATATAATGATCTCCTGGTTCTGCTCATCTCACTTAGCATCAGTCCATGTAAGTCTCTCCAAGCCTCTCTGTATTCATCCTGCTGGTCATTCCTTACAGAGCAATAATATTCCATAACATTCATATACCACAATTTACCCAGCCATTCTCCAATTGATGGGCATCCATTCATTTTCCAGTTTCTAGCCACTACAAACAGGGCTGCTACAAACATTTTGGCACATACAGGTCCCTTTCCCTTTTTTAGTATCTCTTTGGGGTATAAGCCCAATAGAAACACTGCTGGATCAAAGGGTATGCACAGTTTGATAACTTTTTGGGCATAATTCCAGATTGTTCTCCAGAATGGCTGGATTCGTTCACAACTCCACCAACAATGCATCAGTGTCCCCGTTTTCCCGCATCCCCTCCAACATTCATCATTATTTTTTCCTGTCATCTTAGCCAATCTGACAGGTGTGTAGTGATATCTCTTCTCTGACTTACTTTAACTTTAATTTTAATTTCTCTTCCTATCAGGAGAAGGGCCTGTAGTCTACCAGAAAACAGATCCGTCTTTGGGTCACACAAAGCTTTTAGCCCACATACTACTGGTTTTAAGGAAGTTAATAATTACATTTGTCTACACACTGTATTCTCAGTGACTACAAAGTATCTTCTATACAGTAAATGTCCAATAAATGTTTGCTGAATTACACCAGATATTTAACCTCCTCAGTGCAAAAACACTGCTAGCACTGAGGAAGATTTGAGGTTTAAACGAGACATAGCTTAGTCTCTCAGGGAGCTTACAATTGAATAGAGAGAGATTAATTGGACCAATTTACAAAGATTTTGGGAAATTATGCCAGAAAAAACCCCACTAAAATAAATGCTTCCATGTCTATTCTCCATTAGATTAAATAGAATCCGTTACTGTTGCCTTTAAAAAAAAGTAACCATACATCAGTGCAAGTAAGTTTATATGTTTAAGATGACAGCTCATTTTCTCTTTGAATGTGAATCTTAAACCTGATGGAGACTGTTGCAAAGGAAGTTGCATCCTTCCACCCTTTGGGGATTCTATCAGCCACAGCATTTGGCTCTATCAAAGTGGGGACCGGAGTTGATTATCTTTGAAGTGGTAGCCTCGACTAACTTTAATATTTTTCAAGTATGTAGTAACCACTCTAAATGATAAAACATATTGGGGATTTTTAATTTAAATAATGTTTTCGAATTTCAGCATTGAAAGGGACACCAGAAGTCACCTCCTCTAACCTTTAGTCCAATCCAACATTACCTTGTATATCTTCTCTGACAAGGTGCTTACCTGCTTGAAATGCTGGTCTCTATTGCTGGACAGTCCTAATTGTTAGAAAGTTCTGTCTTATTTTTAAAACTAGATCTGTTCCTCATTATTGCTCATCTTAATCTGCACTCTGAATTAATTCAAAATGTGTCTAGTCTGGGAAACAAAGTTTATGCACCTAAAATCAAGGTTTTAGTCCCAGTTCTTTTGAATGATTTTGAACAACTCACTTCTACTCTGGGCTTCAACTTCATCTATAAAATGGGCAACTTAACTCTTTTTGTATCATGAACCCCCCTTTGGCAGACTGCTGAAACTGATGTCCCATTCTCAGGATAATGGTTTTAAACACATAAAATAAAAGGATTACAAAGAAAATGAATTATATTGAAGTAATTTTTTTTCCCCTGAGGCAATTGGGGTTAAGTGACTTGCCCAGCATCACACAGCTATGAAGTATTAAATGTCTGAGGTTAAATTTGAACTCAGGCCCTCCTGACTTCAGGGCCAGCACTTTATCCACTGCTCCACCTAGCTGCACCCTATATAATTTTTCTCATCCAAATTCATAGACTCCATGAAATCTCTCAATTAGAGTTTGAGATTCCAGATTAAGAATCTCTGGACTAAATGGTCTCACAAAGTATTCCTTCTAGTGTAAGTTCCCAAATCCTTATAGTCTATGTCCCAGTTATCTGCTAAATTCCAAATTAGTAATACTGTGTGGGATGGCAACGTAACCCCTGACTCAAAATGACTACTCAGAGATTTCTCAAAGTGAAGATTAGAAATTTTATTAGAATCTCTGGAGAAGCAGGCGGTCCATTCCCAGAGTTCACAGCGATTAAATAGGAACTCATAAATCCCCTCTTTCCTTATCCGGTTAATTTTCACGGCTGCTCAATGCTTGCTCATTTGGAAGTAGCAAAGGTTTGCTAAATTCTAGTCAAGCCGATTCAGTTGACTTGTTAGCAGGTGTGTTTGCTTAAGTTTATGGTGGTCAGTTTGTTACATAGTTTGCAAATGCTTGTTTGAGTTCATATGAGCACTCTGTTGTACAATTCCATTTTTTCCATGAGCCCTTCATAAATTAAAATTTAGGCTATAAATTCAACCTACCTTAGTTAATGATTTTATTGAGAAACCACATAATCCCTCACAATTCCCCATTTTCTTTTTATCAGTGTGGTTTCTCACTAATTGGAAGTTTCCTGTTCAAACATCTGCAACATATCCTCACATTCTTTTTCTATTTCTAAGTCATCTTCACCTTTAGGGCATTACCTCTCAGTGGTGAGTATGGGTTCCCAACCCTTATCTTTTAGTATCATTAATCTACTTCCTTCAGTGGCTTTGGTTTCTAGTGTGATCATATTGACCATAGATTTTCAAACAATATTAATGATTAATTATATCACACATGGTAGACATACTGGCAACAATATCACCCCACTAATAGTTATTAATCCAAACCATAAAACTTGTTTCCACAAGCTTCCTTCAAACCAAAACCACCAAGATATGTTAAATGGGGAATTCCACATCTGTACAGGGGCATAGGCAAGCTTCCTGATGCTCCTAGTGACTTCTTTTACCACCTGTCCATTATCGTTGATCTACATACAACAAGTGGATAGATTTAGTTTCCCACAGACTCCCCCACTTCCTCTGCTAATAAGTAATCCAAGACTAACCCATGATGTAAGACTGCTTCCCTTGTTTGGGTAGCTTGGTCAGCCAACGAATCTAAGGCCTTTGCAGTCTGATTGGTGACAATTTCTACGACTGCTTGGAGCCAAATTAGTCTGTTCTATATATATATATATATAAAATCTCCATAAAATTGATACTCAGACACTTACATGACCAGCAATGGCCTGGGATGCAATGAATGACCTAGTCATCTTTCCTGTCTGATCAAACTCTAATTGCTCCACAGTACCCGTTTCAACTGCCTCTGTGGCCACTGGAACAAATTGTTTTCATCAGACCGTTCCCCTTTAAAACTACATTCAACTATGTCAGACTCAGATCTATTTACAGCATTCCAGAAGGAGGAGAAATAGGCAGACCAGGTTGAATTTCTCCAGGCCCACCTATATCAAGGTCGAACTAAAATCCCCTTTACTCTACGCCTCATATATTCTGCTACTTGCCAGAGCCCACACGGATAGCCATTTTTATCACCTGACTGCAGAACGATCTATCTCACATTGGTTTGGTGGCCAATTTAATTACGGCATGGTGGGAATTGGCAATAATCTGACTCCCATCCAAAGTTAGTACGGGGCGCCACACACCATTCCCACATAGGACATGGGTCTTATTCCACCTATTTTTATACTGCATACAATTAAGTTGGGTCATTTTAACCTCCACAGAGTAAGTCCAGTCACACTATTTCCTAGCCACTTCCCTTTTCCAGTTTGATTCAGACAGTATCTATCAGGGACTGATTCAGTTAGTGACCACTGATGCTTCTCTTGTTCCAACCAAAATCTAGTCCCGTTATGTACATCTAACTTTTTGTCTAAGAGCCAGGCTGGACTCAATGCCACAGCTACCCAAGGCCATTGATCAAACTGTTGGGGGCCTCCACAGATCCAGCAATTTCTGATATAGAAAGTATCAGTGATCAAATGTATCAAACTTTGAAAATTGTTCTCTTTCCCCAACAGAAGGTTGGTGACGGGAGCTGTAAAAGTGAATGAGATCTTAAATAAGATATTAGCAAAAAGACTACAGAAAATCATCCCTAGGATAATACACCACGATCAAGTAGGATTTATACCAGGAATGGAGGGCTGGTTCAATATTAGGAAAACTATCAGTATAATTGGCCATATTAATAATCAAATTAACAAAAACCATGTGATCATCTCAATAGATGCAGAAAAAGCATTTGATAAAATCCAACATCCATTCCTATTAAAAACTCTTGAGAGCATAGGAATAAATGGACTTTTCCTTAAAATAATCAGTAGCATCTATTTAAAACCAGCAGTAAGCATCATATGTAACGGGGACAAACTGCAACCATTCCCAATAAGATCAGGAGTGAAACAAGGTTGCCCACTATCACGGTTACTATTTAATATTGTATTAGAAATGCTAGCTTTGACAATAAGAGTTGAGAAAGAGATTAAAGGAATAAGAATAGGCAATATGGAAACCAAATTATCACTCTTTGCTGACGATATGATGGTATACTTAGAGAACCCCAGAGACTCTACTAAAAAGTTATTAGAAACAATCCACACCTTCAGCAAAGTTGCAGGATACAAAATAAACCCACATAAGTCATCAGCATTCTTATATATCACTAACAAAACCCAACAGTTAGAGTTACAAAAAGAAATTCTATTTAAAGTAACTACTGATTGTATAAAATATTTAGGAATCTATCTGCCAAGGGAAAATCAGAAACTTTATGAGCAAAACTACAAAACACTTTCCACACAAATTAAGTCTGATCTAACCAACTGGAAAAATATTAAATGCTCTTGGATTGGGCAAGCAAATACAATAAAGATGACAATACTACCTAAACTAATCTATTTATTTAGTGCTATACCAATCAGACTCCCAAAAAACTACTTTGATGACCTAGAAAAAATAACAACAAAGTTCATATGGAAAAACAAAAAGTCAAGGATTTCAAGGGAATTAATGAAAAAAAAATCAAATGAAGGTGGCCTAGCTGTACCAGATCTAAAATTATATTATAAAGCAGCAGTTACTAAAACCATCTGGTATTGGCTAAGAAATAGACTAGTTGATCAATGGAATAGGTTAGGGTCAAAGGACAAAACAGCCAATAACTTTAATAGTATAGTGTTTGACAAACCCAAAGACCCCAGTTTTTGGGATAAGAATGCATTATTTGACAAAAATTGCTGGGAAAATTGGAAATTAATATGGCAGAAATTAGGCATTGACCCACACTTAACACCGTACACCAAGATAAGGTCAAAATGTGTCATGACCTAGGCATAAAGAATGAGATTATAAATAAATTGGAAGAGCATAGGATAGTTTACCTCTCAGACCTGTGGAAGAAGGGAGGAATTTATGACCAAAGAAGAACTAGAGATCATTATTGACCACAAAATAGAAAATGTTGATTATATCAAATTGAAAAGTTTTTGTACAAACAAAACAAATGCAGACAAGATTAGAAGGGAAACAATAAAAGGAAAACATTTTTACAGTCAAAGGTTCTGATAAAGGCCTCATTTCCAAAATATATAGAGAATTGATTCTAATTTATAAGAAATCAAACCATTCTCCAATTGATAAATGGTCAAAGGATATGAACAGACAATTCTCAGGTGAAGAAATTGAAACTATTTATAGACATATGAAAACATGCTCCAAATCATTATTAATCAGAGAAATGCAAATTAAGACAACTCTGAGATACCACTACACACCTGTCAGATTGGCTAGAGTAACAGGGAAAGATAATGTGGAATATTGGAGGGGATGTGGGAAAACAGGAACACTGATACATTGTTGGTGGAATTGTGAACACATCCAGCCATTCTGGAGAGCAATTTGGAACTATCCTCAAAAAGTTATCAAACTGTGCATATCCTTTGATCCAGCAGTGTTTCTACTGGGCTTATACTCCAAAGAGATACTAAAGAAGGGAAAGGGACCTGTATGTGCCAAAATGTTTATGGCACCCCTGTTTGTAGTGGCTAGAAGCTGGAAAATGAATGGATGCCCATCAATTGGAGAATGGTTGAGCAAATTGTGGTATATGAACATTATGGAATATTATTGTTCTGTAAGGAATGACCAGCAGGATGAATACAGAGAGAACTGGCGAGACTTACATGAACTGATGCTGAGTGAAATGAGCAGAACCAGGAGATCATTATATACCTCAACAACGATACTGTTTGAGGATATATTCTGATGGAAGTGGATCTCTTCGATAAATAGAGCTAATTCAGTTCCATTTGATCAATGATGGACAGAATCAGCTACACCCAGAGGAAGAACACTGGGAAATGAATATAAACTGCTTGCATTTTTGTTTTTCTTCCTGGGTTATTTATACCTTCTGAATCCAATTCTCCCTGTGCAACAAGAGAACTGTTTGGTTCTGCACACATATATTGTATCTAGGATATACTGTAACTTATTCAACATGTAAAGCACTGCTTGCCGTCTGGGGGAGGGAGTGGAGGGAGGGAAGAGAAAATTGGAACAGAAGTGAGTGCAAGGGATAATGCTGTAAAAAAATTACCCTGGCATGGGTTCTGTCAATAAAAAGTTATTTAAAGAATAAAAAAAAAAGTGAATGAGAAACAGTATCAAACACGGGAATACAATGCACAATCCCTGACACCTCAGTTTGGTATTGAGGTTCTGAGGGGACTGTCTTATCCCTGAGGCATAATAGGATAGTCCAGCAGAATATTTTGTCTAAAGCAAATAGGAAAATTCCCAAAGTGATTCCCCAAATCAAGAAACACAATTCAATCCATTCCCTCCTGAAGTTAGTGAATCCTTGTTTTTAAATGTAATTTCACTTCATCTACAATCTATTCTTTTGGAGAATCCACAGGTCCTTTGACTTGAGTTAATGAGTCCAACCATGTTCCTGGGTCCTCACAACAGTGTCTGAAGTCAGGAGAACTTGAAAGGGTCCTTCCCAGGATGGGTTCAGCTTCTCTTCCTTCCAGGCACAGACCAGGATCCAGTCTCCAGGTTGATATTTAAGCACTGTAAATCCTAGAGGCAGGGTCTGGGCAATAAGTCCTTTTACTTACAGGTCATACAGATGTTTGACAAGCTATGAGACATTCTTTTTAATAAACAAATTCTTAGTGTCTTGTGATGACTGCATTAGCACCCTAGATACTTTCAAATCAGCCAGAGTCAGGATAAGCAAAAGTCCTTGATTTTTATTATTTGTTGAAGCGAGAGGAGAGAGAGTGGACACAGGAATCTCCTCTTTCTTCTACCCCCGGAGTCACTTCACTTGTCCTACTCCACCCTCTAGATCCTTGACCCAATCTCTCTATATGCCAACAGATCAAGCCTGCACAGAGTAGTGGGCAGGGCCATTCTTTCTCCAAGAATATGCTAATAGAGTTTGTCCAATTGGTAATTAGCCTTAAGTGCTCGGACCTCAGTGTATCTGCTCAGTTTCAGCCCATTATGTCTCCCACTTTCTTTTGTTTTAGAACACAGGTGATTACGCCCTCCCTGACATCTCAGGAAGGGAGATGAAAAGCACCAAAGGGAAGTGGGGGTTGCTAGTGGGTTTCTGGGCTGAAGGGTCTTATTAGAAACAGGTATGCACAAACCCATCAGCATGGGAGGTATTACAGAAGCACATAGCAATAAGGCACAGGCTATTAGTGATGACTCTCCCCACAGTCAGTGTAGGCTCAATGTGGTGCAACAAATATGAATTGTACATGCAAGTAGTGATATAACAAACGATATAAATCAACATGGTATTATAAAAGATTTCCAGAAGTCCTAGAAGGAGGGTATGTAAACAACAATCACACATATGCCTTCTTCAGCAGCCAAGAAATAGTCCAAAACCAATCTATTGTCCATTGCTTCATGTGTCAGGGAATCCAACGATCCCCCCAAGTTTTTGAAGTCCTGCAACTGTCTTTTTATATGTTAGGGAATCCAATGATTCCAGCAGATTTTGAAGTCCTACAACAGTCTTATCATTTCTCAGAAAACCCAATGATTCCTGAGGGCTTTCAAGTCCTACAACAGTCTTATCATGTCTCGGAGAATCCAATGATTCCTAAGGGTTTTCAAATCCTACAACAGTCTTATCATGTCTCAGAGAATCCAATGATTCCTGAGGGTTTTCAAGTCCAACAATTTTTGATGTCCATGATTCAAATGCCATAACTGCCAGGCTCTTTCAGTTATGGGCACAGTCAGCTACAAAACCACCTGATATTTCTTGGGTCTATTCCTTCATTTCAAGGGTCTTCTCCATCTCTCTGTGATGGACAAGGCGAATACGGCTCATTGGCACCCATCTGATTCCTTCTCCATCTGTGGAGATACAAGCAAAGCCTCTCCTCCAAGCAGTTAACCTTTCTAGTCCCTTCCATTCACCACTTTCTAGGTCTCTCCACATCACCTAGCAATTATCTAAAGATACTGGAGCTGCTCACACTGGACACTGCCCTTCCAGTGGATTATAAAACCTGTCTGCCGGAACCAGTGCATCTTTGTCAAAGTCTTTGGAGAACTTTCACTGTGAAATGAGTGCCGTGGTCTGAATCGATCTGCTCCACCATCCCATACCTAGGTATTATATTTTCCAATAAAATTCTACTCACCATAGGAATCGTTGCCTTAGACAAAGGGAAGGCCTCCATCCATGAGCTCAGATGGTCCACTATGACCAACAGGTATTTGAGACAGCTTACGGGCGGTAGTTCTGTGAAGTCCATCGGTATGCTCTGAAAGGGCCTTAGCCTTGGGGGTCTTCCCCCTGCCTGGAAATAGCACAGGGCAGTCTTATTCATCCTTTGACAAATCAGACATCCCCTGACCAGTTGTCACGGCAGTGTATATGGTTCAGGGCCACAAACCTAGTGAGCACTGCGTCACACAGGTTTTGAACATCCCAGTGACTGTCTTGATGTAGTTAGCATAAGACCTGCCTCATGCCTGCCTTAGTCAGGAGCTCTCTGCCATTGGTTCTTGTTCTCTCGAGCACCCAAATATGGGGCTTTTAGTTTTTCCTCCTCGGTAAATGATGGCAGAGATAGATTGAGTAGCAGAGTAGGAATCAAAACCATCATTTCCTTAGCAGTGTGTTCTCCACCTCCAGTTCTCCTTGCCTCCTCGTCCATAAGGCAGTTATCTTAGGCCTCAAAAGTATCTCCTGAGTGATGTCCCTTTACATGTACTATTGCAATAGTTTTCGGTAGTGCTAAATTCTGGAGCACCTGCTTCAGGAGAGTTAAGTGTGCTAATTCCTTTCCCTTACTGTTAATCATTCCCCTTTCCTCCCATATCTTCCCAAATATGTGCGCACTCCCCAATCATATTTGGAGTCAGTATAAATGGTTCCCTCTGTCAGTTAACAATTTTAAAGCTTGATTTGAAGCATACAGTTCACAAGTTTGTGCTGACCAAGGTTTGGGAAGATTTCCCGCCTGTATTAAAGCACTGCTATACCCATCAATTATGGCGTAAGCATTCAGCCTCTTCCCTTCTACCATTCAAGATGACCCAGTGATAAACCAATTTACCCTCATTTCTAATGGTGACTCTTGTAAATCCTCCCGAACCTTGGTTTGGTATTCAATTAAGTCCAGACAGTCATGTTCAATATCCCCAGACAGAAACTCGGCGGGGCTCAAGTTATGATCTCGGGCTAACACCAAATCATCCTTTTCAAGGAGTATAATCTCGTATTTTAAAATGCGGGAGTCAGCCACCTCCCCGCCCTTTATTCAGAATAGTTCTCATTTGGTGAGATACGCTAATTATCAGGGAGCCCCCAAATATAATTTTGTGGCTCTCTTTTACAGCATAGCAGTGGCAGCTGCAGCTTGAATGCAGGGGATCATCCTCGAGCAACAGATCCAATATCTTTGACAAAAATGCCACTGGGTGTCGCTGCCCACCTCTAATATGAGCTAGCACCCCCCCAGCTACTCCCTTATCCATATTTACAAACAAATGGAATGGCTTTTCAAGAGAAGGTCAAATAAAGTACTGGTGCTGATATCAATGTCTTCTTAAATTGTTCAGAATTTCCCTCTCTCTGGGTCCCAGTTTACTCTTTCTGTTTTTTTCTTCAACTAGATGACTATACAGAGGCTTAATCAGGACAGCATGAGAATCAATCCAGCTTCTACAATATCCCACTAACACTAAGAACTTCCGTAAGGCTTTCTTTGTGTCAGGTTTCTCTGTACAATCTCTTTTATTCTCCAGATCTAATTTCTTCTGCCCTTTGCTAATTAAGTGGCCCAAATACTTCACCTCCCTTTCCACAAACTGCAACTTATCCCTGTGACACCCTGAGGCCTTGCTTTCCTAGAACATTTAAAAGCTGCTCTTACTGCTTCCTATTTCTGTCCTGTTAGCAATAAGTCATCTATATACTGAAAAATTCTCGTCCCTAAGGGAACTTCAAAATCTTCTGTTTTTTCCAAGACCTGGCTGAAAAATATGGAGACTCAGAATACCTCTGGGGCAGGACTTTCCATCTATACTGTTGTTTTTGACCCATTTGGGAGTCCTCCTACTCAAAGGCAAATATATCCCTACTTCCCTCATCCAGGGGACAACTCCAAAAAGCTTCTTTTAGATCTACTGCACTAAACCAAGAATGATCCTCAGGTATTTTTCCTTAATTAGTATAAGGGTTGGGAGCTACCAATGAGAGGATAGAACAACTTTGTTTATTTCCCTAAGGTCCTATACCATTCTATACTTCCCATCCTTCTTTTTAACAGGGAGGAATGGGGTATTAAAGGGAGATATGCATGGTTCAATTAGTCCTGTTTATCATAAATTGTCAGTTACAAGTTTGAGGCCTGTCCTACTTTCTAATGGGACAGGGTCTAACGTTTGACCTGTACTACAATAGATGGGTCCTTTAATTTTATTTTAATTAGTTGGATGCTCAACCTCCCAGGATTCAATGGGGAGCCCCAAACTTGAGGGTCAATTTGTCCCTTATCCTCTTCTTTTAGCATGCACATTCTAATGGGTATCACCAGAGATCCCTGTGGAACTAAACTGATGGAGAATTTTGTCATCATATCCCTCCCAAGGAGATTTACCCCAGTTTCTGGAACCAAAAGTAAACATTCCTGTGTTTTTACACTTTGATAATTCTAATTTTACCTCTTCGATTATTGGAACATTAAAATCCTCCCTTTTTACCCTAGTAATAGTCAAATTCTTCAAGGAGAGGCCTGTTCCTCCTGGCAAGTGAGTCATGGAGGTATAGGCTGCTCCTGAATCTACCAAAAATATCATCTCCTCCTGCTGTGGTCCCACCCTCAAGTTTATCAAGGACTCTGGGTGGGATTTTTCAAGTAATCCCTGACTTCCCTAATCATCTAATTCCATGAGAGAGCAAACTTGCTGATCTTCCTGTGTCTGGGGACAATTCCTAGAAATGTACCCATCTTCCCACAGGTCCAATAGGTCAGAGGGCTCCCGTGTCTGGCCACCCACTTGCCCACCTCTATCCCTTGCAGGTCCTGTTGCTCCTTGCTTCTGGAATTTCTTATTCCACCCCTTTCTCTGTCCTTGGGTGGCTTGTATAGTTTGAATTGGAATTTTGGTTCATTGATTCTTTTTCTTTTCTTTTTCCTCATCTCTTCTTACATATACCTTCATTGCTTTCTCCAATAATTCCCCAAGTGACTTATTACTCCATCCTTCCAATTTCTGCAATTTCTTATTTATGTCTGACCATGAATTAGAGACAAAATATAGCTTTAGCATAATTTCTGTCACTGGATCTTCTAAATTCATTCACGGATAGTTCTGAATTCCTTCTTTGAGACATTCTAGGAATCTGGAAGGTGATTCACCCTTTTCCTGTCTAACCTCTAAGGCTTTATTAATATTCTGTCTTTTGGGAAAGGAATTTTTGATCCCAATAATAATTAGGTTCCTTAAATCTTCCATATTCTGTCTATGTGCTTGGTTGTTATTATCCCATACTGGATTTACTAGTGGATATTTTTGTTCCACAGTCATCACTCCTTCTGCAAGGGGATGATGTCTCTCCCACTCTTCTATAACTGCCTTTCTAATAGCTGATTTTTCTTCTGGAGTGAAGAATGTGGTTACGTACATAGTATATGTAAATCCATCAATATGGGAGGCATTATACATAATTTACATAAGCACATAGCAATATAACACAGGCTAGTAGTAATGTAACAAATAATATGAATCAACATGAAAATTTAAGTACTGCAATAGTCTCAACAACAATCTTTCATCTCAAGAAATCCGATGATTCTTGCAATTACATAAAACACATAAGCACATAGCATTTAACACAGGCTAGTAGTAATGTAACAAATAACATGAATCATCCTGAAAATTTACACATGTCCATAAGTCCTAGAAATAGTCCAAAAGGATTCCATTGTCCATTAGTTCATGTGCCAGGAATCCAATAGTTCCTGTAAGCTCTGATGTACTGCAAAAGTCTCATCCACAATTTTTCATCTCAGGGAATCCAATGATTCTTGCTGGTTTTTCAAGAACTAAAACAGTTTCATCTTGTGTTAGGAAATCCAATGATTCCTAAAGTTTTTAAAAGTCCTTTTAACAATCTCATTGTCAGCCATGCTCTTTCAATGGTGAGCACAATCAGCAACAGAACCACCCAATATTTCTTGGGTCTTCTCCTTTGTTTCATCTCTCTGCGATGGACAAGGCGAATGCGGCTCGTTGGCACCCATCTGATTCCTTCTCCACATGTAGAGATGCAAACAAACCCTCTCCCCCAAGCAGTTAGCCTATCTGGTCCCTTCCATTCACCACATTAATTCTCTCCAGGTATAAATATTGGGTCCTAAGAACTGATCTAGTTACTTGGAGACTCCCACTGAGTCTTCCATTATTAATTTTAATTCCTTCTTAAAACTCCTAAATTCTGGCCCAGATATAGGGTCATCTACAAACCCTATTCCCCCTTGTTGTCCCCCCAATGGCACTTCTCTAAGTGGATGCATTTGATCTTTTCCCACTTTTTCTGCTTTCTCTTCTTGTGTTTTGAAAGGGAGATTATCTACATCTTTCCTCAATTTTTAAGTTCTCTTTCAAATGTTTATATACTGATTGCTTGTGGGCTCCTGTGGCCCCTTGGTCTTCCAATTTAATAGGGAGGTTGCTCTATTAATTCTCGCCTCCTGATCTGTGGGACCACTGGCTGAGGAATGGGCACATAAGGTGGAGGGGCTGCAATGAAAGAATCCCAGGGGTGAGATGGGATTTTCTCAGTATTAGGCTCTTTTTCTACTTTTTTCTCCATCTCTTTCACCTGGCTTAAAAACAGCTGATCTTTTGTCCCTGGAAGATAGAGGTTTGCATACACTGATCCCTCTGGATTGAAGGCTCTTTTCTCATTAATATACAAATTTAGTTCTTGACATGTCCAATCATTGAAGGAACCATATTTTGGTCAAATTATTCCTCTGCCCAAGTCTTTTTCATCCCAAACAAAACAACAATATTTTATCATTTCCTTTTTCTCCTTCCCTTTGTACTTTGGCAGTTCGTCCCAATTCTGCAGCCAATTCCCTTATGGAATATTGGCTGGTACTCCCTGACCTGGTTCCTGGCTTGGGGACTTTGACTGAACTTTCCCCATGATTGGAGAGAACCGTACTCCTGCTCCAATCTTTTTTGGCAAAGATCACTCTTTCCAGCAATCAACCAAGAGCTGGTTTGGTGAATCCTTTCCCTTAGGGTCTTATGCAGGCTGACAACACACACACCCCAATTTAGTGAGAGCTAATCTCTCCCACAACAATTTTACAAGTCTCCTACAGGTCCTACAACAATCTTATCATGCCTCAGAGAATCCAATGATTCCTGAGGGTTTTCAAGTCCAACAATTTTTGATGTCCATGATTCAAACGCTATAACTGCCAGGCTCTTTCAGTGATGGGCACAGTCAGCAATGGAACTACCCAATGTTTCTTGGATCTTCTCCTTCGTTTCAAGAGTCTGCTCCGTCTCTCGACCCAACCAATTGACCCTCAGACTCCCGAAGGCTTATCTTGTGTTACAGGTGTAGATCTTTCAGACTGTGAGCTCACACAAACAGAACACCACCTTCCACTCTGCTGCCCTCTTCACTGAGTCTCTCTGCCTCGGGCCTCTGCCTAGGAGGGAGGAGAATGCCGCCAAACCCTGGAGACTTGGGGACAAAAGGTCCTAGGCACCTTTTCGGTCTCTGAAGCCAAGCAAGGATTGTTCCCTTACCAAGCATTCATCCCGGATAAGCCCCCAAAACTGTGTGGGACAGGGTGACCCCTGACTCAAAAAGACTCCTCAGAGATTTCTCAAAGTGAAGATTAGAAGTTTTATTAGAATCTTGGGAGAAGTGGGCGGTCCCTTCCCTGAGTGCTCAAAGAAAGGAGGCTGATGGTTACAGAGTTTGAAGCAATTAAGAATTCATGACCCTTCCTCCTTCCCCGCCTTATCTGGTTAAATTTCACTGCTGCTCAATGATTGCTCAAGTGGAAGTAGCAAAGGTTTGCTAAATTCTAGTCAAGCTAATCTAGCTGGCTTGTTGCAGGTGTGTTTGCCTAAATTTATGATGGTCAGTTGGTTACAGTTTAAGTTCAACCTACCTTAGTTAATGATTTTATGAGAAACCACATAATCCTTCACAGTACTACAACAATACTGGAAGCCCAGAGGAAGAAGAAATTAATGTATGCTGGGATGTTCAGAGAAGCCTTTATGGAAGGAGATGGGTGTGGCTCTGCAATTAGATTAAACAGCATATTCAACAGCAATTCTTTTAAAATTTTCTTTGTGAAAAAAAACTTGTTGGTCAAGACATGCAACCCACGTTATTCAGCCATTTGCACTGATATGGTGCTGAAAAAAATCTTATGATGGGACAAAATCAAGCACCCATTTCCATAAATTGATTCTTTGCCCTTCTCTTAAAGGCAGCCTTACAACCTGAGTAGGCAAAGTTGATTGGGGTTACTTTGTATCCATGTTGGCTGCCTTGTTTTAGAAGATACTATAAGAAATGGGAAAAACAATTCTTAACTTGGCTTCAGGGGATCAAAGACAGCCAGGTGATGGCCAATAATGAAGTACAAAAGATTGTGGGCCTCTGTCTTCTGGCCCCAGGCACTTACCCAGGGAGGCAGCATGTCACCAAGACCCAAGTACTCTGCCTGCTCTCCTAGAAGAGCTCTGAAACTAAGAGACCCAGCAGCCCACACAGTCCCCTTCCCAACATGGCAAAGCAAAAGCGCACCTGAGCTGCTTTTCACCTGCATAAATAAGCATATTTAGTTGAAAGTGGGAAGGAAATTATGAGGGATTTAAAGGCTGGCCCTACCCTAGGGATATATTTAGATAATGAGAGTTGCAGTGTATCCCAGGAGCTGGAGTAGCCACCATACCTGTATCTGATCCTTTCTGAAAGTAAGACCAGTCAGGAGATGACAGGATCTTCCAGTCACCACCCTTAGTGACTCCAAGAGAAAGTAGCATTCCTTCACTGCAGGAAAAGGGGGCAGCCTGAGCTTTCCTCATGCCCCTCATTATTTATGACCAATCCTCAGAGAAGAAAGCCCTGGAGTGGGGACAAGATGGAGGGCTTTGCCTTCTGAAGAATGTCTTTTCCTCTTTGTCTTCCCCCCCTCCTCTTTCCTTTTTCCCCTCCTCTCCACAGTTCCAAGTTCTAGGCCTTTTTCATTCAAATTCTTTCAAATTTTTTTCAAAATTTTGTCATCCCTGACTTATCAAAATTTCCTGAAACTGAGAGGGAGGGCAAGTGGACTGAATTGAGCCACTTTTCAAGGTGACAGAGTCACTTTAGGACTCCTTGGTCCTGTGAGAGACAAGGGACAGGCTTCCTTGGGAGGAGGGAAATGTAAAAATTCCAGATTTAAATCCAGATGTAAAAATTCTTTCTGGCCTACATGAGAAAAGGGTGGGCTTATAGAGCAAAGCAGAAGGTAGAACCAGATCCTCTGTCCCCATGAAAAGAACAAGCATCCTTGGGATTCCTCCATATCCACCAAGAACACCTTTTCTTTCCTTCAAAGTTTTTCTTACAAACTACTACAACTTTTCTGAAGCAAGGATCTGGGGGCAAGGTTCATATAGAAGAACCTAGGGATATCCCCTGTCAACTTAGCTGTTTGCTCTGCATTATGAGACCAGGGGCCATAACGTCTGTCCTTCTAAGGGAAGCCAAATTTCAACCACTTGACTGAAAACAGGAGACAGAAGACATTCGTACTAGTCCCTGCTCTGGGCCTAACTCTGGATTTATCTTTCCTTCTTGGTAAATTGAAGAGTTGGACAAGGCAGTTGTTAGAACTCTTCCAGCTCTAATCGTCAGTGAATCTGATATTTGTGCTTCATTGGACCCTGCCACAGTTCTCTTGAATTGAATGAGCCTTCTCTGTGACCAAGTCACTTTCCCTCTTTGGAGCTTCAGTTTCCTCCTCAGTAAAATTGGAATATTTCCAAGATCAGAGCAGCTAGGTGGTCCAGCTGAGATTCATCTCTCTGAGTTCAAATCCAGCCTCAGACACTTCCTCATTGTGTGACTCCAAGCAAGTCACTTAACCTTGAATGCCTCATCTGTAAAGTGAGCTGAAGAAGGAAATGTCCAACCACTCTAGTATCTCTGCTAAGAAAACCGCAAATGGGCTCATAGAGAATCAGACATGACTGAACAACCAATCATATGATGCTGAGAGTTTGAGGAGGTTACTTCAAATCAGTTCTTTCAAACAGTACAAAAAGCACTGGCTCTCAAGTTAGAGTGACCTGGATTCAAATCCTATTTTTATCACCTTGTTAACTTGGGCAAGTCAATCTCTTGGACCCATGTTGCGTTTTCAAATGAGAAAAGATGGTTTTTAAGATCACTTCCAATTCAAGCGCTATGGTGCTGTGATCCCTTCCTCCACACCATCTATTATCTGTGTAAAAGTTAACACTCTGTCCCTACTCCCCAGAAATGCCATGTGTCTAGAAAGAACTTTGCTTTGAGCACCCACATTTATCAAAAATAATTAGTTTAAAATAACTACCCAATATCTAATGACCTGATTATTCTTGAAGGACAACATCCTCATAACCATGGCTTCATGATGTTTAAGGGTCTCTGTCTTTCTCCTCCATAGGGAAGTATTTACTGCTCCCTACCCTTTCCTACAATTGAATGTACTATTTGTGCTGCTTGTCGCAGGTGCAAAAATTCCTGCTTGTCTCTGGTTCCAGCTCTGCTATTAACTAGCTATGTGACCTTGGGCAACCCTCATCATCTCTCCAGACATGACAGTTCAGTTGCTTGGAGAATCATCAGGTGTTAACTAGCAAAGTAACCCTAGGAAAGAGTCCGAGGGTGATTGAATCAGGGATCCAGGTTTGAATTTCAGCTCTGTTACTACCTGAATGACCTTGGGCAAAACACTTAATTGCTTTGGGCCTCATTTTTCCCTCCTATTAAATGTGGCAATCAATTAGATGATCTTTGAGATCCCTTTCAGCCCAAAACAACAATAACAATAATAAGGATATCTAGCATTTACATAACACCTTAAGGTTTGCAAATACATTTGTTATCTCATTTAATCTCACAACTCTGAGGTAGGTGCAAATCTATGAATTCACAATAATCTTTAGACAATGTTTACTGAATAGGTTTAATAATCCCCAACTAGTGGTGGAGTTGTGAACGAATCCAACCATTCTGGAGAACAATCTGGAATCATGCCCAAAAAGTTATTAAACCGTGCATACCCTTTGATCCAGCAGTATTTCTGCTGGGCTTATATCCCAAAAAATACTAAAGAAGGGAAAGGGACCCACATGTGCAAAAATATTTGTGGCAGCCCTTTTCCTCTCTTTTTTAGTTAGTTGGAACTCTATTGGACTGTGAGTTCTTCAGGACGAAAGGGCTTTTACCATTTTTTGTATCTCCAGTTTTCAACTCAATACCTGGCACGCAGAGATGCTTAATAAATATTTATTGCCTGATTTACATCTTAACGCATTAATGGAAAAACTGGGAAGCCATTATTGTGGGTAAAACTTCCAAAAGAGACTCTCAATTCATTTGTCCAATGAGCTGGAATAAGTACAATTCTTACAGGAATGGAGCAGGGTGTCTTGAGGACTACTTCGAATTTCTAAATTCTGGGAAATTTAATGAAGGCATTTTTACACCTGTGAGTCTAGTGAGTTAGCTACTGCTGGCCACAAGGGGGCAAGATAATACCAAACCCCAATTACAACTGGTATCCTGTATTTGGGGGGGAAAGGGAGGGGAGGGCTGTAAACTTCTACCTAGTCAATACTTTATTTTTACTTTTATTTGTTTATTTAGTAGATGGAAGACAGCTTGCCTTTAATGCAATGAACTAGGAGATCTAAGTTAAGATCTAAAGTTAAGGCTTTACCACTAACTTGCTATGTAATCTCAGATATTTTCCCTCCTTGGAGACATCTCGCTTCATGTATAAAATAATGGAATTGAACTAGGTGATCTCTAAAGGTCATTCCAGCTCTTAAAAAAAAACCCTAAATCACTGACTTCCATTTGGGAGGATGAGAGGTCAGAGCGAAGATTCAGCAGCTCTGAGACAGTAATGAATGATGAGGACAGTGGAGTTGCAATCAGAGAACTTACATTAGACTCTGATTTCTTCCCCCTACCACTTGTGTGTTCTTAGGCAACTCAATCCCCCTGAGCCTCAGTTTTCTCAATCTATAACATGAAAGGGTTGGACTAGATCTCCCTAGAGGCAGGTGGGTGTCACAATATAGTGGTAGACTTGGGGTCAGGAAAAGTCAAGTTCAAATTCTGACAAGGGTCTTATACTTCTTTAAGAATGTGGGGTAAGGGAAGGAGCAGTGGGCAACCTTGGTGATAAGATGGATCAGGAATAGACTCCGGTTGGGAAAGCAGCTGAACCTTAGTTCCATTATCTCTTGGGCGTCCTTGAGCAAGAGGAAAAGAGCTGGCAGAAGCTGTGTGTGACCCGAGTTCTGGCACTTACTATGTGACCTGTGTTAACGCTTCAACTTCAGTTTCCCCATCTATAAAATGAGGGGGTTGGTGCCTTATTGGGTGGTCATCTTGATCCTGGTCACAATCTGTAACCATGGGTATCCCCCAAGGCTCTGTCCTGGACCCCCTTCTCTTCTCCCTCCGTACATGTTTGCTTGATCTTTTCAGATTTCATGGATTCAGTCATCTTCATAAAATCGATACTCAGCCACTTACATGATCAGTGATGGCCTGGGATGCAGTGAATGACCTAGTCATCTTTCGTGTCTGACCAAACCCTAATTGCACCATAGTACCTGTTTCAACTGCCTCTGTGGCCATTGGAACAAATTGTTTTCATCAGACCGTTCCACTGGGAGGAGTCTTCATATCTTGGGATAGACATTCCCCTAACTCACCTGTCAGGGCCTGTCAGGTACCCTCACCTTGGCTTAGTCCATCTGCCAGGAAGGTTTTACTGGGATGTGCCAGTGGGCATACTACAGCTTCTTGGAGCCATAAGAGAGATGGGTGTTGAGAGGTGAGTGAGTGAGACCTCCCTGATCAACCCCTAACAAGGCTTATATGACTCAGTGGTAAAAGTGCTTTATCTGGAGTCACCCGGGGTCCCCAATTCAGACATTAATGACCTGTGTGATCTTGGAGAAGTCATTTACCTTTCCAGGCCTCAGTTTCTCACCTTCAAAATAAGGGAGATGGCTAGATCACTAGTGAATTTCTAAGTCTATGATCCTGTGATCTACAAATTGATGATAAGTAAACTTAAGAGGACCAGGAAAAAGATATATACAATGATTACAACAGTGGAAATGGAAATAACAACAATGAAGGAGAAACTGAATTCTGTGTAATTATTACCACCAAGCTGGGCTCTGGAGAAGAGCTGATCAAACTATTCCCTTCATTGCAAATGTGGAGGGCTATGGGTAGAGAATATTGCATATACTATTGGACATACTTGAAGTATTGTTAATTTTTATTTTCTCCCCATTCCCACCTCACCTAGTTTTCCTTTAAAATCTTTGTTATATGAGTTGGTTCACTGGGTATGAGATGGCAAGAGATGTGTTCAAAAATCAGTGTGCTAATAGAAACAAAGGGCATAAATACAAATAAGGTAAAAATCTTTTAAAATAAAAGCCCAATTTTTAGGAAGTATCTGCAGAAATGCAGAGGGTTGTAAGTGTGGGCAAAGGAGAGATTTTTGCATATTTAAGTGAAGCAAGAAAGGATAGGAAAAACTAATTAAATACAGTCCCAACTTGGAGGAGGTCAGTTTTTCTTTAAACTCCTTCTCTGCCTGTTACTATGTATAGAGAGGGGAGCTTCCTTAGCAACAGCTTGACCTTTTAAAGGGGCAGCAGCTACAGTTAGCGATGGCTCCTAAGAAAAAACCAGAGGCTAAGAAGAAAAAGAAGAAGATAGATATCCAGACAGCTACTAAAGCCATCGAGGAAGTCCTAACAGAGACTCGAGAGTTCTACCACAGGCAAATCCAGGAGCTGGAGAATCAACTTGAAAGGTCAGCAATTCAGGAGGCCCAGACAAGTCAGGCAGGGTTCTGCACTTTGTTGGGGCTAATTGTGGCAATAGATGCTGGGAGGGGACTTGCCAGGTCCTCTGTCTTGGCTCTGATGGGAAAGGCTCTGGATATGGAGCCTTGAGGCCTGGGTGTTAATCCTAGCTGTACCTTGAATCAGATCTGTGACCTCAAAAAAATCTCTGAGCTACTCACCCACCCTAAGCTTCCCCATCTGTAAAAGTGAAGGGTTCGGAATAAATGGCACTTATGTGCCCTTTCAGCTCTAACAGTCTGAAGAACTGCTCTGAGCACCAAGAAACTGGAGTCCAGGGGTGGATGGTCACTGTACTTGGCTCTTGGGAGAGCACTGGGCCATTGTGGGAAATTGATTTTGGATTTATTTAGCCCTTTACTACTACTCTGCCCCTCTCTCTCCTCTTCCTAGGGTCAGTGAGTAATCTCAATTTTCTGAAAAGCTCATTCATATAGAAGAAAGGGGGACTTGGTGGGTTAGTCCTCCAATGAGGGGTTTGAATTGTACAAAGGATCGGAAGGGCAGTCCACAAGAATGGATTGTAATTGAGGGCATCTCAGGCATCAGTCACAGGCCAGGGGAGAGTTTTTGGAAAGTGTGGTACAGTTTTGCATCACAGCAGATGGACAACTGCTCTATCTTTTACATGCGCATAGATCTCTGACTTTTTCCAAATTAGTTTGACCTTGGATTTGAAGAACTCCATTTTTCTCATAGTTCTATAAGGCTGATAATATTAAAGTCACCTGTTGATCTCTATTATACTTATAGCATCTTTCTGCTTCTTTGGACCTGCAATTTTCTTCTTGTATTTTTCTCCCAAGAAGTAGAAAGACAGTGTCAATGGCCCTACTTCCTGAACATTTGCTTATGGTCTCCTTCCTCAGGAAAGAGCCTTATCTTGAAGCCTTATCCCCTTAAGCATCTTGTTCCAGCTCTTCCAACCATATAGTAGGAAAAAACTGTGTCCCAACCTTTGCCTGTCTCTTACTCTAGGTACAGAAAGAAGTGGGATGAGTTGTCCCAGCAGGAGAAAGCTTTCCAGGAGGAGTTCGACCAGCTGGCTCACAACAAAAAGGAGGTTGTTTCTTTCCTGAAACGAACTCTTAATCAACGTGTGGATGAGATTGCTGAACTTAATTCTCAGCTTCAGGGGCTGCAGATCTCCAAAGAGATGGAGAAGGATGCCTTTGAGGCCCAGCTGGCCCAGGTACGCCATGAATTCCAGGAGACCAAAGACCAGCTCACCATGGAGAATATCACGTTAGGTAAGGGGAAGGTCCAAATCAGCCAGGCCATTATAACATCTTCATTGAGTGATTCCAAAGCATTCAACCAGTGACCTAGGCTATATCATGGATGAGATAGGAGGAAAAGGCAGATCTATGCCCTCAAGAGAGATTTCTTATCTAGGTAAGGACTTAAGAAATACATTGTAAACCACAAAACATTAAAGGCTAAACTCTTATTCAAAGAAGTAGGACTACAAAATAATGAATATGATCATTTAATAGGTATAGCAGAACTTAGACATTTCAAGGGGCATTACCCTGTTAAAGTAGTTCCCTCTGAGAAGCTGTGAGTTTATTCCAGAAAAGATACTGATGCATAAATCATTTCTGGAATCCTCTTTAAGGATTGCCTTCAGAGCCATTTAATGAATAAAATTTTTAATAGTGTTGAGCCAACTCTTGTTTGTTGTCTCAAAACATGATCTAGTCCAGTTACCACTTTTTTCATCAACCATGATTATAAATTAATTATTGCATTAAATAATAAAGTATTAAATACATTATAAATTATGAATGTCAAAAGATGATGATTTGCCACCAGTGAACTGGTAAGAATCCTACGATGTCCAAAGGTCATCATAGCATGGTAGCATAGTAAACACTATGGAATTTAATTTGGAGCCAAAGGATGTGGGTTCATATAAAAGTTCTACTTACCCTGTATGACCTTGGACAAATGAACTTTTTTAAAATTCTTGTTGCCAAGAATATGAGTGGCAACTTTCTTTTCTGAGTCTTCAGCAGGTGTGCTTGCAACACCCACAGAAACAGTTAGCTACCAGATCACATATACAGAGGGATGGCTTCCCAGGAGAATAGCTGTGAGAATTGGATTGAAGATCATTCAAATAACTATAGGGTCTCCCAAGGGAACCATTTTGGGGGACTCATCTAATACACAAAGTCAATCAGCCAAACCTTGCCTAAGTGTTGTAGATTTCTGAAGAGGGAAGTCAGGGTGGACTGGTCAAGAAAGGAGATGATATGATTTGAGCTATCTTGAAAGATGTCTAAGTAAATGGAAAAAATAAAGGAGAGGGGGCTTATCAAGGGGGAGGTTTTGATTGGGCAAAATCCAGAAAAGTGCAGAGAATATTAGGCACAGAGAAGACTTCATGAAGCACAGGGTGTGAATTCGGAAGCTGTTACAAACACAAATGGATCAGTGATGCTGAACCAGATCACTGAAAGACTGGGAAGTAGTGGAAGCAGAGTTCTGCCTGAGGAGCATATGGCCAGGGGCAAATCATTCCACACAGTCCAGGTCACCTTAAGGCCAGTTGAAGACTTTTGAGGGTCCTGAGGCCACTTGCTCACAAAATCTTTTCTGGGCAGGGGCTAAGTTGGCTGCACTAGAGGAATTCCAATTCCAGAAAAGTGATCTCTTGTCCAAGTTTTCCCTTTTGGAAGAGCAGCTGAAGAAGCAGCAAGATGACTACAAGTCCTATGTTTACCACATGGAAATGAAGGCTTTGACAGATAAAGAGAGGTTTGAATCTTTCTTAGTAATGGTAGGTTGGGGGACAGGAATGGTGAGGGTACAGGATGAAGTGAAATAAAGGACCTAGGGCTCTTTTCCTGGTATCTAAAGGTCATTCACCCAAATCAAAGCAGATCTAGTCATCTAAGCTTAGGCAAATAAAATAGGAATCTAGAGAATCTACCTATTAGTTCTTAGTTGAATAACCTTGCATAAGCCTGTGTGTTTGTTAGGTCCCACTTTCCTCATCTATAAAGGATTGATATTGACCTAAATGTTCTTTGGGATGCCTTCTAGCTATGATGATCTATGATTCTGTAAATCCATGACCAATTTATAAAGCATGGAATTAGAGAACATCGGCAGAAAATCCAAGGTTCTGAGGAAGACCAGGGTCTTTTTAGCTTGAGGGAAGAGGGATGTGAAACTGAATTCCAAGAATAACTAAGGTTCTGTGCATCATATAAGCTCCTTTTTTCTATTCTACAAAGACTTCGGAAGGATATAATCCATCGTATGAACATGGTGGCGGCTGAGTTTCGCGAGGTTTCTAGCTCCCAAATGGCAGAGACAACAAAAAGAGCTATCCGGGAGAACATGGTAGTGGCCCTGGATCTGGCCAGAATAAACACAGGAAACTTGGAGCAGGTAAAGGAGAATGATGCTCTGAAAGAGTCTAAGGTGGAGATGTGCAACAAGTTGGCCCTTATGGAGAGAAATGAGAAGACCATGATGAAGAACAGCCTCACTCACATCAAGGTAAGTAACCTGCCATGTCATAAGTGAGAAAGGTTCTGACCTGCCTGTTTACTGATGCCCTGTCCTAGAAAGAGGGTTTATTGGAGACTTGAATCCTTGATAAAGCTAAGGAAGCTGGGCTGAGGACAGAGTAAAGATATTAGAGAGATTTTTTCTTTAGAACTAATTTTTTTTCTCCTAGTAGCAGTGAAATAGAAGTAGAGGTGGAGAAGGGATGCCATAGGAGAAACAGGATGAAGATAGAGAATCAGGATAAAGATTACAGGAAATACAGTTCCACTTAAATGGAAGAAATTAGGGAGTGTCCTACATAGTGGGTTTTTTTTTTTTTTTGGTAATCTGCCCAAGTGGTGGCATAGCGTTTGGCACAGAGTAGGCAGCTAACAAAAGTAGACTAAAATCAAGCATCTTTAAAAACTAAAATGTACATCCAAAGTTTTGGTGGCTGTTAGGGAGCTGTCCACTACTGAGGTGCTGACAGAATTCAAATAATAAGAATAGTCAGACTAGCCTCAGGAAACATAAAAAAGGCCCCCAACCTCCTTATTACCTCTCTCTCTTCCCCCCATCCCTTCTTCTGTTTTTTGGAAGAACTAAAGAGTTAGAATCTTCTTGGCCTGGAAAAGTAAATGGGATAGTAAGGACCAGGTTTTTCTCCAGAAAACAAACTCTAGAATCTGTGTAAATCTTGGTACATTACAGAAAATTTTTGTTAAATTTTGAAGGCTCAAACAAGCCCATTCTGGCCTAGAGGATAAGTTGTAGTAACCTAATGATTGGTCATTGAGATCTATCTAAAAGGGAAGGAAGATGGGAACCTTCCCAGCAGTCACATTTCAGTCTCAGTTCCTATTTTGTGATGTTTTCAGGCCATAACTTCTCTTATTTAAAGTTCTGGAATGCATCCTTATGTTTTGTGTATTATTTCCACTTCTGGGAACAAGGCTTTTAATCACAATTATTTAGAGAGGGGAGGCATAGAGCTTTTTAAAAAGTTTTTCTTCTTCACAAGGCAGGTAGTAGGACAGCATGACTTTCTTTTGTCCTCCTATATTTCAAAACCATCTCTTACACTCAGAGACATCATGTGACTATTCTGGTCCCGAGTGGTCTAAGATTGGATGGATCTCATTGCAATTCATTCTGGTAATAGAACTATCTTTGTATAAAGCCTAGTTGAGGAGAACGATTCATATGAATTAAATGTTAGAAAGTACAAAAGACAACTTGATAAGGTAATACAAGGGACGTAATGAGATAGCTAGGTGCTAAATTATAATTATATAATTTGCAGACAAGTGCAAAGGGAGAAGAAAAAGAAAATCAGTGTGGCCTGAAACCATCAAGAAAGGCTTCACTGAAGAGGGACTTAAAGAAAAGGGAAGATTTGGGTAGATGGGGAGGAACTCATTTTAGGCAAGGGAAACAATAGTTCATCTATTAAATATATGTATGCACACACACCTATGTGTATAGACATATATACATATATATGTATTTAAATTTACACACTGGGGACATAGAGAAAGCACAATATGATTTGTCTCAACTCCATAAACTGCTATGAGAATATCCCAACCTAATCTGGAAGGGAAGCAAGTCATACGTGTTGTTCACATAATCACTACCTCTAAGCCTCTGTCTTTTCCCTTAGATAATTCAACTTCTTTCTGAAAAGTACCAGCAGCAGCAGCATGCAGAAATTGAAGCTGACCAGCTTCGAATAATATTGAATCAGGCAGAAATTGCTTTTCAGAAGATGGAGGAAGACAACAAGGAGCTAAAGTAAGATAACTTTACCTACTTCCAGAGGAGTGAAGAAGAGTGGAAGAGGGCAGAAAATTCACCCCAGTAAGCCTAGTATTTAGCATAAGAAGTCAGAGCTCTGCTTACACAGGATAATCAACCATTGAATCTCCAAGTATCGGGGGGAGAATATTAGGATGGGGCCACAGAAAGACCACTAACCTGGGAGTGAAGAGTTTTGGCTCCCAGCCTTAACTACGTTATAAACTTTGCATAGCTTGGAAATAAGCATCTCCAATCTGTGAGCTTCTGTTTCCTTTTGTTGGAGGTAGGATACAGAAATATGATCTTTTGATGTCATTTCTAGCTCGAAGAAAAATGATTTAGAGGCAGCTCCAGAACACAGAGAGTGAACAAGCCATTCATATAACCCCTCCTGATTGAGAAGTAGCAGGAAGAGGTGCTGATTCTAGCTAATGCAACCACTCTTGAGTACAGTTCTTTCTTACTTACTAGCTCACCATCCTCTTCCTCCTCCTTTTCTTCTTCTTTCTCTTCCTCTTCTTTCTCACATAAGAATGATGATGATAATTATAATGATAATAATTATGGTAATTGTAATACAGCTCTTTCTTACAGCCCTCCATCCTCTTCTCCTCCTCTTCCTCTTTTTCTTCCTCCTCTTCCTCACATAAAAATGATTATAATTGCAATAATGATAATAATGATGATGATAATGGTAATAACAATGGGAATAACAATGCTAGTGTTTATGTAGAATTTTAAAGTTTGCAAAGTTATTTGCAAATAATATCTTACTTGATCCTCACAACAACCCTAGAAAATAGGTGTTTTATTAGCCTCAATTTCCAGGTACAGAAACTGAGTTTGAAAGAGTTTAAATGACTTGCCAAGGGTCACACAGCTAGGAAGTTTCTGAGACAGGATTAGAACTCAGGGTCTTGTTACTTCCAAGTTCGGCATTTTATTAGTGTAGGGGGAAGGGATAAAATGGATAGAAAGCCAGTTCCTCATAGTACTCTGTTCCTGGATCCCCAGGAACAGGATAAAGATCTTGAAGAGGCAATTGAGTAGCCAGAATTCAGAGGAGAAGATTCTGCTAAGGGAGTTGGAAAAGGAGAGGGATAATCGGCAAAGTCTAGAGGTTTTGCTGACCAAAGTCACTTGCCACCTTCAGGACTTGCTAAAGGTGAGTATACACACACTTGCTCAAGATGTGGTCCATCAATACTAAGATCCAGAAGAGGGAAAATGTTCAATCAGAAGTGTATAGTTACCTGCCCATAGACTATAGATAATCAATGAGTAAGAAATGGGATACTAAGTAATGGGCAGGAGACCCAAAGAATATGAGGTGAAGCCGTCCTTTAAACAAAATCAATTTACAACCACAGCTTCTCCCAGCACTCTGCCATGGACAAAGAGCTCTTACATCCTTGAACTCATTTAACTCTCACCATAATGGGGTAGAAACAGAAGCTCAGCAAGGTCTGAATTCTATTTTCATCTTTGCCATCAACTGTATGACTCTGAACAAGTTATTTCATGTCTAGAATCACTGAATGCCAGAAGTGGAAGGAGCCTTAGGGACTATCCAAGTATAGCGTCCCCATTTTGCAGATTGAGAAATTGAGTCCCAGAAACAGGGAGGGATTCAGCCCATGTCACAAAGCATATCATGCCCCACCTTTTGGCCTCAGGTTCCCCACGGGCCACTGTTGAAATCCTTACAAAGTGATAAATCAGTTGCCTAATTTCGCCACAAAGAAATAGTCTTTGTCCATGCAGGACTAGAGGATGCTAATCCAAGCACTCAAAATGGTAAATTGCTGTGTGTGAGATGGCTGGGTACTAAGTTTGCTGTGATACTCACCAAGACCTGTGCAGGTAGAGGAGGTGGAGAAAGAGAGTTGTCGGGAGTTTATCCGGCCTCCAGACATTTGTCTTCCTCCTCTCCTCGCCCCCAGGCACGCCCTGAGAAAACTGAGGCTGGCGAGGTAGACCTGTTATTCCAGTTAGGGAAGAAGGAGATGCTGCGGCAGCTGCTGACTATGCTGAACAAGGCTGTGGCTATGGAGCCCAGTATCCCTGAGTTCGTGCCTCCCCCAATTAAGTCTCCCTCTCTTCAGTCCCTCCTGACAAGTATTGAGGAGAGGTGAGTGGTGATCTGACTGGGAATCATCTTCAAGGAGGAGAGATTTAGTTTGGTTTTGGAAAATTGGGGAAGAAAGGAGTCCTTTAGGTGGTCCCCTCAACCCTCTCTTTCGTCTCAGTTCTCAGGAGCCTGAGCCCTCCCCTCTGTTGGAGCAACTGGCCGAGATTCAGCCTTACAGACTTGGGGACTTGGGCCTGGTGCCCCGTCCACCCTCCGTTGCAGAGGATAGCCAAAGTACTGAAACATTCAAAAAACATAGGCTTGTTAAAGCCTTCAGCAACCCTGAGGTGAGGACATGAGGGAGTCAGGGTGCGGGCTGTTATTGTTGCTGGCGGTCCTTGGCTCTTGAACATGACACCTTGACATCAGGGAGGGGATGCCTGACATGCAGGTGAATTGGATTTAGGTGAGGGAGGCTGGACAAGGTCACTGCCTCACTTCTCTCCCCAAAGCCATCTGGGTCCAGTGGTCAGATGTAGATCAGGACCACTGGAGATGGCTCTGGATACAATAGAAGAACTAAGGTCTTCAACAGGTCTCAGTCTGACTGAGACAACTACCCATTTAGTGTTTAAGACTAGGTAGCAACTGAAGCAAAGAATCTTCTCTTTCACTCAGTCAAAAAAAACCAAACCCTAATCTAAATAAATAAATAAATCGGAGAGGGGAAGACTCTCAGGATTTCTGGCCAAATGATTGCTATTTATATGCAATCTGAGTCAATCAGGACCCAACAATGATCAAATGGGGCTTGGCCTGAGTGTATGCAAGGACAAAAAGGGAGGACTCTCCCAGGATCATCTCTTTTCTGATATATGGAAGGGATGGGATAAAGAGGGCAGAGGATGGAGCTCAGACCTTTCCTTTCCCTGAATTTTTCTTTTCCAGATTCCAAGCCCTCGAATATTGAGCGGGGTCAAGCAGGTCAGCTTGCCAGCATTCCACCTGAACCCCAATTGGGAGGGACAGCAGGAATAGTTTCCCTTTCTCCATTCCTTGGCCCTCAGCTCTAGCAAAGGGGGAAGTAAAAGAAGAAATGCATGAAGAAGAAATGCAGGCTTGAATTTGGTGGACTCATCTTTATTTCCTGGGCAAGGGTGGGAGAGAAGGTAAATGTTTTATAAAATGGTTATTACACAGAAATGGAAGAGAATCCATGCTGGTGACTGAGCCCTCCCCTCCTCTGCTATTGAATCCGTGCTCCTTAAAATAGAAGCCCTGGTGCCTGCCCTATGGTATGGTGTCAGAGAGAACCCTCCCAAGGTAAGACTGCTTCATGAGTCACCCCTCCACCAACCCCATCCTAGTGGGTCAACCCTGAGAGGCTGATGAGGCCAAATATGGTTTCTCGGGCCAAAAAAGTGAAAGGAACACTTCAGGAAATTCTGGCAGAGTAGAAAGAGTTTAGAGAAACCTTCCACGAGGGAGTGAAGAACAGAACTGAGTACTTCTTAGAATGTTGGCAGTGCCAACCAGGAAGAGTCAGGCCATGCTAGACGGATCCAAGCAAGAAAAAATCCCTTTGTAGAATACTTCCCCACTACAAATGTCGAGCCTAAGAGAGAGTTCCTTTCTTTCAGCCCCTTATCTCAAGACTGAGTCCTCCACAGGGAGGTGCTCTCTAGGTAAAGGTGCAGTATCCAGAAACGTCAGGACAGGTCTCTGGGAGAACAAAGAAGAGCAGATGCCTGAGTTGAATCAACTGATGAAGGACTATGACTCTGCTGTGATTCCTTTCCAAGCAAATCTAGAAAAACTGAGTGTTTGACATCAGAGAGTACATGAGAAAGGGGGAGGAGAGGTGCCTTATACTCCACCTTCCCTGGAACTGCCCCACCCAGTCCACAAGTATTTGTTCAGTGCCTCCTGTGGGCCAAACACTGGGGTACAAGGATGGAGAAATCTCTCCTCACAAGAACTTCCATTCTAAAGGATGGTGTTGCCAAGAAACCGTACACCGGCTGGCTTCTCCCAACATCATCACGAGGTAGGGGAAGAGAGAGTTATTGGTGGCAAAAGTGAGGTCCACTTTGGGAGAGGGCTCCAAGCCGGCCACTTAGGGAAGGAAGGTGGAGCTCCAGGAGGGGCGCTGCCTCTCAGGGTGGGGGAGGGACCTTGGATCCTTCCCCTAATGTCTTCTCTGACTTCCTAGATAGTTTTTGCTTTGGGGTTACTTGCCCATTCTACAAGGCATCCCTAATGGATGGATGTGCTTGGCCCTAGCTCATACATCTTGTCTTCTCAAAGAGACAGAAGGGCTAAGGAGAATGAAGGTAACAGAGAGCTCAGGTGAAATTTTGCCCTTTACCATTCATATCCCATCTCCCATACTGAAAGCCCTGCACTCTGTGCCCCTTTGTCTGGGACCTTTCCTTGGGGCTGGGGAAGACAGTAGCTCCCCTTCCCCAGCAGGACAAGGAGCCTCTCCCACTTCCTGTGCCCGCACCAGCCTGGGCTGCAGCATACCCATCTATGAGCTGTGGTAGGGTTTGAGGAACTGCCTCAGCTGGGCCTTCCTCAGGTGCGCAGAAGCCCCATCGGTGCAGCCTTGGTGCTGCTGCTTCCCCGGGAATCCCACTTGCAGGCAGTGTGATGCGGCAGAACACTGGATTTTGAGTTGGCAGATCTGGGTTCAGAACCTACATAAGACAAACCAGTTCTTTAAGCCTCCATTTCCTCATGTATTACCTGAGGGACACCTGAGGCTTCTCCTAGCTCTAAATCGACCACCCAATGATGCTGCTTAATGTTCAATTGCCAGGCAGCTGGAAACACACCACCCATCATACCCTGTGGCTGCCTGGAGTTGTCGGGGCTGCTGCTCTGACACTCAGAACAACACTGGCCACAGGGAATCAGGGCTGCGAGAAATCTTCATACAAGCGCCTTGAAAGCCACCTCAGGCTGGGTCAAGAGCTTAACATTCACTGTCTCATTTCAGTTCCATATCTAGAGGCAGCTGGGTAGCTTTGGAGGTAGGAAGACTTGAATTCAAGTCCTGCCTCAGACACTTCCTATATCTGATTCTGGGCAAGTCACTTCACCTCAGTCTGCCTCAGTTTCCTCATCTGTAAATTGGGGATAATAATAGTCTCTACCTCCCAGGATGTTTGTGAGGATCAGATGAAATCATATTTGTAAAGCACATTATAAACTTTAAAGCACAATATAAATGCTAGCTATTCCTATTTTGGGGTGCCACTAAGTGGCTTGCCAGGTCTGAAGTCAGGAAGACCTGAGATTACATTAGACATTTACTAGTTTGTGACCCTGGGCAAGTCACTTAATCCTCTTTGCTTCAGTTTCCTAATCTGTAAAATAAGTTAAAGAAGGAAATGGTAAACCACTAAAACCCCAAAATGGGGTCATGAAAAGAGTCAGGTATGACTGAATAACTACTATTATTATGTCTTCAAGGACTGGGGGAAAGGGGGGCATGCAACACATACATAAATGAGTAAATAAAAAGTAATTTCTAGAGGGAAGATGGGGGGAAGTGATGCATTAATCAATGAGGGATTCAAGAAAGATCTCTTATTGAAAGGGGCACCTGAACTGAAAGGAGCTAAAAATTCCAAGAGGCAGAGATGAGCAGGGAAGGCATTCCTAGGCACAGAGAATGGAGTGGTCAAAAACCCAGAGCTGAGAGATGGACCATCATGCACAAAAAAACCCAAGTAAATCAGTTTGACTGAAACATGGTGGAAAATGTGCTTTCAGCCTCCAAAGTGCTGAAACCAGACTGTGAAGGATTCCAAATGCTCAGTGGAATCTTACTTTTTTAAAGCAGGAGGAAGCCAGGAGCTTCTTGAACAAGGGAATGAGTCCTGTTTTAGGATTGCTGGTTTGGCAAATCTATGGAACCTGGGTCATGAAGACAAAAGCACAGGAAGACCCAGCAGGAGTCTGTTGCCAATAGTCAAATGAGTAATGATAAAGGCCTGATCCTCAGTGACCTTAGAATGTGGATAGGAATTATTATTCCTATCATGGTAGTATGTTGTCAATCAATAAACATTCATTATTGAGTCCCAGGAGTGCTCATGTGGTTTACCAAGTTGGGTCTAGCACTCAAGACTCCCAACTCTCAGTTCAGGCACCTTACCCTAGCATGCTGAAAGAACTTTATCTGTAAAATGAGTTGAAGAAAACAGCAAACCACTCCAGAATCTCTGCCAAGAAAACCCCAATGGGGCCACAAGACACAATTACTATTATTATGATTATGTCTTCAAGAACCTTACAATTTACTGGGTGATGGAGGCATATGATACTTACATAAATGAGGAATGGAGGTTCCTACCTGTTGTCCCTCAGGAATTTCTGTACCCAGATCTTTCCCTGCTCCTTTCCCAAACACTTTGGGTGCCATTTAAGGGTTAGTTTTGCTCCTTTAAAGTTCTTTCATCCTTATCAAAAAGTCATTCCTATTATTGTTTTATAAGAAATAATCAGCAGGATGATTTCAGAGAGGCCTAGAGAGATTTACATGAACTGATACTAAATGTAATGAGGAGAACCAGAAGATCATTATACACGGCAACATCAATATTATACAATGATCAATTCTGATGGATGTGGCTCTTTTCAACAATGAGGTGATTCAGACCAGTTCCCATGTACTTGTGATGGAAAGAGCCATATGTACCCAAGGAGAGTTCTGTGGGGACTGAGTGTGGATTACAACATAGCATTTTCACTTTGTTGTTGGCTTGCATTTTCTTTCTCATTTTTTTCCTTTTTGATCTGATTTTTCTTGTGCAGCATGATAATTGTAGAAATGTGTGCACTTATTTAACACAGATTACTTGCCGTTTAGGGGAGGGGATGGGGGGAATGGATGGAAAAAATTTGGAACACAAGGTTTTGTAAGGGTTAATGTTTAAAATTATCTACGTGTATGTTTTGAAAATAAAAAGCTTTAATAAAAAAAAAGTCATTCCAGACAACTTCACATAAGCCAGTCCTGTCCTAGGCACTATAAGGTAAATGGAGGAAAAGATATGAAATTTACCCTTAAGCGATTCTTTATCTGTGTACATAGGAATGAATGAAAAAATGAATATTTGAGCACTCACTATGTATTAAGCATTGTGCTAAGAGCAGTGGGTTCCAAATATAAATATATCAGTCCCAGTCTTTAATTAGAGTGCAGGTTCCAGGTGTGGAACAGTAAGTTCTATTAAGGGGAGGGGGAAAGAGAGTCAAAGTGCAAGCAGCATGGTTTGAAACAAAAGACTTAGAAAGTAATAGCATTTAGCATTTTAAGATTTACAAAGTACCTTTCAAATGCTTTCACAATAAGCCTGTGAAGTAGATGCTCCCCATCTTTGATTAAGAAAAACATTAAGTGTCCAGAGGTCTCTAAAAAACAAGAATGTAAAAGACAAGATGGCATATGATCAAGGACTCAATTTTGTGTGACAGGAAGAATTTAAAGGGACAATCAGCTATCTTTAAAAGAACAAAGCCTGGATTAAGAATCATCATCTTGTGAGACCGTAAGCCTCAGGAAGACAAACTGCCATCTTAAGACAGGATGGTTTAGAGAGATAAGATAAGGAGAATAGCTTGGATATTGCATAGTCCAGGAGTGAAATAAAATAGGTTTACAAATTAGAAAAGGTGAATGTGGAAAGGAAAAATGTGGAATATATGCTAGGGAATGCATTTTTGTCTGCCCAGATGAATGCAGCAGGATGTGGGAGTTGATGCAAGAATGTTCTAATGCGAGGTGAGAAGTAGCATTAAAAGGCACAACTTGGTGACTGTCAACTTTGTCCCTCCTCCTCCCACCCCTAAACTCTAACTGAGCTCCTTGTTCACTTTCTGGGTTCAATGGCAGTCTAGCAGGCATGCTCTAAAATAATCTCAAAAATTAATATAAAAATATTTAAAATTCTCTACACTTGAACTCCCATTTTTCCTCATTGGCTGGCTCCCTCCTCCCCACCATCTCCAATTCCACTCCCCCAACTCTTGGATTACACAAGACACTGTTAATGGCCATGTAACTGATTAGCAGTTTAAAAGAGTATTGAAAAGTAGGCATTAAAACAATGTGTAGCAAGCATCCCTGACAATTTCTTTCTTTCCCTTTCCTCCAGCACCCTTCTTCCCCATTCATCAGAGGGGGATGAGAGGTGGTCGGCTAGATAAAGGAGGTCCAGATCTTCTTAGTTCAGAACCCTGGGAAGGAATGGGGAGAAAGAAGCCAGAGATTGGACATAATTAACTCACACTGCCCAAAGCTGCTAGTTGGACCTAATCTTGCCACCCCCCCCCCCCAGCGCCACTACTTGACTCTAGTCTGCTCCTGTGCAAAATTCTTTGCTCTCCCCCAAATCTCTTCACCTTGACACCGCCACCAAGGAACACCCAGTTACAGCTGGCTTTCCCTGCCTTAGATTGTGAGAAGTAACGCACTGATCCCATAGCTTCCTTCCTTCAGTGGAAGCTTGGAAAGCATCATGGTCTGTGGTCTCAGAAATAATGCGCAGTAGGAGAACCAAGTGCGCATTCTAGCTTCTACACCCGTCCCTCTTTAGGAGGCTGTCCTGGTCGGGCCACACTTATTCCCGTTCCTGGGAGAAGAAGCTGCGATTCCGGGCCCACTGTAACACAATCGGGCTGCGTGGGCCTGGGCCGGGCCCGGCACTGACGAGGGAGCTCTCTGAGACTGCCCACTGCCGAGTAGGTACTGACCTGTGGCTGCCAAACGTCTCCCTGGGACTTCCCTCACACCAATGAAATCACACATTGGAACTGAAAAAGAAAGACAGACATTTATGTAGCACTTGAAGGCTCTCCAAGTCCTTTCTTCCTTACAATCCTGTGAGGTCAGGAAAGGAAAAGGGAGTAGAGCCAAGGCCGAATCCAGGCATTGCTCTGGGAAGGGGCAGGGCTCCTTTAAATCCATCTCCTCACTCTCCCCCTGTTGCTATGTATAGAACTCAGTGGGGGTGGGGAGCAGCTTCCTTAGCAACAGCTTGGCCTTTTAAAGGGGCAGCAGTAGCCAAAGCCTCAAGGTCCTAGCCGCCATGGGGCCCAAAAAAGGTGGGGAAGGAGGGAAAAAGAAAAGCAAGAAGGGTGGTCTACTATCACCTAAAGTGGAAGAGGTCATCACGGAGGAGATCCGAAAATTTTATCAAAACCAGATCCAGGACCTGGAGAAGAGGATCATTCAGTCAGTGAGCTGGGATGCCCAGACAACAAACAGCCAGGGATCCACAATGTGTTAGGGCACAGGGGGCAACAGCCCCTGGGAGGGAGGGAGTGCTCTGGATCCCCTGGGGCTCTGGTGGGAAGGACTCTGGATATGGAGCCGAGAGGCCTGGGTATTAAGCCTAGCTCTGCCTCCAACCAGCTCTGTGATCCTCAGCAAATCTACCCCCACTCTCACCCCAGACCTCAGCTTCCCCATCTGTAAAACTTAGGGGGGTGGGATAGATGGCACTTCTGGGTCTTTTCAGGTCTAACAGTCTGAAGAATAGACAGTTCTGAGTACCAGGAAGCCGGAGTCCGTGGTCATTAGCTTGGAAGGCTCTTATTCAGCTCTTTCCTACCTCTCAGTCCCTCTCTCTCCTCTGCCTAGGGTCTTTGAGTAACCTCAGCTTTCTGAAAAGCTTGAATCATATAGCAGTAATGGGGACTGGAGTGTAAGAGGCCTCCAATGAGGGATTGGAATTGAAAGGGTGGGGTGTAAGTGGGGTGTGGATGCTTAACCAAAAGAGCTAAAAGGGCCTCTCAAGATATCTGGGGGAAGGATGGACTTCTTGGTGCTGTCCTCAAATACCAAGTAGCTGTTTGATATTGATGTAAATCTGATTTAACTCAGTTCTTTCCAAACACACTTCAAAAATCTGTCCCTGAAATGCTCCCATCCACCATTAGTATCTGTTTTGTAATTAATCATAGCCCAGATTTTGAAAGCTCCTAAAGCAGGAATCAGAGTAAATTGATTTGCAATTTTCCCCAGAAAGATAGTCCGCGGTGGTTCCAGTCCTTAGACTTTCTGCTCAATTCTTAAACCCTTTTCTCAGCCATCTCGGGGTGGGTAATCCAATCCAGCCCTGAAACTTCTGACCCTTTACTACTCTAGCTATCAAAAGAAGTGGGATGAGTTGGTGGCGAATGAAAAACTCTTCCGGGCTAAGTTTGAACAGCTGGCTCAAAATAAAAAGGAGATTGTTGCCTTCCTCAAATGTTCCCTTAACCAGCGAGTGTTTGAGATCACAGACCTCAATGAACAGCTACAGGGATTACAGATGTCCAAGGAGATAGAGAAGGATGCCTTTGAGTCCCAGCTGGCTCAGGTGCGCCATGAGTTCCAGGAGACTAAAGACCAGCTCGTCTCGGAGAATGTCTTGCTGGGTAAGGGAAGGGCCCAAATCATTCAATACATCAACACATCTTTACTGAGCACCATCTATGTGCCCAACTCTGGCTAGGCTACACTCTGGAGGAGACAGGAGGAAGAAGAAACATGTCGGTGTCTACCTTTGGTGAGCTTAATAGTCGAGGTGGGAGATAAGATGTAGCTGTATTGTACTGACTAGGCAAGAAGATAATGGAACTGATGATTATTTAACCAACTGACCAGAACTTAGACATCCCAGAGTGTATTTTTTTCCTTCCCTTCCTTCTTCGCTTCATCTCTTTTTTCCTTCTTCTTCTCTCCCTACCTCCCTTTCTCACTCCCTTCTTCCTTCCTTCCTGCTTTCTCTTCTTTCTCTCTTCCTTCCCTTCCTGTCTTGTCTCCTTCCTTCCTTTCTTCCTAGCTCTAGAAGAGCTGTAAGACAAATACAGAGTTCTGAAATCAGATGAAAGAAAAGGCACTTATAGCTGGGAGGGATGACACAATTTCACCAAGATGGTGTCTGACAGAACCTTGAAAGAAGGTTAAAATGTCAACAAGGGGGAATGAGGTTGAATGAAGCCATACTTTATATAAGGAGAAAAATGAATTAAGATGAAAGACAGGAAGACATGTTTATGGGCCAGCAATTGTCACTCTGTTTGGAGCATAAGGTACATGAAGTGTGAATTAGGGCCAGACCTTTACTGCCAGATAATAGACTCAGTAGGCAGTGGGTAATCATGAAAGCATTTGAATTAAGGAGTGTATGATAAGACCCATAGGCATTTCAAAAAGGCAGCCTTTGTGCAAAACATTTCCAGATTCCTGTTCGGGAACTGCCATCAAGAGCCAGTTTATGAGTCAGAAAATGAGCTTTAATGATTTGAGAGTCACACCCTATTTGTGATCCAGCTCAGTCACCCACATTCATCATCAGACTTGGCTGTGAATGACTTGTGGCTGATTCCAAAAATCAAACCTACCATCCGAGGAAGCTCATTATATTCCCTTTCTGCTAAAAAGTCAAGAAAGCAGAGGCAGAATAGGTTCTTCTGATGCAGCCTCTAGCATAGTGGTACCTGTCCTAAATAAGGATGTGATAACCAAATTAGAATGTTTTTTAATCTAACTACAGATGTAATCATTTCAGTAAAAATGTTTTATGAACCTTTGTTTGGAAGAGAAGGCAATATGGGGTATTGGAGGGAGTGGTAGAGTTTGGCGGCAAGAAGACCTAAGCTCAAATGTAACCTCTGACAAGTAGTGTCTCAGAGGCTCAGCTTCCTCATCTATGAAATTCCCTACAGGAATATTGCGAGGCTCAAATAAGATAATGTACTAGGAAAGCATCAGTTATTAGACAGGCGGGAATTCTTTTTTTTTTTTTTTTTGGCTGAGGCAATTGGGGTTAAATGACTTGCCCAGGATCACACAAGCTAGGAAGTATTAAGTATCTAAGGCTGGATTTGAACTCAAATCCTCGACTTCAGGACCAGTTCTCTATCCACTGAGCCATCCAGGAAGGAACTCTTCAAATGTTCCCATAGTACTTCTATATCTCCTTATGCTTTCTGCCCTTAATAACTTTATCTTGTCTCATGCCACTTTGTGTAAACTCCTCTCTCAGACAGCTGGCTCTTTAAAGGAAGGAACTATGTTAAAAAATTTTAACCTTTATTTTCCAGTTCCTAAGATCAATGCCCTGCCTATTTTTTTTCGTGAGTACATGTCAAGGGGACATTCAGTCAATAAACATCAATCATCTATTATGTGCCAGGTACTAGGAATATAAAGACAGAAATTAGATAGTTCCTGACTTCAAGGAGCTTACAATCTTAACAAGGAAGACAGTGTGTACATACATAATATAGGCCATCTCCAGTCATCCTGCTCTACATCTGGCCACTAGGACCCAGACAGCTCCAGACAAGAAAGTGAGGTTGGTGACTTTGTCCAGCTCTCCCTCACTTAAATTCCACTCACTTGCATGTCATAGCCTCTCCTCCTTACCCCTTTCTTTGAGAATGAAGGATCAACAACATAATTCAGAATATATTCTGAACAACCACAAGGTCATTTCAAGAGGGAGGTACTAATTACCAGGATGAGGAAAGATTTCAAGTAGAAGATGGTCTGGAGATGGAGGAACAATTTGTATGGAAACTCCCTTTGCCTACAACTCATTTGTAACTTAATGACATTATGGAGGTGGCCTGGGAGCACTGACCTGCTCACAGTGGAATAGCCAGTTATAAGCACAGGAGGACTTGAGCCAGGGTATTCCTGGCTCCAAGGCTAGCCCTCTATTAGGCTGAGGTATCACTCATTTTGCCCACAGAAGGAACTTAATATGTATTTATTGATTTGATTGTTGAAAGGATGAGGTTATTTTAAAAAAATGGTCCCAGGCTTTAAAGGTCATTTCCAAAGAGAAGTTTCCCCAAATGCCTTGAACTGCTTTAAAGGGAAATAGTTTTCATTTGGATATCTAAATTATGGTCTGTTTGTTAAATAGTCATCCCTATGATGTTATAGTTTTGCTTTACATAAATGCTTTAGGATTTCTTGCAAGGGAGACATCGGTGTGCAATGGGACAGACAGGGAGGCCTTAGCAGGAAGAGGTGGGATTTGAAGTGGGTCCTGAAAAATGAATAAAAAAGGTTCTCACACGGAGAGAACCATTGCTCCATACAAGGAACACTAGAAGCAAGCAGCCTAGATCAGAGACAAGCACCTTGGACTTAGTATCCATGTACGTGACTTCAAATACTGTTTCTGATACTAGTTGTGTCCATAGATAATTCACTTAGATTCTCTATCCGTTAAGTTTCCTCACAGGCAAAATGGGATAATATAATTTAAATTTCCTATACTACAAGATTCTTGTGAGCAGAGCACTGTGCTCTCTCTCTCTATATATAGAAGTGCTCTATAAATGTGAGTTATTGTTAAGAATGAGGATGATGACCTAGGGGAATAGAGCTGTGGAAAATAAGCTTGGATCCCTAAGTTGCAAGTCACAATAGAACTTGATGGAAGGGGGGAGAGACTGGCGGTAGTTCCAAGAGATGGGGACCTTAGAAACATATGGCTAGAGCTAGAGCACTGAACATCCCTCTCATGGCATTCCCCCAGGCCTGCTGAAGTCCTCTGGGAGTGTTGGGGGGTCTGCTGGCTCACTAGGACTTTTCTGGGCAGGGGGAAGGCTAGCTGCCCTCGATGAGTACCGGATCCAGAAGGAAGAACTCATGGCCAAATTCACATTGCTGGAAGAACAACTGAAGAAGGAACAGGACGAGTACAAGGACTGGATTTACTCCCTGGAGAAGAAGGCTGTGTTAGAGAAAGACAGGTCTAAGTTTCTTAATATTAAGTCTATTCCCCAATCTGATCAGGCTAGGAAGGCCAATGGTGTAAGGGATCACAGGATCTCCTGGGGATGCAAGAATCATTCACTCAGAAGCTATTGGAGGGATCTATTAGCTGTTTGACATTGCCCATGTCACTTCCCCTCTCATGTTCTGTTTCTGATTCTGTATAAGAATGTTGTGGGATTAGATCTCTAACCCCCCCCCCCCTCCAGTTCTGCTGATGTCCAGTTTATAAAGCTGAAAGGCTTGGGGGAGGGAATAAATCTGACCCAGGGAATGTGATTTAGGAGCAGGAGGGTTTGGGAAATTGCCTTCTGGGGGGAGATAGAACTCTGACCCCTAGGAAAATTCCCCCCATCCAAACCCCAGAATGAAAAAGGAAATAGTCCAGCGAGTGAACAAGGTGGCAATCGAGTTTCGCAAGATGTCTGCTCTCCAGATGTCAGAGACAACTAGGAAGGTAATCCAAGAGAATGTGGATATGACTCAAGAGTTGGCCAAAGTGTCCAACCAAAGTGTAGGGCTGATCAATGAGAATGAGGAGCTGGTAGAGGATACAAAGCAGATGAGCAAGCAGCTGGATGTGCTGAACAACAACAAGAAGATGATGTCTAAGGATAGACTGAATCGCCTTAAGGTAACTGAGTCTGTCTGAGGCTGCCCTGCCTTGGGGACTGGGGAACCAGGGCCCTATTAGGTACTGTGCCTTTCCCAAGGGAGGTGTCACACATCCTGAGATTGGAATTCACCCCTTGTAGAAATGGGGAGACTGTAGGGAGTGGAAACATTTTTGGTAAAAAAACAAAAACAAAAACAAAAAACATCATTCTTCTTCTCCTACCCCCTCATGACTTGTTTCTGAAAATGGTGGAAAAGTGGCTAGAGCATGGGGGTTGGGAGGATCCGAGTTCCAATCCCACCCTAAATACTTAGTGTGTAATCATGGCAAAGTGTTTCACCTCTGCCTGTTTGCTCATCTTAATGGCTCTCTCTACGTAAAGAGAGTTGTAGGCCTTAAAGTGCTGTGGAAATGCTATCATTATTGTCACCCCAGATGATATGGTTTCTGGCCGAGAAGTGTGAGCAACAGCAGCAGAGAATGGAAGAAGTGGAAAAGAGAAGGGCCATGTTGGATCAGATAGAGATGGCTTTCCAGCAGATACAACAGGACAACCAAGACCTCAGGTAGGCTGTCCTCAAGGCCTGGTCCAGAGAAAACTCAACCCGGAGAGTTCAGCCCTCAGCCTCAGGCCAGAGTTTCAGCTCTGCCCACCAAGGACACAGACCAAGTCGGGACTCTACACGTCACCGTGGAAGTATATGTCCTAATCCACGTCTGGGGTTAGATGGCCTGTGGCCCTAGCCCTGGCTCTCTAATGTCACCTCTCTGGTCCTCAGCCTCTGGGAGCAGGAACAAATGGTCTCTTGGGGCTCCTCTTGTTTGGAAGATCAAAGATTTTAGAATCTTAGTTCTTAATGTGGTAGAATCTGGTTCTTGGGGAAGCAATCCAACCAATTTTAGGATAATACAGCCATGCTCTAGGCCTCCCTCCTTCACTTTTGGACTGATGGGGAGGAGGGAGTTGGGAAAGAGGGTGAGCATAACCATGATCAGACCCTCCCCAGGAATGATGTGGAAGAGCTAACAATGAAGGTCGAGTTCAACAAGCTGGAAGCAAAGAAACTGACAGAGGAACTGGAGAATGAGCAGAAGCGAAAGCAAGATGTGGAACAGGTGCTGGACCAAGCCAGGTTCATGCTCCGGGACCTGCTTTCGGTGAGGTTTTTCTACAAGGGACAATGAAGTGACCACAAGCCAGTGGCTGCAAGGGGTGGTCTTCTGAGGAAATTGAGAAAATCATGCTTCCTGCCTCTTGGCAGGGGTGAAGAACTATAGCAATGGTGTCAAACTAAAATAGAAAAAAATCCCCCATGGCCTCAGATCTACTTAGAAAAATACAAATTGATATGCCATATTGTATGTTTATTTTATTAAACATTTCCCAGTTATATTCTGTTTCACAGTTCTAGACTTCAGGTACTGGATGATACAGCTAACCATTTGTACAAGAGAATGCTTTTATACACAGCGTATCAATGGAACTTAAAAAAAAAAAAACCATACTAAGAGAAGAAGGAAATTCAAAGGAACTTCAGAAAATTATGGCAGAGGTGAAACAAGTTAAATCTGAAACATGAATTAAAAATTTTTTTCTCATATTGGAGACCTGTAGTTTCATAGTTTCATAGGCTAGCCTCTTTTTCTGTTCCCCCACAGGGAACTGTCATATTTGCAGATATTTAGAAAGTTCATCATAATAAAGCTTTTTATTTTTGGCAAAGTAGTAAAGCAGTTCCTAATGCTTCACCAGCTCACAAAAATACACAGTCCCATCAAGGATGAGCACAGTGGGGAAGACCTGGGGCACCTAGCTAATGTATATAGATCTTTACATAAGCAAGGCCCCACATTCCCTATAGCTTCCATTTCCAGTAAACATGGTCCCTTGGTAGGATTCCCTGGAGGAAATGCCAAGTTTATAAGCTTCAGAGAAAGGAAGTGATGTTCTAGGTTAGACCCTTTCGCACAATAATTCAGTCTATATCAAGGTGCTTCTCTGAATTTAAGAATTTTCACTTCATATTCACTACAAATTTTCTTTCCAGTATAGGACTTCTTTACCAAAAATGTGTTTGCTTGTTTTTTTTTTTTTTTTTTTTTGAAAGTCCAGCCTGGGAATCAGGACCCTGGGGTTCTAGTCCTAGCTCTGCTATGTCATGTTGGACAAGCTGCTTTCTCTCTGGCTTTTATTCTCTTCCTGCCTGCTACCCCTTGGCCAGGGTGGCAAAGTGGTCAATGGACTTACATTAAACGAGCTGAATAATTTTAACCCCTACACAACACAACTGGAGTGTATGTGCACACATGCACATGCATGCAAACAAGTCTGACCACTTGTCTGGCTTGCTTGCTTCCCCAGATGCAACCCGAGCGCTTTGAGGATGGCCAGTTTAACGTGCTCTTCCAGATGGAGCAGAAGGAGATACTGAAACAGCTGATGTCCATGCTGAGCCAAGCGGTAGTCCTGGGGCCACATGTGGACGAATTCATCAAAATCCAACAAAAAACTCCCCGATTTCCCATTAAGACACTGCAGGACAAGTGAGCAATGACTAATAGCATTATTATTAATTCAAATTCGTATTTTGTGATGAGATTTGCCCAAAATTCAGAGGTGGGTGGTCTAAGTATTATCATCCCCATTTTACGAAAGAGGAAACTGAGACCTAAAAGACTGAGTGACTTACTTATGGTCATATATCTAGTAAGTGTCCGAAGCAGGATCTAAATCCAGCCTAATCACCTGATTCCAAGTCCTTGTTATAACTACTGCACTACACACGTCAGCCTTGTCTAAAAAGAGATCACTTGGGAATGGAGTGGTGCTGGGAAATCTTCATTGGAGAGGGACTCTTGAGGGCCTTGAAAAGATGCCAAAGGGCAGGTGAGGGCAGGAACTGTCCCCACTACAGCCTCTCTTCTTTTGCTGGGAGTCACGGCCCTGACTTGTCGCCCTCTCAGATATGAGAACCTCAAGCCCATCCATCAGCTGTGCAACAGAGTGCCATACAAGCTGACAGGCCTGACCACCACATTCCGATCAGACCACATCCCCTTCAACCCTAAAGACATTCAAATGCTCTCCCAAACCACTCGCCTCAGAAATTTCAAGGTATTCACCACCCCTGAAGTGCCAAGGGGGGAGGGAACGATGGAGATAGCCCTGTCTGTGGTGGTGGCAGTGGGGAGGGCAGAAAAGGCCGGAACAAAGGAGGTGGCAGCTCAGACAGCTCTTTCCCTCAATTGTCTTTTTTCAGGTTTCCCTTCCAAAATCTTTCAAACACTTGACACTGCCTGCTATCACCCTGAAGAAGAGACAACTCTCTTCTGTCTCCTCTGTGCATGCAGAACCTATGGAGAAGGAAACAGAGGAGGAACAGCAAACTTCATTCTCGGAAGAGAAACCTTTATTTCTTGGGCAGGGACAGAAGAGTAATTAAATGGCTCATAAATTAGTGATTACATAGGTGTGGTAGATCTCATATGGGAGGGTGGGAAGAGCGCAACAATGTGGGTCAGGAGAACCTGGGCCCTGGGTGCACGTTACCTCAAGCTTGGGTCGTGGGGCTGGAATGCCAAGGCTCTGCCCTGCGCGCTACCCAACGAGGCAAGGAGAGGCTGCCCTTGCCCATGGCGGGGGAACAGTCCTTCATAAGTCGTGGCCAGTGCGGTGCGTCCGTCAGGAGGGGCTTGGGGGCGTGGTCCCCGCCAGGCTCCGCTGGTGGATGTGGCTCAGAAGCAGCTCCGTCGCCTGCTCCAGAAGCTGGGGCAGCCGTTCCTGCTCGGCTGCTGTGAACCTGTCCAACACGTACCGCTCCACGGCCCCTGGGTGGGTAGGTCGCCCAATGCCCACTCGGAGCCGGGGCATGACCTGTGAAGTACAGGGGTAAGTGCTAGAGCACTGGCAGCCGTCTGCTACCTCAAGCTTGGACTGCGGTTCTCCCCAGTGCGGCTAGAACGCCAAGGCTCGGCCCCGCGCTGCTCCAGGCAAGGAGAGGCTGCCCGTGCCCATGGCGAGGAACAGTCCCACATGAGCTGTGGCCAGCAGGAGGCCAATGTCACGTCAGGAAGAGACCCTCTCAGCTGGAGCAGAAGCTCTGCTTATGATGGCGGCCAGCCTAACCCTCAGCTCTCTCGGTACCTTCAAGCCCCTACCCAGGTACCACTCTGCCAGGAACCCCTCAAGGCGATGTGAGGAAGGGGCACAGAAGAAAAGGAACAAGCACTGCTTTAGGGTGAAGCAAACAGAAGAGCAGCCCTCTGACACGTAGGGAGTAATGTAGTATAGTGACTCTTTTCCTCCAGGATCCCGTGTGGCAGGGGCTGGTGAATCCGAGGACAGAAAGGGCTACAGGAGGACAGCAAGGTCAGGACAGAATAGGGATTGATGGGACACAGGAGTTCCAGCAGAGACCATTAGACCCAGGGAATGCTACAGTACCCTAGTGTGGAAGACTTACATTTGAGTTGAGACAGCTGATGCAAGATCGAACCCCATTGTGACCCCTTTCAAGACAAAACCCAGAAAAAACAAATGTCAAATTCATTAGTGAAATCCTAAAATGACAAAAATGACAGAAATGAGGAGACGCAATGACAGCATAACTCCTTCCATGACATTACAAAGGACGTGTAAGACTCATACCACCTCTTTCCAACATTTCCAAAAGGGAAATAAGCCAGTGATTAACTTACTTTACAGATGGGAAAATTAGGGTTAACACTAGGGAACAAAGGATTTCTTGCCTTGGCCCCAAGGTGAGAATCTTTTGGGGATACCTGAGGACCCTAGCTTCCTCACCTCGCACTGCCCCCCAGCTTCATGGCTAGTTTCCCCAGTGGCTTGTCCAGCTCATCATGCACCAAGTAGATGTCTTCGGCTGCCAGCTGATACATCTTGGCTTCCCACAGAAACAAGAGTAGGATGGATGAGGGCGGGCACAGAGAACCAGGATTGGCCCTATACTCCTTCCCCACCAAGTTAAAACACACCTCAGGAACCTCTGCCATGAAGTTATCTCTAGGGGGAAACCCAGCATCTAATGAACGTCATGGGCCAGAAGCTAGAGAACCAGAATCAAGTGCCAGCAGTCCCTCCTCCCCCAAGGCAGGGAAGGTGAAACCTCTCACCAGCCTGGGCCACACTGTGCCCATTGACATTCATAAACTGGCGCGGTTTGAGAAGCACCAGCTCAGCCTCTCCAAGGCAGGCAATGGCCACATCTGCACAGCACTGACGCTGCCTCCTCCACTGGTCAGCTACATTCAGGTGCTTGGCCAGCTGGTTCAGCACAGCCATGCCCACACTGTGCCGTGTGCCCTGGAACCCGTAGTTGCCTAGACCAGCCACCTGTGGGTCAAAAAAGAACTGGCTGCCACCTGCTACTTCACTACTCACCTGTTTCCTCCCACATCTCTACTGAAACTGTTAAGTTTCACTGATCTATCACCAAATCCCAAAGCTGTTTTCCCCCCCCAGAGCCTCACTCTTCTAGAATTTTCCCTATTCTGACACTGCTGACTAGTCCTGCTGCTCTGGTGCCAAAAATGCTGTTAGTTTTACATTTATGTCCCCCTTTCTCCAACCCTGCTCCCTATCATCTCTCACCTGTACTACTGCAAGAGCCTTCTTATTGACCTTGTCTCAGTGTCTCCTTACTCCCATTTACCCTCCATTTAGCTGTCAAGTTAACCTTCCTAAAGAACTGTAGTGGCTCCGTCTCACCTCAAATCCAGAGCCTTCCACAATCCAACCCCTTCCCACCTTTCTAGTTTTCTTATTCTTCCCTCCCCCTCAAAGTCTGCTGGTGATACCATGAAACCAGCCCTCTTGCCATCCTCCCACAAGCCAGTCCCCCTCCTTGGGACTGGAAGGTAGTCTCATCTCTTAAACTTGAACAGGTCTGAGAAGCCTTTCCTGATCCCCCTTATATGTGCTGTATATATCCTGTATATAGCTGTTTTCATGTTGGCTCCCATAGTGGATAGTTGAGTTCCCTGAAATCAAGGGCTATCTTTTTCCTTCTCTTCATCAGCCACTTAGCACAGCTCCTGGTGCACAACAGATGCTTAATAAATGCTTACGACTGCCTGCTTCAAGAATCTCATTTTCTTTACCTGTTCTTCCTCCTCCCAGAAGCTTTCTTTTGTTCTTTCTATGTTCCTAATATGAATATCCCCCAAGGTGGGAAACCCTCTGTCTTTATACTTTATTCATAATTTTCTCTGGTGACAACCACCACCTCTGTGCAGATAATCCCCAAATCTGTACTCCAGCCCTGACTTCTCATGTTCTGAGTAGTGCTAAATCCCTCTAGCCCATCTCCACCTGGAGGTCCCAATGGCATTTCAAATCCAACATCTCCATCTTTCCCCCCAAATCTACTTGGCTTTTACTTGGATGGCACTGGCAGCACTGGCTGAGTAGCTAGGTGATTGTAACTCTTAGACTTCTCTTTGATTCTGACCTCTCATGATCAGTTAACAGGCTCTGTGTTGAGCTTTCCAAATCATTTCTGGAAGTTCATGCAAGTCCTTACACATCCTGCCTGGACTATCACAGCCACTTCTGATCTCTTCCCTGTTCCAATCTATCCTATTTGACATGGCCCAAATAATTTTTGTCAGATTAATTTTGATCAATTTTCTGCTCAAAATTTTTCTGTGGTTTTCAACAAACTGGTAATATTTAAATCTTTAATTTTTAAGAACTTTCCCAATCTGGCAATGCCTTTTCTTTCATTTTCCTCCTCCCTTTTCACATTTGGTTAAAAAATAATACTCTGCCCCACAATTTCTCAAACCTCTATGTCTTTGTTAATCTAGCCTTCATTCCTGTAGTATCATCCCTTCCCTCTTCACCTACTAGGAACTCTTTTTTGAACTTAAGTCTTCTAGAAGGTGACAATGATTCTGACGTCACAAAGCACTGTCTTATTCTTTAATAACATATTAGATCACAGCTATAATATGCACTATTACATGAACATCTGCTTGTATTCTATCCTAACAGACTGCTCTAAATTTCTTTAGGGCAGAGGTCCTTAACTTTTTTTATTTTTTGCTGTTATGAATTCTGATGCTTATAACTTTAAAAAGCCATAACTGAAATAAATGCCAAATTTCGTTTAGAAACCAGTGATAATACTAAAGCTATCTTTTTTTCCCCAATCCAAATCCGCGGATCCCCTGGAACCCCCGCTTTAGGGCAAGGATCATGCTTCCCCTAAACGTGGCAACAACCCTAGCACTGTGGGGTTTTTGGAGCGTTTTTCTGTCCACATTAGACACTTCAGGAAAGGAAGGGTCCCCTCTTTCCCTGTCCCATGCTTAGGGTGGGGCAGTAGATAAAAGTGGAGGTAGAGGGTCGGGACTCAAATCCAGTCTCTACTAAGCCCTTAGGCTAGTCAGTCGGTGGACTTAGGGGCCTCAGTTTGCTAAACTGTAAAGTACACTCCGGAATCCCGGCCACTTCTCCCTTCCGTCCTCTAGCACGGGGTGCTGGGGCCTGGGATCCCGGGGGTCCCTCCGGCTCCACCCCTCGGCCCCACCTCCCTCCCGGCCTCCTCCGTACACTTACCAGCCACCTCTTCCCGGGAGGCCGCGGCTCGGGGCCAGCTCGGCTCATTCCCCGGCCCAGCCGAGTCCACAGCAGCCCCGAGCGAGTCATGACTCCCTTCTCCACCTCCTCCTTTTACTCTCTGGCGGCTCCCATTCACCATGAGGGTCCCGCCCCTTGACGTCAGTGAGGCGTCCAACCAATTACGGCCTCGTCCCATTGCTCCTGCCCCGGACGACCTCGCCCACCCTCCCTCTCTCGCGGAACAGTGCCGAGGAGTCGAGGGCGGCGCTTGCGCACTGTCTTAGGCGGGCCGGGCGCGCGGGGGCTCCTCTGCTAGTGGGCGAGGATTTGGGGGAGGCGGAAGCGGTGGAAGGTCCGAACCAGAATGCGTGGCCGTCTATACTGCAAGATGTCTCCGAGAGCCAGTTGGCCGTGGACCAGCATAAGGGCCACTCCAAGAGACCCAAGAAGGAAATTTCCAGTCGAAGGTGAAGAGCCGACTACTCCCTCGAACTCCGCCCCCGGGATACTCCAGGATGCGCGGCCAGCCCGCATGCCCTGGTCCTCTTGCGGCGGAGCCTGGGAAGCGCACGCCCTCGGACATCCCCTCCTCCCTCGTGGGAAGCCGGGTGGAGTTCCTTACCTAGCTCTGGCACCTGCCCGGTCCGCTGGGCGTGAGCCTTTTCCTAAAGGTCCCTTCCCACCTCTTAAGCAGCAAGCTGGGGGCGGGGCCGGGGAAGCGTTTCCATTATCCCATTTTACAGTTTAAGGCTGAGACCTCAGGTTTTTCTTTTTTTAAGTGGTCACATAGGCACTGAGTCCGGGACCAACTTCTTCCCACTCTCACCCTTGGCTCCCTTCGTGTCCCTTCCCACCACCCCGGGACGCCTCTGAACTCTGCCAGCAGCGGCATCTGTTTGCTGGAGGAGTCTCCCCCGATAGAATTGTACGATCCTTGGGGGCAGGTACCAGATTTTCATTTATGACCTAGTACCGATGGCGCCCGACGGAAACTAGCTCTTAGTCGGCGCTTAAGATGTTAAGTGATACAAGCCTCATTTGCAACCCCGACTGGGAATAGGATTTCATAATTCTTTAGTATTTCATGACAATATAATGGATGGCGAAGGGAAGGGGGGGGGTGTGTGTGCATGTGTGTGCACACCACAGAGGAAGACTACTTTAAATCTCTTGTGTTATAAAGAGTGAAGGGGAGATGTGAAAAAAGTAAAGTCCAAAAAGTGTTTATAAAGCGTTTCCCTGCTAGCCTTGCAAGCCGTATTAGATGCTATTACGTCTAAACGTGTGGAATTCGTGGGTGTGGCCAGCGGGGGGCGTGGCCTTCTGTGTCGGAGCTTAGTAACTAACTGCCCTACTTTGGGGAGGCGGGCTTGGAACTCGGAGGTGAAGTTTTTCTGGGGGACAGTTAGTTGTTTAGAGTCTGAGAGCTCAGAAAGGCGAGAATTGCCTGAGAAGTGAGCAGCAGGGAAGACAGTGTGGGGACTAAGCAAGGTGTCCAAGTCTGAGAATCAGAAACCTGAATTCAGGTTTGTTTCTGCTCGTCTGCTTGTATGATCCTGGAAAGCTCCCTTTTTCCTCTTTATCTCGGTCACCTCCTCTGTAACACGAATCGCTCGGACTGCCTAGCCTGGTCTATTCCAGCTCTAAGTCTGGGATTCTCAAAGTTTGGAAAGGTAGGCGCCTGAAGGCTAGTTGATGATGAAAGGCTTTGAATGTCAAGCTAAAGAGTTCAGGTGATATCAAACTCTTAAGATTCTCTGGTTCTCAGGTACAACATTATGGCCCTAGAGAAGTTATGTGCGGAAGATGTAGAGCACCCAACCTTGACTCGGATTTTGGGAACGAGCACTGTTTTCCGGGGACTTGATCAGCCGAAAGTGTCAGTCAAGGGCCTTCTCTTGCCAAATAAAATCAAAGAGCAGTAAGTGTGGGCCTCTTACCCCCATTTCCTCCTTGCCCCCGGCCATGTCTCCTAGGGCTCCAAGTCTCTTGAAAACCCTGGGATCTTTGGCAATCAGGAGGTCTAGGTTCCAGTCCAAAATTTACCTTTTGCTGTGTGACTTTAGACACTTTTCTGTACCTGTTTCTTTATTTGTTCATGGGGATATCTTACCTACCAGAAGACTCTTCTCATCCTACGTTCCATGATGTTGTGATTTCCTCCGAGAAGCCATTTGCCCTTCAGAGTGCAGCTCTTCCTTCCCTGAATGCCCATTGTGTTAGATTGGGGAACACTGTCCACTTTTGCCTTTTGCATTTTAACCTTTCTCTTACCCCCAACCTATCTATCTGCCTAATTATCTGTCCACAGCTTTCAACATGGGCAGGATGCCATAGCCACAGGGGAATGGGAAAAGGCTGTAATCTCTTTCTCCAAATCGATCAACCTTAATCCCCACCTGGTGAGAATGGGAGAAAATGGGAGAAAATGGAGAGGGCAAAAACTCTTTCCTCCCCCACAAAATCCCCTTTTGCCCCCCCCCTTCCAGCCAAGGATTGGGGCTGACCATGGGCCTCCCCAGAATACAAAGGATAAGAAAATTTTCTGCCAATCCCTTTCTTGGTGCTACCCCTTTTGGGCTCATGGATTCCTTCGTACCTTCGACACTGGTCACCCATCCTCTAACCTTAAAGTCACTTTCCCATATTGGACTTTTTTTCATCTCCTAACAAATCCTCTAGACCTTGTTAGACCAGAGGATCTCAGAGGTTCTTCCTTTACCTGGGATTCAATAAGCCTGGTGCAAATTCTGCAATGTGGGCTGGATTCGACTTTCCTGAACTAAGTAAAAACCAGCTTTCCTTTGGTGTCTTCCCTTGCTCTCCCCCCTCCCCACAGGTGGAATCCTATGTGTTTCGGGCTGAAGCCTTTCTCCAGCTATGTGACTTCGCTTCAGCTGCCCAGAATCTTCGAAAGGCTACCTTGTTAGCCCCACACCAACAGGAGTTTATGGAGCGATTGTGCTTTGTCCTGTATCTGCAGGTACAGGGTTGCCCAGTCCTGCTAGGGAACCCACCTCTTCTGTCTCCTTCCTAAAGGCAGAAGGTGTGCTTCAGGCTTCCTGGCTTGTCTCTCTAATCATCTGTTTCTGTCCTGTGCTTATCACCTTGTTCCACCTCTCACTCTCTCCTAGTCTCTCTTTCTTCTGTACCAATATGTTTCTTTTTCTCCCTTTCTCAGTCTCTTCTCATTTTTCTCTCTCTGACTCTCCTGGTCACCCCCTCGTCTCTCCCTATCTTGAGTTTTTGTTCCTTTGTCTGTGTCTCCTTGCTTCTTCATCTCTCCTTTTCCATTTCACACATCTCTCAGTATTTATTCAGCTGTCTTAGCATTCTGGGAGGAGAACAAAGCACATGTGGCTGCCTGTCTCCTCACCAGGGCCAATGTCTCTTTGAACATCATTCGTACATTAAAGCCTTAGACCTGTTCACCCAGGCTTCGGAGCTGCAGCCTCATAACCCCTCCTACCGCTTCCGCAGGTGACCCTGGGGTTCTTCAGGCCTTGAGGGAGAAGGGAGGCAGGGAATAGGGCTGGGAAAGAAGCCTCCCTCACTGTGGAATCCTCCCTTCACCTTATTCTAGCATTGCTTGCCTTTTGGCTATGAAACAACATCAGGAATGCCTCCAGATGATCACAAAAGAGTTGAAGCAGAATCCCAGTCCTGATGGCTTCATCTTCCGAGCTCGACTCTATAACTACTTCCTAAAGGTAGAGCCCAAACCAAGCCTCTCCTCCATAGGTGGGATGAATTGGATTAGGATTGGATGAGAATGGCCCTCAGCCCTCTAATATCAGAATGAACAAGGGAGTTCATTCTCTGCTATTCCCAAATCTTTCTGGAAAAGTCAAGGAAATAAATCCCCAGGACCACAGCTTTACTCAGCCCCTACCCCAGCCAGTTTAGAATGCACTCAGCTTGAAAAGTAGTAATATCAAGTGAGATTAAGCTTTAAATGCCCAGATGAGGAGTTGTAGTTTGTCCTAAAGGCAGTAGGGAGTCAGTGAAGGCTTTTAAGAAGGGAAATGACATATATTCAGACCTCTGCTTTGTAAATAAAAATTTGTCAACTATGTAAAGGAATTCAAATCAGTAAGCCGTTATCAAGAATCTATTATGTGCTAAGTACTGTGGATAAAAAGGCAAAAAAACAAAATTGGATCTCAGAGTCTAATAAGAGATCAAAGAGGGAAGAAACTGAAACTTAGAGTCTTGATTAGGAAGTTGTTGCAGTAAATCCAGAGTAGGTCTAAAAAATGGTGAGGTCTGAATTAGAGTGGGAGGCCCTTTAAGCAAATGGAAAGGGACAGATTTGAAAGGTATTTTGGTGGTAGAAGTGATAAGATTTGGCAACTGAGTGAATTTGAAATGTGAAGAAGTGAGTCAGGAATAACTCCAAGGTTATAGCTTACCCTTTCGAGGTTTACAAATCACTTTAAACAACAATGATCCCCACTTTATAGGGGAAGAAACTAAGATAGAAATATGTTGACTTGCTCAATCATACAAGTGGATTCATGATTCATCCTTGGTCCTCCAGATTTCTGACAAGGTCAGTGATCTTTCCACTGCCTAGTGAGGTATTTCTAAATTACTGTGGATTGGGCTATGGTCTAAAATGCAGATTTGCTGGACCCAGGGATCAGGTGTCCTGAGTGTAATCCTGCCTCTGCCCTGAACTCAGCATGACTTTTGGGCAAGCTGCTGTTCCCTATTTCCTTCTTTATAAAACCAAGGCGCTGCTACTAGGTAGTCTCCGAGGTGCCGGCCTTCCCTAACATTTTGATGAATCAGTTCATTGTGATTCTGAATTGCCCCATTCTGAGGCAGCAACACAAGGTAGTGCGGTAACTGACCAAAGTGCTGGACAGTTTAGAAGCTCAAGAACCCCCTCAGATCCTACCTGTGCCAACTTGAGTCAGCCTCTTTCTGCCCAAGTCAGCCTCTTTCTGCCCAAGTTATCTAATCTGTACATTGGGAATTATAAAAGCACTTACCTTAGAGGGTTGTTGTGATTGTTTGCCTCAATTTCCTCATTTGTAAAATGTAAAACTTGTAAAATGAGATGGAGAAAGAAATGGCAAACACTTCAGTATCTTTACCAGAAAATTCCAAATGGGGTCACAACACAACACAACAATAGCACTTTATAACAAAGAACTATATAAATATTCTATATGTATATATATATACATACACACACACACACACACACATATATATATATATATAAACTAACCCACAAATGTCAAGGATAAAGCCATGCCTATAGCACAGCTCAGCTGGCACTTGGTCAGAGTACAGGACACAAAACTGGGGTATAGGGAAAAGCATCCCTGACCATTCAGGCGAGTGATTCTTGCTCCACTCCCCACCCTTTCTGCTAGCCGAATCAGTGTTACCAGGATCTGCATCGAGCTCTCACCTTGCAGCCTGAACACCCCGAGGCCAACACATTGCTGGAAAAATTGTTGGTTCAGGCCAGGAAGGTTCAGGAGGAAGCAATGATTGCTGCCTTGAAGGGGAACTTGGAGGATTCTTTAATCCGAATCAACTGTGCCATTGAGAACAACCCAATGGACCCTGGCTACTACTTATTCAGGTATAATTACAATAGTGATGATAGTAGTACAAGTTAATAATAAATGATAATTTATAATAAATAATAAAGGGGGTAGATAGATGGTATGATGGATAGTATGCTGGGCCAAGAGTCAGGAAGATGAGTTCAAATCTGGTCGGAGGCACTTCCTAGCTGTATGACTGGGCAAATCACTTAATTATATTTACTTCAATTTTCTCCTCTTGTAAAATGAGCTGGAAAAGAAAATAGCAAATCACTTGAGTGTCTTTGCCAAGAAAATCTTTCCCACCAAAAAAATGGTTATGAAGAGTCAAGTGTGATTGAAAACAACTGAATGTCAAAGGATATGAACAGACAATTCTCAGACGAAGAAATTGAAACTATTTATAGACATATGAAAATATGCTCCAAATCATTAGTAATCAGAGAAATGCAAATTAAGACAACTCTGAGATACTACTACACACCTGTCAGATAGGCTAGAATGACAGGGAAAGATAATGGGGAATGTTGGAGGGGATGTGGGAAAACAGGGACACTGATACATTGTTGGTGGAATTGTGAACACATCCAGCCATTCTGGAGAGCAATTTGGAACTATGCTCAAAAAGTTATTAAACTGTGCATACCCTTTGATCCAGCAGTGTTTCTACTGGGCTTATACCCCAAAGAGATACTAAAGAAAGGAAAGGGACCTGTATGTGCCAAAATGTTTGTGGCAGCCCTGTTTGTAGTGGCTAGAAGCTGGAAAATGAAAGGATGTCCATCAATTGGAGAATGGTTGAGTAAATTGTGGTATATGAATGTTATGGAATATTATTGTTCTGTAAGGAATGACCAGCAGGATGAATACAGAGAGGACTGGCGAGACTTACATGAACTGATGCTGAGTGAAATGAGCAGAACCAGGAGATCATTATATACCTCAACAATGATACTGTTTGAGGATGTATTCTGATGGAAGTGGATCTCTTCGATAAAGAGAGCCTTAATTGATCAAAGATGGACAGAAGCAGCTACACCCAGAGAAAGAACACTGGGAAATGAATATAAATAAACTGCTTGCATTTTTGTTTTTCTTCCCGGGTTATTTATACCTTCTGAATTCAACTCTCCCTGTGCAACAAGAAAACTGTTCGGTTCTGCATACATATATTGTATCTAGGATATACTGCAACCCATTCAACATATAAAGGACTGCTTGTCATCTGGGGGAGGGGGTGGAGGGAGGGAAGGGAAAAATCGGAACAGAAGTGAATGCAAGGGATAATGCTGTAAAAAATTACCCTGGCATGCGTTCTATCAATAAAAAAGTTATTAAATGAGAAAAAAAAAAAAAGAGGAAAAAAAAAAAAAGAAAACAACTGAATGACAAATAATGAATGAAAAAATGTTTGGTAGGTAGCTGGCTCTTGGATATAGTGCTTTAACTTATGTAAAGCCCTGTACAAGTATTACTTCACTTTATCTTCATAATAATCCTATGAGATTAGCATTATTACCATTTTATAAAGTAATCAAGGCAGACAATGCTCAAGTGAATTGTCTAGAGACTATATACATGGCTAGTAAGGATTTAACTTAGAATTTGAATTCAAGGATTGCTGACTCCAGGCCCACTCCATTGTATCATCCCACTGCCGATAACAACTGCTTTATTTATTTATTTATTTATTCATTCATTCATTCATTTATTTTTAAAATAACTTTTTATTGACAGAACCCATGCCAGGGTAATTTTTTACAGCATTATCCCTTGCACTCACTGCTGTTCTGATTTTTCCCCTCCCTCCCTTCACCCCCTCTCTCAGATGGCAAGCAGTGCTTTACATGTTAAATAGGTTACAGTATATCCTAGATACAATATATGTTAGTAGAACCGTACAGTTCTCTTGTTGCACAGGGAGAATTGGATTCAGAAGGTATAAATAACCCGGGAAGAAAAACAAAAATGCAAGCAGTTTATATTCATTTCCCAGTGTTATTTCTTTGGGTGTAGTTGCTTCTGTTCATCCTTGATCAATTGAAACTGAATTAGCTTTCTTTATCAAAGAGATCCACTTCCATCAGAATACATCCTCAAACAGTATCGTCGTTGAGGAATATAAGGATCTCCTGGTTCTGCTCATTTCACTTAGCATCTATCTCTAATGCTTTATATGAAGTCTTTCCTAATACCGTACATATAATATATACTTGCATTTATGTATATCTGAATGTGTTATTTTCCCCCTAATTTTAGATAGATACACACACATACACACACAACCCACTACTATCTCCTTCATCCCTACTTCCATAAAATGTAAACATTTTTCCTAATTTAAATTTATGTAATCCCCCAGTTACATTTAACAATATTTTTACTTTGTCTTTTAAAACTTTTGAGTTCCAGATTCTCTCCCTTATCCCCACCCAAACCCTCATTCAAAAACCACATGTGAAGTTAGATAAAATATTTCCATAAGAATTATGTTGTAAAAGAAAACATAGATCTCCCACCCTAATTTAAAAAACCCTCAAGAAAAATAAAGTTAAAAAAGAGAGAATGCGTCAATCTGTATTCAAGCACAGTGATTTCTGTGGGTATACATAGGATTTTTCATCCTAAGTTCTAAAGAGTAGTTTGGATCATTGTACTGCTGAAAATAGCAAAGTCATTCAGAGCTGATCATCCCAGAATATAAACATCTTGAGGGCACTGAGTGTTTTTGTTTTTGTATTCCCAATGCCCAACTGGGAATATAGTAGACACTGGCTAAATGACTGCTTGTGGATTGGCTGACAAGGGTTACACAGTCTGACAAAAATCCCATCCTTATCCACTTTTTACAGATGAGGAAACAGAGCTGAGCATGGCCAAGTGGTTTGCTCAGGGCCACCCAGCTGGTCTGTATCGAGGCAGGAGTCGGCCTGACTCTGCCCACTGGGCCAGTGAGCCCAAGTGCAGACCTAAGGTTTTGTGTCATGGGAGCAGCTGTCAGATGGGGAGGAAGGGGGAGCAGAGCTCCTAAAGACCCCAGCACATTTATGCCGGGGAGGAGTCCCTGGGATACATTGTCTGATGATCCCCTGGCTGGGGCTGGAGGGGAGGAGAGGAGCACAACTCAGGCAGTTATGGTAGAGCCCCTGGCCCGGGAGTTTACAAAGTCTGTGCCTTTGCCACTGATGTCCTGTGTGACCCGGGGCCAAAGGTCACACCATTGATAGCCCCTTTACTTCTGTATAAAATGAGCAGGTTGGGCTCAGAGACAAACAAACATTCTGCTCTTGGGCCTACCAAACTGAAATCAGCCCGCCTCCATCCCAGGTCCTAGAGCTCACAGCAAGCAGAGGATACATTCCATCCACAGAGAGAATAAGATGGGATAGAGGGGGAGAAGGCGACAAGAGGGACGTGACTCTGGGCCAGGCTGGACACGGTGCCTTTGAGATGGAAAGATAAGGGCGAGTCTGAGGGCCTGTGGGGGGGAGGAAGGGGTGCAGAGAGGCCTGCTGCCCGACAGGAGGTGAGCCGGCCCCCTGCCTCCTCTCCCGCCAGGGGTACTCTGTTTCGGAGGCTCAAGGACTTTGATGCAGCCATTGACGACTTTGTCAAGGCCCTGGAGTTAAGCCCAGAGAGTGATGAGGATAATGAGGTTGCCAGGCAGGCCCAGCGCCAGCTGCTGCTTACGTACAACGACTTTGGGGTCTTCTGCTATACCAAGTGCGCCTACGAAGAAGGCGTGTTGCTCCTCAACAAGGCCCTACGGGGCGAAAAAAAAGAGAAGGGGATCTATATCAACAGAGGGGGTGAGCTGGATCCTTGGGCGGGGGGAGGGGGGGAAGAGGGGGAGAGCAGGGCAGGTTTGGAGATGCAGAATTCGAAGGGACTCCCTCATTGCAAATCTCAGGCATATCTGAGTCCCCGAGTGCCCAGATAAGCAGAAGAGGCTCCAGATGCAGTTCTGCTAGGCCCAAATCCAAGCCGCCTGAGTGCTGCTGACTGAACGGGCAGCTCTTGCCTTTGTAAAGGCCCAGCCCCTTGGCCTCCAGGAGCTAGCTGTCTTCCCCCAATTCTTATCCTTCCTAGCCAGGCCCATCCCCTTATCTCTCATCCCTGGAGGAGTTCACTCTTACTTCTGCCTTGGTTCCTGACTTCCTCCTCTCCTAGAATGCCCTTCCTCCTTCTGCTTCTCTAAGTCCTACAGGGTCCAGCTCACAGTCTACTTCACCTAGAAAGCCCTCTCCAAGGAACCTCCTAGTTCTCCCCCTTCAGAATTATAGCACTAAGTGGCACACTACTGGGGCTTTGCCTGCTAGTGTTCCCCTCACCACTGTGGGGCTCCCCGATGTAGTGAATAGACTGTTCCTGTCACCTGAAAATCAGCTCTGGGTGGGCCCTCTCAAAGACACAGAGGCGTTGCAATTTGCGTCCATGGAAATGGCCTGGATAATGAAGTCACAGATCCCGAGTACGAGTAATTTGCCCTTATCAAAACATCCATCTTTGGGGATAGGTATTTAGAGGGGAAGAGGGTACCCATACCCAGAGCCTTCTCAAGGAGAAAATTCTCTCTAATAATGATTGATATTTGCTTTCTAATTTATAATTTTATAAAACTAAATTAAAATTGAGAGATCACTTAGCCAGGATCTCCCTGCCTCCCAAGGCCAGCTCTTTGTCAATTGCCTTTCATACATACAACTTTTCATTATTTGCCTTAATAGAAGGAAGAGACACCACAGTACAAAACAACAGATGATCAAAAAAATCAGTTGTATTTAGCTTTGGGAATGGGGCTAGGCTCAGATATCACAAGCCCTCAGCCTACATTTAGTGTCTTCCCTAGCTGACCTGCCCAAGACCCTACAGCTTGATGGAATCCGGAGTGGGGGTAGCAGAGGGGTGACAAAGTCCCTCACGATGATTCCTGTTGGCCAAGTCCAAGTGGATGGAGGGGTGGGCAAATGAGGCACTAGGAAGAGACAAGCAGAATCCCAATTGGAGGTGAATGGATTATGTTGAAGGGCTAAGATGACCTGACCTGTGTGCAAAGGAGGAAGATGTGGAACGTGGGTCAGATGAAAATAACAATTGGTTCCCTTCCTCCTCTCTGCCTTCCCTCCTAGATTGTTTCTTCAAGCTTGGAGAACTGACCTTTGCTGAAGCCGATTACCTGGAGGCATTGGCACTGTGTCCTGGGGACCAGGGTGCTCGATACCGCATGGGAATGGTTCAGGAGAAACTGGGGCTTCGCAAGCAACAGCTGAGGTGTGTGACAGCATTTGTGATGATGCTCAAGGAAGAGCCATTGGCCAAAGGATCTTCACAAGCCCTCTCTCCAGGATGATTCAGCCTGGCACTTAGCTAGCCAGGCAAATACCTGAGCAGCCTTTGCAGGGGGCCAAGCTACCTGTCAACTTTTAGTAGCTTCCAGTAACTGCTTAAGGCATGGCAGCCCAAGAGCTTGCTGTATTCCCTTCTCATCCTATACCCACTCTGGCAAAGGTGCTCAACATCTGCCTGGGAAGCCTAAACTTCAGTTTTCTAGTTAAATTAATTTGGGATAGTGTGCAGGACTTGAAGTGTCAGGAGGCCTTGGGTTCAAATCCTGCCTCATATTTACCAGTGGGTGAATATGGACAAGTCATTTATCTCTGCTTAAGCTTGTTTCCTCATCTATAAAAAGAGAGGGCTGGACTTGAAGACTTTTAAGGTCCCTTTCAACTCTAATAAATCTGTGGTCTTCTAATTAAGCAAAAGTATACATGCTGGAAGCTGGAGAGAAAAAGATGAAAAGTGAGATAATCCTTGTCCTCGAGGAGTTTATCATCTATTTGTTCCTCTGCAGGATGACAGCTTCTTCCCCTTTTTCCCCCTTCCAAATTTCCATCTGCTCCCTTCTCCTTTTCTTCAAGGTGTCTTCATGAAATCTTCATTGAAACTAACCTCAAATTTCTCTTAGTGCTTTATCTTGATTTCTCTTGACATTTCATTAACTCCCTTATATTTCAGTTTATGTATTTGTTTTTCCTGCCCCTGTTCCTACCACTACCATCATTGGATTCCAAGTTTCTCAAGAGCAGAGCATGTATCATTTTTGTCTTTATATCTTCAATGTCTAGCACAATGCATGTGCTAGAATAATGCTTTGCAATATAAGTAGGCAGAATTTTAATATTTGATTTGAATTGAATTAATAGGGGGAATAAAACAAAAAATCACAAACTGGAGTAGTGCTCATTAACTCTTTCTCTTCCCACTAGAGTCAAATGTGAGGTTGAGAGAATATTTGAGAAAGGCTTCTGAGCTCCTGAGGCAAAAACTTGGGGACTATTGAGTTGAAAGCAATCCTAGAGATTATCCCATTCAATCCATTTATTTCAGAAAGGAAATAGGTTTAAAGAAGGGAAGAGATTTGCTCAGAATTATGGATAGAGCCATGAATAGAATCCCATCTCCCATCTGTCACTCCCATACATTTTCTCCCCCCCCCCTTTTTTTTTTTGCTGAGGCAATTGGGGTTAAGTGACTTGCCCGGGGTCACATAGCTAGAAGTGTTAAGTGTCTGAATCCTGATTTGAACTCAGGTCCTTCTGACTTCAGGTCTGGTGCTCTATCCACTGGGCTATCTAGCTGCTCCCTTCTCCTCCCCCCTTAATGTTTTTTTTAAACTTTATTTCTTCAGTCCACATGTCTCTTCCCTGACCAATCGAGTCTTATAACAGATAAGACAGTCAAGCAAACTAGATCAGCATATTGATCAACACATTGAAAATATGTCTCATTCTGTAGCTATTGTCTTTAATATCATTGTCTGTGCTGCCATTTTAATGTTTCTCAGAGCTGTGCACAAACCTAATAGAAAGATAAACAAAAGGGGAAAAATATAGAACTGAACAAACTTGGAGAAATTGGAGCTACAATTAAGGTGTTAACTTTTTTTTCTTTGTATTCTTTTAAATTATTATTATAGCTTTTTATTGACAAAACATATGCATAGGCAATTTTTCAACATTGACCCTTACAAAAACTTCTGTTTAAGGTGTTAACTTAATGGGATCATTAAAGAATTCTCAGTATTACATGGTACTCTTTACAAAAGTAGACCATGAGCTGCTAAGGCAGAGAGAATTTATAAATAAAAAAATATTAAATATATTCTTTACAGATTATTAGTATGATAAAAAATAGCATTCAACATAGAGATCAAAAAGATTTAGACCTAAAGGAGATTTGGGAATGACATCCTAATAAATGTGTAAAAGAACAAATATTTTTCTTGTACAGCATGATAAATGTGGAAATAATGTTTAGAAGAATTGCACATTTAACTTAATATTGAATTACTTGCTGTCTAGGAGACAGGGGAAAAGAGGAGGGAGAGAGAGAAAAAGGAACACACAAGGTTTTGCAAGGGTGAATGTTGAAAACTATCTCTGCATGTATTTTGAAAAATAAGAAGCTATTAAAAAATAACAGAGGAGTGGACTGTTGGCCACTATCATCCCTTCTGGCTTAAGGAAAAAAAGATCAAATCATAGAAATAGTTTATAACAATGTGAGAAGGAATATTAAAACCACAATTTCTGGGATTTGGCTAAAGCATTTCTCAGAGGAAAGAAAATACTAACAAAATATAGAGGATGAAATTAATTTCTTTGCTACTGATGATTCTAGGACCGGGGGCTTAAGAAGTCTCCTGCTAGGCCTAACAATTTCTTACATCAGATCTCTCTCAGGCCTGAAGCACACAGACTAAGGTTAGTGTTCATGCTTGCATTCAAACATGCCTCCACTGGCTCTCACAAAGATTGATTCTTCCCACTATTTCTAGACAATATCACAAGGCCGAAAAACACTTCACTTCAGCCATTGAATACAACCCAGAGAGGGCAAATTTATACCTCCTCCGAGCGAGGAGCCGTCTGATGCTGCAGGATATCTTTGGGGCTCGCCAGGATGTTGTCACCATGCTGCTCCTCAACCCCAAACACCCTCAGGTGGGCTGTGCACACCTGCCTGCCTCCAACCTGGCCTAATTCAGTGGTAACCACTTAAGGCCCTTAATCTTTGCAAGGCACTATAGTTGGTACTGGGAATACAAAGGTTTTTTTTTTTTTTTTAATTATATAAATCCTATCCTTAAAGTGTTTATACTCTTAAGTGGGGAACATGATCATATGTAAATGAGTATGAGTGATCAGGAAAGGAAAAGATATAGGAAAATGTTTTATGAAAGTTTGAAGGGGGAAAACATTTTATTCCTTCATAGCAATTGTGATTAGTGGAGGAAAACAAAGGTGGAGATTAGTCGCTAAAACAATGTGCATTTCCTATAGATTTTAAATGTTAACTATGACTGTTCTAGTAATACTTGATGACAAAGGATTGTTCTTTCAAGTTCACAAGTTATGCAGGAAGAGTCTAATTTCCTTAGGCCAAACCTGGAGAACCCAAATCTGGATCTCTCAGTTTACCCTTCCTCTCTTCCTCATAGCTGGTTCCTATGATGGCAAACCTCTTCCCTGGGCAGTCTACAGAGTCTGTGCTGAACAGCAAGACAATGGTGATGGCCAAAACTGTCCTGGAGCGGGCGATGCAGAACCAGTTCCAGAGTACCCGGGATGTCCTGGGGTTAGCTTCAACCCTGGGGAGTTACCCAAAGGGCAAGGCTAGAGGGGGAAGGAGGTGGTGTAAAGTGGAGGAGGCTAGGAATTGGGTTTCCTGGGGGAGAAAATGGGGTCTTGAGCTCACTATTAGACATTTTGGGGACATCTATAAAATGAATTAGCAGGGCTAATCCCAACATCGTCTATGTTTAGGTAAAATCTGGTCCAAACTCATGCCCAGGCTAATCTTGAGTGGGCAAGAGGCAGCCAGTAAATTCTGATGAATGTCACTTCTTCCTGCAGACTCCTGACCAAGAGTTCTTCCAGGGAGGATGCTACGGGGCCATGTCCTAAGACGGAAGAAGCGGACCTCCAGGAGGATGTTTCTAGGATTTCCACAGCAGAGACCCAGGCAGAGGTGGAAGACTTTGCTCCCTGGGACCTCACACCTTACAGATTTCAGGCCTTGGGAGGGAGGATGACCTTTGTTTCCCAGTTCCATCATTCATCTAGGATTGGGTTGGTAGGGGTGTTGATAACACTCCACTAACATCCCGCTCTCTTACCTAGTCATGGTGTGGATGTGACATGGGCTCTCTGAGGCTGAGTCTGGCAGGATCTGCCAAACTGGAAAGATTTCAGTAGAGGCCCAGCAGCAGCCTGTCTGCCTGTCATCCAAGGACTGGTCTAGTTTACATTTCTAACAGCTCAACTACCAGCTAACATATAGGGCATTTTCAAAATCATTGCATCTATTAAGTCACAGTGGATTATCAAGTCACAATTTTATGCCCTTAGTTTAAACTCCACCTGCTTAGGGAGACGTTAAGCACACACGGTTGCAGAACTGGAGATCCTTGACAGACACATTGAGAAGAGGGTGGCCAGAATAAGGAAAGCCTAAAAACAAACAAAAATCCACCATCTGGGATTGATGTGAAAAAGAGAGGACTTGGCTGGGGATGTAGTGGGGAGACCTTCAAATATCTGAGGACTGTCACATGGGAGTATGGAGCTTACTCCAGGGCCCATGTGTGAAAGTTGTAGGGAAGCTAAGGAAGAACTTCCAAATCACATGTTAACAGTGGGGAATGAGGGCCTGCCATCTGGCAGAGGCTGGACTCCTCCCTGCTTTGGGGAAGAGGGTTATGGGACTAGTTGGTCTTCCAGCTAAGACTCTGTGGTTCTTTAAGGATGAGCATTTGATGGAGGACAGCCTAAAGCAAGCAGTAAGTCAAGAAGTAAGTCAAGAAGTGAATCAAGAAGTGAGTCAAGAAGTGAGCCAAGAAGTGAGCCAAGAAGAGAGCCAAGAAGAGAGCCAAGAAGGGATCCAAGAAGGGATCCAAGAAGGGATCCAAGAAGTGAGCCAAGAAGTGAGTCAAGAAGTGAGTCAAGAAGTGAGCCAAGAAGTGAGTCAAGAGGAGGAAGCTGGAAGCTCCCCAATGGACCAAGCTTCTCTAGGTAAGCCCTGAGTTGAGGTCTTTTTCACTAGGAGGGGGACAATGAGCCCTGGCTGCCCCTGCAGATGAGTCACTAGTTCTCTCCAGGCCTGTTTCCCTATTTGTAACAACTGCACTTATGTGCATGGATAGCTCTGAAAGGTGGATGTAGCCCTTCCATCACCACGAGCCTTTCTGCCCATAACCAGGCTGCCTCAGGCACATTGTTTGCCCCCAGGCTTGTACTTGACCCACCAAAGCATATGGTCAGTGGACCCTTGGCACAATCTCGAGTGCCCAGGGACACCCCCAGATTATAGTTGGACAAGAAATGGAGACTAGTAGAGCCCGATTGGCTCTATGCATGACGCACTGCAGGTGGTGAGGCTTTTTGATACATGCTGCCTTGTTTGTCCTCACAGTAATTTTGTGGGAGGCCAGGGAGGGGTTCTTACCCCATTCTACAGATTAAGAAATTTAGGTCCAGAGAAGGAAGATAATCCCAGGTCCAGTGCGGTCTCCACTGTACCTCACTGTCCCACAAGAAAAGGGGCAGCTGAGGACACCACCAGGGAAACCAGGCTCCCTGGGCCCCCGTTTCCTCATCTAGAAAATGTGACCATAAGACTAAATGGTGTCCGAAAGCTCTTCTAACTCAATCTACAGCCCTCTAAGGTAAGTGCTGCCAGTGTTCTTTGCCTGACGTTGGTGGAAACAGCCTCAGAGTGGTGAAGGGCTGGTCAAGTTTCAGAAGGAGAATTAGACCCCAGTAAGCCTCCTGATTCCAAAGCTGGAGAGCGCGCTGTGGGAGGCTGGCCTGGACCAGTGTCCAGATTTTGAGCTGGCAGCAGGAACTCCTGGGTTTTCCTCTAAGCCCTCCTCCTCAACTTATGGTGGGAATTCCTGGAATTCATCTCTTCAGTCAAGTAGGGAAAATCAGGTTTGAATGAGCCTTAGCACCAAACAGAAACCTCTCCCTCTCAGGGACTAAGTGGACCACCAAGAAGAGGTAGGCCTCCTTCACTTGAATGTACTTTAATGTCTTTCTAGGGCAGACATCTTCCTTGGAGGCCAAGATTGCCGACCCAGACCAAAGTGAAAGCAAAACCACAGTGGTCTTTTCCTGAACAAGTGGGTGATAGCCTTGGCTTCTTTCTTCCTCAACCCTAATGGGGGGGGGGGGGGGCTCCGTCCATATTCACCTTTGCATTTTGGAAGGAAAGGGGCAGGTCTGTGAGATAGACCTCTTGATGCTGAATGAAATCCCTCAGCTCCTTTTGCCCTGGGCCTCCACCTGCCCTGGGCCTTCGCCATCTCCATACCCCATCAGTCCTTGGCCCTTAACCTCCTTTCTTGATAGATCCAAGGTTTCTTTAGAACAAAAATGCCTACACATGCTTTCCTTGGTCCCTTAAATAAATTTATTTTGTATCTTCCCCTCTTTTCTTCATTTTTTTGTAATTTTGTAATTTTTTAAATTTTCATTTTGTAATTTTGTAATTAAAATCATTTAAAGCAGGTCCTGTTAAAGAGCAAAGTTTGCTGGACTGAGGCAGCCCAAGAATATCTCTTTGTGCCTGCTGGGATGAGAAGCTAGGAAGACTGGAAGGGGGGAAGGTGGAAAGGGGTTTGAGTGTAGGTGGGGGAAGTTGATCTCTTCAGGAGATTGGAGAGGAAAAGGTGAGCCTCAAAGGGGATATATGGATACTGCAAAGCCTCTAATCAGGGTAGGGAAGATGACTGACAGATGTGATCCCTGAGTCACTGTCACAGCATCAATTTAAATAAGGCTCAGAATTAGGTTGGGGAAAAGGGAATTGGACTTGGCTCAGATGAAGTTGTGTTTTGGCTAGGAGCTTTGGGCCCGGTTGGGGAGGGCAGAAAGGCAATGAAGACCAGAATCCAAATCTTCACCCACCTCTGCCACTAACAGTGGGGAAGATACTCCATGCGGCAGAACTCAGAACTGCCAGCCTGCCCTTAATCCTCTGCTCCTTGGGCTACCAGGCCAGCCCTGTTTACACTTTCCAGAAGCCCTGGGGCAAAGGTCATTCTGCCAGCAGCAAGTCTAGACCAAAGCTCCCAGGCAGACTCCCCTGATGATCTGAAGAGCGGGGGTGAGTCAGTGGGAAAGGAGTTGCCCCTGCTCACTCATAGGAAGAGGGTGATTCGAGAAGCAACAGTCTTGCAGCCATTGGAAGAAAAAAGCTGTTCCTCTTCAGGGAAGAAAGCAGTCCCGTCCACCACAGCCTGAGCCACCTCCTCTTCCTGCTGCTGGGCCAGGCCCAGCTGGGCTAGTTCATTGGTCACACAGTGCCGGACGTGGTGGCGCTGGAGGGGCAGGAAGGGAACCAGCAAGTCCAAGAGCTGGTCTTCTACAATTCCTGACTGCCAAAAACCATCTGGGGGGAGAGAGAAGTGGAGAGAGGGGTCAGGGCACCAGCTGAGAACCCAGGCAGAGGAAGGGGACTCTGGGGACTGAACAGGGAGATCCCAGGCTTTGAGTTTAAAGTTAATGGAGAGAAGTGGTTTTCAAGCCTGAGTGGTCCATCCTACAACCCTTCAAGGAAATGGGGGGAGAGAGGACAGGAAAGATCTGAGGCCCGAGTGCCTGTAATTTTTCCAGTACCAAGTTCTTAACTCCCATTCTGGATGGGACCTCAGGGAACTGGGGTGAGTAGATGGACTCACGATGGGGGTTGTCTGTGATGGCCTTAGAGATGGCGGGTTCTAGATCCCGAAGCTGGAGCTCCTCTCGGTCTCTGCGGGCACGCCAGGCATCCAGTGCCACCTGATTGATTTGTTCTCCACCAGCATTGCTGCAATCCCAAAGCAAGGAAGTCGCAGGTAGTCACAGATCAAACAGGTAGGAGGAGGGAGGTCTGATTCTCATCTACCTGAGCATGGACACAAGCTGGGACTAGGAGGCAGGATATGTGGGTCTGAAACCTAGCTCTGTCCCAGATGCACTGAAACATTAAAAGGAGGCATCTTGTCACTTAAGGCTTCTCTTTAGCCTTAAAAAAAAAAGTAATAATCATCAGATGTCTCAGTCCTTTAGAGTAGACCAAGCACATGTTCACCCCTAGTCTCATAATCACCTTACAAGGCAAGGAGAGAGGGCCATTTATGGGTGAGGAGGGCATAGGAAATGGCCAGAATCACACATCAATTTCAAAGCAGACCTAGGACCAGACTCCAGGTGATCGGTGCTGCCTTCTGTAAAAGGGAATTCTTAACCTGCTCCCTCATTTCCCAGTATCTGAGAATGAAACAGATTAGGCCAGTAGGGTTCTTGGAGATCTTCAAAGGATACTGTCTATAACCAGGATTCAAAGATCCTGAGGACTTCCCTTTTTACAGGGCTCACATAATTGGTTCTGGCTAGTTCAGATTGGTGGGATGACAAGCACTGATAGCTGGGAGAACAGAACTCAACCCTTCCAGCCCTAGCCCAAGAAAGTCTTTCCCCCTACCTGAGGAAGATGAAGATGGCTTTTCGGTAGTTGGTACCATAGACCACCCAGGAAGGTCCCAGGAAAGGACGGAGTACCCCTAACAGTCCTGGATGCATCTTATCCACCTCATCAAAGAGGAAGAGGGAACGACCACAAGCTGTGAGGTTCCCCAAGATCCACTGCTTCAGGTCACTCTGTTAAGGGAAACATGAGGGGGCAAAGCAACATAGCATGGGGACCCAGGATAAAAAAAGGTTAAAGCTGGGGTGGGGGGAGGGAGAGTGAGAAAAAGCCAGAAAGTAGTGACCTTTCAGTCCATCCAGTGTGAGACAAACATGCCCCAACCCCAAAGGATGGAAGCTCCCTAGAGCAAGAACCAACTTGGATCCAAGGAAGAGCTACCTTCACTTGGACATGCCCTTTTCAATGATTTCCCATAGCTGGTAGTAGATTTCTATCGACTCACACTTTTCTACCAATTATACTACAACCTCTTACCAATTTAATAGTGATTTTTACTTCTCAAAGCTCTCATATACATTCTTTCACTTGACTAATTCTCTCCATTTTATAGTTGTGAAACTGAGGTAGATATGTTGAGACTTGTTCAGTGACATTCGACCACGTGAACAAGACCAGGGTAGCAGTGCAGGTTGTGCTTAGGAGCAAAACCTAAAGCCCAGATTTTGTTCTTGAACTCATGGGCACTGTGTTCTGAAGCAGTAGGCCACAGATGAGATCACAGCTTTAGAGCAAGAAGGGAGTTCATAGGTCACATGAGATCATAGCTTTAGGGCAAGAATGGAGTCCATAGGTCCAATCCGGTCTCTCTATAAGGATGTAGTCCAGGAAAGATGAGTTGCCCCGGTCACAAAGGGAGTAAGTAGCAGGCCTGGGATTCAAATGAGATCCTCTGACTCCAAAGTCTATTTTATTACATATTACACTACAGTTGCACTCGACACTAAGCCCCTGGGAATGTTTAATAGTATTCAAAAATGCCAGTCAAATATCCAGCATGTCACCCTGGTTCAAATTAGGCCAATTTGGAGGCAGAGAGGGAGGAGGCGCAGCTTTTACCTGCTCTTAATAAACTCCCAACTTGCTCTGTGGCCTTAAGCCAGCCAATTTCCCATTCCGTGCTTTGGGCCCCAGCATCCAGCCGGCTTACCTGGTATCGCTCTATCTGGTCTGCGTGGGGAAAGTGGATGACAGGAGAAAAGTGATGCACGTGGGGACTGGCCATCCCGTTTCGGAACAGGTACTGGACCAGCATGGAGCTGACATAGGATTTGCCTGTGCCAGTCCAGCCGTGGAAGGACATCACTAAGGGTTTGGCTGGTGCAGGATTCTCCACAAAAGCCTTCAGCCCCTTCATTACCAGTTGTCTTACCAGATGCTGCCCAGCCAAGTGCTGGGCTAAATCACACTCTAGGCCTGGAGAAGAAGAAGAAGAGGATCCAGGCAGGCTGGCAAGGGAACACTTGGTCCCCATGGGAGTCTCTGGTTAAGGGGGGAAGGTCTCAATCCCAGAAAGGGGATCTAAAGACCCAGTTCCTCCATCCCCACTGGGACCCACTGGTCACTCTGGCTCCTCCATCTACCTAAAAACAAAGCCCACGGATAATACACCTCAGCCTGCCCAGACTTTGGTCAATTAACACCAAACCTCTTCCCCAAAATCTTTTTCACATGAACTATTGCTAAGTCAAATACCCCATTTGTAATTTATAATTTGCTTTTTGGAATCAAGCATAAGACAAAATTTCATTTTATTAATTTTTAATTAATCCACATTCCTTTTAGATCTTGATTCTATCATCCAACAATTACTATCTTCCCCCATTCTGTAATGCACAAATTATATTTGATTCACTGATAAGCAATGTTGAAGAAAACTCTTGCATAGGTTATTAGATCTATTAGCTTGTATCAACTAACCAGATGGCTGGCATATTTTCTCTTTAAGGCCTAAGCCTTACACTCAATGTTTATTACCACCTTTATGGTGCTACCATTCAAACACAAAAAAACCCTCTTCCTTCAGCTTCCTGCCAGAAATTCACCGATCAGATTCCCCCTTTTCAATACCAACCAGAGAGGGGGCCTCTCATCCCCCTAATTTCTGTGACTCAATCCCAGTTCCCAATAACTCTAAATCAGAAGAAATTACATTTATGGAGTGTTTCAAAATTTGCAAAGCATTTGACATGATTTCTTTTGATCCTCATAACAAGCCTTTAAGGAAAATGTTGATGTTAAACATGGTTTTTGGGGGCAGGAATGGAGAGGTGAAGGGAGAGGATCTGCATCTATGGTTTCATCAATGTGCTTTTCCATTCTAAATGTTTTTCCCTTTTAGCTTTGACTTTAATACCAATCAATCCAATAAATATTAACCCATCATCTATTATATCCAAGACACTACTAGAAGCCCGGGGTACAAAAGTCAGCCAGTCCCTGCCTTCAAGTAGCTTTCATTCTATCCTGGGGGGTTGGGTGTAGAGGGCCCGAACTCTGAAAAGGTGTACTTGAATCAAGGACAGCAGGGTGCTTATAGTTAAGCACTTACTCAGTGTTGAGATAACTCTAAACATATACTTAATGTGATAAGGTGATGTAATGGGCAGTTGGCACGTGCTCAGTTGTTGTGATGGACTCATACTGAGGTACTTAAGGGCTGAGAAGACTGGGAACTGAGTCTCTCAGCCCCGGACACTTCATCTTTGACCAGCCTCCTGGTGGCCCTCCTGCCTTCATCACTTCTCCCCCTAAAGACCAAGGCCCATCCAGAGACCCTCCAGAAAGCTAGTCAGGACATTACAGTTGGGGGGAGGGAGGGCAGCTGAGGAGGAAGAGTGTTCTAACAACTACAGCAATTTGGAAAGACACATGAGATGGCACGGGCTTAACCATAAAGGAGGGAGGGATTCTAGGCTCCCAGGATAACAGATTGGAGAGGAGGAAATGCATCCCCTTGTCTGTAATTTAAAACACATGAGGGGACGAGTAACTCTCATCCGGAAAGGAACAGGAGCCGGGTGGGCCTTACATGCTACCCTGGGGTCCGCACTGTTTCCGGCACAAGAGGGAGTTCCTGGAACTTCCCAAACAGGGGAGTAACAGGCTCACCTTGTACTTCACAGAGATCCCTCTGGATGGAGAGGCTGCCTACAAGCTGGGAGTCCCATGAGGAACCGGGCAGGATAGCCCAGGCTAGAGGTGAAGGAGGCCAGACTTACAGAGGAAGGGACCACGTGAATGGAAGGGGGCGGATGCAAGAGATGTGGAAGCAAAATCAACAAGGACCATTACTGATGGCTATGGGAGAGGAGCCGCCTCCGGCCTTCCCCGGAGGATTTAGGAGAAGGGACCCCGCAGAGCATCTATTCCAATGGCCCCTGCGGCCCGGATAGGGGAAGTGGTTTGCCCTAAGTGGCCCAGGGCATCCTTAGCCGAAATCAGAACTAGAACCCGCCTCCGGAGCCTCCAAATCCCGCTCCAGGTGTAGCCTACAGCTTCCCTGGCCCAGATCCCAGGTCCAATCTACAAACTCTTGCTCCTGGCTGGTCCTCTTTTCCTGAGCCCGGGGCCCAGCTCCCGGCCCTTTGGTCCCGCACAGCTCTAAGTCCTAAGCCCCGAGTGCCCGGCCGCAGTGCGGTCTCAGCAGCACCGGGTCCAGAAGCCCCCAGCCCCCAACCTCCCGGCCCCGCAGAGCCGGCCCTGAGCGCCCTGAATGCCCCGCAGCTCCGCCCCGCGCTTACCCCGGAGGTCGGGTCGGAAGTCGCACTCGCAGAAGGCGCGGAAACCGCAGCTCAGCGAGCTTAGGTCCCAAGTGGCGGCCGCGGCAGATACCAGCCTCAGCACTCCGAGGCACCAGAACATCCGGCCCCAAGCCGGGTCGGCTCCTGCAGCCATGCCGGACCGGCAGCAGCTCGAGCCCGGACAGCCACCAACGAGCCAAACCTCCCCGCCCCGTCCCTCTGATTCGCGGACTACAATTCCCAGCATGCACCGGGGGGAAAGGGAGGGGCTGCTCGCTCACCTGGGTTCAAGCTCAGGCCCACCCCCGGCTCCCTTTTCCCCAGCAGTAGGACAGAAATCAGGGTGCACCTGTGGAAGAGAGTCCTAAGGCGAATTTGGGGATCAGGCATCGTCTGAGGGTCCCTTGAGGAAGAAAGAACCGGACGGGTTCTTCTAAGCGTCTGGGATGTCTCGGCCCGCAGGCAGAGCCGAGAAAGGGCCACCAGGGAGCGCTGTTTCACTACCCAATCTGCCCGAGCTCCCGGGGCGCGCTGGGCGCGGGGTGGAGGCGGCCCCCGCGGGAGCCCGCAAACTTGCAGTGAGAGTCAGGAGCGGGGCTAGCAGCCAAAACCCGAATAGACTGATGGTATCTTGGTGTGCTTAAGGAGGGGCAGCGAGAGGGCACACAGGAAAAGGATCGTCCCGGGGGCCGGAAGACCCGATGCTGCTCCTGCCTCAACTGTTTCCCAGCAAGTCACTTAATCTCAACCTGCGTTTCCTCAGATTTAAATGGGGATAATAATTGCCCTTCCAAGACTTGTTGTGAGAATCAAATGAGTTAATATTTGTATAGTTGTTTCTAGGAGCTAGAAAAACACAATTCAAATAACTTGGGGCCACAGTCAGGATCACACAAGACGTACCAGCTTCCACCTTACAGGAACCAAGGGCTTGGAACAAGATATTATGGAAGACAAAGGAGCTAGGATTACAACCCAGAATCTCCTACCTTGCAAAACAGACTATAGTTCTTCAGGAGGAAAAAATAGTGAAAAGAGGACTTTCGAGCATTCCTGATGAAAACAGCCGGGTTCAATTTTAACAAATTTTGGCCTTCTTTGACAAAATTCAAAAAAAGCATAAAAAGACAAAAAAAAAAAAGGGAGAACTCATAAGGGACTCAGAAAGGTGAAACTGTTTACAATCCTCCATGGGAAGATGACAGGGATAACTCCTAAGAACTTAATTGTTATTCGGGTGGTTGGAAGGATTCTACATAGAGGGCATGAGTATGAGTCAGTTATATTGGGATGATCTCCAAAAAGTGCTTATTCCCTCTTACCCTTATCCCCACCCCTCCCCAACACCTGAAGAATTGTAATTGTGTTCAGTTTTGGAGACTGTAGTTTAAGAAGGACGGTGATAAACTGGAGAGATAGGTTCAGAGGAAGGTGATACTGATAGTTAAGAGCCTTGAGTCTCATGAAAGTACTGGTGTTTAGCCTAGATAAGTGAGGTTTGATGAGGAAGGACATATCAACTGTCTTTAATACTTGAAAAGGCAAATGGAAACGGGTTAGGTTTGTTTTGTTGGGACCCAGTGAACAGTCAGAAGCAATCCATGGAAGTGGCAAAGAAGTGAATTTAGACTTGATGTCACGAAAGACCTTTTAGTTATTAGAACTGTCCCAGAGTCCAATGGGCTGCCTTGGGAGGTGGTAGGTTCCTGTTAAAGTTCTTCCAAGATGTGAGTTAACCATTCATCTGCTATTATACTGAGCATTCCTTTCTAATATAGGATAGTTTTGAAGGCTGCTGAGATTCCTTCCATGGCTAAAATTCTGTGATTCTGGTTCATATTCTTTAAATTGAACAATGTCAAAAATATCAATTTAGAAGCAGCCACAGACCTCTGGGGACTGGTCAGTTTCAACCTCTTCCCCAGGGACTTTTCAGACTGCATTCAATGCTCTCCATAGTCTACTAACTCAGTCCTACCTGCTTCTCTAGCCATATGTAGAATTCTAAAATTCAGAGTCCTAATTGATCACCTTGGTAGGTAGAGAATGGAGCAGAGGGAAAGGATACTGAATTCAAATCCTCTTTCTACTACTTTGCATCTATATCAGTCACTTAGCTTCCCCAAGGCTCTATTCTGGGCCCTTTTCCTTTTTTTGATACATTTTCTTTTCATTTATCCTTATCAGCTTCCATAAAGATCATGTCTTTGTAAAGGATTACTAAATCTATGTATCCTGCCTCATTCTCTCCTAAGTGTCAAAGCCACACCACTCATAATCTACTGGACATTTCAAACCAGATGTCTGGTGGGATTGCAACATCAAGATATCCAAAACAGAGCCCATTATCTTTCTACCCAAATCCATTGCTCTTTCACATCCCCCTATTTCAAGAACACTTCCTATTGAGGTTCACAAATTTGCTATCATTTTTGACTCCTCACGCTCCCTTAGCAGTATCTGATCAATGACAATATCTTGTTTCTGTCTCCACATCTATTGCATGTATATCATTCTTCCTACTCACAAGCCCGCAGCACTAGTCAGGCCCTTATCACTTTCCACTTCGGCTATTGTGAGATCTTCCTTGTTTGGTTTTCTTGTCCCCAGTCTCTCTCCAACTCCACTTCATCTTTCACACATCCACCAAAGTGATTTTTCTGTTCCCTCCTTTGACAATCTCAACTCGCTCAATTCCAGCACCTCCCTATATTCTATTAGCTTTAGAATCTAATGTCAACTCCTTTCTTGGGCATTCCAAGCTCTTCCCAAGATAGCCCTTTCCTTCTTTACCACCGTCCACAGTCTAGCCATGCTGACCTACTCAGGCAATGTTGCAATTGTGTGTGAGGAGCACATCTCTGTGGCTTGATACTGCCCATTTCCCATGCCTGAAATGCTCTTCTCATCTGAACTTCTTGGAATTCCTAGTTTCCTTTGAAGCAGCTTCTGCTGAAGGCCTTATCATGTCTCTGCTAGTACCTTCCTATCCAGTTACCTTGTATTTGCTTTGTCTCATATATACCTACGTAAATTAATGTTGTCTTCCCATTAGAATGTAAGCACCTTAAGATTAGAGACCATGTTACTTTTTTGTCTGAATTCCAGCCCTTACCACAGTCCTGACATTTAATGCTTATGTGTTTCTTGTTTGTTGATTAATTTCCTTATCTGTAAGATGAGTGGATTCTACTTAGGTGATCTCCAAAGTGCCTTCTGTCCACTTCACTTTCTCCATTTTTCTTGTCCTTTGCTTAGGTCATGGGCCTGCCAATAGGTCCCATGGGTGTTTCTCAGTCCCCTTGGTGACTGAGCCCTGAGCAGTCAGTCTTCTTCTTCTCAAGGCCCTCAGGACTTAGTATAATGGGGCAGAGCACATATTGCCCTTAGAGGACCAGAAAAATGATCCAAGCTGTTACTTGGCCAGAATAAAATTTCATTTAGAAAGTGTGAAGTAACTAATAAAGAGAAAATAAGCCATGGTGTCTTAAAAAAAAAAAAAAAGAAGAAGAAGAAGAAGAAGCACTGAGTTCAAGGGCAGAAAACCTGGTTTTGAATCCTACTACTTACTTCCTGTTTGACTGTGGACAGATCAGGTCCCTTCCTTTGGGTCTCAACTTCCCCATCAGTAAACTGAGATTGAATTAGATCATCTCCTATTATAAAAGATGGTCTCCTCTGAAAGGTTTTGTTCAGCTCTAAATTCTAGATACAAACAGTCTATCTTTATCTCTCTGTATCTAACATTTATAATATGAAACTTAGCTATATGAAGTTTTTCATATAGCTAAATTATATAAAATAAACATTCCTTCTGCAGAAATGGGTTTAAAGTAATGTTAAAATTGTTTTTACATGTAATTGGGGAAAGATAACAAAATAAAAGAAGAAATGGGTTTAAAGTAATGAGGGGCAGGAGATTTATTAGAAAGAATAATAGGATCAATAAGAACAGATTACAAGAAAAGATCAGAAAGCATCCCTTCCCTATGAGGGAAGATTCTTCTATACAGAGTCCTTAAGTAGAAGGGGGCCAAGTGTATTCGAGTCCAAGTAATAAACTCCCTGTCTCTATCTTTGTCTGGTAACTTTCAGTGATTTTAGGATCACAGAAGCATAGATTTAGAGCTGAAAAGAACTTTAGGGGCTATCTAATCAAATCCCTTGGTTGTACAGATGAGAAAAATGAGGCCCAGAGAGAGTCTACCTTTCCCACACTGGGCAAGTAGCAAGCTGGGCGCTGAGCTAGGATGTGAACCAAAGCCTTCTGACCACAAATCCAAAGTGTTTTCTGCTGTACCATGGATTTCTCCCAACTTGTAAAATAGAAGCATTACAACATCTTCCTTTGAAGATCAAAATCAGTTCCACCCTTTCCCAGGGCCTTCTTGGCTCGAGTCCCAAGGAATTATTGGACTCGAGACCAAATCAATAACCAGTAGGCACTTAATGCACCCCAACCAAATGGATTTGGAGGACCAATGACCACAAGTAACCTCTCTGGTGCTGGCAGACCCCACTACCCAAGAAGCTGCAGGTGAGAGGAAGCTGTTTGAGTTTGACCACTGTCCAAGGAAAAGAACTTCTTTTCCCCAGGCCCCAAGGAAAGATGAAGAAGATCCAGAAAGGTTTATTGTATGAAAGAAAGAACATAACATCTGTACATCTATTTACAACATGAACTGGACTTATTTACAGCAAAATTAAGTCTCTTCCCAGCAGAGGAAGAAGAGAGGGAGGGAAATAGAGACCCAGAGTCAAGAATAAAAGGCCTCCAGTGGAAGTGTAGGGGACCAGGGGTGGGGAAAAATTGAAGGAGAAATAAGGAAAGGAGTGAAGGGAAGGGGCTCTGGGGCCTTCCTCTCAGGAGGCCCACCAAACGCGTAAGGGGAAAACCAGGGGAGTAGGTTGGGAGCAATGTCAAGGACCATCACAGGGGCTCAGGGAAGCTGGGAAAAACACCAGAGGAGAGGCTAGGAGGTATTCCTTGAACAGTGTCGGTCAGGGGTACCAGGGAGGGAATAAGGGCTTAAGTGGGGGACTGTCCTGGGCACTACGGCCCTTTCCAAGTCCCAAAGGCTCTAATAACCCCATGTCCCTCAGATGGATGCCTCCAGTGTGTATTTGGACAGTCTGGCTGCTCTTTGTATTGCGAGGGTTTTGGTTTGTGTTGGGCCCCAGGCCTGCAGGGGATAAACTGTCTCTTCCCTTTTCTCCTGCCCCCAAATGCTGCCTGCAGCCATGAGGGTGGGGAGGATCGGGGTGATGGGGCACACGGGAAGGCTACAGCTCACTGGAACGGATTGCGGGTTCCAGTTTGTGGGAAAGAGCAGTGAGGACCTTGTCAAACTTCTCGTAGCGAAGGGCCTGACTACTGGCAGCCCCCTGGCTGCCCCAGAGGAGGCGCATCTGGAATTCCGTGCTGAACACTTCCAAAAGCTCTGGGAGGGCTTGGAATCCTGTGGGGAGAAAAATAAGGTGAAGTTCAGCCCCCAGGATTTCCTCCCATTCCCCAGACCTTGAAGTCACAACCTAGAAGGCTGAGAGTCTGCCTTCTGACTCTGGGAGCTAAATCCTTTTCATCTCTCAGGACCCAGCCCAAGTTCTCCCTCTGCCATAAAGCCTTCCAGGGTCATTCTCCCACCTCTGGACACCTGTATCACTGAATCTCCCATACCCTTCACTTGGCACAGCACTTGTATGACTGTATTTGAAAGAATGAATGCAAAAGCATTTATTAAGCACCATACTATATGCAAAGTACTGGAGATTATATTTGTTATCTTAAATATTTCACACTGGTGCATATCTCTCCTCAGCCATGCTGTAAGCTTCCTGAAGAGAGAGGTTTTATCTTCTTTATTTAAAAAAATCCATGGAGCATCTATCCCCTCATCAAGAGTGCTAAGGAGTTATAAAATCTAGTTAAGGTACAATCCCTTCCTTAGGAAAGTTTATAGTCTAGTGGGAGTAGAAAAATATACACGAATGACCATAATAACATGATATGACATGTTAAGTGTGAGAAAGAAATACAAAGGTAAGTGCTCTGGGAGGTCCAAGTGAAGTCTTTACTGCCTAGAAAGATCAGGGAAGGTTTCTTCTTAGAGGAGGTAACATTTAAAATGCGCCTTTAAAATTGGTGGGAATTCAATTGGTTTATTTTGCAAAGAAATGATTATTAAGCTCTACATAGTCTAGACAGAGTCAGACAGAAATAGAAACAGCTAAGGAAGACCAGAAGGAAAGCGAGAAAATTAGGAAACAGGAAAAGAGCAAGACCCAGTGAGAAAGGAGACAGAAAAGGCTGTGGTCCACAAGGGTCAGCCACTCCAAAGATCTCTACCAGCCTTGATGGTACTCCTGACACAGGCTGGGTGTCCCCAGTGTTCTGGGATCTCTAGGACTCTGGGGTCCCAGCCTGTGTGATTCCATCTTCAGGCTCCACAGGACCTTACCTTGAAGCTTGACCTCAGCATTGGTGTGGTAGAGGCCCCCATGATGGGCTACAGTGCGGGCGGCCTCCAGGTGTGCAAGGACGACCTCCACGCCATGCTCCGTGCTCTCCCAGGGCTCCGGGCCCTCTGCGGGCGCAGTGTCGCACTCCAGAAGGGTGATGAGGGGGAGCACGTGAGGGAAGGTTGTGTTGCTCAGTGGGGGACTATCTGTAGTTGGGGATAAACAGAGAGGCAGCTCAGGCTTTGTCCCACTGCACCCTCCTGGTGCTTAGGGGTGGGCGGAGGGATGTCAGGGCCATGTTGGATCTGGGCTCCTAAGGCTCCTCAGTCTCCATCCCTGCTACATAAATACCCCTGTCATCCTCTTCATCATGGATAAGTTCAATCAAAGAGAGGGCTCAGAAAGAACCACACAAGGTCAGAGCTGGAAGAGACCTTTGAACATGAATTGCCACAGTCCAAAAGGAACCTTAGAGGTCATCTACAGTTGAAGAACAGACCCAAGTCAACGGGATAACTCACCTCCCAGATAGTACAGCCAGTTCATGACAAAATCAAGATCTAAAATTCAGATCTCTTAAATCTCTAAGTATGGTTGTTATTCTTTGTTACTACATGCACTAATTGGGAGTTTCCTTTCCTACTTCTTATACATCTTGATCAAATGATATTATTATAAAGTACTTCGCACAGTCCCTGGCACATAGTAAACACTGTAAATGTTTGCATTATTATTATTAATCACCTACACCTAAGGTGCTGTGGGTACCACAGAGAAGAGGGCACTCCCTCGCTTGGGAGACCTAGCCCTTCTCTGAGGCCTCAGGAGCTCTCTCTGCCTCGAGCTGGCAGCTCAGGCCCATGGGGGTGGGAGTGGAGGGCTAGCCGGGCCAAAGGAAGGCACTGGGGAGCAGCCTGCCTACCTTTGCCCTCATTGAGGCTTTTCAGGAAGGGCTTCAGCTTCTTCTCATAGAGGATGGCCCCTTCTGTGTGCCGCTGCCGCAGTGCCATCCAGGTTTGCTCCAGTCGTGAGATCTGGGTGTGAGGGAAGGGGAGAGTGAGCACGGGACATGAGGCGAGGCAGATGGGTCAGAGGAGAGGGGAGGATGAGGGTCCTTGCTGGCAGCTACCAGCATAGCATACGAAGCCCTCCATATTTTATCAACATGATTTTTTCCCAATTCAACGTGCCATCGCCGAGTACCTGCCACTCCTCTGGGTCTAGATTTGTGGTTCCATCAGTGGAGGGCGGTTCTTTCATGATACAGGGCTACAACTACTCTCTAACTTATACTCTCGAGCAGACCCTTGGGCCTGAATCAGAGTGAAACGTAACTGGGAAAGAGTGAACAAAATATACATAAAACATATATTGACATAAAAAATTGTTGGCATGTGATTTTCTAAGTCAAAAAATGGTCCACAGGAATCCTTATATATGGCTTATTGGACTCTGTTTCTCTTTGCGCTTGATACCCCTTCTTTAGAATTATCCAGGGCATTGGGAAGCCGTGTAGCTTCTCCACATCACCCAGTATGTGTTAGAGGCTAGATTCAAATTCAGGGCTTTCTGATTCCAAGATCAGCACCTTATCCAGCTCTGCCTTTCAAGCCCTTAATATTATGAAACCCAAATTTACAGATGAGCAGGAAAGAGAGGGAAGATTACTTATCACTTGTGTCACAAAAGTATTTTTCTTTTTGACCAGAAGATTCTGTTCAAATTTCCTTAAAACAAGAAGACTTACTCTGTAGGGTGAATTCTTTGGAATAAGGAGCTCCCTCTACCAATCTAGTTCTAGCCTTTATTTTATAGTTTTGGAGGAGCTGCCTGGAGCATTAAGAGATTATGTGATTTTTCCAAAAATAGGACTTGCTGATGGTCAAACAGGAAGACTTGAAAGGAAGACTGATTCTGTCCACTCTACCAGACTGCCTTTCTAAAGCACATTTCAGTGCATTTAAAATGTTTAAAACAGGACTTACAGCTAGCTCCTTTAACTCCAAATATTTTCCCCCTGCTCTAAACTAGTCTCATTTGATTTCTAGATGATGGAGGAATTGGTTGCCCCCCCCAATCTAACCCCGAGATCCCAGCTGGCTGGGTACTTCTGGGCAATGCAGCCATTCAGCTGCTCCTGCTCAAGGCGGACCAGGACTCCAGAGTGCCCTAAACTAAGGGAGCCCTCACACAGCCAGACAGCCTGCGGTGGGGCAGGGGTAAAGGGATCTTGCATGTCAGCCATAATCCAAAAGGAGGAAGGGCGGGAAGGGCAGAAAGGGCCTCTACCTGGGCCATGTCCAAGGCACTCATGACGGCAGCAAAACTGAACATGTTGCCCATAGTCCCTCGCAGCTCTGCCGCCAGCTGGATGGTCTTGTGCAGGAGAGCTGCCCGCTCCTCTGTGGAGCCTGTGCAGCCCAGGATGTCCACAGCCAACATGATGGACATAGTGTGGAACCTGTCAGAGGATGAGAGGAAGGGGTTCAGAGAAGAGAGAGGGGGTGGGGAGGCAGGAAGGGCTACTTGGAAGCCAGGATTGAGTTGAGAATGACAGAGATTGGCCAACTGAGTATAGGGGGTGGGATTAGGGAAATGAGAAAATCAGGATGATCCTGAGATCAAGCATGAAAAAAGACTTTGGAGAGTCATTTATAAATAAAGAAAAGAAATAGAGTTACTGATTGGCCCAAAGTCCCCCAGGTGGTGGGGCACAGAAATGGAATTCAAACCCAGTGCTCTGGACAGGAGTGACCTGCCCCTGACACCTGAAAGTCCTCAGGGATGTGAATGGTCTCAATGGCCCATCCATATTTCAGGGAATTCCCCCATGAGTCCCATCTCTCCTCTCCCCAGAAGCCTCTGACACCCCTTCTCACCGTTCCAGTAGGTCCAGTCGGAGCTGCCGACCGTGGGGGAGTGTTAGCAGCTCCATGCCCGAGCGGACTCCCATGAGCCCTTGCATCTCCTTGGTTACGCCCAGTATCCTAGCAACCTGCCGGGATGCCCAGAGAGCTGATTAATCTCCTCTCTTTGGGGAAGGGGCCAGAAGCAAGGGGTCAGGGGAAGAGGAATCATGGAATTATAGAATGTGAAAGCTGGAGAGACTTTAGAGGTCACCTAGTCTCCAGCCTTCATTTCACAAATAAGTTACAAGTGAAAGGACTTTGCTGAGGTCCCACAGCTAGTGAGTGGCAGAGCTGGGCTGTCCCTGCTCAATCATAGGGTCATGAGGTTTTAAGCTAGAAGGACCTTAGGAGTGATCTGATTTAACCCCCTCATTTTATAAATGAACAAACTAAAGTCCCAAGTTAAATCCCTCGCCAAGGGTTATATCGGTTTTCTCCTAGTGGGAGGGGGAGGGGGATAAGTCCCTCTTTGAGCTCTGCCCCTTTCCTGTCCCTTTCCAAGCCCGTACCAGACAGTCGACTTTGGTGACATGCCGGGCTAACGTCTTGGCGTCCACATCAGCCAGCAGTTCTTTCACCTTCTTAAGGATGCTCATCTCTAAGGGTTTGTTGTCCTTGGGAATCAGAAGTGACTGGAAGGTGGTGGGGTTGAAGGAAGAAGTCACCTCTATGACAGGCACTATGAAGCCTCCACCCTGATCCCCTTCATGGGGTCCATTCTCCGGTGCCCGCCCACCCATCAAGTGCTGTCCTTCTTCCACTTTCAGCCGTTCTACATAGCTCTTAACCCCTCCGAGGCGGGTCGGGGGCTCGGGTGCAACGCGTTCTCGGCTGCCCCTCATGGGTGGCTGAAGCTGGCAGTAGTGGCCAGAGTCTGGGTCACCGTAGCTGTTGAGAGATGGGGATGGGGAGGCCTGGTGGTAGCCATGACAGGGGGTGGGGTGGACGCTATTGCTTGGCTCGCTGGGAGGCTTGCTGCCATTCCCTGGGCACAGCTGTGGCTCACTGGAACGGCGGATGACGGGGGAGGCGGGTGTCATGCCCGCTGATGGAATGCCTGGAACGTTTGCACGGGTCACTGTAGAGAGATAAGAGAAAAACTCAGAATCGGAGGGTTTGGAACTCAGAGGTACCTACGAGATCAAGTAGCCTAATCTTTTTATTTTACAGATTAGGAAAGTACTTCCCACAGGAAATAAGTAACAAAGTGAGAGTTGAACCTAGGTCCTCCGACTCCAGATCCATGCTCTTTCCAACATTATTAGTTACTCAGGCTGAGAGCCATAGGGCAAGGACACCGAGAGCCAATGTCCTTCCCCTCACTCTTGTTAAGGTCACTTTGGTTCCCTCCTGGGCGAGTCTGCCTCCTTCTGTGGCCACCACAGGTGTGACCAAACTCAACATTCTTCCTTGGTTTTTGGCCCTGAAGAGGAACCAAGGCTGGCATTACACCCTGAAGGCTGACGTCCAATTATTGATGGTGCCCCCAAGAGACTCAGCAGGACTGAACAACACTCAGAAACTTTAGATTGGCTCGTATTTAAAATAAGAATGATTATTTTCAGAAGCTTATTAAAGAATAGCAAATATCATTCACTGAGTCATGGGATCTTTAAGAGAGGGCTTTGAGAAATAGAGTTGAGAAACAGTGTCACTAACCTAAGAGTTAGGAGTACCTAAGTTCAAAACTTGCCCCTGAAACATCATTAGATGGGCATTCATGGAGAAATCCCCAGGCACCTAACCCTTTGAAGACTATCAATTACAGATAGGATGGGAGTTTTCCTACTGGTAGTTCCCTATTGCAATGAAATCACAGATCTGGATGTATAAATTTTCTTACATGAGGGTTTTTCAAAAGGGAAGCTTATCTGCTGATTTCCCTTTGCATAAGGCCCAGGGTAGTCATCCACAGCAAAGTTAGGTAACATGTGGTGGGTGGGTGGCAGGAAGGCTGCCCTTGCAAACCAGAAAGAGCAGCTGTGGAATTCTGGGTCAATCACCTACTCTATTGCCTCCCTAAGACAAGAAAGAAATTCCTCACCAAGGGCTGCAAACGCTGGCTAAACCCCAGGTTTCATCCAAATGCAGGCTGCCTCCTGAAATCCTTGGTCCCCAGGCACATTTCCCCCCAGGACTTTGCCTCCCCTTGCTGAACTCTAAAGACAGACTCTCCCTCCAAACACTTCAACAAGGAGACTGCTTTTTTGAAATCCATATTTTTCTGCATTGAAAATTACTCACTGGACCCCTTTGCCTAGGGACAAAAAAGCAGGATCCCATTGAATGAATACCGGTCACAAATAGTTACAGCCAATAAAAGTGAACAGGCTTGCTACACAGCCTGAAAAAACAACAACAAAAACCATAGCACAACGAAGCACTGCGTGGAATGCCTTGGGAATAAGCTGGCATTTATACGGAGCCTACTATGTGCTATAGTGTGATTTACAATTATTATCTTACTTGCTTTCTCACAAGAACCTTGGGAGGGAGAGGCTATTGTTATCCCTACTTTACAGGAGAGGAAACAGAGGCAGATAGAGGCAAGTGATTTGCCAAGGATCACGCAGCTACTAACTATCTAAAACTTGGTTTTCCTGACTCCAGGGCTAGGAGCTCTATCTGCTACAACATGCAAGAACTTTCTTTTTTGAACATCTCTCCCCTTCCTGTGGGTATTTTATTTATTGATTTAAATTATTTCCACTAGAAGTTTATTGGTTTGTTCGGTGCACACATTCTGTACTCCTTAAGAGAGCTTAAAGAACAAGTCATTTTGTTACATCAGCTATTTTAAGGAAGGTTACATGCAGATCTAGAGATAAACCCATCTATTTTCTGACCAAAACATTCACAGAAGACTGAGCAAGAATGCCTGTATATCTCTCTCACACACACACACATATCCCGAAGCCCAGGGGGGCTATTGGTACCCAACCCTCCCTGCCCTTGTTCCTTCCTGCAGGGCCGTACCAGTGCTATAGGCTGGGGATCCAGGACTCTCAGAGATGGGAGACATGGGGGAGTGCAGGTCTGGGATCTGGTCCATGCTAAGGGCACAGTTGCGGATGGCATCACGGTGAGGGGGCAGAGACACGCTGCAGATTGGAAAAGAGCAGAGAACTCCCTCAGTTCAGTGCCTGCTCACCTGGGAGCCCCCCACCATTGGCCAGTCCCACTTCTTGTGCTCCTGTCCCGGGTCCCTTCCCCACCCTGCCCCCTGCTTCTGTTGCCCATGCTTCCAGTCCAGGTTTCCTAGCCCTACGATGTCTTCCTTTCCCCATATCCCCCTCCTCTATCCTGAACTTATCATCCTGATGAGACCAGTGGAACAAAGCATGTCAACAGCCGATTCCTCCCCTCCCTCCTCAGGGAAACCCCCTTTCTAGGATCAGGCTGCAAGGTTTCTCCCTGATCATGTGCCTGAATTTCTATTTCTCAGAATGATCCTAATTGACATAATCCCTTTATCCCTCCCTTTCTTCCCTTTCCTTAACCCCTCACCCACAGAAGCTCTCTCTGAAACTGGCCTAGTTAACATAGAGTTTTTAACCCCTGAGTGTGTCTGGCTTTCTCTTTGGAGAACAAAACCAGAGCCCTTCCAGGGGAGGTACATGGTGAGAAGACCAAATGCATCATTTGCCCCAGCTGCTCCAGGGTGGAAAGAGCTCCTTCCAATGGAGAGGGCAGAGAAGCTGGCAGGCCGGGGAGGTGACACAAGGCTGGGCTCCCCAGCCCATCAGGGCCTCCATGCAACCTAGCCCCTGGCTTTGCTGCATGTGCTGTGGTTCTTGGCACAAGTCTGAGTCTTTGATTCCAGGCCACAAGCATTTCTGCTGCTGCCCACCCAGGATTGATCCAGGCTCAAGCCACACCAGGTCCTTTCCAACTTTCTCAAGCCCAGGATGAAAGGAGGTATCACCTTGCCTGGGGGCACAGGGGGAAGTGACCCAGAAGTGGTTTTTCTCTCATCTGTGCCAAGGGAAAAGTCCCAGTGGAGTAAAGAGTTGGTGGCTCTATGATAATAAGCTATAGAAAGAACTCTGGGAAGAAACCAATATTGGGGAAAAAAAGGGCTCCTAGAATCCAAGTGCCTGGGTCCTGCCCACAATAAGAGCCTTCTAGGAGAAGGTTATGTCAGTGACCAGTGTCCGGGGCACTGGCTCTGCTACCAGGGTGACGTAGGGTATTGAGAGATCAAAGAGAATCTCCTCTTAACTCAGTAAGGTCTGGGCAGACAAGGAACTTCTCTTCCTGGCCCCAAAAGAACAAGGTGGGCACACCGATGGGCAGCATAGAGCCTCTGAACATGAAAGGGACCTCAGATACCATCAGGTTCAGTTGTTATAGTTTAGAGAGGGAAAAACAGAGAAAAGAGCAAGTGGTTTGCTGCAAGCACTTACCTGGTGGGGCAGCCCTCGCCTCTGGTTATCTTGTCTGCTGTCAGCCCGTCAGTCATCGTGACGCTCCTCCTCTTCATGTGGCCTCCCTTCTGGCTGGAGGGGCTGGCAGGGCCCCCCGACTTGCCGTGAGCAAGCCCATAACTAGCCTCCAGGTAACGCAGGGGGAAGGTGCGATTGATGGGACAGTAAATAATGGCTCCACTCTGCTCAGACACGGCCTTGCGGCTCCCCACATAATAGCGGACCAAGGCAGGCACGTGGTCGAAGCTCTCCTGTTCAAAGAGGTATTGGATATGGGTATAGTTCTCGCTGGCCTTCACCATGACCTTGTTGACCTTGAAGTGCAGAGGCTGGTTGTGCCAGCGACAGGTGAGGACGTAGTCACCGAGGCTGGTGAGGGAGTCGCGGATGAGGAAGTCTCCGTTCCGCTGGACCAGGCTCTCTGAGACCTGTGGAGAAATGGACTCAGAACCTGGCCCTTGGGGGGCAGAGAGGGGAGAAGGGCAGGAGCACCCCAATAGCAAGGTCTGAGCTCTGAGGGTCTGGGAGAAGGGAGGACCCAGTCCACGCCCTCACCACCCCCGTTACCAGAACTGCTCCTCAGTCACCGGTACTGCAGAGCCATTGCCGCCACCCTCCTTCTCCCCGCTCGAAGTCACTCCACCCCCTTATCTGGCCGTGGCCATCACCACTGTTCACCCCCATTATCATTCCCTGATTACTGCCAACGTCATCATCACTCCCATTCTCACCATGACCATCACCGCTCCCCCACGGCATGGGAGCACTTCCCTAGAGAAGATACTCTTGGGGGCACTCGATACAAAGCAACTGATTCCTGATCACCCAGACCTCACGCCTGCCTTCCATTGGAAGGTCTACACCGATGAGATGACGAATCCTATTTTTTAGGTCCCCAAGCAAACTCGTGAGTATGATCTATACGCTGGGCTGGGCCCCAGCAGAAGGCTGAGAGGTAGGAGCATCACTTACTAACTCCTTCCTCTCCTGGTGATTCTTAAGCCTTAGGAAATAGTGGAATACTGAGACCCTTTCTGTCCCCAGCCACAGGAATGTGATCATCATCATTTTTGCTCTCTGGGTCTCAATTGCCTCACCTTTAAAATGAGAAGGCTCTGAGATTCCCTTCCAGCTCTAGGCTGTGCCCCATGAGTCCAGGCTATGGGAAAGTCTGCATTAACCTCACCCTTCCACACAGCTCCCACAATCATGACACTCAGACTTTCATCTCTTCTCCAGCATCCGGTCTGAGGCAGATGCAAGAATCATTTGCAAATCTCCAGAAGCTGGGCTCCTCTGGACACAGGGGCATTGGAGAGCTGGAACCAGGCCCTCTGTATTCAGACCCCCACTCACCTCTCGGGGAATGCGGCCATGGTACCAGGCATGGCTTCGGAGGTCAGTGCTACTCAGTTTGAGTTCCTCCTCCAGTTCTTTGTGAAGTTTCTCTGGGGAAGAGTCCAATATATATTTCTCCTTTGAAAACTGGGAAAAGAAAGACAGAGGGTGTGAGCCACCAATTGGAAATTCCTCCTATCTAATCCCTTTGCAAATGATTTCTTCCCTCCCGGGAGGCTTGGAATCCGGGTTTAGCAGATTTCCCCTAACAATAAGGAGAATTCCTTAAATGTCTCTAGATAGAGCTTTCCCATTCCCAAAGTCAGTCACCTGCTGATATAAGCGGTACAGAAATGAGTATTTACATTTAAAAGATAAAAAAGGCAGAGGCGCAGAAAAAGGAAGGGATTTCCTAAGATCACAGGAGAGTTAGTGTAGAGTTAGAGTTAGAGATTTTCTAATCCCACAACTCCTGAATGCCAAACAAGCCTCTTCCCACTACCCCAATATGATGCTTCCTTCTCTCCACTCTTTGCAACCTTGACACTTGATGCCACATGTTCCCTCCTCCCTCTTCTCCTGCCACAGGTGTGAACTTGACAGTTATTCTTAGCTCTTCCATCCCTAGTGGGCAGGAGGCTGACGGAATCCTGGAGAGACCCAAGGCCTGAGAGAATAACCAGGAGGGAGGGAGATGAGGGGTTGCTATTTCCCTTATCAGGATAGGATTTGAAGAAAAGTAGTTGCCCTGACTTAGCTTGGGGGGAGACACAAGAGAAATCTGTGCCTTATTGACAACCTTGGTCATTGCTTTATGCAGCCCCATTCCAAAATAGAAGACCCAGAGACCTTAGGGAAAGAATGCATTTCAGGAGAAAAGAGCTCTGAACAGGGCTATTCTACTGGTGGGCTGTGTCACCTTATGCCACAGCTCCACTCTGAACCTCAGCTTGTCCTGGCTCTGACATTCCCAGTGAAGAGTTTGAAGTGAGGCTGACAGACCTAGCCCATGCAAACTGAAGTTGAAAAGATCACCCTAAAGCTTAGAGTGGGAAGACACCTGGGTTTCTATCACCTCCTTGTCCTTAGAGGTCCCTACATTAAACCCAGAGGGTTTATGCCCCTAGGGTCCAGAGGAGGAGGGGATGCTAGAGGCCTGACTGGATGGATGGAGGAGAGTCCCCGGTGCTGCATCCGCTCTCTGCCCTGTCATTGGCCAGAGATGATCTCACTGCTTCCCAGCTTGCTGGTGTGTGATTGGTCGAGGCCACAGGGATGCTGTTGTCAGCTGGATGGGGGCCAGTCATTCATGCAGGGCTCAGGGATGAGCGTGTGTGTGAGAGAGAGGGGGGAAAGAGGGAAAGAGAGAAATGATCAGCTCTCTTTCTCCCTGAAAGAGGTTGGAGCTTAAAAAGCAAAGTGAAGGGAGGGTGGCAAAGCAATTACCTGGGGTATGTGGCTACTCTCCTCCTGTCTAACCACCCCCTTCCACTTGGTTTCTCTTTTAACCCTTCCTGTGCCTCAGTTTCCCGACGCTATGGAAATCCAACACATCCAAGATTGATGCTCATCCAGGGAGGCTGAGGTCCTCCCCCTCCCTTGCCTCCTTTGCTCTTGGTTAACTCTTTCAATGCAGGATCTAGTCCCATAGCTGCACTTGCCAAACTGGGTTCAGAGATCCCTGCCTCAGATGTGACAGTGTCTCCTGGGGCAATAATCCAAACCCAAGCCATAACCTTTGCCCAGGCATTTCTCCAAAGGACAGGTAAGGGGTGGTTTGCACTTAGGCACCAGCCCAGTCCCAAGCCCCATAGTTTTTCCTTACCAACAATCCAGCATAGCCTAGGAAGAGAAATCAGAGATCAGAGTCTCCCGGATACAATGGAAACAATTCTCTTCTTCCCTACTATACTCCCTTTTCCCAAGTTTGAAGGGTCTCAGAGCTCCAGGTTGACTGTGGAGGGAAAGGGGCTGGGGTAAATAGGAACTCCTTATGGGCATCAAGAGCCACTTGTCAGGAGACAGTGACCCCATCGCCTCCGTCTGACCCATAGAGCTCTAGCTCCGCAGGATGAGCTGGCACTGGGGGAGGCACAGACCAGTTTCCTGAAACCAGAATTGGAGATGCGGCTGCTCCCTCTAGCTCCTTCATCCACAGGGGAAGGGAGTGGGGGGAGGCAAAAGATGGAGGGTGTTCCCTCTGTCACCCAGAAGTGACAAGGACACTGAGCTTGGGAGTGGGGGTCAGGGAGAGAGCAGCCCCTCTCCTTTCTGGGTGGGGGCAGGTTCCCCCTTTCCCTCACCTTGCGGCAGACCAGCCAGCCGGGCAGAAGGTTCGCCCACCCACCCTCTTACACTCCAAGAGAGCAGCACCCATTCGTCTCTTGTGACCCCAAACATCAAACCAGTAGGCACAGACCCACCACACAGACTAAGAATGACACGGTCCCCTGCCTACCGCCACTGCCCCCTTAGAGAAACAACCCCGAGGTGTCCCCAGCTGCCTCGGCTCCTAGACAAGTGGCTCCTGGCTCAGGGTATTCCTCCACCTGACCTTCTGGAGCCCGGAGGCAAAGGGCATCCCCCGGCCCCGCTACCCCCAGCCCCCAGCCCCTCACCTGCACGAAGGAGCCCCGGTAGAAGCAGCATGCCGCCGCTGACAGGGCACTCCACAGGCTGCAGCGCTCCGTCATCACTGGCCGCTCTGGGCTCTGGGCCCGGGGACAGCGGGAGCCGAAGGACTCACTTGGGCTTAGCAAGGTAGTAGGGGGCTGGCGCACTGAGAGGGGCTGAGCCGGGCTGGGACCAGGGCTGGGGCCACCAGCAGCCGCTCAGCTTGGGTCTGTGCCTCTTCCTCAATTACCTCATCTCCTTGTTAGGGGAGGAGCAGGGAGGTGGGGGGAGGGAGGGAGGGGCGGGGAGACCCCACCCCCCTAGCCAGCCAGGGAGAGGGGAGGGGGCTATTGTTCCTCCCTCAGCCTGCCTCTAGCCTCGCCCCCTCCTCCCTCCCCTCTCTTACATCCCCTTTCCCTTTTCTCCTTCCTGGAGTGCTGGCCAGCTCCATCCCAGGTCTCCTAGGCTCTGCAGTAGGAAGGTCTGAGAGAGAAAGGGTCATGTCCCTAGTAGGAATTAACCACGTGGGGAGAGCTCGGGGTGCGGAGGGTGGGGGTAGGTGGAGGTGGAGAACTGACGACAGAACCCCCCGAGAGAACTTTATATTTTGAGGGTCCTAGGGGGAGAAAGGGCTAAGGACATCTGTGTTGGGGGTGGGGGCAGAAGTGACGCTAAAGATTCCCCTACATAAACAGACTCCTGGCCCTGAACATCTTGTTGTAGAAGAGATTTCGGAATCAATCAATTGTAATGAATTTAAAAATGCTATTTGTATTAAACGAATAAATTAAGGGACTCTGCCTTACCAAGGGACTCAAAATAGGCCTTTTAGACAGAATTTTAGAATATTAAGCATAAAATTTTAGAATTCCAGAGCTGAGGTCACTCAGTAAACCTCCCTTTTAGTGTGATTATTATTATTAGTAATTTTATTTAAGCTTCTCTTTTGAAGTAACCTTTCAATGACAAGTGATATTTGACAGAAGTTACAATGGAAAGAATATTGGATTTGGAGTCAGCTAATCAAACATTTAGTAAGCACCTACTATGTTCTAGACACTGGGCTAAGTGCTAAGAATATCAAAAGAAAAAAAGAGTTCCTGCTTTCAAGAACTTCCTTCAATCATATCTAGCCATTTCATTATCCATGTGCCTTCCTTTCCATCTCAGTTTCCTCATCTGTAAAAATGATGGGGTTTATCTAGATAACCTCTGAATTCTGAACTCACTTCCAGCTCCAAGCCTAGGATCCCATTACCTCCAGGACCACCCAGTAAGGCTGCCCATTTCACTGCTGGACAGTTTTAACCCTCCTTCTCTCTTTTGACCTGAAATTTTCTCCTTATAACTTCTGCCTTGGTTTTGTTCTGCCCTCTGGAGTGATGAAGATTTCTCCCTCTTCCAGATTATTGCTCATGATATGTCTTCTAGACTCTTCATCATCCTGTCATTTCTTCCTCAATTCATCTTAAGGTTAAAGAACAAGTTGGCAGATGGTGAAAGGAGCTTGCAAGTCTGGGAGTTGGAGATCTGGATTCTAATCTCAGCTCTGAGGTTTCACAAGAAGGGCATAAATTTAGAGGCAGCAGGGACCTCAGAGAGCATCTCATCTAACACTTTATCAGAAAACTGAGGTCCCCGGGGGGTTAAGATCCCACGGAGAAGCCCAGAGGCCAGACTGGACTGTATAGTTGCCCACTGTTCTGTGCTTCTGTGTTTTCTCAAGAATTCTCTGGAGCCCCATAGTGGGCAAGGGTAACCCACTATGCTAAAACCTATACAACTTCCTCAAGCCCCACTCTACCACCAGCCCCTTCCTCACTTTCAGATGATGGGGGAAAAAAGAGAAAGACAATGGAGTACTCACCTTCACATAGTCCCCTCCTGACTCCAGACCACTATGGATGCTGCAAAGAATAGAGGAGAGTGAATGTTCCCACTCATCACCACTTGGGCATCCACCCAGACCCCACCTAGCTATCCCCCTTGGTGGCAAGAAGAGGGACAAAGGATGGTAAGAGGCTAAAATGTGTCCTTCTGGAACCAGGACCGTATCTGAGCTACATTTCCTCAGTAACCTCTCTTAAAACAGGGGTGTAATGGCACCACACTGGGTGTCAAGACACCTGGGTGCTAGTCCTGCTTTTGTGATGACTCATGATTCTATTCACATGCTGTGTGATCTGAGCCCCTCCATTTCTGGACCTTTGTCCCCCTCCCCACATATAAGCCAAGGGAGAAGGCCTGATTTGTAGCTACATTTTCCTTTGGCTCTATCATTTTATGGTTCAAGTGACCACTTGCCACAATGAGCAGCGGCAAGAAGTCCTTCCCAAACTTTGACCCCATTTCTTCATCTGTATTAGCCACAAGAGGAATCCCCTGCTGGGTTCCAAATCCCCTCTCAGGGCATATGGTGGGAGATAGAATAAAGCATTCTACTATCCCCCCCACAGCCCCACCCTGTTTTTCCCGGGTGAGGTGGTTCATCCTACAGTTTCCGGCCATTGAGGTCCGGATATCCTTCCACTTCTGGGAACAGGGAGGGCCTGGGACATTAGGATCGCACAAGTGTTTCCTCTGGCTTTTCCTGCCTACGTTCCTCCCACCTAGGGCCTGCTGGCTGAAGGGCAAAGTCATGGGGAGCTCAAGAAGGCAGGAGGGCAGGCCAGGCCAAGAAACAGTTGTTGAGTCTGAGGGTTAAGGCCCCATGAGGCTGCAGAATGAGTCTGAGGCTGGCAGAAAGAGCAGAAAGAAGAATTCTGAACTGCAGTCTGCAAAGAAACCTGCTTCCAGTCTCAGTTTAGTCCACTCACAGGCTTTCCCCTCACTAGCCTCAGTTTCCTTGTCTTTAAAAAGAGAAGGATGGAACTAGATGACCATAAAAATCTCTTTTTGCACAAATATGAATACGATTTATCTAGATGAATTCAGTTGCCATATTTTCACCTGATTCTTCTCCACATTATCAAATCCAGTAATAAAATCATGTTTATAAAAAAAATCAGTTCCATTAATTAAGCATATTAATTATTTAAAATATCTGGCTCCATTAGTCTATTTCTATATTTTTATTTTGTAGGCTCAAAAGGTGCTCAATTATTCAATAATAGCAAAAATTGAGGTAAATCAGTTCAATTATTTGATTAATCAGCATTAATTATATTAATTGATCATATAAGCCAATCTATTTTGATTATTAATGCTTAATTCCTTCATTAGCTTAAATAATTATGCTCATAAGTAGTATTAATAATGTATTTCTTCCTTTTTCAGAAAGTTCATGGCAGTTTTCAATATGATGTTCCTCCTTCAGCTTCTTGAGTGAGAAGCATCTTCTACGTGGATGAGAAAGGGGGAAAGAGATCCAAAGGGGAGAAGGAACCAACCCCAATTTCTCTGGCAATTTGGCTGCTGACCTGGGAAGAGGGAGACAATGGAAAGAGAGGATCTTCCTGTCCTTGTCCCATCTGGACTTATGCCAAGGGGTGTCAAGGGGTGTTTACTTCCTGTTCTTGTTCCTAGTATTTGAAGAAAAGGGCCACTAGAGTATCCAGAAAGTTATTACCACTCAGGGATGACATGTCAAAAAATTAGTGAAGGGATAAATCAGAGCCTTCTGGGAACAGCCAAGATGAGCTCTTCCTTTTGGTAAAACAAAGAATCCCAGAAACTCTAGGTTTCTCCCAGTGCCCATCTGCCAGATTCTGAGTGGTGGTAGAGATATTCTAAAATGACTGTAAATTTTTTATCCAGAAAGAAAGGCCAAAAAGGGAGATTTTCTCTTGGAAAATTTGATGCCTCGCTCATTCATTTATTTATCAGAGCACCCTAGGGTATGTGCCACTTTAATAATGTTCAAGAAGTTTCGGGGCTGATGCTTTTCTACCTGCTTTTTACTGGGATATTCTCTGAGGCAGACTAGTAGCTCTGTCAATCTGGGTGACTTCCTCTGCATCTCTGTCACCCTGCAGGACTGTGCTGTAGGAATGTGTCTCTGGGATCATCTTGTGCTCCCAAGTACACCGGGAGCTGTCTGAGGGCCCAGCCATAGGGAGTGTCTCAGTGGGACCTAACTGGGTCTGTCACTGCACCAGCTGAGCTCTTCCTCATTCTCGGCTGTGTCTGTATCAGACATTGTGGGGCCTTTGTATTAAAGAGTTTGGAGTTTGGAGGCTGAGAAGTTGGGTCTGACCATTACCGGAGAGAGCAGATGTCGCACTCATCACAAGCTAAGGGAACAGGAATTCCTTGAGAGGAAGAAACGTTTTTGTCGTTTAGCTTTGTAACTGCAGCACTCGGCATCATGCACGGCACGCAGAGAGCACTTTATCAATGTTGTTGATTGGCTGAGAAAGGAAGTTCTGTTCTCCTGCATGTGGCTGGCTTCCCTGTGAGGTCGGAGAACCCCGGAGGGCAGCAGTTTGTGGTCCTTGTTCAGGACCCCCCAGCCTTTTTCTGACTGCCATATTCCTTAGAGCTGAACCTTCCCCTTCTCCAGCTGGAAGCCCAGAGGATGGCAATCACTCCCAGTGGATGAAGTTATAGTTGCTGCTTATACAGACCCCGGTCCCCCAGCACTACAGGAGATCAGGGGAGAATATCAATAATAAATGCCTTAGTTTGTCTAGCACTCTGAAGTTTGCGAGGCACTTTTGCATCCATTATTTCATTTGACCATCACAAAGATCCCTTGAGGTCAACAGAGCAAGTGCTACTATTCCCACATAATGGATGGGGAATATGAGGTCCGGAGAGGTACCAATTGTAATTTTAAAACTGTCCGAACAAACCAGATGGAATTTGAGAGACGGCACGGACATGGAGGACTGATGACCACAGAATGTCAGAAATGGAAAGGCACAAAGAAAGAAGGCAGCTCCTCCCTATTCCTCTGGGTTTTCAGCAGGAGCTAACATATAAATGTTGCTATTGGAAAAAGCCTTAGAGGTTACACACCCATTTTAAAGATGGGAAAAGTAAGGCACAACAAGTTGAAATAATGTTCCCAAGGACACATAATAAATGGCAGAGTTGGGGCTAGAATAGTAATAGCTGGCATTTATATATAATGTTTTAAACTTTGCAAAGCACTTTTCATAGATTATTTTATTTAAGCCTCCCAATATCCCTGAAAGGCAGAGGGATCAAACATGTGCCCACAGGCCACATAGCACCCACAACACTTTCTAGTGAATCTAAATCATTAAAATGTAATTGGGAAATATTTAACAAAATAAATAAAAACACAATAGAACACAGATAATATTACATTTTGAAACTAAGTCAATATGCAAGATTCAAAGATCCTTATTAAGTATGGATTAGTGGCCTTTCTTTCTGAATTTGACAGCACTGGTATAAGGTATTATATCCCCATTTTACAGATGAGAATACTGAGGCACAGAGAGTGTATGGCTTGCCCAGAGTTAAATGGCTAGTAAGGTTTGGAGGTCACAGATCTTCTTGACCAAGTCTAGGCCTCTACCCACCACTGTGCTACATTGTTCTCCTGTCAGGTCACTGTTCCGTCCCTTTAAGCAATGTAATAAGATGTCAGGCAGTCCAGTTTCCTGGAGCCTGCATCAACTCAAAGTCCCATGGGAGAGGGTGAGATGGGTCTGGATGTAGCAGCTACCACAGCAGTAAGAGTGTGTGACTATGGGATTAGAAGGTATGTGTATGGGGGGAGGGGGTGCAGGCCTCAGGAGAAAGCTGACCCAGACTGGGTCCCCCAAGGCTGGGATCCATGTCACCAGCTTAAGTGGTTCTAAGTGGAGCCAGGACTAGGAAAGTCTGAATGCCAAGGAATCTGACCCCAGAGTCCTTCCAGCAAGACAGTTCCTCCCCAGCCCCAGCCCCGAGTCCTTAGCCCCAGATTCCCACAGTCAGAGCTGTCTTGAGGGTCTCAGGGATTGTGAGAAAGCCGAGGAGGGAGCTGAGGCAGGATGCTGGGAGCAGAAGGGCAGCCGGCTGGGGAGGCAGGAAGGAGGGCCGGCCTTCCAGTTGACAGGTCCCAGCCGTCATGCCCCTGAGCCCTGGGCTGGGGGTTGAGGCAAGGAGGGCTGCCTTCTGGAACATCCTCCCTCCCCTCAACACCTCCAGCCTGGGGACAGGATGGCTGGAAATATACCCTCCTCTTCAGTCTCCCCCCCTCCCCAAAAGCTGGTAATCGCTAACAGATGCCCCGCTACTGACGTCATCCCAAGAGACCAAGAGGGTCGGGACCGTGGGACTCCAGGGGCTGGGGAATTCTTGGACAGGAGTCAACATTCCAAAAAGCAATAAAGGAGGGGCAACCAGAGCTCCCCCAGCCCTCGCCCCTCCAGCCTCCTGAGGTAGGAGTTGGAACTGAGGCTCTGGACCTCTTCTCTGGGTCCGGGGCAGAATCTGACACACCAGACCAGGTCCCATTCATTTTCCCCCCACCGATGACTCTGCCCTTCTATAGATCCCCTGATCTCCTTCTTAGTCCAAGCAGGTCATCCATCCTACCCTGGTTTCCAGCTTAAGAGGAACTGTGGGGAATTCGGTCTATTACAGGAGTTTATATCACAGACGCCTTTGGTGAAACCCAAGGATCCCTTCTCAAAATACTACTTTTGAATGCATAAAATAAAATTAGTAAGATTACAAAGAAAATAAAACATTTTGAAATAAAGATATAATTTTTCCCCATCCAAGTTCAGACTCCCTGAAATCTACAGTGCACCCCAGGTTAAGGACTTCTAGTCTCAACTATACTTTGAGATCTGTAATATAATAGAACAATAACTAAATAAGGGTCACAAGTCAAGGGTTTAAATTCTAATTTTAATCTGAGACTTGCTCCTCGATGAGCCTCGGTTTCCTTCTCTGAGGGGAGTTCTTCCAGCTACTGCATTCTACAATTCTAAATGTTCTTTTTAAGAAATACCCAGTACTAGTCCCTGGAGCGTTCTGTTCCAGGAGAAGAGAAATACTTCTCCTGGGCATCCTCAGCTTCAGGGATTTCTTCGAGGGCTGAGCCAGGGCCCAGCTCTATTTGGAGGCTTCCCCCCTTGTTCCGCCCCCCTCCTCATTGGGTGACCTCAGCCGCAAATTCCGCCGGGACACTCCTGGAGAGGGATGGGGAGGAACTTCTGGAGCCCTCACCTCTTCACCTTCCTTCCTCCCCAGCCAGGTGCAGCTCAGCCTCAGGGAGGAGGGGGAGGAACAGGATGCAAAGGGACAAGTCCAGGAGGAAGAAGTCCGATGGAAAAAAGAAAGAAAACTGGCTTTGGAGACAGAAGACGGGGACTGCCAATGGCTAGCTGACCTCGGCCCCAGCTCCCAGCCTTTTCTGGGCCCCAGTTTTCTTTTTCACACAGACTTAGTCTTGATCTCCAAGGTCTAGATCATGGGATCATAGGATCCACATTGGGGACCTCACCAGGCAGGATGTGATTCACTGTTTCAGGAGGGATTAATACCTGAGTCCTGTTCCCTCTTACTACACCCGATCCTTATTGCCTCAGAACAATTGCTGGATTTTAGGACTTGAGGAAATCTAAAAATCATCTCAATCTGAAGGGAGTTTAAGGGAAATGACTTATCCAAGACCACACATCCACCTCAGCAGCCTGGGTCTCTGTTATATGTTGGAAGATGAAGTGTATTGAGCTAGTTGGGGGCAGGTGGGGGGAAGGGGGGAAGAAGGAAGAAGAGGTCGAGAGCCCCAGTTACAGCTCATACCTCAGGGGAATGAGGAGTGGGGGGCTGGGGGAGCTTTGGTTCAGGGAGCCCGGGGTGTTTTCTAAGGCCGCCCCAACCAAACCTAAGGTCTTGGTATCCAGCTTTCTGGGCCATGCGGGTTTCCCTAAGTTCACCAACAGGAAACTAAAGTGAGTTTTCTATTTTCCACACTCTTGGTACTGATAAAATCTTGGGACAAGGCTGGGAAGTGGGAAAGGAAATGAGGACCTGAGCACCCACACACACACGGGTTCTGGACCCGCTACTAGTCCTGCAAAATGACCCTGCCAATCCCTTGCTACAAACCCTTTTTGCTGCAAGTGTGATTGCCTGTCTGTTGCCCCTTAGATAATCAAAAGGTGTCTGGTATATCTGGTTAGGGCATATGTGGACACATCTGGATGTTCCATTCTCTTGTCCGCCTCCCTATTTCCCAGATTGTCCCCCTCACTCTTTTCTTCCTCCAGTGTGACTTCAAGTCACCTATTTCTCCTTTTTAGGCCTCAATTTTCCCATCCCTTAAATGGGCAGGTTGGTCTGCTTGATCCCCAATGTTCCTTCCCACTTGCTCCAGCATTCTACTTTTAACGCCAAGTCCTGCTGATTTTGTAACCCAGAGGAGTCAGTTGCCTCCTGCGGCCCCATTCCCTGTACTCTCAGAAATGCCCTACTTACTCACCCTCTGTGGCCCAGGGTATGGTACCGCCTGCCCACCTCCGTCATCTCTGGCTCCCCAGCTCCAGCCAGAGCAACCTTCTGGCCCCTCTGTTCCAGTCCCTCTCTCCTGGGCAACTGAGCAGCTGGGCTGAACTTGGGAGGCTGGACTGGAGCTAGAAGCCCTCCCCTCCAGCTGTCCTGCCCATGGTTCCTCCCCCTCACCTCCTCCCAGCTCTTGGAACACTGGGCTGTTGGCTAGGGACAGCTGAAGCCTGAGAAAAGGAAACAGTCATCCCTCAGGCCCACCCCCATCCCCAAGCCTCCCAGGGGCCTGCCTGGGCTGGGATTAGGGCAGATTCACTGAGTAATGAAAAAAGCAGAGCCCGCACAGGGAGCCCAGGTGCTTCTTGGCCCGTCTCCTTCCCTCTCTGAAACGCTAAGATCTTCCATCAAATATACAATAGCTGTTAAGGTCCTTTTCCCTCTCACCTTCTATGAAATGTCATCTCCTGGGGGAAGCCCACCCTGATTACCTATTCTGCCTGTTTCTTGCACACACATTGTGCTCCTCACTAGAAAGCAGACACTCCTTGAAAGCAGGAACCGTTTACTTTTTTACTTTCTTCACATCCCTAGCACCGTGCCTGGCATATAGTAAATATTTAATAAATGTTTGTTGACAGGCTGACGAACCAAATGAATGCATGCTGGGCCCTCGGCTAAACCCTAGCACAAACAGGACCACTCCCGGGCCTTGGCGAGAACCCCTGCTGCAAGACTGGGAGTGGGCGCTCTGTGAGGGAAGGAGCCACTTCTTCCTTATTAGCCCGACCACTGCCCCACTCGTACACATTAGCTACCTAAGGAGTATCTGGTGAATGGATGACCCAGAATTCCTTCCATCTGGAATCCTCCTAGATAGTCACAGTCATTCCTCCTCTCCCTCTCCCCCAACCCTGTTTGATTCAGGCTCTCCTCACCCTCTTTAAATTCCAACAACTGATATTTATATAGTGTTTTAAAGGTTGCAAAGTGCCTTCCATATGTTCTCTCATTGGCTCATTAGGGTAACTCTATGAGGGAGGCGCTGTAAAAGATTTTTTTCGGTCCAACCTGTGATTTCATGCCCCCTGTCAGACCCTTACACCATCTGAAATCAACAGCTCTTCTGAATTTTTTAGTGTCACAGAGCCCCGAGAGCAATGAAGCTCTGGGTGATTGCCCAGGAGCTGGGTGTTAGTGGCCTGGGCAGACCTGCGGGCCCCCAAATGAAGGCTGTCCTCTCCAGAGTTAGGAGCAGCCTTGTCTCCATTGCACCAAGCTGTCTCTCATCGGCACACCATCTTTAGGGCACCTTCTTTCTGTCCGCACTCTTTCCAGAAGGGCACCTACCTTTCCAATGGAGTATCCATAAGGGCTCTCTCTTTGGGGGCTTCTCCCACTGGCTGTCCAGCCTCCCCACTGGTGTCCATGTGCTGTGTTCCCATGGATGCCTCTGAAGTCTCCAAGTGACCCAGGGCAACAGTTCCCCTGATAGCAGCTGCTTCCTCATCTGCTGGGGAGCCTGGGACTGCTCCATTGGACAACTCCGGGGACCCCAAGTCAGGGCTGGGCGCTGGGACTTGGGGCAGCTCTCGGGATCCCGGACTAGGGACTGGGGAGCCGGCCTCCTCGTGGGGCTGCCGTCCCTGCCCCCGACTGCTGCCCTTCTTTGAGCCAGGCCGAGGCATGGTACCCATGTGGCTGTACATGTCACTGGAGCGGGCATAAGCCCCGGGGCTCTTGGGGACGTTGATCATATCATCCTGCGTGTTCTCAAAGGCATCTGGCTGCTGGTAAGGCTGGTGATTAACTGCTGCTGAGGAGCGACGGAGGGTAAAGGTCCGGGGAAGGTTAGAAAGACTTCCGAAGGCCTTAAACTTGAAGAACTCTGGTTGAAGAGAATGGGCAAGAGAGAATTCAGTGTCTGAGATGTGGGCATCTAGGCTAACAGCCTGCCTGTGTTTAACCTTCTAGATGGCGCAGCCAGAATGCGGGATTGCCAAGCCACCTCTCCTCTGCCCACCTGTTTCCTCATCAATAAAATGGGGATAATAGTAGCACCTCTGACATTCCACCTTAAATTTGATTCCTGGTAGCACAAATAATACTACTTATTGTCGGGGTTAAAAAGCAATCTCAAAATGAATAATATGGGTAAAACTCTATGTAAAGGCTAGCTGCTGCATAGTTTCAAAGTTTGCAAAGCATTTTACAGGCATTATAACTCTAGGAGGTTATTGTTATTGTCCCCATTTTAGAGAGGGGGAAATTTTAGAGATGTGCCCAGCATCACATAACTAAGAAAGTGTCTGAGACAGGATTCAAACTCAGAACTTCCTGAAGTCCAATACTTTCTACACAGCATCACCTAATTCTACATCAAGTTCTGATGGGAATGTCAGTGTACAGCCCTAATAACCGATGCTCGCCTCCCCATTGACATTCACTGGGGCAAAGAGAGGGAACCACAGGTAGAAGCTAAAAACCTCTGAGTGTGTGTGTGTGTGTGTGTGTGTGTGTGTGTGTCTGTGTCTGTGTCTGTGTGTGTGTGTGCTGCTTGTAAGTGTGTGGGAGACTGTGTACCTGGTTAGGGGTGAGCAAGGGGGTTTTGAGGGCTTTCATGAATGGCCGAAGGGTCCATCTACTCATAAACATGAAGGTTTCCCCTCCCTTTCCTGTTATTGGGGGCCCCAAGCTCCACCCAGGCCATTCACACCCAGCAACCCCTGCTTTGGGTGATAACATCTCCCCACATCCTGGGGCATGGGAGTATAGACTCTGGCTCCCAGGCTGCCCTTCTTCACCATCACATCACTAAATCTAGGCCAGAGGCAAGCTCCTCATTTTCTGCTTCCTTTCCCTCCCTAGAGCTCCAAGAATTACCCAAGCTGACCAGTTCTTATAGGCCTCCATATCCTCTGCTCTGGCCTTCTAATTCTTCACCAGGGATAACATTAGCCAGCCCATAACCCGAGTCTAAAAACCATCATCAGTCAAATACACACACATGCACTCATCTCAATCTATACCAAGCCAACCCAGCTCCACAGGCATCCAAGGTGTTGGGAAAAGTGAGAAATCTTCAGACCAAGAAGATCACTATCTGACTATTAGGAAGTCACTTATCTCTGGGTCTCAGTTTTCCCTGTCTATATTGTTGCCTTATCCACTAGGTTATGATGTGGATTAACTCAATTCAACTTGTCAAAAATGTATTTGTACATAGGACCATATGGTAGGTGCGGAAGATACAAAAATAGAAAAGAAAATTCTTGCTCTCACAGAGCTTACTTTCTTTTGAGAAAATATAACAGGTAAGAGAGAGAAGTCAATATAAAGTTATTTCAGGATTGAAAGAGTACTGCTAATAAGTAGAAAGAATCAAGAAAAGATCCACAAAGGAGGTGGCAGATCACTAAGACTCTGAAGGAAGGAATGTTTATGAAAAGCATCAGGGAAGTAAAGAACTCTATGAAGAGATGAGGGGTGATTTTGGGGTAGAATAACAAAGTGGAGGAGGGGTGATTAACCCCATGAAGGCCAGACTCTCCCAATAAGAGTACAGACACACGTACATTTCAATCAGATTACCACCAGGCTGAAGATTTGGCTGCTATTTATCTTTCCCAGCCAGACCCTGTGGGGAGGCTAGCCCTGACAGCCTGATGGTCCTATCTATCAGAGGGGAAGCTAGCCAGTTATGACCCTCTATACATAAGTTCAGGGATGGGAGAGGTTTTCTGCCTTGGAGGAGGAAGAAGGACCCCACTACCTGGGGTCAGTCAATCAGTCAACAAGCATTTAAGTGCCTTTAGAGTGCTAGGCACTATACTAAACTCTGAGGTTACAAAGAAAGGCAAAACCAAAAATTCACAGCTTTATGGGAGAGACAACATACAAACAATCACGTACAAACAAGATACATCCAGAATGAATTAGAAATAATTAACCGAGAGAAGGCACTGTCTTTAAAATTAAGAGGGATTGGGAAAGGCTTACAGAAGGTGGGATTTTAACTGGGACTTGAAGGAAGCCAAGGAGGCCAGAAACTTAGTTCCTGGGGGGTGGATGGAACTAAGAGAGAGAGAGAGACCTTACAATTAGGCTAATATATCCTTAGAAGGGAGAGGAGATCCTTTTTGTTTCTGTAATCCTCTACCCCCATCTCCTAGCTTCTACACATTTTAAAAGGTCAAGATCAAAGGAGATTTTCTTTCTGAAATTTTCCTGAAATTTGGTGAGCACGGCCCCCAAAATCAAGGTGTTCCTTCCTCTTAAGTTCTCCAAGTATCTTTGCTTTGGAAAGCATGGACTTTGCTATTATTATGAGTGTTTTTACTGTGGTAGTGGTTGTTACCTCTCTTACAGCATTTCCCATGTGGTAGTTGGTTTATTTGTGGGAGTGTCCCATCTCCCCAGAAAGCAGAGATCAAGTCTTATCAATTTGTATATCCCTATCTAAATTTAGCACAAAAAGCAGACATTCAGAGAATAAACTGAATTGAACTGAAGTTCAACCAACTAATTGTTATTTTTTGAGCAAGAACCTACTGCTAGCAAGAGAGCACATTAGGGTTCTTTCACATACTGAGACAAAACAGACTATCTCCCTGCCCTCAAGGAGTTTGTAGTCAAAGGTTACAACAGAATTCTCTTCAAATCTGGCTTCTGGCTACCAGAAAGAAGCCTGATATTACCCCTTCATTCTGTTGCTGTAGTCCCCCAACTTTGCTTCCCCCCACAAAGTACAATCAAAAGAAAAATAACTCCTTAGCTAAAAACACTAGGTTCAAGTTTCAGCAGTTTTGATCGGTATGGATCAGTCATTTAACCTGATCTGTAAAATTCAGGAAATTCGATCAGCTGGCCCCCGTGGCTCCTTCCAATTCTACATCTAGGCTCCTGACTAGCCATGAGGCAGCCACCTCTGTCTCTTCCAAGAGGGAGGGAGGCAGACATCGAATAAACAGCTTTGGGGAAGCCCATGGTACAGTTTGGAACTGAATGAACACAATCAAACTCCCCCTCCCTGAACACCAAAAGTGGGCAAAGACCCCAACACTCACTGAATTTTTTCCCGGTTTTCTTGGGAGCCTCAGTCATTTTGGAAGGCTGAGAAGAGCCGAAGAGATGAGGAGAAGCCTCTTGAATATCTTCACATCAGCTCGGGGAGCCCTCCCCCTCGGGCCTGCCCCTTCCCCTTTCTCTCCCCGTCCCCTCTCTGGCTCTCTCACTTTCTCAGCTCGCTTCCTCTGTGTATTTTTAAACAGTGAAACTCCCACAGCCCCACCCTCCTCACCCTCTCAGCAGGGGAAGGGGGGGAGGGGAGTTAGACCTTTCCTCCAGCCCCTGGCCCCTGCCCGCCTCCCCCGGGCAGCCTCCTCGGCTTGGGCCGGCAGAAGGGGAGGGAGGAGACGATGAGACCGCAGCATCCTCAGGGCCTGGAAAGGACCCAGGAGTAACCACAGGGTCTGGGAACCTGGCTTTGGCATCCTTAGCCATAACAGCTTCCCTGGTCCTGCTCTGGAGGGAGTGTCCAACCCTGGGAAGAGGAGGGGGGGCTCCTCAGATGCCCCCACCCCCCACTCATGGGAATTCATGGGAAAAGATCAGACGGCCAGGCTTTTGGACCCGCAGTTTCATCTGACTGAGAAGAAATCTGAGGCCCAAAGGAAGCCAATCGCTTCTTTTTCTCAGAATTAACGAAAATGGTATGAAAACCCAGGTGTTCTGCCTTCCCAACTCTTGCTCTCAACTTGGGCTCTCCTAGGAAGTAACACATCCTAGAATAGGGGTTCTTAACCTAGGCCCCATAGGGTTTGTGCTTAGATTTCAGGAGGGAGGGGTTTCTGGGTAGGGGAAAAAAAAAGACATCTTTAGTTTCAATATCATTGATTTCCTTGGTAATCCTCTGCATTTCATTTTATGGCTTTAAAAACATTATTCCAAGAAGGGGTCCATGAAATAAAAAAGGTTAAGAATTCCTGATGGAGACTCTATGTAAATCAACACATGCTATGTTCATTTTTTTTTTCTTTTTCTTCTGTTCCTTTTTTCTCACCTAATTTTTCCCTTTTGTTCTAATTTTTCTCCCAATGTGATCTATAAAGAAATGTGTATTTTTAAAAACAATTAATGTATATGTGTAACTAGAAAAAAACCAATTTTTTAAAAAGGGAAAAAAAGACTTCCTGAACTAAAGATCCTTAGGAATGATAAGATCAGAGATTTAAGAGCTGGGAGGAACTTTTGTGATCCTTTATTCAAACCCCATCAAAGGGAGGCCACCAAGGTCACCCAGAGAGTATGTACTTGACAGCCAAGCTCCAAACTCAGGTGGCCTTAACTCTAAATCCAATCTTCTTTCCACTAAGCAAGACTATCAAGCTGGAAGAGACCTTGCAACTCATTTAGTTTAAGTCTTTAGTTTTTACAGAGAAGGACACTGAGGCTGAGAAGAGAAAATTACTTCCAGCCTGGTAACCCTGAAGGCTAATCTTATGGGGAGTGGATTGACTAGAGGTCCCATCATACTGAGAACCTTTCTTCCCCTCCCAGAGTGGAATTTAAGGCCTTTGACTGGTCAGAGATGAGGAAGTGAAAACTTTCCACTACTTGCTTCTCAAAATCACCTGCAACTAGACTGCAAAGAGCTTAATGGGCACTAAAACCTAGGCCTGGAAAAACATCTGGGGAGAGAATCTGGACCTTCCCACCACCTGCCAATCAACTGTAGGGAAGAAGGGACCTACAGAATCAGATTTTGAAGCCAAATTGAGTGTTTCTTTTAGGGTGCTAGATTCTGCTTTTGACCTCATGGCCTTCCCATGGTTCTAGCTTAAAAGGCTGGGTTTTGGGCTGATTTGAGAGCAGGCCAATTATTGTCTTGACAGGGAATGGGTGGGGTAGTCCAGGCATGGAGCGTAATTAGTACCTGAATCCCATAAAGAAGAAAAAAACAATGACATATAGCACAGTAAAGCGGAGAATTCAGGAGTCCCAATTCTCAGCCTAGTGCTTTTGGTAATTGGTTTACTATTTTATTTTTCTGCTTCCAGGCTCTATCCTCCCTAATCTTTCCTCTATTCGGCTACCAAAATATTCTTCAGACAAAGATCTGACTTATCTTACTTTCTTACTCAAAAATTTTCAGTGGCTATTGAAAATACAATCTGCTCAGATAGACACTCTAAAATGTGATTCCCATTTACTAATTTTTTAAAATTTAGTTTATATCATTCCCTTTCATACACTTGACATTCCAACCAGCCTGGTCTTGCTGCTGTTTCCTGATCTTCACTTCTATTCTTTCATCTTTATGCATTTGTACAAGCTGTGTTCCATGCCTGGAATGCACTCCCTCCTTACCCCAGACACTTAAAAATTCCTAGCTTTCAATTTGGAATTATATTAAGGAAGTGACTAAAATATTCATTCCCTTTGACTTGGGGATCCCTGATCTTGATTTCCAGTCTCTCATCTTCATGCATTTACACAAACTGTATACCTTGTCTGGAATGCATTCCTTCTTTACCTCAGACCCTTAGAAATTCTTTGTTTTCAACTTGGAATTATGTTAAGGGGACAAAAATATCCATTACTTTTGAGCTAGAGATCCCACCTCAAGTTACATATCTGAAGAAGATCAATGGCAAAAAGATAGGCCCCAGATACACCAAAAAAATTTATAGTAGCACTTTTTTGAAGTATCAAAGAACTAGAAATAATTTAGAATCCCACCCCCTGAGTAATGGCTAAACAAATTGTAATATGTGAATGTGATGAATTGTTATTACACAGTATTTAATGGTAGAAATGATGAATACAGAGAAGTTCAAGAAAATTTATACAAACTGATACAAAGTGAACTAAGTAGAGCTGGGAATCAAAGTACACAATGGCTACAGTTACATAAATGGAAAGAATAACAATAAAAGTAGAAGCTGAATGCTATGAAATGATAATGAACAAACTTGACTCCAAAGTAGATATATGAAAAGACAGTGCTTTCCCCTTTTGCAGAGATATAAGAAATATAGGTGTGAACTACACCATACATAATTTTTTTGATGAGTTGGCTAATTTTGATGATTACATTTTTTTAAATTGATTTAATTCTCCCAGATGGGGAGAAGGGAAGGATGCATTGAGAAATGTAGGTAATTCAAAAGCAAAAAAGAAAAAATCAATTGAAATTAATTTTTAAAAAATTCCTAGTTTCCTCCAAAGTCAGGCTTAAGCATCTTTTTCTTTGTGGAAAATATAACTTTTCAGTTATTAGTATTCTGCATCTCTCTAAATTATCTTGTATTTACTGATCTGGGTATGTGCTGTATTCCCTAGCAAAACATAAACCACTGGGGAAGAGGGACGATTCTTTTTTATCCATGTATTCTCAGTGCTTAGCATAGGTGTCTGAATCTGTTTTTGCTCTGAACACAGCAGGCCCTAATGAGAATTTGTTAAATTTAATTTAATTTCTAAAATGGTATTTTGGAAGATAGGGGCAAGGGAATGGGCACTGTCAGTAGGAATGTAGATGGCAAAGGGGTGAAAGGAAGAAACCTTGTTGGAAGGGAATAGGATTCCAATTCTGCCTCTAACTCAGGTATGTCCCCATGTCTCTTTATATCCTTAGGTCTCTGTAATAGGAATAGTTTGGGCAGAATCAAAGAATTTAGCTCTGGAAGGAACTTCCCTTAAGAGATGAGGGAACTGAGTCCCAACAAGCTTAATTAGCTTACCCCAAATCACACAGGGTAAGAAAATAGGAGAGGCGGGTCAATTAGGTGGTGCAGCAGATAGAGCACCAGTCCTGAAGTCAGGAGGACCTGAGTTCAAATCTGTCACTTAACCCCAAGTGCCTCAGGGGAAAAAAAATAGGAGAGGGGAGACTATGATGGTGAATCCTAGACAATCTTCACTACAACTTGTATTCTTCAATGTTCTCTGTGTTTCACTGTTTCTCCAATTAGATGGATAAGCTGACTGAATTTGGAATAAAGAACTAGGTTCATGAGTGTGGATCACAACATAGCATTTTCACCCTTTTTGTTGTTGTTTGCATTTTATTTTCTTCCTTTTTTTTCCTTTTTGATTTTATTTTCCTTGTGCAGCAAGATAATTGTATAAATATGTATGTGTATATTGGATTTGACATATATTTACCATATTTAACATATATTGGATTACTTGCCATCTAGGGGAAAGTGTGAAGAAAGGGAGGGGGGAATTGGAACACAAGGTTTTGCAAGGGTTAATGTTGAAAAATTATTCATGCTTATGTTTTGAAAATAAAAAAAGAACTGAGTTCAAATCCTACCTTAGAAATTTATTAAATATGATAAGTCACAAATTTCCAATCTCTGTAAATCTGTTTCCTCAGCTGTAAAATGGGGATGATAATAGAACCTCCCTCACAGGTTGTTATGAGGCTCAGATGAGCTAATGATAAACATAAAGTTTTTTCTAATAAACCTTAAAACACTATATGGATACAAAGTATTTTAAAAAATTATTCCAACTCTACCTGACTCTGATAAGCTCAGATTTTTTTCACTTTTATTCTATTCCAATTGATCTGTAATTCAAAATTCCCTCGGCATCAGTCCCCTAAGAAGGACACAGCCTCACTTCTAACTGAAGACATGGGGGTCCTGGATATCTCTAGTCCCAAAGGGCCCTGGGAAGTTGAAGAAGAAACAGCTGAGCCTGAGTTCTTGGACCTCTGCTACTGGCAGGCGCCTCCACAGCTGTCTGGGGCTCTTGAAGAATGAATGAAGTCTCAGTGCTGGGGAGGTGGCTGCAGTCAGAGCCTTCATTGTCTGGGCTCAAGTGGCCGTTGGCGAGGCTCAATGTGTGTACCTGTTGGGAGCAAGCCGGCGGCAGCCTTGCCTCTAACAGCCGGCTGGTGGTTACAGGAGCCAGGCGTGTGTATGCATGCAGGCAGAAGCCACAGGAAGGGGAGGGGAGGAGAGAAAGAGAGAGAACAGAGAGGAAGGCATTAGGGAGGGGATAACAGAATTGTAGGGTAGGCAAAGGACTTCAGGAACCCTCTCCTTCAGACCATAACTGAATAAGAATCCCCTCTGTCAATATTCCTGATTCGGGATCTTCTGGCATCTGCTTCAAGACCTTCAGAAAAAGAAGACCCACCTATTATTTAAAAGACTGAGCCAACAGTTCGTTGGGGAGGGAGAATCTTTGTGACAAACTTCCCTGATAAGATATGTAGGCAATTGATATATGGAATAAGGATATATTATATAAGATATGCAAGATATATAGGAAATTGATGCAAACATGTTAGAATAAGAGCCATTCCAAAGAATAGGAATTTCTCAAGAAATGAAGTATAAGCCATCAACAACTGTATGGAAAAAATGTTCCAAATGGATAAAAATAAGGAAAGGGCATATTAAAATAATTTTGAGAGTCTATCTCACACCTATCAGATTGGCAAAGGTGACCAAAAAATAAAGTAAAACAACAGTTGTTGGAGAGGTTGTAGGAAGAAAGGTATATAAATGCACTGTTGGTGGAGCAATGAAATGGTTCCACCATTCTGGAAAACAATTTGGAACTATATCGCCAAAGTTACTAAAATATGTACTCTTTGATCCAGTGATATCACTAATAGATACATATCCAAGAGATCAATGAAATACTCATTTGTATGAAAATATTTATAGCAGTTTTCTTGTTAGAGTAAAGAAGTAAAAGAGGTGTCCACCAATTGGGGAATGACCAAATTATGGCATATAGATGTAATGAAATAATATTGTGCCATAAGAAATGACCAAAGGGACAGCTTCAGAGAAGACCTATATGAACAGAAGGAAAATGAAAGGAAAAGAGCCAGAACAATTTATACAATCATTACAATATTGAAAAAGAAAACAACTTTGAAAGTTGTTTTTTGATCAATGCAATAACTAATCATAACTCCAGAAAACCATTCATTGTTTTTCTCCTCTTTGCAGAGGTTATGGACTAGAAATGCAGAAAGATACATACGTTTTCAGACATAGTCAATGTGTGTGGTTGTTTTGTTTTGACTATGTCGATTTGTTATGAGAAGGATTCTTTTTTGGGATGAAAGAGGAGGTGGGAGTTATGGGGAGACAAGCGGAGGTAGACATACTGATGTCCCAAAAAGAATAAAAGAAAGAAAAAGGATCAGTGAAACATCTAAAATGCATTTTAGATGTTTCCTAAAGTGCACTGAAGAAAACAGATGAAAGTTGAGAGACATAGAAAAGTAGCATAGTTTGGAAACATCGCATTATATTTATTATACTTTTTTTTAAGTGCTGCATGTGATAGAGATATTCAATTTCATGTACAATCCTCTTTGTCTATCCTTTATATACAGAAATGGTCATGTTTGGCAAGTTCATAACAATAATAAAATAAAAAACTCATTCTGCTTTGGGACATCAATAATGAGACAAGTTTTTCTCCCTCTGTAAATTCTACCCGTTCCACTATGTTTGACCATGACCTCCCCTCATCAATAAACTCCAGTGACTCCCTATTACCTCCAGCATCAAACACAAAAACCCCTATTTGGCTTTTAAAGCTTTTTCACGACCTAAGAGCGTCTTTGTATCTTTTCAATCTTATATTTGAATCTCCACTATGTGAATTTTGCAAGTCAGTGACAGGGGAACTAGTTTTCCTTAATAGCATTTTCATTATCTTCTGACCATGACTAGAAATCTTTTTCTGTTCTTTGTTTTCTGGCTTTCTTGAGATCTCACCTAAAGTCTCACTTATTGCTAGTACATATTTTGTTTGCCCATAATTGCTTGCATGTTGTCTCCCCCATTAGATTGTGAGGTGTTTTAGATCAGAACAGTTAATGCTTTTCCTTCTTTCTTATTCCCAATGATCAACATGGTTCCTAAGACATAATAGACAATGAATAAATGATTGTTGACTCGACCTTGTGACTTGCTTCTAATCTTTTTCCTTACATTACATAGAACAAGATTAATACCTTTTCCATGTAATAACCCCTCAATTACTTGAAAACACTAATGGTGTCCCCCTAGGTCAAGGGTTCTTCACCTTGTGCCATGGACCCTTCTGGAAGTCCAGAGAAGCCCATGGATCTCTTCTAGGAATAAAAAACTGATTATTTTGAAATAAAGATGTAATTTTTTCCCCCTCATTTGAATCTGTTGACCTCTTGAAATCCATCTATGATCCCTAGGTTAAAAATCCTTCTCTATGTTTTCTCTTCTGCTGTTCAAACTTCACTAATTCTTATTCCCCTATAATCCTGGTCACCTTTGATCATATTCCAGGTTTTCAATGTAAGCACAGATTTAAGTATAAGACAGCCTAATCTGGAATTCAGGGTAGCCTAGTCTACCTTTCAAACCATTTCTGTCACTGATCTACCTACAGCTTCCACTCTACTCAAGCTGACCTTCTCATCATTCTTCTAATGTGCCTTTGACACTTCTGCCTCTCTGACTGCTTACCCTCCACATAATGTTCTAGTTTTTTCTCTCAAGTCAACAAGCATTTATTAAGAGCCTACTATGTGTCAGGTGAGTAGACAGGTTGCACAGTGACTAAAGCACTGGGCTAGGAATCAGGAAAACACATTTTCCTTAGTTCAAATCTGGCCCCCGACACTTAATTGTGCAAATCTGGTTAAGTACTGGACCCTGTTTGCCTTAGTTCTTCATCTATAAAATGAGCTGGAGAAGAAAAAGTATATTTGCCAAGAAAACACCAAATGTGGTCACAGGTTGTTGGACATGACTGAAAAAAGACTGAACAACAACAAATATGTCAGGTATTGTGCTAAGTGTTGAGGATACAAGGAAAGGTAAAAGTCTCTTTTCAAAGACCTCACAGTCTGATGGTGAAAACAACTGGCAAACAACATATATACAAGATAAACTGGAGATAATCAACAAGTGGAAGACCCTAGTTTTAATGGAAAGGTTTCTTGCTGAAGGTGGGATTTTAATTGGGACTTGAAAGAAGCCAGAAAAGTTAAGAGGCAGAGATAAGGATGAGGAAACCTGTGAAAATGTCCAGAGATGAGGGGAATGGGCAGGGATACCCGGTATAATGATGATGATGTAAAAAAACAGAAAACATCAGTAAAAACACTGTAAAGATAAATGATAAAATAAAGATAAAAAAATTAAAATGCCCACAGTTTAGGAGATGGATGTTTTGTGCAGAAAAACATCAAGATCAGTGTCACTGAATCACTGAGTACATGGTGGTGAGTAAAGTATAAGAAAATGGAAGGGTCCAGATTGTGAAAAGCTTTAAAAATCAGAGAGAATTTTATGTTTGACACTAGAGGGAATAGGGAGGTACTGAAATTTATTGAACAGCGGGGGAGTGATATACTAAGACTGACATTTTAGGAAGATCAGTTTAATAGCTGAGGGGAAGATAGGCTAGAATGAGGAGAAACTTGAGGCAGAGAAACAAATCAGGGAGGTCATTGCAACAATCCAGGTCTGAGCTAATGGGAGGAATATGGGAAAGGCAGAAATGATAGGATTAGAAAAGGGGAATGAGAGAGAGGAGTAGGAGAGGACACCCAAGTTGTGAATCTGGGTGTTGGGAGGATGGTGGGACCTTCAACAGTAAGACAGAAGTCTAGAAAAGAGGAGGAGAAAATTAATGAGTTTTGTTTTGTTTAATGAGTTTGTAAATTGAGTTTAATATGTCCATAGCAATCCTCTTTTTCAAAGTTCACCTCTGCTTTACCTTATTCTCTGAAATCCCTATTCTTCTCCTTCTGAAACTCCCATAGTCCTTTGTGTCTTTGGTGACACCACATTCTACCTCATAGTCTATTTATTAATACATATGTGTGTATATACACATATGTATGAATATGTGTATATATTTCCTTCTAGTAGCTTATTACTTTCTTTTTTATTATTATTATTATAGCTTTTTATTGACAGAGTCCATGCCTGGGTAATGTTTTTACAACATTATCCCTTGCACTCACTTCTGTTCTGACTTTTTCCCTCCCTTCACCCCCTCCCCCAGATGGCAAGCAGTCCTATACAAATTAAATATGTCACAGTGTATCCTAGATACAATATATGTGTGCAGAACCGAACAGTTCTCTTGTTGCACAGGAAGAATTGGATTCAGAAGGTAAAAATAACCCGGGAAGAAAAACAAAAATGCAAGCAGTTTACATTCATTTCCCAGTCTTCTTTCTTTGGGTGTAGCTGCTTCTGTCCATCCTTGATCAACTGAAACTGAGTTAGATCTCTTTGTCGAAGAAATCCACTTCCATCAGAATACATCCTCATACAGTATCGTTGTTGAGGTATATAATGATCTCCTGGTTCTGCTCATTTCGCTTAGCATCAGTTCATGTAAATCTTGCCAATCCTCTTTGTATTCATCCTGCTGGTCATTCCTTACAGAACAATAATATTCCATAATATTCATATACCACAATTTACTCAATCATTCTCCAATTGATGGGCATCCATTCATTTTCCATTATTACTTTCTTTGTGACCCTGGCAAGACAATTTCTCTAGCCTTTTAGTTTCTTCATGTGAATGTAATCCAGACTCGTCTGAGCATGTCTAGTTATGTTAAAATGGAGGCGTTTGAAAGGACTTTTTTAGAGTATGTCCAGATTGCGTAACATGCAGGCCCTTCGTGCCCTACCACAGGGGGAAGAATGACCTCTTTGATTGACTGCTTGAAGCTTTGAAATTGGCAAGATTGGGTTGATCACTCTTCTCTATTATATTCAGAAAATGGAGATTCCTAATCCCTCATAGCCTAGTTGACCAGATTATTGCTGACTTTCTTTGGAAGAGGATTAAAATGACATCACTGTGTTAGAATCAAGTTACAGTGTCTGATCAGACCAATATGAGCTCAGAATGCTCTGCCACAGGTGGGACACAAATAGTCCTCATGAACATTTTGGGTGGATTCTCTAACTTTGAGCCTCTCCTGTTTCTTCTGAGCTAATTCAATTCTGCTTTGTCCCTAGAGCACAGGACCTTCTCCGATAAAGGCACATCATGCTGGGCAGTCTTGTGCCAGTATCTCCCATATCATGCAATCAATTCTAAAGTTCTCAAGAGAGACCTTGAGAGTGTCCTTGTATCACTTTTTCTGACCACCAAGTGAGAGCTTGCCTTGCGTGAATTCTCCATAAAATAGTCTTTTTGACAAGTGTATATTTATCATTGGAACAACATGCCTAACCCAAAGGAGCTGCACTTTCTGCAGTAGGGGAAGGACTTTCCTTTTCCTGCTCCCTCTCTTTTATGATATATTGTTCCAAGAAATAGGTCCCAGAGTATTTGTTTCAGCTCTCTGTTGTTTGTCCTCAGTTTCAGGTGTCAGAGACTATCTTTACAGGATGGGGGGGTTTGATCACAGGCAGATATATCTAGCCAGTCCAACATGGGAGCCCTGAGCAGACAAACCATCTAAAGCTCAGGCCCAAGGACAATTTAGGGCTTGGAATTAGAATTATGCTTTATAGAAATTGAGCTATAAACTTAATCCCCTTGGTGAAGGGTGGAAGTGGAAAGCAGGATTATCTCTCTCATGTGTAAGTTTGTATAGTGGTGCTTGGAAGTAAATATTTCTGTGTAAAACTAATCTGTCAGTGGTTAATAGAACTAGGATTGGGGGTCACTTCCCTTCACCTGAGTCAAACTATAGATGGGGGTTGGAATCATTAGCAGAAAACCTAGAAACATTGGACTCCCCCAATCTCCTTAAAGAACCTTGAAAGGAAGGGTTATGAAATTTAATATACTTGGTCTTCCGGTAGTGAAGGCCAGAGTAATCAGGGTTACATGTAAAATGGGGATAACAATATCCTAAGTACTTCACAGGTTGTTGTATGTATCAACACTGTAAATCTTAAATCACTAGATGTGTCAGCTACTATTGGTTATTACTGGGAACATGGAATATATATTTTTACATGACCTTTCACCCGTACCCAGTAAAGGGCCTTGGCCCCAATAAATTCTTGTCAATGTACTGATTATATTGATTATACTTGAACTCCTTTTTATTTGTTTGAATGTGTTTTCATGTAGGCTCAGTATCCTATCTCCCCTTCTTCAGATAAAAAGGGCTTTTCATAAAGAAATTTGTGTGTGTGTATGTATATGTGTGTGTATATATATATATATATATAAATATGTATGTATATATGTATACATACACACACACATATATATATACAATATACATATATGTACCATATATACTCGAGTATAAGCCGAGTTTTTCGAGGGCAGAAAATCCCCTCCTCGGCTTATACTCGAGTCACTAGATAAAACATGGGTAAATATCCCTTTGAATGCCCCCATGCTGTGTAATATACAGCGCAAGTGCCGACTGTGATACTACAGGGCCGCCCGTTGCTACGGTGATGCGGCTGTTCCTGTAAGTATCACAGTTGGTAACTGGACTGTATCCTAATGCTGGCAACTGCTCTACATACGTATACCGGCACCCGCTCTCCTCCTCTGCGGGCACTGGTGCACTACCTAAACTTACTGACAGAATAAGTTTTCCCAGATTTTGGGGTTAAAATTAGGGGCCTCGGCTTATATTCGGGACAGCTTATACTCGAGAATATACGGTATATATACACACATAACACACACATTTATATTTATGCACACACTCACAGAGATGCTAGAACCAACTTGCACTGGCTTTCAAGAGTTAATTGTTAAATTTTCAGTGTGAGTATTTTTACCTCTGAAATTGGCATATAAATATCAATCAGGGCAGCTAGGTGGCACATGGACATAGTGCCAGGCCCAGAGTAAGAAAGACCTGAATTCAAATTCAGCCTCAGATTTTTACTAACTATGTGACCCTGGACAAGTCATTTCACCTTGTTTGCTTCCATTTCCTCATCTATTAAAAAAGCTGGAGAAGGAAGTAGAAAGACACTCTAGTGTCTTTGCCAAGAAAACCCTAAATAAGTCATGAAGAGCTGGACTTGATTGAACAACAACAAAAGTATTTGATTTATTGCTTTGTTGAGTATCTAAAATTAAGAATGTAATGCAGTAAATATTAATATCAATTAACTACTTAAATTAAAAAGATGTATTGTGCTTTTTGGAGAATCTGCTATTAAACAGTATGTGTATATGTGCATAGGTGCACATATGTGTATAGGTATTTTAAGATTATATATTTAGAAGGGACCTTAGAAGTCACCTAATCAAATCCCCTCATTTCTATAGATGAGGAAACTGAGGTACAAGGGGTTTAAGTGATGGTGCAAAGTCCACAGTATGAGGTTCAAAGCCCAGTCCTCTGAGTTAGGATCCAATGCACTTGGGGTCTCTCCACCACCCCTCGACTTTTGTTTGGATCAGACACAAGGCAAAAGAGTAACACAAGCAGAAAAGGGAAGTCATTAACTTGCTGTGTGATCTTAGCTAAGCCCCTTTCCTGGGGGAAACCTCGGTTTCCTCACTAGTAAAACAAGGGGACCTCCAAGAATGCTTTCAGCTCTGATATTCAGTTAATGCTTACTGTTGTGGGTAAGAGGTCACATATTTTCTAAAAGAAGGGAAGAATGGAGCACAAAACAACACCAAAGACAAACTTAAAATATTTAAGCTTTTGCTTCCAACTTTCAATGAGTGGAAATCCCCAGGCTTTTGGGATAGATGCTGAAGGCCAAATTCTCAGCTCGGTGTTCTCTAGGCCCATCTCCAGCCTTCTCCTTCCTTCCTTTTCCCCCACTGGAGTCTTGAGTCATATCCTGTTGGGCCACAGTCATCGTGTTTTGTCATTCCCCACCAGAGACAGTGGTCTTCCTCACACCCTCCAGGATGTGTCATAAGTCACTTCCCCTTAGTAGGTCTTGGTTTCCTCATCCTTTTCCTCTGCAGGGAGCGTGAGATGGGGGGAACTGGCTTTGAAATGAGCATAGAATGAAAACCCACATGCTAGAATCCTGAGAGAAATTGGATTGGGGACTCCTCCACCCGGGGGCCTGAAATATTAGTAATTGAATCAGTTATTCCTCCCAGGTAATTAGCTGTGAGAATCTACAACTAGGTAAACTAAAACGACTCTCTACAATGGTAGGAGCTCAGACCTGCGGTACCTGGAAGGGAAGATAATTTGGGCAAAGGGCACTCTTCATACTCCTTTAAGTCGCACCAGTAATAAATCTGGTCCTAAATCACTCAATGCCCAGTCACTTCTGGGATGGTGAGGAAACACTGCAAAGAGATGAAATCCTTGTGACCTTACTCAAGGTCATAAGTTAGTGTCCAAAGTAGAACTAGAACCCAAGACTCCTCTGTGAGGTCAAACAATCCAGCTAGATGACAGCTAAGGTCTGCTCCAGTTCTAAACATTCTAAAATGTTTCTCCCAGTGTGAATATTCTTTATTCTAAGGCCACCCTATCACCAACCTTCTGTTCTTAGGCCCTTAAAACATCCCATGTTTTAAGACTCCTCCCAGCTCTTGCATTCCCAATTCTAAGCTCCCTCCCAGCTCTTAGCACTTAATGACTCTTTAATGAACACTTGGCTACTTCTTGAGGTCAGTTAGCTGTTCCTGTCTTGTTGGCCTCCATCCCACTCCGAGGCAGGACCAGAGGGCTGAGCCCCACAGATCACAAAGCACCATTTATCCACAGATGGTAGCTGATGACTTGGCCAGAGATGCCCCGGGGGAGTGCACAGGATTCAGGTCTGACCCTTGTAACAATCAACAAATCAACAGATATTAACCAAGTGCCAGCTAGAGATCTATATGAGGATTTCTGTGAAGTGCTAGAAGCAGTTCAGAAACAAATAAGCCTCCTGATTCTTGTCCTCCTGCTCATAGCCTCAGAGTAAAAACAAGACATAAATACAGATAACTACAATTCAAAGCAATATCTTATAATAAATGGGAGATTAATAGAAAGAACATTCTCTAGGCTGGGAGGGTACATACATATATAGAGTATGTATATATAATATATATATATAGCATATATATGTATATATAGAAAATATATACATACATAGAATATATATATTTATTTATATTATATACATTATGACAGCTAGGTGGCCCAGCAGATAGAGTGTAGCGTCTGGAATAGAAAGACCTGAGCTCAAATCCAGACTCAGATACCCTGGACAAGTCACTTAACCCTGTTTGCCTCAGTTTTCTCATTTGTAAAATGAGCTGGAGAAGGAAATGGCATACCATTCCAATATCTTTGCCAAGAAAACCCCAAGTGTGGTCATGAAAAGTTAAGACATAATTGAAAACACTGAACAATAACAATAAATATACATTTATACACACAGTACATAAAATTGACTTGAAAATTATATGCATGCATATAACTGTAAATGTAAACACATGTAATATATAATTATATATTTATATAATTTTGGAGGTAGTTAGGTGGCACAATGGATAGAGTACTGGGCCTAGAATCAAGCAGACTCATCTTCCTGAGTTCAAATACAACTTCAGATACTTACTAGCTATATGATCTTGAGGCAAGTCACTTAATCCTGTCTGCCTCAGTTTCCTCATCTGTACAATGGGCTGAAGAAGGAAATGGTAAACCACTTCAGTATCTTTGCCAAGAAAATCCCAAATGAAAAGTCAGATAGGATGAAACAACTAAGTAATAATATAATTTTCAAGCCAATTCAATAAATATTTATTAACATCTACTAAATAAGAGGTACTGAAAGATTTCCTATGATCCATCATAGAGTTTATTATCTGCTGAGGGATGGGGGCAAAGAGAAGACTGGAATACAGCATGTACACAGATAAATTCAAGATAATTTGAGGAAGGAGAAAACACTCACAATTGAGGTAATCAGGGAAGACTTCCTAGAAGAAGCGGCATCTGAGCAAAGCCTTGAAGACTGACCAGAGTAGAGGAGCATGTTCCAGGCAAGGTGACCTGCTTGAGTGAATACAGAGAAGGACAAATTTGGAGAATAGATGACAGTCTAGTTTGGCTGAGACATAAAGAGGAGTGATATAGAATACCACCAGAAACATAGATTAGAGTCAGATGCTTGAGGACTATAAAATGGCAGACTGGTGAGGGAGCATTTAATAATAGTTGGTGTTTTTATAGGGCTTTCAAGTTTGCATCTTAATACTCAGTATCTCATTTGAGGCTCACAAAATCCCTGTGAAGTAGGTGCTTTAGGTATTATTATCTTCATTTTACAGATGGACAAGCCAGCTAAATGTGTTGCCATCTCAGTTTCCTCATCTGTAAAATAAGAGGCTTGGGCTCCACAAATTTTAAGGTTCCTTCTTACTCAGGCTAGGCTTAGAAAGATTAAATGACTTCCTCTTGGTCACATAGCTAATAAATGTCAGAGGAAAGATTGAAACTTTAGGTCTTTTGGTCTTCCAAGTCCACCATGTATAACCTTGGGTCTCCCTGGAACAAAGGGCCTGGGCCATCTGTGTATGTGTGTGGAGAGGTATTTCTCATCTCTAAGGCTCTGAATCCCCACCCATAATCCCAAGAACATCCCTGAATTGGACACTATAATTTTGTCTTTGCAAGAACATTAGCTAGTCATCATCAATCATAGACAACTTTATTGCACAAATATCACTGAAAAGAGCACAGGTAGAATAGTGGGAAGAGGTACACCTTTCTAATACCCTTCCTTGATAATGAGTTCTGGGGGAAGACACTATTTAAATGCCACAGTCAGTGCTCCAAAATAACAGGAGACTGTATCCAGAGACTATAATACTCAACTATACAATAACTTATTAGTAAGTTATAAGACAAAAACATTATGGGAAGAAGTTCCTGGAGGAAGTTGTGGGTTAAGTTTTAGAGATTAGGATAAGAAGGGGGTAGGGATGGAGCATAGATTATATTATAAGAATTTTAGGTAGGAATTCAGAAAGTGAAGAAGGGGAGGGAGGACCTGCTAAGGCTCAGCCTGAGCAAAAGTGTGGAAGGGCAGACAGATGTTTGTAGCGTATGAGGGAGAATCCTTGGTTTGACCGAAGCCTATAACCCACAGCAGATGTAACATGACATAAGGCCAGCAAAGTGATAAGTGTTGTTCAGTCATGTCCAATTCATGTCCAGATCTTCATGATACCATTTGGTGTTTTCTTGACAAAGATAAGAGAATGTTTTGCCATTTCCTTCTGCAGATCATTTTACAGATGAGAAACTGAGGCAAATAGGATTAAGTGACTGCCCAGGGTCACACAGCCAGTAAGTGTCTGAGCCCAGATTTGAATTCAGGGAGAGGAATCCTCCTGAGCCTAGGCCCTGTGCTCTATCCATTATAGCACCTAGATGCCCTATAGAATGTGTTGAATACCAGAAAAAGTTATTTAGACCTTAACTGATAGGTAGTAGAGATCAAGTGGAAATTTTTTGAGTAGAAATGATCTGTACACAGTGTCTGGTATGCAGATATTTCTGGAATACACTCTTTAAGTAGTTAATGCATTTTTATCTAATCTTAGCTATATATAAATATTATTCTGGCAGTCTGATAAAAAATAGTTTAGAGGTAGTAAAGGAGAGAGTAGAGACAGAAAGATGTATAAGGAAGCTATCATAGAGCTATTACTAGTACCTCTGAAACCTTTCAAAATTATGCATCTTATGTGCCACTATAAACTGGATGACAATTTTATCAGGAAGACCTCTGGAAGTCCCATCTCAATGCTACTTATCTGATTCTACCAAAGAACCTATCTTGGGGTACAAGTGGTTCCTCTAAGTCTCCTGAACTCAATAAGACTTCCTACAAACAGCTCCAATTTTGGCCCTTGGTGTCCAATTCAATTAAACAAATACCTTTAAAGATTCAAGTGTATTTCACAACTGCCATGATCTGGCCAAAAATCATTGTTGTGGTTGTTTAGTCATTTTCAGTGGTGTACAATAATTTATAAAACCCCCATTTGGGGTTTTATTGGTAAAGAAACCGGTTGGTTTGCCATTTCCTTTTCCAGCTCATTTTACAGATGAGGAAACTGAGACAAACAGGGTTTTAAGTGAGTTGATCAGAGTCACACAACTAGTAAATGTCTGAGGCTAAATCTGGCTAAATAAAGTCTCAGTCTTCCTGACTTTGGGCCCTATCCACTACACCACCTAGCTGCTAAAAAAACCAGCTCCATACCTTTGTCTGTATCTTAGGGAATTTCTGCCTGATTGGAACAGAAAACTTCACTGTTCTTTCGGTTCTCACCCTCCAAAGTGCTCTCCTTCAGGACTGAGTACCTTGGACAAGGCTTCAAGGAGCTGTAGACTGGGGGAGCAGACACTCAGCTACAAGATCTGGAACTGAAAGGAAATTTAGAGAACATTCATTACAATCTTCTTAATCTAGTGTAGAAATATGAATTCTTATAATATAAACTTTGGTATACCCCTGACCCATCCCTACCTCCTCACCATCCTAATCCCCAAAACTATATTTCAAAGAAAAGTCTTGATTCTTGGGGTTGATTCAAGAAAGTAGTTACTTTCTTAGACTTGTTGGTCCCACTTGAATTTACTCCAAGAAAATCTCTAAAAATGCTTATTTTTGGTTACTGTTCAAGTTTTCCTAAATGTGTGCAATAGGGCCCTAGTTCTAACAAAGGTACTTAAGATATATATGGAATTTATACATACTGATACATACATGTATATATACACAGTTGCATACACACATACACACACATATATATATACATATAGATAATAATAATATATAGCACCTACTATATACCAGACACTTTATAAATATTATCTCATTTGATTGATATATGGCTAATACAGCCTTTGTTTTACCTCAGAAAATACTAGAAACTATAAAGACCTCATGGGAACCCATAAATAGATAAGAGAAATATATAAAGCATTTATATAGCTAATTAGCTGCTATCAGGAGGGGGCTACCTTGGCCATGGGGGCCACTCTTTAACCTTCTGAGGGGCCCATAGCCTTCCCACCGGTTCCTACAAGCTCCTTACCAGAATTCTAGCATCACTCTGTGATTTGAAGGCAAACACAGTTCGTAGCCAATGAATGAGCAACCCCTTTTCCTCTAAGGACAATGCTCAGGAACTTTGTGACTGGTCCTCTTCTTCCTCCAAGGTACAGGTGGTCTGATCTCTAAATTCTCAACATTGGGAACTTTTGAATCTAGACTTACCCACAAGGTAAGCCCTAAGGAAGGTCCTGCCCAGGAAACCTCTCTTCTCAGGCCAGAAGGTGAGATTCCAGAATTACATAGCTTGGGGTACACATAATACATGGAATTCAAATTTATCCACACAATATACTGGGGATCATAAATATTGTCCATGGACTACCTTTGGTCAAGTGGACAAGCACATGACTGTTGGCCGTGTCCTTCTGCAGGAAATCTACTAATGACCCACTTGCAGCTCCTTTTTGAGTGGATAAAGTCTAGTCTCAGCATATTTTCTCAGGCCACTTCAGAGTCTCATTCACAACTCCCATATACTCTGTTCCAACGTGCCTTTTCATATTGCCACACAAACACAAAATTTCTCTCTTCTCAAGGACCAGACCTGCCCTGCCTTTTCTTCTGGACCGGTGAAGGCAAAAAGTCAAAAGACAGTAAACTGATTCTCCCCGAAAAAGTCCATTCTCCTAATCCCATCTTATATTTTCCTGTAATTTCTTACCTCTAGGTCATCTTATTTGTCTTTCCTATTTAGGTCCTTCCAAACTTCACAGGAGAAAGGGTGATGGCAGAGCCAATCATTTCACTTGAGTCTCTGTAAAACAAAGGAAGAGGTGATCTTTAATGACCCCTCCGGCAATAAATCTGTGTATCAGAGAAGGATCACAGAGAAGGATCCTTCTCTGATACCTCTCTTCCATCACTTAAGAGATCTCTTGATATGTGGTTCTGGACCCACTGACATCTTGTTATGAGTCTCTCCAGGGTAAGGTTTTAGCATACTTTAGAATATTTTTACAGACACCAAGCACAAAGTATGTTAAGTTAGTCCCCCTGCACCACTCCTACTTTGGCTTGAATTCTGGACACATTTTTAATGGCAGAAAATTCTAGTCTTTTAATCTCAAGATAGCAATTTATTTTGTGACTAGTTAAGTTCCATGTCTTAGAGTGAAGGTTAGAAAGTCTTCGATGGACCATAAGATATGGGATACAACTGATATTCCTTATCTATTCCAGTTCCTATAGCATCAAATATTATATATCTCCAATTGGATATCCTGTAAGGCATCAAAAACTCAACAACTCTAAAACAAAACTATCTTTTCTCCAAAATTCTCCCCTGTTCCTAACATTGTTTTTGTTCTCTCCATTACCTGGTCCTCAGTTTCATTCAACTTCTACTCTTCCCCCTCCTTTATTCTGTCCCACCCCCCACATGCAAGCAAATTGCTAAGTCTTATCTATTACACCTCTATGACCTCTCTCAAATCCATGCCCTCCTTTCTATACACTTGCCTTCCCCTTCCTTCAAACCTCCACCACTTTTTACCTGGACTATTGCAATCATCTCTAAATCTCCAAATCCAACCTATTCCTTCTCCCATAAGCTATCAAATAGATATCATTAAAACACAGTCTCATAAGGCCATTCCCTCCACAAAACATCCCAGTGATTCCTCATTGCTCCTGGGATAAAATACAAATGCCTTTTGCAGTTTGGCTCCAGATTCTCTTTCCAGGTTTATTAGACTTTACACACTGAAGCATCCAGAAAAATGGATATGCTTCCAGTTTTCCATCCATCTCCTGCTTTGTGTCTTTGCCCAGATTGCCCTCATCCCTGGAATGCCCTCTCTCCTCACCCTTTCCTCATAGAATCCCTAGCTCCTTTCAAAGCTCAGCTCAACTGCCACCTCCTACAGGAAGCCCATTCCGACCTTCCCCAGGTGCTAATGCCCTCTACTTAGGAATAATTTCGTTATCTATTTTGTATTTAATTTTCTATTTATGTTATTCTTTTCTCCCCAAAAATATCAGTTCTCTGGGAGTGATTTTTCATTTTTATCTATGTCCCCACTCCTATCCTATCCCGTTATTGGAACATAGTAAGTACTTAATAAATGCTCATTTAATTGAATTGAATTGCCTATGTAGGATGCGCCAGGCTCTGCTCTCCAGGTAGGGGAAACATTGCTGGGGAAAAAAAAAAAAGAAAGAGGGAGGTACAAAGAAACAGAAAAATCCTAGGGATGTTCCCCAGGTTCAGTGGGAAACTAATCTTCACAGAGAATTCATGGAGGGCAGTGGAGGGCTGGAGAGATAGGGTGAAAAAATATTGACGGCAAAGTCAGAGAGGTAGTACAGAAAGCACCAAATGCTAGGCTAAGGAGTTTGGATTTAATGTTGGAAGCAGTTGGAAGCCATTTTGTATTCTCCAACAGGGAAATGACATAGTTTCAAAGAAATTAACCTAAGTCTTTATAGGAACAGGATAGAGAGGGAGGCCATGAAGGAGGTTGTCTCAATAATCTAGGTGAAAAGCAAAATTCTCTAGTGGACTGGATATCAGGAAGTTTAAGTTCCTTGCTAACTCTCAGATTCTTTTTGCAAGGCCAGGGCAATCAATTTAGAGCTCCTGGTGAGGGTGCAGAGAGAGAATCCACTGAACTCCAGTAGAAGGATTAAGGGAGGGAAAAAGCCTAGGTTCTAAGTGAGGGAAAAAGTCTCACTAATGACATGAATATAGACAAGTCCCTTTGCTTATCTGATACCTTTCCTCCTTTGTAAATTGGGGACACTAATGCATGCACTACTGACATGGTGGAGTTGTGGGAATATGTTTTGTAATCCACAAAATACCACCTAACTGGGAGCTATTGCTTATTGAAATAATTATCAATAACAATAAGAATAATAACTAGGATTTTTGAAAGGGCTCCAAGGAGAATGACATAGGATGAGGGACTAAGGTCTTCACTCATAGAGAGTATATACTGTCCAATGAAATAGGAGAACTGATTTAAATATTACTGGTTTTGTCATGTAGGTTGAGGTATTGTGACATAATGATAGTGGATAGCAGGTTTTGGAGTCAGGAAGACTTCAGTTCAAGTTCTTCTTTCTGACACTGACTTTTTCACCGTGGCAAAGATGTTTAACCATTTAGTAACTCTCTAAAACTAGAAATTACAAATTAGTTGCTGATCTATATGGAGGGAGCTTTCACATATCCTACAAGTAGACACCTGGAAACAACACAGCCTTGACTACATTTATTGTTTTTATTAATAATTCCTGCTTAGGTCCGAGCCAGAAAAGAAGTTCACCTTGAAGGATGTGACAGAGACGGGGAAGTCTGAAAGGATAGCCCACTTTGAAAGAAAGTGAGGTCAGTTTTGGACATGGTGAGTTTGCAAAGTTAACACCCTAAACCTGCCCTAGGGGAAACTGCAGTGACAGAAAGTAGAGTATTTCTCCCTCCGCCCCCCACATCCACCCTAGAGAAAGGAGAGGGCCGACTAGGAGCTCGGGTCTCCCGGGTCTTTAAGTCCCAAGGAGAAATGAGAAAGAGCCCCCCAGGACTCTGCCCACCTGCACCCAAGAGACCTTCCAGGCCGATTCCTCCCACCCCGGGCCGGTCCCTCCTTCCGCTCCTCTGGTCTCGCTGCTCCCCCTGGCGGCGACCGGTTGCCATGTCAACCAAGGGAACCCGGGGGGCCGGCGGGGGGAGGGCAGCCCCCGCCCCCCGGCTCGGCCCCCGCTCACTCCGCGCCTCCTCCGTGCGCCTCTCGGCCGTTCTCCCCACTCGGAGCCCGAGGGGTTGGGGGAGCAGGCAGGAGAGGGCTCGGCTTGCTCGCTGTTCCCACGACGGCCAAGACTCTGGGGGCGCCCTCAGTGCCCCGGCCTAAGGTGCAGAAAGGGAAACTGAGGCACGGCTGGGCGGCAGACGGGACAGCTGGGCGGCTCCCCGTCGGCGAACCGAGGGCTAGATTCCAGGTTCCCAGGCGTCCGGGTTCCTGGGCCCAGACGTCGCTCTTCGCTTTCCTCTCCCCGGCACTAACGGGAGCGAGGGAAGGTGGGGACCGGGACCCTCTCCTCGGGGGAGGGGCCGTAGTCGGGTCTGGTGACGCACCGAGACACCCCCCCCCCAGCGGGCGGGTCCGGGTCCGGGGCGGGGCCGCGGCAGGTGCACCCGCGGAGTAGGCGGGCGAGGCCGGGTGGCACCTCCCCACCCCCCCTTTATAACGCGCCCCCAGCCCCTCCCCTCCAGGCTCCCCCCATCGCCCCCACCCCCTCTCGGTGTCCTCTCCTCCTCCTGTCTCAGCCTCTCCTTCTCTTCCTGCCCCAGCTTGGGCCTGGGAGAGGAGGAGGAGAGGAGCAAGCGTCCCCGGGCCCGGCTCTGGCTCCGGTTCCCGGGGGCGGCTCCCCCTGTCCTCCCCTCCCCGCCCCCAGCCCCGCGGCGGCGGCGGCGGCGGCGGCGGCGTCGGAGAAGCCGGAGCCGAGAAGGAGGAGGAGGAGGAGGAGACTGCGGCTCGCCCGGGATCCGCTCCGGAGCAGCTCCAAGGGCTAGCTGCCAGGCCAATGCAACGGGACGGGCCGCCCCGAGCCCCCGCCCCCATCCCGGGACCCCGCCTTCCCGGCCCGGGAGGTGTTGGTAGTGTTGGCGGCGGCGGTGGCGGTGTCGGCGGCGGTGGCGGCTCTACAGCCCCAGCAGCCCCCGTCCTCCCGGGAACTACAAGTCCCAGGGGTCCCGGCGGCGGCCGTAGGGCGGAAGAGGCGGGGCCGGCACCTCGGGGCCGGAAGTGGCCCGGGAGGCGGAAGTGGCGGGGTCGAGGTGGGGGCTGGAGCGTGGGGGGCGCGGCGGCGGCGGCAGCGGTAGCGGCGGCGGCAGCGGCGGCGGCGGCTGCAGCGGGGCCCGGGCCAGGGGCAGCAGGGGCAGCCGGTGGGGCGGCGGGAGGCACGGGCGAGGCCGCCATGGCCAAGCAGTACGACACGGTGGAATGCCCCTTCTGCGATGAAGTGTCTAAGTACGAGAAGCTGGCCAAGATCGGCCAGGGCACCTTCGGGTGAGCGCCGGGCCGGGCCAGGGTGGGGGATGAGGGGGGCCTGGGGCCTCCCGAGGCCCCAGACTGTAAGGGGTTTCCAGGGGCCAGCTGGGGTCGGGAACCGGGGGTCGGAGCGGGACAGCTCGCGGGACGCTGGGGAGGGGCAGGGGCGAGGCCTAAGCGGAGTTTTGGGGCTGAGGCCCGATGGCAAAGTGGGAATCGCCGGGTGGGAAGGGGCCTGGCTCTGGAAAGTTAACTGACGGACTATAGAGCCTGGGGGCTGGTGAGCCAGTCTTATCCAGACTTCGAGGCTGAGGGAGGCTCTTTGGGCTGGGTCTTGGGCCCCGAGGCTGTCCGATTACGGGAGGCTGGAGGGCTTGAGGTGCAGCTTCCTGGATGAGTCTGCCGGGGACCCTGGAGGTTAGGGCAGCTTGGAGAGAGGGAAAGGAGGGTTTGGGTCTTGGTGAGAAAAGAGAGGCAAAGTAGGGGAAGCCCTCAGGCGAGGTGAAAGGGCTTCCTTTTTTGGGGGGGAGGGAGGTGGCAGCTAGTAGGGGAAGAGCTGAAACAAAGGAGGCTTAGAAAGGGATAGAGAGTCTTAAGGAAGGGAGAGCTTTAAGATAGGAGTTAGGGATAGATCTGAAGGCGAGTCTTTTTATCGACAGCTTTTGGTTTTGTATTTCAATTAAACTGATGTTATGATTTGGTGGCAAGAAGGGGCCTGGGATTCAGAAAGCCTGCCTGGGTTTAGTTAAAATTCTGCCACTACTTCATAGTATGACCATGGGCATTACCCTTTCAGTTAACTTATCTAAATAGTGAAAGATTTTTAGACTAGATGGCTTCTGAGCTTCTTTCAGCTCTGATAATTGGTGTTAGAAGTTGGATTAAAGGGTAATTGCCATTTCTTGATAAATTCTGGGAGGTGCTGAGCAGAAAGGGGGTCTGAATAAACAAATGTTCCATTTCTTGGTTTTTAGTGAAGTCTTTAAGGCCAAACATCGACAGACTGGCAAGAAAGTGGCCCTGAAGAAAGTGTTGATGGAAAACGAAAAGGAAGGGGTAAGTGAATGGAATATGGGTCCTAAATTGGAGGGGACTATGAAACTCTGGCCTCATTGTCCTCTCAATTTTTTAAGCCTGGAATATGCTGATGTTGACTTCTTTTTTTGAGACTATAGAACTCAGATCATAGACCTTTCTTTGATTGTTCACCCTTGTTCCTCTGGTTCTAATTATAGTAACTCAGATTCCATTAAACATCTTGTTAACATTTCCTAGCCTTTTCTAGTCCTAACAGTCTGTAAACTTGCTATATCAAGTTTACCTAGCAGTGCAGTATAAATTTAAAACTCCTTTTATCGTTCTCCTTCCTTTTGATAGGCCTCATCTCTCTTTAGAAAGGTTTGAGGGGAGAATGGTAGATAGAATAATTCTAATGCCTTAATTATATTGACAAATGAATACTGGTCCTTGTAGAAAAATTTCCCAAGGAGTAATTCCGAACTTTTTATCAGCAAGAATTGAAATACGATATGGATTTACTTATAAATTCACAAATAGAAGGATGGGCACCTGTGTTTATGTTGTCACCATACAGAAGGAAATTATTGTCAAGAATCTTTTATCCATCATATGTTTAATTCCAGAGGAATGATTCTAATCTTCTTACAAGGCAAGGTGGAAAGATGAAGCAGTGAATTACTAGAGTGTCTTAACTAAACTTTTTATCTTGGCCAATACCTAGTATAGGGTTCTTAACAAGGGTGGACCATTAGTGAATGTTAAGTTGAACACCAGGAAAAAGTCTGAAGTCACCAATATTGGAATGATTGGGTTGGGATGTGCAGAATCAAAGAGCAAAGATTTTTATTTGGTTGGCACTTTGGGCCACATTAGAATACTTACGAATTCTCTTAATTTCCCATAGTCCATTTTCCAGTCTTAGTCCAGGTGTATGACAGATTTGGAACTTCTGGAAACACTGATCTAAAATCTTAACATTTATATGCTGGGAATAATCTTTTTCAATTCCCTCATTTTAGAAATGAGGAAATTGAGACCAAAAGTAGTGACTTGCTCAAGATCACAGAGTTGGTTCTAGAACTCAAGTATCAAATGACTTCTAAAGGCCTTTTCTCCAATTCAGATTCATCCTAGGTTTCTAACAGTTTTATATGGATGGAAGAGCTTTCTAGAAATTAGACTTCTCTTTGGATGGTAGGGTAGAAAATCTTGTTTTTTCTCTCCCCACTCCCCATTCATTCATTTGGAAAGTCATCCTCCCACTTATGTAGGATGTAGTACTTGAGCTGAACCTTGAAAATCTTAGAATTGCAAGGGGTTTATATAAGGAAGGGTAGCCTTCTACCAACTGAAGATGATGGAGGTGGTAAATGAAATGTTATATAGATGGGGGGAGGGGAGGAGCAAGTTTTCTGAAGGAGAAATAACGAAGGTTGGAGTCAGGTTATGAAAGACTTTAAATGTATTTTATTGTCGAGACAGTAGAGCCATTGAAACTTTTTGAGAAAAGAGATATTATTAGATCTATTATTTTTAGAAATAAATTACTTTGGCATCTGTATGGAGAATGAATTGAATTCCAGCTGCCATAAATCATATTACCTTTGTTCTTCATTCTTGCTTCTTCTCTCTTGACCAGTTTCCCATCACTGCCTTAAGGGAAATCAAGATTCTCCAGCTTCTCAAACACGAGAATGTAGTCAACCTAATTGAGATCTGTAGGACCAAAGGTAACTTGTGTTTCTATCTTGATATAGTTTTAAGACTTTTTCCAACTTCTGTGTCTGTCTCCATTTCTGGAAACTAAATCATAATCCTTGTGGTACCCTGTTCCTGAATACTGATCTGAACTTTTCTTCCTTTGGGTACTGATTTTTTTCCTTCCTCTATTACTGTTTTTCTTGATTTTTATTCATTTGTTTATTTTGTTCCTTTTCATCAAAAATATCCATGATGGCGAATTCTAATTGGACTTCTGCACCTGCTGCCCCACAGCACAACCCTCTGGCTATTGTTGCTGGGGTTGGTAGTGATTTACCTGATGGTTCACTTTAGGACTGGTTGTGGTGAAAAAGGTTCTGGGTTTTGACCATTCTCTCTCTCATCCCATCTTAGCCTCTCCCTACAACCGCTGCAAAGGCAGCATCTACCTGGTGTTTGATTTCTGTGAACATGACCTTGCTGGGCTTCTGAGCAATGCCCATGTCAAGTTCACACTGTCGGAGATCAAGAAGGTGATGCAAATGCTGCTCAATGGTCTCTACTACATTCATCGGAACAAGGTAAGCCAAATAACTCTTAAAAATGACAGGAAGAATTGGGAAGGGGGTGGGATATGTTATAGCAAGAAATGCCTGAACAAAGGGTAGGGGTGGGAGTAACTGAGGTATGATGGAAAGACAAGGAATAAATGCTTTTTTGCTTTGACCTTTTCTTTAAAGGAAACTTGTAGGTCAGAAGAAGACAAAGTTGTGATTATTGGTTAGAATCAGATTATTGGGGAGATCTCTAAATGTTAGATTGAGTGAGTTGACATTTATTTTGTAAGGTAACATGTTTAATGTCAAGGAGGGTGTCAAATGTAGAGTGTAGAAAGAGTTTTCTTTCAGCGTATGCAAATGATTTGGAGCAGCAGAGACCAATTGAGAGGCTGATATAGTCTACCCACAAAATGTTGAAGGGCTCACTAGAATGGGTGGTGGAAAGGGCCAATTTGTGAGGGCTTCTTAAATGTCAGAAAATAGAAGGCAAGGATGGACTAAGCTGTGTGGGATACAGGATTTGTTCCTGCGAAACAAGAGAGGCACACATGTTTATTACTATGTTCCAAACCTTGGGAATGAATATAAAACCAAAAGTGAAACAGTCCTGCCTTCAAAGAACTTCCGTTTTATCCAAGGAGACAGCAGCATTTTCCTTAGTAATCTTGTATATTTTGTTTTATACACTTAAATACATTCTGATAAGGGGTCTGTAGTTTCATCATTCTGTCAGTGGTCTGCAACACAAAAAAGGTTATTTGTTTTTTCAAAGTGCTAAATGAAGGCAGGTACTAATAGCAACTAAGGGGAAGAAGAAAGATTTTATGTAGGCGACACTTAAAGAGGTAGAGATGAGGAGAAATGGCTTTCAGGTATCTAGAGGTAATATGCAAAGGAGCTGTCATAGAAGCTAATGTCATGTGTGAAGAGTATGTGAAGGGAAATAGTATATAATCATGCTAGACAGATAGAAAGAGCCCAAGTTTGGGAGAGCTTTAAATGCCAGTCTGAAGCATTTATATATGATCCTGGAGGAGGTAGAAAGACACAGGAAAGTTTATAAAGTAGAGGAACTACCAGGTCAGGCTTGTTATTTAGGAAAATTACTTGAGCAGCTACATGGAGGATGTATTAGAGAAGGGAAGAGACTTGAAGCAAGGAGACCAATCAGGAGGCTATTATAACAGTCCAGACAATGGTGATAAAGGCAAATAGGTAGAAATCGCCTTGTGTTATAGTGAAAGTCCAAGCAAGTGATAGCTAGTAAGTGCTTAAAGGAGTTCAAAGGAAGGGCTTTGGTAATTGGGGAAGAGCTGGAAGGGGTTGGATTTGTCTTTGGTCTTGAAAGGCAGTTAGAATTTGTATAGGAGAACTGCTTTCTAAGTGAGTGACAGCTATATAGGCAAATACCCCGTGAATTCTGCTATTTCTAATTTCAAAAAATCCATTGATTTGACCTGGAAGTCTCTTACTTCTACCTCCTTCCATTAAAATGTCTGTTTTTTCCTCCAAGTCAGAAGTTCTTCTGGGATTAGGAGGTGAGGAGGAAAATGGAATTCAAACAAATAACTAGGAGCTTGGAGAAAAACAAATATGTGTGCCTAGACAAGGCAGAATATGGACCAGAATATGGACTTAAACTTTTGAGTTCTTGTGTAAGTTCGTGTCCAGTGGACACAAACCAAAGGGCACATTCAGGCTCTAACTTTTTTATTTTGTGTGTGTATGTGTGTGTATCTTTATGTCTGTTTTTAAATAGATTTTACATCGAGATATGAAAGCTGCTAATGTGCTCATCACTCGGGATGGGGTTCTGAAGTTGGCTGACTTTGGTTTGGCCAGGGCTTTCAGTCTGGCCAAGAATAGCCAGCCAAACCGCTACACTAACAGAGTGGTGACTCTCTGGTACCGACCGCCAGAACTGCTACTTGGTATGACTTTATTTGGCTTAGATATATGGGGACATTGGGTACTTGGGGAGGTGCCCAGATGATCTGGTGATTATGTGAACCAGATGACATGGCCTTGGTTATTAGAGAGTATGCTTTCCCATTGCGCTAGAATCGTGGTATAATGGGAAGAGCTCTGGGAATCAAAAAACTTGGTTCTAGTCTGGGCTGTTCCACTAACTAGCTCTATATCACTTTTCTAGGTCTAGGTTTTCTCCTCTGTAAATTGAGGTCAATCATAGCTAACTATGTGGTATTTTATATATATTATCTCATTTGAACTTCACTGCCCCTGTAAGATAAATGTTGTTATTCCCATTTTGCAGATGAAGAAACTGAAACTGGGGTTAGTGATTTTTTTTTTTTTTAGGGTCATACTGCTAGTATATATTTAAGGCAGGATGTAAACTCAGTTTTTCCTGACTCCAGCTTCGCCAAAATCTACTATGACACTTTATTGCTTTGGGGGGAGTGAATCAAGAAGAGACTAGTTGTCTTGAAGAGACTGGGAAACTGGCATTTTCCCAGAAAGTTTGGATGAGAGCTAAGGGGTTCCAGGTGGAATAGCCTCATAACTTCAATTGTTTCTTTTGCTCTTGTCTACAGGAGAGCGTGACTATGGTCCCCCAATAGACCTTTGGGGTGGAGGCTGCATCATGGCAGAGATGTGGACCCGTAGCCCTATTATGCAGGGTAACACAGAACAACACCAACTGACCCTCATCAGTCAGCTCTGTGGCTCCATCACTCCAGAGGCAAGTTTGTCCACTAACCCCATAGTCCTTAGGTCTTGCCTTCTTTATTCTGCTGACTGCTACATTCTTGCCAAGTACCAAAGCATTAGTCACCTAAAAATGTAGTTACAGCTATAATCCATCTGGAGCTCTTGCAACACCTTCTATATCTTCATTTTGTAGATTAAAATGGGTGTAAGAAGAAAGGGATCTGGCAGGTAACAGAAAAGCTCTCTTAGAGCTCACAGTTTGTTTGCACTCTACTGTGTGGGGCAACCTCAAGTCCATAGTTTTTGTTAGACAAACTTTCTCCTTCCAGGGGACTTCATAGTTCAGTGAGAGACAATTAAGTTAAAATCCTTGGTTTTGACCCATTTATCCTATTAGCCAGGGCTAATTTAGTCAACTGGGTTGACACCTAAAAGCTCCTTTGCTCCAAACTAACCCTATAAGGGCTTTCCTCTCCCTTATAGGTGTGGCCTAATGTGGATAAATATGAGCTGTATGAGAAACTGGACCTGCCTAAAGGACAGAAACGGAAGGTCAAAGAGCGGCTCAAAGCCTATGTCAAGGACCCTTATGCACTGGATCTGATTGACAAACTGCTGGTGCTGGACCCCACCCAGCGTATTGACAGTGATGATGCTCTCAACCATGACTTTTTCTGGTCAGACCCTATGCCCTCGGACCTCAAGAACATGCTCTCCACTCACAGTACTTCCATGTTTGAATATTTGGCTCCACCTCGACGGAGAGGTGGTGGGCACATGCCCCAACAGCCAGCCAATCAGAGCCGCAACCCAGCAGCCACTAATCAGACAGAGTTTGACCGAGTATTCTAAGGTCATACACAAGATTGGTCTTTGTGTTTTTGTTGTTTTTGTTTTTATATATATGTGTATGTACATATATATATGTGTACATATATATGTATATATACATGTGACTTATGTTGCTGAGATCATGGGGCATTTTTAATTGTTTCCCATTGCACATATATATATATATTTTTTTAAACTTTTGCTCTGGTATCAAGGATCCCAGCTAGCATTTAGCCTAGACTGGCAAGCTAGGTGGTAAGGATGGAGCTCAGACTGATGGAAGGACATTGCAACATCTGTCTACTCCATCCCCAGGACCCACATTTATGGATGACACCTGGCACTGTCTTCCCTTCTAGAAGAGATTTCCTATTTTTAGGGGAGCAAGCACAAAGCATCTTCAGACCATTCTATTTCTGGGTCATCCTAGAAATTCTATAGGTTTCTCTTCCTTCCTCTATTAACCAGAGGATTAGATTATTTTGGATAGCCCTGGAGCCTCTGGTATTACAAAAATCCCTGGAAGCTTCTCTGGGTCTTGCCTTTGGAAAGAGTTCTTATCGACTGATGGGAAGATCACCAACCCTCTTTGAATCCCATGGTTCTCTCAACACCTCTCATTGTACATTCTGAGACAATACCCTTCCATGGAGTGAGCCCCTGGGAATCCAAGAGGATCAGTTGGGTCTGGTCCCTCCTTGATCCCATTGCAGCAGCTTGGAGGGCAGAAGAACAATTTTGGTTTTCTTTTTAGAAAAATTGTATCATGTTAACCTCTTTGATTTTTGCTTGACAACACTGGTTATAATTAAAAGTTGACTTTTCCTAGCTGGCTGACTGTTCTGTATTTCTGTGATATAATTGTATACACTCTCTTACATTGCAGTAAGGTTTATAGGCCCTGTTTGTGACACCAAGGGCACAAAGTGGGTTAGAACTAGCTCTGCATTAACTCCCTATCACTATGCCTTAAACAACTCTACCTCTCTGCATCTGTTTCCTCATATGTAAAATGTTTAATATTTTGTGTACCGAAGATTAACAAAATGGACTTAACTACACTGAAGGAAAAATCAAAGTGGAGGTGGCAGCCCTGTTTGATGGGACAAGATGAAACTGATCATGAGAAGGCAGAGCCACTCGTCGTGTCTCATTTTGCTTCTGTGTGATTTGCCAAGGAGAATGATCTTTGTAAAGCAGAAGAATTAGTGATCGAGAATCAATAACTAAAATAACTGAAATAGTAAGAAATGATTTGACTGCCCTTAAGTCATTTCAATTGACTTCAATGACTATATTATAAGCTACTTAAAAATCTGGAAAATGGAACCACTGAGGGACTATCATTGGTCCTTAAAAAGCAGAGGAGAAGCTAAGGAGTAAGAGTGCTAATTTTCTTTTTTTAATAGCTTTTTTTCAAAATGCGTGCAAAGTGATTTTCAACATTCACCCTTGCAAAACCTTGTGTTCCAAATTTTTCTCCTCCCCCTCCCAGACAGCAAGTAATTCAATATAGTGAAATTAAACGTGCAATTTTTCTAAACATTTCTAAGCACCCTTTTTTTTTGTTTTGGCTGAGGCAATTGGGGTTAAGTGACTTGCCCAGGGTCACACAGCTTGGGAAGCGTCAGACCAGATTTGAACTCTGGTGTTTTATTCACTGCAACACCTAGCTGCCCTTTTTTCCCCTAAACATTTCCATGTTTATATGACAAGAAAAGTCATATCAAAAGGGAAAAAGAAAAATAAACAGCAAAAAAAAGATGAAAAAAGTGCCATGTTGTGCTCCAAAAAGGGCTAATTTTCAAAAATTAGGAAGAGACCAAGATCTGCAGGATGTAGATAGGTCAGTGAACCTGTCTTAAATGGTTTTTTCCCCGAGGCAATTGGGGTTAAGTGACTTGCCCAGAGTCACACAAGGTAGTAAGTAAGTGCCAAGTGTGGCAAAATGTTTACTTATGGAAGAGGTGGATCAAAATAATGGTGTATGAGTAATACCAATATCCCAACAAAATTTTTGCCAGTCTTTTGTAAAAATTGGAGATACGGACTAAAAATTGGTCCAGAGGTGATTGGCTGGACAAAGAGCAGTCATTTATTGTTGATGTCATCTTGGAGAAAACAATGGAGTGTCCCAGCAACCTGTGCTTGATTCCAATGCTGTATGTTTTTATTGACTTAGGGTATAAATGCATACTTTTTAAATACAAGGCTACACAAAGCTCAATGGTTTAGCTCACATGCAGGATGATTTAAATTAGAATTTTAGATTATCTTGACAATAGGATACAGAGTGTAATCTAATAAAACTTGAAAGGACTACATATAAAGTCTTAGATCTGAATAAAATCAAAGTGATAAGTATGAGATAGAAAAAACATTAGATAAAGGGTTTGCCTGAGAAATATTGGGAATTGGAGGGAAAAGAGAGTATTGATAATGAATTGTAGGCTGAGTAGTATGATAGGGCATCCAAGAAAGCTTGTACAACTTTTAGACCATGATAAAATAATGGTAGTGTTGGGGGCTGGGAGGGTGGTAGTCCTGCTGCCCTGGTCACCCCAGATTTGAAATACAATGGTCAGCTCTGTTTGCTACTTTTCGGGAAGGATGTTAGCATCCAAAACATGGCATCTAGAATAATGAAGAGCGTTAAGTTCATGCCATCCAAGCGTCACTTAAAGGAACTGGGAGTTTTTACCTTGAAGAGGAAACAGAATGGTCTTCAGGTAATTAGTGACCTTACATGAAAGAGGAATTATATCCTGTTTGGCTCATAGGATAGCATTAGTAATAGTTGATTGGTAGCAAGTTTAGGCTTTATGTAGAGAAAAATAGAACTGTCCAAAAATACAAAAACTAATTTGGGAAGAGGGTAGTGATTGCCTCAATGTGGAGGGATTTCATGTATCACTTGGGCCTAGATGGCACCTGAGAGCCCTTTTAATTATGAAGTTCTGTCATCAGAAAATTACCCTTGCTGTTTCTCAATAAATTTTAAAGTTCAAATGAGATAATAAGAGGCAAAATGTTCTTAAAATTCTCAAAGTGTAGTTACTACCCTAGATCCTGATTTTTTACTAGTATGCTCAGAAAGTTCTTTTTACATAAGTGAAGGGGTCTGCAGACCCCTATGTAAAGTAATTATGTATGATGAGTTTGCTCTCTTGAGGCCCAGGGAAGGGAGAAGGAAGGGATGATGATGCAAGGACACATATCTGGCATCAGAACAGCCTCTTGGGGTAGAGGGTAAACTGAGTGGAGGAGAAGTAGGTGGGTGGGCAAATTAGGGGAAAGGTGGTTTTTCTAGGTCAGGTCTCAAGCCAAGCCTTTGATCAAAGGTGACAGTCTATCTGCCTTCATTAGGAGGGAAGGGGATTTTTGTGAGGGCTGGAAGGTTGAGGAGCAGGACTGAAGAGAGCATAGTAATGTACTGTGAAACTGACATTTTTTAAGAAGGCCAGTTTCAAAATTCATTACATAAAGTCGATTTTGCTTAGTGTGAATTTATATAAGGCAAGAATTGTCTGTATATTGTTTTAATATTCGCAAAGCACTTTATAAACAAATTTCATTCTCACAACAATCCCAGTTAGGTGTTATTCTCATTTTACAGATGAAGAAACTGAGGCAGATACAGATTAAATAATTAGTTTAAAATTGCATGTCTTGTGCCAGATTTTAACTTGAGTTTTCTTGACAACAGATTTAGTCCTTCAACCACTGCACCATTCATAAGTTTTGCACTTCAAAGCTAATGACTGTAATGCTTCCTCTCTCCATTAGTACCCCCTCACAATTGTGTAGAGGTGAGGGGGCTTGTTTGTAGTTTGAAGACTCCAGTGTGCTGGGTATACTCTTGGACAGAGGAAATACTGTGTCCTGTTTTAGAAGTGATTGCATTTTTTCCCTAATGGATATACAGAGAAATATTCCTTTAGTTTTAAAGAGTTTTTTAATGTTTGTGGCAGCCCTTTTTGTAGTGGCAAGAAACTGGAAACTGAATGGATGCCCATCAATTGGATAATGGCTGAATAAGTTATGGTATATGGATATTATGGAATATTATTGTTTGATAAGAAACAACCAACAGGATGATTTTAGAGAGGCCTGGAGAGACTTACAGGAACTGATGCTGAGTAGAATGAGCAGAAACAGATCATTGTACATGGCAACAAGATTATGTGATGATCAGTTCTGATGGACGTGGCTCTTTTCAAAAATGAGATGATTCAGAGCAGTTCCAATGGTCTTGTGAGAGCCATCTACACCCAGAGAGAGTATTGTGGAAATTTAGTATGAATTACAACATAGTATTTTCTCTGTTGTTATTTGCTTGCATTTTATTTTCTTTCTCATTTTTACCCTTTTTGATCTGATTTTTCTTGTGCAGCATGATAATTATAGAACACACCTGTCAGATTGCCTAGAGTGACAGGGAAAGATAATGCAGAATGTTGGAGGGGATGTGGGAAAACAGGGACACTGATACATTGTTGGTGGAATTGTGAACACATCCAGCCATTCTGGAGAGCAATTTGGAACTATGCTCAAAAAGTTATCAAACTCTGCATACCCTTTGATCCAGCAGTGTTTCTACTGGGCTTATACTCCAAAGAGATACTAAAGAAGGGAAAGGGACCTGTGTGTGCCAAAATGTTTGTGGCAGCCCTGTTTGTAGTGGCTAGAAGCTGGAAAATGAATGGATGCCCATCAATTGAAGAATGGGTAAATGGTGGCATATGAATGTTATGGAATATTATTGTTCTGTAAGAAATGACCAGTGGGATGAATACAGAGAGGACTGGCGAGACTTACATGAACTGATGCTAAGTGAAATGAGCAGAACCAGGAGATCATTACATACCTCAACAACGATACTGTTTGAGGATGTATTCTGATGGAAGTGGATCTCTTCGATAAAGAGATCTAATTCAGTTTTAATTGATCAAGGATGGACAGAAGCAGCTACACCCAAAGAAAGAACACTGGGAAATGAATATAAACTGCTTGCATTTTTGTTTTTCTTCCCGGATTATTTATACCTTCTGAATCCAATTCTCCCTGTGCAACAAGAGAACTGTTTGGTTCTGCACACATATATTGTATCTAGGATGTACTGTAACCTACTTAACATGTAAAAGACTGCTTGCCATCTGGGGGAGGGGATGGATGGAGGGAGGGGAAAAATCGGAACAGAAGTGAGTGCAAGGGATAATGCTGTAAAAAATTACCCTGGCATGGATTCTGTCAATAAAAAGTTATTTTTAAAAAATGATAATTGTAGGAAATTGTGGTGATCATCTTCTTTTAAAATAAGTAGAATAGTTCTCTCTGGGGGAGGTTTTCTTGGAGGCAGCTTTAGTATCAGTTTGGATCAATAATTACCTCAAATGCAGCCAGGTGATAAAAGTTCAGATCTTTTATTATCTCCAATATAGCCCAGTTAGCTTAGAGGTCTATCTCGCTGCTTGGTTTCAAAAGCTCTTGCCGCTTTGTCTTTTGCTTCTGCCTCTGCTTTCTTCAGTCTCCAGAGCCAGCACCAAGTTGAATCTGTCTTGCCTCGGAGAGAGGGCTTCTGGCGTAATTCTGCTGAAATCTCCCTGAAAGCCTCTGTCTGTTTCTTTTATACAAGAGGGAGGAATTATGGAATATGAGAGAGAGGGATTATGGGCTTTCTCCCATAGTGCTCTCTGGCCCTAAGAGCTTTAAGGAAGATGTGAATTCACAAAGTTATAAAGCTTACTTTGTGAATCTGGCATACTTGAGAACTCCGATGAGTAAAGGTGTAAACACAAGCATTGTACTAATTAGTTCTACTTAGTACCTTGTTTCAGGTTCTGGCCCAAAACATCTTGTAAGATCAGATCAACTCTAATTAGTTAGCAGTTTATAAAGATTCCAACAGGAAATATGTATGGAAGAATTGCACATGTTTAACATATTGGATTACTTGCTGTTTAGAGAAGAGGGTCGGGGGAAGAGAGGAAAAAATTTGGAACACAAGGTTTTGCAAGAGTGAATGTTGAAAATTATCCATGCATAGGTTTTGAAAATAAAAACTTTAATGAAAAAAAGTTTTTAATTGTGAAGGGACAATTTTGGGGTTTTTGGCCTGCTTGTTGCCAATCAGGCCTCAGCCATCATGCTGAGTTTTAATTTGGCCTTCCTAGTCTGTCATCTGTGAATACAGCCATGTTGTGAGTCAGGCATGTGTGAAAAATGTTGAATCTTAGCAGATCTCTACTACAGCATGAAACCTGCTCCAAACCATGCATCAGGTTTTGCTGAGTTTTGTGTGGCAACATGATAACCACTGTGAATGGTTTTTTGTTTTATTTTTGTCTAAAGACTGTTTAAAAATCCCAGAAGAATCAGAACTGGAAGCCTATCTACATAATGTTATCAAAATCATATCCCTCTTGTGTTTCAAGGATGAGGCAGAAAGTGGTATTTTCTGAAGGGACTACCCAAGGCCTCAGGCTCATCACCTTTGGTGATTAATTTGTGCTTCTCAAATTTCCTCCCTATCCATCCTCTTGCCATTGTTTTGTTGCTGTTGAATCCCGTCTGATTCTTTGTGATTATTTAGCAAAGTTAGCAGCATGGTTTTGTCATTTCCTTCTTCAGCTCATTTTTTTACTGAAACGGAGACAAACAAGAGAAGTGACTAGCCCAGGGTCACAGCTAGTAAATATCTGAGGCCGAATTTGAGCTCAGGAAGATGTTTCTCCTGACTCCCAGCCTGGCACTGCATCCACTACAACCACTCTGCCCCCCATTAATCCTTTCAGTAACTCATTGGATAGGAATAAGGCATCAAATGTGGAGTGTCAGGCCGGCCAAGGTCACCAAGTGTTCATGGTAGGACAGACCTAGATGCTGTCTTCTGAGCTGTCGTTTCATGACTTACCCAGCTCACCGTTGTTTCACGGCCGCCCTGTGAAGGACAAGGAAGGGTGGGCCTCTTCTATCACCAGCGGCAGATTTTCCCTCCGAGGGGTGGGCACTGTGGGGGTTTGTGGGAAACTAACAGCTACAGTCATTTCTAGAGCTGAGCAAGGATTCAGGTGACAAGGAGTACCTGTGAGGAGGCTATGGGTCTGGTCCGGGTACCTGTGAGAAGGAGGCTCTTAGAAACATGCTAAAAGTCTGAGGCTTCTGGGGCACTGCATCCAATAGGCTCACGAGAGTGCCCCAGGACATTTTACATTTTGATCCAACTTCTTAATGAACAGAACTGTTAGAACTCATCTGATCCACGGGTGCCGGGAAAGTTATTGAAGACACTGAAATATACAAGTTGGTAAACTTCTGCTGCCCAGCACTAATTCCCCAGGCTGCACCCCCCCAGGAACTTAGATTGGCTAACCAACACTGCCTAGAAGGTTCCTTCTCACCAAGTGTGTCCTCATTAGAGATAATTTGCCCTGGCCTTCTCCTTGGCTGCTTTTTCTCTTGGTTTTGCCATCTGGGATGAGAAGGTGAAATCTCCATTCTATCCCCAGAACAAAGCCTAATTTAAGCCCTCTCCCTGCCCTTTTTCTCTCCCCTTTTCAGTTCTATTCCAGACATTTTAATTTGGGTCTTGTCTGATCTTGGCAATCTAGCCTCAGTCTACTTCTTTTATCATCCTGTTCCCTCTTTCCTCCACCCCAGCTATCCACTGATCAACTTAATTCAATTTTCAGTTCAATAAATATTGTCCAAACTGGCACGATCGTTCCCTAATCACAACTTACACATTTTTAGCTATATTCTTTCCCTCCTGTGATATTTTCTGCTTTTTCTCCTCTCCCAATCCAAAACTCATCCATCCTTCTCAAAGCCCAACTATTTAAATCCCAACTCTTTTCACTACTAACCCAATGTAGAATGGTCAGTTCTAGAGCACTTACTGTCTATACTCCTCATCTGACCCTTAAAACTCACAACAGAAAGCCATTTGCCCCCGACTTGTATGTTCTGTGTCCCCAACTGGATTCCCAGGGGCAAGGATGCCTTATTTTTGTTTCTTGGACACATAACAGGTGTTCAGTAGTGATGGATAGGTAAATGTATTATCCTGAAGGAAATGATGTCTGTACCAGTTGGCAGGTCTCATGCTAAGTTGAAAAGACAAAAGTCCTGGCAGAATGATAGATAAAATGATTGCTGTTGCAGGCCAACCATCCCAATCAGCTCATCTGCAGGTCACAGAAATTTCAGAGACCAAACCTCTAAGCCCAAGAAGTGTTGGGCCATCAAAAAAACAAACAAGCAAAAACCAAGGTACCATAGTCAGGGGTAAAAGTAATGGACTATAGGTTGTGGGTAGACTTGGATGACTAGGATTCTAGGACACTGGAACCTATGAGGTCTTGGGATCTGTAGTTTCAGAGTGAGAGAAGAAAGACTGAAGAATGATTCTGAGAGCAATGACCTGACTCTCTTGTGAATTGAAATTATTATAAAACCTATAGAGACCCTGTCTCAAAGCAAGGAAGACTTGGATTAAAATTCACTCCCCCCTTGACACATACTCATTGTGTGACCCTGCACAATTTTACTCTCTCAATACTTTAGGCCAAGAATATCAACTGAAATAGAAAAAGAACCCCGACTTCTCAGTACCTATAAACTTCTTTTTGACAGTCTAACTTTTTGGGTTCGCAAATTCTTTTACCAAGGACCTGGGCTGACCAGAAGGGGTTCCCACAACTCTCTGCCCTGCGCCTAATCTCATCAATATCTGTCTCTGATAAGAATTGAAACTAATATGGAATATTATTGTTCTATAAGAAACAATTAGCAGTATGATGTCAGAGAGGCCTGGAGAGACTTAAATGAACTGATGCTAAGTGAAATGAATAAAACCCAGAGAACATGGCAAAAATAAGATTATACAATAATCAATTCTGATGGACATCGGTCTTTTCAACAAAGAGATGTGATTGGTGCCAGTTCCAATGATCTTGTGATGAAGAGAGTCATCTATACCCCGAGAGAGGACTATGGGAACTGAATGTGGATCACAACATTCTCACTCTTTTTGTTGTTCACTTGTATTTTGTTTTCTTACTCATTTTCTTTCCTTTTTGATCTGATTTTTTTCTTGTGCAGCAAGATAATTGTATAAATGTTTACATATATTGGATTTAGCAATCCAATATTAACATATCCAATAACAAAAATCCAATATTTAATATATTTTAACATATATAACATATTGGATTGTTTGCCATCTAGGGGAGGGGGTGGGGGAAAGGAGAGAAAAGTTTGGAACACAAGGCTCAATGTTAAAAAATTATCTGTGCATATGTTTTGGGGGAAAAAAAGCTTTAATAAAAAAAGGGGGGGGGGAGAAACAAGAATTGAAACTACAAGGTTTTAACCTCTTTTGTTCCATGGTGATAGTCTGGTAAAATCTAAAGATCCTTCCTCAGAATGATTTAAAATGTACAAAATAAAATACATAGGATTACAATGGAAACCAATTATATGGAAATAGTTACCAAAATATATATTTTTTAAGTTTGTGGATCCCACTTAAGAACTGTCAGGTTTTTAAACCTAGGAGTCTAAAACTAGGATTAAGAATAAATCTAGACTAGACACCAGAAGACTTCCTAGTCACACCTGAGCAATGAATTTTTGTGACAGGTTATCAAGGATGAGAATCTTTTTTCTTTGGTTATTTTATATTACTAATAATAGCCAACATTGTATAGTGCTTACCATGTTCCACGCTGTGTGCTAAGCACGCTACAGTTATTATTTCATTTGATCCTCAAAACCATCCTGGAAAATAGGTGCTATTATTATGCCCATTTTACAAACTGTTAAATGACTTGTTCAGGGTCACACAGCAAGTAAGTGCCTCAAATTCTATCCACTCGATTAACTAGACTCAAAAGGAAAAAAAAATTAGATGTAGTCTCTTAAAGTTACTTTTTAGAAGTTGTGAGATTGTTAATATGTTTCTTGTGTAAGGATAACTATCTAAGAATGGAAACTGATTTTAAACTAAGCAATTTATTGAATGCTCTCTCTGTCCTTGTACAAGTCACCTTTGTGACCATAAATTTACTTTCAGAGCTCTTCCAGTGGGGCCCTCTCTGGGTAATAGTGCCCAACCCCCATGCTTTGGACACTTGCCCGATTTCTTCACCCTAGGTAGATAATCACCTTCAGTGCCTTTCCCTTTTGTCCTTTAACCCCTGGCTATTCCAGAAACCAGACAATTGGGAAGGGAACAAGTTGAATTATTCCAGCCTCTGAGGACTGAAGAAGCATGAAAGAAGAAACACAACAGGTGAGACTGGATTGTAATAACTCTGGGCTGTTGATGGTGGGGTTTTAAAAAGCAAGTGGTGAAAAGTTATTTTGGGGAGTGGCTGAGCGCCCGCTGTTCAAAAGTATCAGGCAACATCTGAAATGTCTCTTAAAGCCTAGAGTTTGGAGTCCTCCCTAATCTAACCTGCCTGGGAAAATCACTCCGCTTCAGCTTCCCTTAGCTTTAGTAACTTTGGATATGTAACTTTGGGAAGGGGGTCAGCCTGTTCAGGGGAGGAGTCAGATTTTAACCAAGTTGCTGGTGGGAGGAGTGAATTTCCCTGTGGATCCATTTGGGCACAGCCACACGATGGGAAAACTCCGGAGGCTTTGGCCAGCATTTGGACTGGGCTTTAAAGGACTCAAGTCATGGTTTACATTTTCTATGATTTGTCGGAGCATATCTGCCTGTCTTAGGTGGAATGAAAATGCTTCCTTTGAGGTATGTAAATTGAGCCCTCAACATTTTGATGTGAGCCAGAGGGACCCAGCTTTCTAGATCATAATAAGTGGTTAAAAGTCCTAACAAGAGACCTTTTCAACCAGGACTGTCTAAGAGTAGCACTCCCTGGTGTTAGGTAGGGGAATTCCGGTGCCTCTTTCCAAAGTTCTTCATCTAGAGTCGATGCCTCCTCAACACTGATACTGAAGGTAACATCCAGAAATTATAAATGAATAGTGAAGGAGGAGAACTTCAGTGACAAAATGGCCCGAGGGGATCTTCTCTTGGGATGGTTTGGTATTTGGTAGGCTGAGTGGTTTAATCAGACATATTGATAATCCTACCTGCTTATATATGTAGTGAAAAAGCACCTTGATTTCCTAGACACACAAAATCCAAGTCACAGATAATTTAAAACTAAAAATAATTTAAAAAGTACATTTGGCTTTATAATGCAAAGGCATCCTAATAGCAATACAGGCACGCCAGTCTCTGTCTTCAAGTCCTTTCTTGATCCTACTACCTTGCCAGCTATGGGTGAAAGGGGACTCCCCCAAAGGTTAGTCAAGATAATCCACATGTAAATAATGGACCACAACCTGGAGTTTAATAGAGAGATTCTTCTCCCCAAATCTTTGGATGGTGAAAAATCAAATTGTTAGATTTTCTACGGTTTAGGTTGACCCTAAAACTCTGTGAATCCATCTTTGATCCCATACTCCAATCAGAGGAGTGGGGGGAGGGGGAAAGGCTGAGTTGTTGAGTATGTAACTTGAGTTTAATCAGCAAAATAATGAGATTTCTGGTGGTGGGTTTATCTTGGGGGAGGTGTGAAGTTCTGTGGAGTTCACACCTAGCAGAGCTGCTGATGGAAGACAGCTTTAGAAGCTTAAACCGAGTTTACAACTAACAAAGGGAAGGTGCTAGGATTAAAGAGATGTTGAGAAAGATTTTCTGTAGAACGGAAATATCAGATCCTCCCAAATATCCAGATCAGACACAGTGTCTTGTCAGTCCAGTCTATCTTCCCCACCCCAGCACTACATCAATTTTTTTCCTCTCCAACTTTCCACACTGCTGAGATATATATTTGACCATGTCATTTTCCTACTCAGCAACCTTCTGTAGTTCCCTATTGCCTCCAAGATGAGAGAAAGAGATCCATTTGGCCCACATTTACATCCTTTCACAATAGCCTTCCAGGCCTTAATTCACTTTGTTTCCTTAAGGACTTTTAGCTCCACCCAAACTAGATTTCTCTTTGCCTGAAGCATTTCATCTCCTACATTTTCATTAGCCATTCCCAGTTCTTGGAATATAAAGCTTCAACTATCCTCAGAAGCTTTTAAATTCCTCCTAGGCTCAGCTCTGGCTCCTCCTCCTCAGTAAAACCTTTCTTAATCCCTCCAACTGTTTTAGTGTTCTCTACTTGTCTACCTACCTGAACAGACCTCTAACCTGTGGGTGGCTGGAGCTTAATTGAGCTGCTAGAAGTAGGAGAAGCTTAATTTCAAAACAAGCAAGGACACATATACCAGAGCCCCTCTCCTAGTGAGGGGACATGTGATTAGTGTAGTCAGATCTCAATATTTAAACCAATGGCTGGGCAGTGAGTTGTAGCCCTGATAGTGAGGGGACCAGTTTGATTCATAATAGGGCTTCATGACCAGAACATGGATATAGCTGGTGCTTGGTTGAGTTCAGAGTATTCCTGCTGCTGGTCAAAACAACACAATAGTTAAGTGATTTTGCCACAGGATGAGTGCAAAGGATTGTTGTTATGCCAGGCTAAGGACACAGCTTGCTTGTTGGGCCTTAGCTCTGGAAAGCAGTGTCTCCTAATATTTTGATATGATCATCTTACCTTACATTTATTTATATGTATTGCCCTTTTGTGACCCTTCCCTCTACAGAATGTAGACACTTCATCTTTGAATCCTCAGCCCTTAAAACTGGGTATTAAACTTTTCTGTGTGTGTCATGATTCCTTTCCGCAATCTGGTGAAAAATATGGACCTCTTCTGAGAATAATGTGATTTTAAAAAAATTCATAATTGAATAAAATGCTGAATTTCAGTTAGAGGTTTATGAAAATAATAAATGTAATTTTTTCCCATCCAAATCCATCTATGTATCCTAAGTTAAGAATCCCTGCATAACACACAGTAGGAACTTAATATTTATGTAATTCATTTTAACTAAAATAGTCCTTCCTAGATTAGGACTTTCAGTTAGGAGCAAGCAGATCTCCTCACAACATCAATGTCCTGTGGATTGCAATGTGTTTACAACTCCTATGAATCAGCAACAGGATTTAATGAAACAGACAGCTTGGGAATTGGTATGCTGCCCATTCAGGGAGCCTCTGAAGGCTGGCTTCACATTTCCCTGAGAATGTCACCAGGAGATGACAACAGAGGCCTAAAGGAGAGGGGTTTCGTTTTTAGGAAGGAGCAGAGTTATCAAACCCAAATAGGAAAGGGGGGTAGGCACTTAAGAATCAACATTACCTATGTTTTATTGTATTTTTATTTGTTAAATGCTTCCCAAATATACTTTAATATTTAATGTTGGTCAAGCTACACTGGGGAATGTTGACACATCTGATCTCTCTGTATAGCGGACTAAAAATCAGGTCTTCAGGGTTATAGTCCCTGACTCTGCCACTAGTCAGTTGTTTAACCTTCAAAAGGACATTTAACCTGTGAACCTGTTTTCCTATCCATAAAACAAACAAATTAAACTAAATGATCTCTAAGATCCCTTCCCACTCCCCTTTTACCTGAAAAAATCCTTAACTTTACCCCTTTTAACTTTAAAACCCTAGAAATTTGTAACATCTCTGCAATGAGAAAGGCCAAGGTGGGAGGGAGAGTTAAAATATTATCCTGCTTTTCTCTTCATTCTGCAATAATTACAATAAGACATATTTGCAAGGTTTACAAAGCACTTTCTTCACCACAACCTAGTCCAATAGGTAGCCAATACCATTATTCCTGTTTTTACAGATGAGAGAATTAGTTCTGAGAGAGCATGAAGTGAAATCTGGGTCTTCTGCCCCTGGGCCAGAATTCTGCTTAAACTACCCACCCAGGAGCTTCATATCCTGATCTGAGAGGCATCAAGTGCAATCCTCTCACTCCTGCCTTCCTAGGCAGTTACTTCTATTAGGGAGCTGCTCCTCAAATCTAATTCACCTTCTTCCTGTAGAGATTGAAGGCTTACATTCCTTTGATGTCTATTGTTGACATATTCTGAAACTAAACCTTTAACCATTTTCTTCTCACGCCTATCACTATTTGCTTCTTAAATCAACATTTTAAAAAATCTCCTAATGTCGGATGGGCACTGTGCTAGGTAAGCCTTGGGGTTACAAAAGCAGAAATGCAAAATAAATACATACTAATTTAGATAAAAGGAAGCTTTCGTAACAGAGGGGATGATTAAGGCAGATATATCTCTGAGCTGAGTTTAAAAGGAATTTTAAAGAGATGGACGTTGTAAATGGCCCCTATTTGCAGGATTTTGAGCAAGAAAACACCCTAGAGATCTAGTTCAAGTCCCTCTTTTTACAAGGGGAGAAACTAAAGCCTGTAATAATGAAGTCTAAGGTCACCAATAAGAGAGCGGAAAAAGTTGAACTCCTTGAATTTTTACTATAGCACGTTTCTAACATCCGTCTAATCTTAACTAGAGGTTGATCTCAAGATAACCTTTCTCCCCTACTCCCCTTCCTGAAAATACTGAAAATCAGGCCTTGATATTTAAACCTTCTTCCTTTAAATGAGATTAATGTTTGGTAAAACATTATCGGGGTAGAGCAAAGACAGTAAAATCAGACCATATTTTGCTTGGGGTTTTCCTCCTTTAACCGTAAGCGCTCCCCTAGTTAACACCTAGGGGCAATTAGAACCAGCCTATTGTTTAGAACTGGGAGGACGGATCATTCCTTCAGGGTCACACGTCACTTCGAAGTCCTGAAGTTGAGGATCAATTGTTCTAAGATTGGTGTTTTCTGCCTTACAAAGGGGTAGGATGACCTACCTTAACGTGACCTGCCTTAAAGGCAGGACCTGATCACTTTATCCAAAAATGACAGTAAGAGATGAAATCACGGTGGGGAGGAGCTGGACACCATTTAATGGGAGCCCAGGAAGATGAGACTAGAAGTGAACCGGCTGTTCAATTTGGTGCCCCTTGTAGGTTCTGCAAGGGTGGGAGAGTGACCGGCTGCAGGAAGTCCAGCACGGACGGAATGGAAGTAAGAAACTCATCCTTCCTTTGATCTTCCCTCTGCCTCTGTAAATGCCGGCTCTTCCATCAAACTCATTTGTAATTTAAAAGAAGTAATTTAGGCTCGTAGCTGGACCGCTAGGGGGACTTCAGGCCCTTTGATCCAGCCCCCTTCTTTTACTAGTGGGTAGGTGAGGGGCTTAGGATTTAAGTAACTTGCTCTGAATTTCGTTGGAAATAAGCGCTTACTATGTGTGCCAGACATCATGCTAAGAATTGGGATACCTAGAATAATAATAATAATAATAATAATAATTCCTTGCTTCCAAAGAGAGCTTAACATGATATATCAGAGATACGTTTTGAGCAAGATCAGAGCAAGTACTCTTTCCCCCTTGACCACCATTCTCTTGGCTCCAACCTCGATTTGTAACATGGGTTTGGACTAGCTTATCTCATCTGTGGACGGTGTGAACAACCTGGTGTTGTCCCCCCCTCGGAAGGGAGAGGTCAAGAGTCTCTGTCGGGTCAGGGATGTTTTGAGCTACAGCCAGGTTCCTAAAGGCGCTACGAGGCTGTCTTTCCCGGCAAAGACCTGAGGGCACTTCGGTCTCTTTCGGAGCAGGACCGGGGAAAAGTTGTGAGCCTTAAAAATATGGCGTCACTGGTTTTTCGCACCGCCTCTCAGGCCTCCAAAGTCCCGTTACCTTCCGCCCCGAACAAAGATGGCGCTGGGAGGGGCCTTCTTATCATTGGTGGAAAAGAGATCTCCAGGTCGCGGATTGGTGGGCATTGCAGGCAAATTGTCGTAGGGGCGATGTCGGCCCCACGTGGGTCAGGGGCGGGACCGGGGAGGGCGGGGGGGTGACGAGCGATGGTAGCTGGAAACCTGGGTTCTGGCTTCCTTGGCGGGATGTCTTGGGCCCGCTGCCGAGCGCTACACGCGGCGCTGCGGCTCGCGGCTGGGCCGGCGAGGCGGGGGCTCAGTGCACGACCGGTGCCGCAGGAGCCCGGGATGGAGTACCAGGTACCGGGCCGTAGACGTGAGCCGGGTCAGGCAGGGCGGACACGTGGGCAGCGGCGCGGAGGCCGCGCAGCACCCGCAACTCCCAGATCCCCGGCGCTGCGGAGAGCCTGGGCGAAGGGGTGCGGGGTGGGAGTCAGATAGGTTCTAGGAGCATAGGCGCCCTGGTGTCCGATGGGATCAGGGCTTGGGGGGTGGGGGGGAAGAGTCAGATGGGATCAGGAGGTTGGGGACACTTGGGAATTCAGCGGGGCGGGGGACTCCCAGGTTTCTGGTGGGGTCAAGGGTTGGGAGGATGCAGGAGTTCAGGCTTTGGAGTGAGGGAGGTACGTACCCTACAGAGCAGGTGGGCACCATAGGTTTGTAGAGGAGGAACTTTGCCAACTTCTCTGGGTGGTGTCGCCTTGGTGCTCCTTCTGGCTTGGTTGCCAGGGGTAACAGAGTGCCCAGTCCCCAACTTGGCATCCATTGGCATGGTCAAGGATCATGTGACTTCACAGGGCAGAACACCTGGTACCCGCCAGAGGGGAAACTGCTTGACAACTTGCCGGGCCGCGTAACTGGCACCAGGAAAGTCCTGTGAATGCCTTAGAGAGACACAGGACCTTGGGGTGGGGGTTGGGGGGAAGAGGGGTATAAATAGCCATCAGAGAGTCAGCCCTTTTTCAGAACATGTCCGGAGTTTAGACAAATCTCCTTTCTCTGGAGAAACAACAGAACTTTCAGGTGAAACATTTAATAGTTTTTCCTTCTGCTCAGGAAGACTAGCTTTTAATATGTTCCTGTGGCAGCTACTTTTTTGACAGCTACTGTCAAGAGTAATAGCCTGGAGGCTCCCTTCTCTTTCCAGCACTTCTTCCAACCCACTGGGTGACTTCAAAGAATTAACCTGACTTCTGTGCCCCCATTTCCTTATTTGTAAAATAAAGATACCATCTAGCCATCTCATCTCTCACTTTTCTGAGAGTCCTAGGCGTCCTGCCCATAAATCCAGTACAATGGGACATTCCACTGATTTGGTATTGGGGGGAAACGAGAATGGTAGAACCAGTTGCTCTCAAGTGGAGACCTTAGTGCCCAGGCTCCTCCTTTCCCTTTCCCTGATTGGATGTGAGGCAAATGCAGAGTGGAAGAGAAGATATGTGGTGACTCAAGCTTCTGCTCTGGCTAGAGGGATCACATGTAACTGGACTGGTTTGTTCCTTTTCTTACTGAGTCTTCCCTTGCATGTGGAGCAAGGTTGGAGAATCTCAGGCTTTATTCTCTCACCTATCTGTGACCTGGTTGGGTTGAAGAAAGTATTAAACTGTTGGGAATAATGGTTAGTGCAAGTTAGCCTGAATCCACTAACCTAGTGGAATGAGAAGTGTACAGGGATTCAGAAAACCTGAGGTCTGAGGCCTAGCGCTGCTTCTGATCACCTTTAGTAAGTCATGAAGGGTGGCTTGGATTTGTGGCTCAAATGCTCCTCTGATGTTTACTGTCTGCATGACATTGGTCAAGTCTTTTTAAATCTCTGAACCTTTGTTTCCCCATCTGTACAGTGAAGGAGTAGAAATATCTGACCTCTAAAATCCTTTAGCTCCAAATCTATGATTCTGTGATTCCCAATGAGCTCAGTCTGCTCATCTGTAAAAGGGGATAGTTGCAGAGGGAGGATGATTTCTAAGTTGTTGACGTTTCTTCCTCTGATATCCTATGTCTGACTGATTCTAACCATCTGTGGTCCTTAGGATGCTGTGCGGACCCTCAACACCCTTCAGACCAATGCTAGCTTCCTAGAGCAAATCAAGCAAGAACGGGGAAACCCACAGGTCCAGCTAGAAGCCATGAAGGATTATTTGGTCCGAAGCGGGCTGCAGGTAAGTAGAGATAGGAAACTTCTCCTGCTCCATCGGCATCTCATCATAAGTGTTATCACTAACCCAAAACCAGAGGGTTGGCAGGGGTCTCTCCTGAGCCAGGTACCTTTCTGTCTGTTTCAGATAGAGGATTTAGATCGACTGAAGATCATCCATGTGACTGGGACCAAAGGGAAGGTAAGGTTAGGGAGCTGTGGGGTTTATATGTTATGGCTAGGACCCAGGCTGGGGTGTCTGAGCCCTCATCCTTCTCTCTGTCTCTTCAGGGCTCCACTTGTGCCTTCACAGAACGTATTCTCCGTGGCTATGGTCTGAAAACTGGATTCTACAGGTATGGGGATTCAAAGAGGAGGAGACCCAACGGTTCTCGGTGGTGGAGAGTGCCTCACAAAGGTCCCTCTGTCCCCTTAGCTCTCCTCATCTGGTACAGGTCCGGGAGCGAATCCGTATTAATGGTGAACCCATCAGCCCGGAGCTCTTTACCAAATACTTCTGGCGGCTCTACCACCAGCTAGAGGAAACTAAGGTAGGGGAGACTTAGAGCTGGATTGGAAGGGGAGCTTGGTCCCTGACCTTCTCTGAGTCTCAGCCTCATTATGCATCCAAAGCCTCCAGATCAAAGGTCAAGTAGGAGTAAGGTTGGGCCTTGAAATTTTATTCTTTTTTTTTTAATTATTATAGTTTTTTATTTACAAGATATATGCATAGGTGATTTTTCAGCATTGATAGTTGCAAATCCTTAACTTCCAACTTTTTCCCTTCTTCTTCCCCACCCCCTCCCCACAATGGCAGGTTGACCAATACATGTTAAATATATTAAGGTATAAGTTAAATACAATATATATATATATATACATGTCCAAACAGTTATTTTGCTGTATAAAAAGAGTCAGACTTTGAAATATTGTACAATTAGCCTGTGAAGGAAATAGAAAATGCAGGCAGACAAAAATAGAGGGATTGGGAATTCTATGTAGTGGTTCATAGTCATCTCCCAGAGTTCTTTCACTGGTTGTAGCTGGTTCAGTTCATTACTGCTCTATTGGAATTTGGTTCATCTCATCATTGAAGAGGGCCACAGAATTGATCATCATATAGTATTGTTGTTGAAGTATATAATGATCTTCTGGTCCTGCTCATTTCACTCAGCATCAGTTCATGTAAGTCTCTCCAGGCCTTTCTGAAATCCTCCTGTTGGTCATTTCTTACAGAGCAATAATATGGAATTTTATTCTTGAGGGATTCTGAAACCATATTGTCCAAATCCCTCATTTTGTAGATAGGAAAATCAAGAGGTCATGGTTGCAAGTCAGTGGCAGAAATGACATTAGAACCCAGATCTCTCTTTGCCTGGCTTTTTTTTTCCTCTTCTGATCTTGTCTCTCTGCCCTTAGGATGACACTTGTGTCAGCATGCCCCCTTATTTCCGCTTCCTTACCATCATGGCCTTCCACGTGTTCCTCCAAGAGAAGGTATGGTTCTCCAGAATGTCTGTCTCTACCTGTCATCCCAAACTCCATCTCCTTAGGCCCAGAGCCTAATCACCCCATTCTGTAATGTCCTGGGCAATATTGCCCAGCACCCTCTTCAAGGCTGGCAGCCTCAGGACCATAGTATGCCATGGTCTGTGTTTGTTCCTGAGTGTCAGCCATGGTGGGAGGGTCGGAAGAGAGGGGACGTGTTGTTGGCCATTTGAGCAAGAGTACATGTGTTAGGCAGACCCACCCTAGGATGTGGTATTTTGGCTGCTTCTTTTCAGGTGGACCTAGCAGTGGTGGAGGTTGGCATTGGTGGTGCTTATGACTGTACCAATATTGTTAGGTAAGAAATACCTGGTTCTAACCCTAGATAATGGAGTGAGGGGTTGAGGGATAGAGATCCCCATTCTCTAATTGCTCACAGCAGGGAGAGAGGGAAGGATTAATGAAAGAAGAGGATAGGCAGAAGCACCTTCCCCAGACCTCGTGGGAGTTCCAGAGAGGGATGTGGGGCCAACATTGACCTTTCTAACTTATTCCTGACCCTTTTCCCAGGAAGCCAGTGGTCTGTGGGATATCCTCTCTGGGCATAGACCACACCAGCATCCTGGGTGACACTATTGAGAAGATTGCATGGCAGAAAGCAGGCATCTTTAAGGTAATAAGTCCTGTGGGAAATGAAAAGACTGAAAAACAACCTCTGACCTTACATTTCTATGGCACTTTACTCTCCAAACTCCTAAGGGTTCCTGTTTCCAGATGAGGAAACTGAGGCACAGAGAAAGGAATGGACTTTCCTTTGGTCACCAAACTAATAAATATCTGTAGTGGGATTCCATCTCAGGAATTGAGACTTAATGTCAACTTTCACTTTATGTTATTCCACTGAGTTGACAGTCTGGGACAAGGAAAATTGGGCTTTTCCTGGCTTTGAAGAGCGAACTACTAAGTCCCTCCAATCCCCTCAGGAACCTTATGATAAAAGACAGATATACTGGCATGTACAAGAGCATTGCACATTTGTAGCAAGAAAATAAAAGCTTGGTGGGCCAGTGAATGGGGCCTTGGGTCTGGAGCTAGGAAAACTAGGAAAAAGATTCAAGAGAGTCTGTGCTGCCTATTGGGAAACAGAACAGACAGGTTTGTCCCAGAGCTTAGAATTCACAGAAATAGAAGATAAAAGTAGAAAATATAGGGAAAATAGACATTTAACATTGAGTACCTACAAAGGGAAAATGCTTAACGGGGTGTTACAACAGATCCTGAGAGGCCTGGGCTATGGGAGGCTACACAGGGCTAAAGAGAGGACTTTGGGATTAGTCCCATCTTTCTTCCCCCACAATCCCCTTTCTCTGTAGCCTGGAGTTCCGGCCTTCACTGTGTCCCAGCCAGACTCCCCCCTGGAAGTCCTGAAGGACCAAGCACGACAGTTGCAGGTGAGTAATTGTGCCTTTGGATTGTGGCACCTTCCTGGGCAATATATGTACCATCCAGAGCATGTCTTCCTTGCTCTGCATTGTCTAAAGTTGGGTTTGACGATCCACTGAGGGAGATATAAGCCATCCACTTATCCAGCCTCTTCCAAGCCGTAACTGGCCCTAACCTGCCATCTTGATCTGCAGTAGTAAATGGCTCTAAGCCATGTCCCTGGAAGCGGTGTGGACTGACCCAGGACACTGGGGTTGTAGGCCTGCTTCTGCTACTGTCCGACAGTATGATTTTGAGGACTTTATTTCATCTCTGTTAGCCCCAGGTCTTTTATTGGTAGAATGAGGATGATGCTACTTGACCTGCCTAAAGTCAGGGACCTGGACCAGGTGACATCTGGAGGATTCCTTCAGCTCCGAGAGCCAGAATTAAGCACAAGACTCTCATAAGGCAGCATGTGGGAAATGTCAGCTTTTACTGACCTCCAGAGTCTCTTAGAGCGGCTTATAAAGTCATGGGGAACCTTAGTGCTACAAGAGAACTGCAGTCATCTAGTCTTAGTCCTTCCTTTTACAAAGGAAGAACTGGAGGCCCAGTCAGTGGCTGGGCCAGGGTTCCAAAGGCCTCCCAAGACAGCTGGAATCGACATTGATGTCTTTCCAGAGAGCAAGCGGGATTGGAAGGTGGATCTGGGAGAGCTGGCTAGGGTTTGCCAAGGGGAGAGGAGGCAGGAGTGCACCTTGAATTCCCATCTCATTGATAACTTGGAGGACAGAACCCTGTTAAAGCCTTTGCTTGCCTCTGCCTTGCAGTGTCCATTGTACCTGTGCCCCTCACTAGAAGCCTTCGAGGAAGAAGCAGAGCTACTTCAACTGGGTCTGGCAGGTGATCACCAGCGGAGCAACGCTGCCCTGGCCCTGCAGCTGGCCCGGTGCTGGCTCCAAAGACAGGGCCACAAGGGTAAGGCGCTTCCGGAAACGGCTTCCTGGAGTATTGCTCCTTTCTCTGCTGGGTCTGGTCACCTTCCGGATTCAATTCCAACACATGTTCACCACATTTAGCACCTGCTTTGTTTAGATTGTGTCAATACCTCATTGAGGTGCCAAGGTAGCAATCAGCTAGAGAAAGAATAGCTGTTAACTTATCCAGAGCTCAGAGGAATCCTCAGAGTTCAGCCCTGAGCAAAAATTTTCTCTACAGCATTAGTGGTTACCCAGACCCAGCCTGTCCCAGTCACCCTTGGAGAAAATGAGGAGAAGACAGGATGGAAATGGGAGGAGGAGTGTGGGCAGATAATTTGTCTAGAGTTGTTGAAAGAAGCTGACATTGTCTCTGTCTAGCTTTGTAACTGTTGCTTTCTTCAATTACCAAGTAGAGTGTAAACTCTTAACTCACTTGATTTAAAGAGAAGTGTTTCCTGTCTTCAGCAGGTCAGAAATGTTGGGGAATCTGGATACCTCAGGGCCTGGGGGAGACAGGGGGGAGAAGGTCAATGAGCCTTATGGAAAGGGCCTTTATCCCTGTGAGTCTCGGGGGGTAGAAGTCTAGAAGAGAATGGGGAAAGCTGTCAGGGAGTCACCTATATGTGTTACCTATTTCATCCCTCTTTAGCTAGTTTTTAATAGGTTTCTCCCTAATGCTGGAGGAGGAGACAGGCAATAGGCATAGAGTCTTCATGATGCTGGTTTTTCTCTGCAGGTATTGGGGAACTGAGGGCAACCAGGCTGACCTCCCGGCGATCTCTGCCCTTGGCTCCTGTGTTCCATCCTACCTTGCCTATGAAGCAGGGTAAGTCCCAGAACACCTCCCATAACTGGGGAGGGGCCCTGCTGTCCTGGAGGAATCCCACTGAATGTCTGGGAGACCTTCCATGTCCTGTCCTCCTCCTGCCTCTCTATCTTTCTTACACATCCCTTCTCCAGAGACTGTTCCAGGCACATTTGTCAGTCATATGACTGCAGGAATGCCATTTTTAAAGCTTGTCAAATATTGTTATCTCCATTTTGCAGATAAGGACACTGAGATTAAAAGACTTGCTTAAAGTCCCAACCAGTATCTGAGGCTAGTTTTGAACTCAGTTTGGACTGCCAAATCCACTCTCTATCCATTGTGCTTCCTAGCTACCCTAAATGAAGGAGTGATTTAATAAACCTCTGCTATGCTAAGCACTTTTTGCAAAGCAATTGCCGTTATTCTTCCCCATTTGAACAGATGAGAAAACTGAGGCAAGCAGAGTTTAAGTGACTTCCCTGGGATCCCACAACTAGCAAGTGATTGGACTGTGGGTCTTCTAGATGCCAGGTGCAGCATCAACGAACTGGCCTCTTTTAAAGCTTCATCCTCTCTCCCCATCTCCCTCTGTGGACTCTCCCTGGCTTCTCTGACTCTGCTCAGATGCCACCTTTTCAGGGGACCCTTTCCTGCTGCTAATGCTTTCTCAGCCTAGGTTACCTTGGGTCTGCTATGTATATGTTTTGTAAATTCCTCTGTGTAAATGCTGTTTTCCCCCATTGGAATGTAAATTCCTTAGGGCAAAGATTATTTTTGCTGTCTTTGTCCCTGGTGCCTAGTATAATGTTTGCCTCATAGAAGATGCATAATAAATATTTGTCAATTAAACCCTCTCCATAACAGTCCTGTGCTCAGATGGACAGTTTTGGACTCTAAACTGTTGGTAACCATCCAGTTTTCTCCCTGGCATTCCATCTATTCCCACTTGTGATCTGGCTGCTTTTAATCTCCTTTTCACTTTCACCCCTATGGTAAGGTAGGTTGTTTCACCTAGAAAGTCTTTCTCCATTCCCTCTATTTTTCTAATTTCTGTTCAGCTTTTTAAAACTCGGCTCAAAGCCCTGAAATCTTCCCTGACTTTTCCTCACTTTGTGATCCCCATGTACCCTCTGATTTTTTTTACTAACTATATTCTTAGTACCATATCCTTTGGCCCTTCATGGTTCTGTAGATTTGTCTTGCTTGTGAGGTTTGGTTTCACAGCTAAACAGAAAGGGTCTTGAGGAACAAGAGCAATGTCATAGGATCATAGATTTTAAGCTAGAGAAGGCAATAGAGCTGTTATTGCATGTCTTCTACAAAAAAAAAAAATTAAGTTATCCACAAAGCAATCAAATTCTAGTAAAACCATAAACTAGTTGGCTAAAATGACAATTAAAAGGATAATCTTTTTGTCTTTTTTCCTTTCTGCTTTTGTTTTTTGCCCATCGTGATTTTGGTTCTATTTTCCCTTTAATAATCATATGCAATGAATGTTTTCTGTTTCTGCTTTCATTCTTCATGTACTTTCACATAAATCTTATCACATTTTTCTTGTTTTCTTCATATTTATTATTTCTAATGGAACTGTAATATTGCATTGATGTAGGACCAAATGATTCAACCATTCTCCATTTGTTGGAAGCTATTTTCCAGTTATTTGCAATGGCCAAAAAAGCCATTAGAAATATTTTTTGTACCGAGATCTTTTTCTTCCTCTTAACAACAGCATCCTTAGGACACAATCCTGATAATAGGGTATCTGTGTTAAGGTTACCTCCATCAGTTTGGTGATTGGCCTTGCATTGCTAGATTATCTTCCCCAAAGATCCAGCCAATTCACAGATTTGCCAACTGTGTTAGACTAGCTACTTCCCCACAGTACTACGTGGAATTATATCACTTTGACCATTTTTGTCAATTTAATGAGCACAAGGGGGTATAATTTACCTTAAGACACAAAGGATGCCAAGATAGTGAAGTCCAGATCCTGTACTCAAGGACCCTCCTTTCTGATGGGTTGGTGGGGGGGGGGGGGAAGGGAGAGGGAAGGGAGGGAGTCTGCATGTGTAGCATATGCAGTTTGAGGAGGGACAAGTTGGGACTCACAAAAGTTAGCATATGTGAATTGAAACTTAAGGCAATTAAAAATCCTAAGAGGTAAAGAGGTAGAAAGGGAAGGAGTGCCTTCCAGGGGAGGGGGACAGACAGTGGAAAGGCACCCCGGTGGGAGATGGAATGCTGAAGTCAGGAAACAGTAGATAAGCCAGGTTGATTTTGAAAGAAAAGTTATAGGAAGCAAAGACTAATGGGAAATAATGTAGGCCAGAGCCAGACTGTGAAAGACTTTTAAATGTTAAAGATTTAAATAAATCCTAGCATTGTTCAGCCAAAATATTTACAAAAATCTGCCTTTCTTAGATTATTAGAGAGTTTGAACACTTTGAGTGATACAAAAATTTGTGTTCTTTGAGAAACAGGAAGTATAATTCATTATTTGTCTTCTGAGATTAAATTTAGTCTGCATTTAATTTGAGATCAGCTACTTTTTCAGGGTAATTTTCAGTTACATTAAAGCCTTCTATACGGAGATTGTTCTGCTTTCTATACTCTTTATCAGTTTTTAAGTCTTCTCATGATTCTCAGAATTCCCTGTACTAATTGTTTCTTACATTGCCATAATAGTCTATTGCATTTATATGCCACAACTTGCTCTTTTATTTTTGGACACACTTCTTATGGCTCAGTGTATTTTGCATTCTCCTTGTTGCTATTAAAATGATGATCCTAGTGAGGAACAGCAGCTGTCAGATGGACATCCATCTGCCCTTTGATGGAATCATCTCACTGGAGAGCCAGTGTTCAGTATGACATGTGCATAAGTTCACCCCACAGTGATTAAGTTTGGGGCAGTTGATTCATATCAGCCTGTCTCACTTACTGATAATGGGATTAGAGTAGCAGTTGATTAATTTTTTTCATCTGTATCTGACCCAAGAATAGTGCCAGTCACCTGTATTTTTGCCAATTTTTTGATGGTTTAAGGCTCATTCAGTTGCAGTTCTGATAGTTACTTGGTGAATGTAGAATTTTTAGTAAAGGGATTTATATTTTTATGAGAGATTTCCATCAAACTGTATCTCCTGTAGAGGCCTAATGTACTCACTTTTTCTATACTATTTCTATTCTGTACTATACTTATTTAGTGTTATTTGTCAGAGGAATTCGATTCTAATTCTTATTCAACTACTTACTATGTGGACAAATCATTTAACCTAACCTTGCATATAAAATAAGGACCTCCAAGGTCCTTTCCAGTGCTAAATCTTTGCTCTTATGGCACTTATGAAGAGCTATGAATGTTTGGGATTCCTAGAATGGAGAGAGTATTTCTACCCTGAGGTGGGTGGAGGTAGGAGGCAATGGAATCATGACTGCTTTCATGGAACAGATTACATGCAATAATTGAACTCCCTGACCCACTACTTTGTTCCAGGGCTTCGGCACACAGAATGGCTAGGCCGAACACAGGTACTGAGACGAGGAGCCCTCACCTGGTACTTGGATGGAGCACACACCACTAGCAGTATCCAGGCTGGGATAAAATGGTTCCGCCGGGCAGTACTTAACCAGGAGAAGCCTGTCAAGTGAGTTTCTTTATCAGGGTGTGAGAATAAGGGGCATGTTTTTTAGGGAAGATGGGAAAATTATGTTGGTGGGACTCTTGGCTTCTTTTTAGGTTTGTTCACTTTCCTCTTAGATCGGCTATCCTGTTCTTATACATATCTATAGCTAACATTTATAGGGCACTTACTATGTGCCAGGCACTATGGTAAGTACTTTGCAATTCTTAGCTTTAGCAACCCGAAAGATAAGGGTTGCTATTATTTTCATTTTACAGCTGGGAAACTGAGGCATACATGTTAAATATAACTTGACCAGAGTCACAGGAATAGTAAATGTGAGGTCAAATTTGAACTCAGAGCTTCCTAACTCTAGGATTAGTTCTTTCTTCATTGTACCACCTAGCTGCTCCATGGTGTTGGAATTCTGGCCAATGGTAAGATGTGAGTCACTAGGTGATCATCCTAGGAATTGGAGAGCAGCTTCCTTTTTCCTTCCATATCTGGAAGTTCAGTATATTTTATTTCTGTTTAAATCCTCTTCTTTCAAGGTAGAGCTTAAGTGCTACGTCCTACATGGAACCCTCCCCTCCTTTCATACTCTCCCACTCCACTTTTCCATCAGTCTGTCTTTTTCCCTTTCTGTCCCCCTTTTCCTTCCCAGAAAGTACTTTTTCTGACTTTACCAGCAATTAGCCTATTAGAGCAGGGAGAATCTTTTTTTCATTCAACTACCACAGGCAGGGGCTTTAATGAATGTTTGTGACGCCGAATTGGATTTCTCCTCCACAGTGGCCCCGAGGTTCGGGTTTTGCTCTTCAATGCCACTGGAGAACGGGATACAGCAGCACTACTCAAACTGCTGCAGGTAAGCTAGCCTCTGAAGGGCCTACCAGGGATATTGTTGGGAGTTCCTGCTGATTAGGACTATGCAGTTCTCTCAGTGCACACTAGATGGGGCACTTTCCTCAGAGGGGAGCTCGGTCTTCACTCAGAACTGGAGAACATCGGCACTGTAAAATAACCAGGAGGGTTTTCCCCTTTCATTCATTTCTCACATATCCTAACTGGAGACACTGAGGCTTCCTCCTCCTCCCTCCACCTTTCGTCTTTCTCCTCTTCTTTCCTCTTCTTCCTCCTCTCCACCTTCCCTTCCCCTTCTTTCCTCCTTCTTCTCCCCTCTCCCCCCTTCTTCTTCTTCCTTTCCCTCGCCTCCTCTTCCTTCTCCTTCCTCTCCTCATTCTCTTCTTCTTCCTCCCCCTCCTCTTCCTCCTCCTCCTTCTCCCCCCCCCCCTTCTTTCCCTACTGAACTTGCTCAAAGTCACATAGCTAGTCTCCGATTCCTAAACTTTAGTCTCAGCATGGTGGGGGGCTCCAGAGGTGGGAGTCACTATTTCTCTGCCTGATACAGCTCTTCCTCCTTGTGAATCTTTCAGCCATGCCAGTTTGATTATGCTGTCTTCTGCCCTAACCTGACTGAAATGTCTCCTGTAGGGAATGCAGGTGAGAGGACTAAGGGGGTGAGGGTCCCTGTCCCACAAGAGTCCTCTAAGGGAAACAATCATTCACTCTCAACACCTCCCCATACAAACCCCATCTATCCCCTGGATGGTGCGCTGTTCTGTGTTGGATTTGCAATCAGTGCCTCACCCAACAGCAATGATGGGAGAGAAGAATGTTTTTCTCATCCCCTATTTGCTCTCCCCTTTCATTAAGTCTCATCCCGAACTAGTCTGGCAGGGGTATCTCAAAAAGGACCTTTTCCCTTTTTCATTAACAGTCAAGGGGGTGGGAAAAACAGGAAGGGCCTTGAGAGATCATCTAATCCTACTTATCTCATGCTACATGTGGGAAAACTGAAACCCAATGGTTTATCCAAGGTCACAACCAGTTTAGTGCCAGAGTTGGGACTAGAACCCAGTTCTTGATCCCTAGTCTGGGGTTCTTTCTGCTATACTGTGCTGCCTCAGTTGAACTTGGATGACTTCCCCTGTGATCCTCGGCCTTCTCCCCTTTTGTTCCTCCTAGCTATGGTGCTGATAAGGTCTTATCCCACTCTTCTGTCTCCCTTTCTTCTGACTCCAACCCCCCCAGACCAGCAGAATTTTACAGTCACCCTGGACCACATGCTGACACGGTGTCTAGAAAACCAGAAACAGTGGAACCAGCTGGCAGAGGAGAAGGCAGGACAGGACCCCTGGTTGGCGCAGGCCCCAGAACCCAGCACTGGACCCCTGCACGGGCCTCTTCTCCTGGTCCCTCCAGCTCCTCGGCCTCTCAACACCAACTCCCTTGTCTTCAGCTGCATTTCCCATGCCCTGCAATGGATCAGCCAGGGCCGGGACCCCCACTTTCGGCCCTCTAGTCCTCCACGGGGGCTTCACTCCCACCCTGTGGCCAGTAGTGGAGCTGTCCTCCTCAAGGAAGCCTCCTCCATCCAGGTGCTGGTCACTGGCAGTCTTCACCTGGTGGGTGGGGTCTTAAAGCTCTTGGATCCCACCCTGTCCCAGTAATGGGGCTGGAGCTCGTTCCTGGAGGGGAACAGTTCCCTCTGCCTGTGGCCTTTTCATTCCCATTCCTTCTCTTCCCCATCTTTCCCAAACTCCTCCACTTCCGACAGGTGCCTTTTTCCTTCTGCTTTTGAACTTTCCATGGCATCCTGCTTTGAGGAAGGGGAAGTGAAGTGGGGAGGTGAGAGTAGGGATGAGAAGGACCCTCCCCTTAGAAGGGAGCTGTGTGCCCCGGGTCCCTCTCCTGGGAGGCCAGGTCAGGAGTGGCAGGCTGTTTGAGCCAGGCCAGGCTCAGGTGGCCACAGCTCATCTCACTGGATTAAGACTGAGCAGGATTCCTGGGTCTTAGGCCCCACATATCCTTCTGACTAACAAGCTGTGCTGACTATGTAAGTCCCTTGAGGCAACACCCTGTGCCTCAGTTATCCTGTTACTGGAAAGTGGGAGGGTGAACCTCTCCAACCACTGCTGTTACCACCCTCTCCTCCCCCCATCCCCAGCACTGCCCTAGAGGGCACCCAGACTCTGACACCCCAGCCCCCGCCTGGGTGTCCTCGGGAGCCCGGAAGCTGTGGAGCCGGAGGCCTTCCTGGCCTGGGCCCAGTGCATTGTGTGAGCAGGCTGGCTGGAGGCCCAGGGCCCTGCTGCTTGATAGATTTCCTCCTCCCTGAGGGTTCTGGGAAGGTGGTGAACCCTGACCCTGGGTGGGGTTTGGCCCTAAGAAGGGGGCGGAGCAGACTCATGGAGTGCAAGATGATAATGAGTTGAAAGCTTTTTTTTTAATTAAAAATCTTTTTCCAAGAGACTTATGCCTCAAATTCCCCTGACAGCCCAGACAAACAAGAAGGTTGAGATCTAAGAAATGTAGTTTAGGGAGCCCTATGTTCCCTTTGGACTTGACTACTCGGAACCTCAGTTTCCCCCGTGGAAAATGCTGAAGCTGTATTACCTAATTCAGTCTCTTCCAGCTCCTGAGTTCTGTGACCCATCCCCCTCTCCCACATCCCTTTATCCCCAAAGCCAATCTTTCTGATCCAAGAGCCCAGTCCAGTTTTTATCAGATATGCTCTAGAATCTTAAGGATTCTAGGCAAAGGATCTAAATGGGTCTTGACATCCTTGTAAAGAAGTGCTTTTAAAAGTCTTGGAGTGATTAAATTCACTTTCCCTCCCTTAAATCTCTTTGGCTGAGAAAGTACTCTTGATGTTGGAGGTGGTATTGAGAAGAGCTGGGTTCAACTCCTCCCTCAGGCACCTAATAATAGCTTAGCTTAGTGACCTCAGTTTTCTCAACTATAAAATGGGAGACATGATAGCCCTTCTCCCCAAGATTTGTTGTGAGGATCAAATGAAAGACTGCCAATTTTTCTGCAAACCTTAAAGTGCAGGATAAATGCTAATTTCAGTTAAATGGAATGAGATGGGGGTTCAAATCTTGGCTCTGAGTTGCAAGCCCTTAGTTTTCTTAGTCTTAGGTGCTGACCCACTTCCCTAATTACCTTTAAAGTGTAATTACACATATGTGTATGCATGCAGGTAGAAGCTGCTGTCTTCCAGCATGGCAGTGGCCAGAGCAGGGGATGGGGCCCTGGGACTTCGAGGTCCCATCATCCCCTGGGCTGAGGCCATGCAGGGCCGCTCATTATCTTGCATCCCAATTCCCTGTGGCCTTGTGGCCAAGAGGACAACAAGGACTCGTTCATGGTCATTTTCCTTGCTGGCACATATGCAATAGGAACCCCTGCTGGTCCGGAGGCCCTTTGGCTGGCCAGAGATGCAGTCTCCTCTCCCCCCATCTGTGTTCTTTGTGGAGGGCCTGAGGCAGATGGGCACTGGGCCCTGTGGGTGCTGGGGAAGGATAAGGGGAGGGAAGCTTGTCGGGTGGCAGAGGGAACATACCCTGTGGGGCTGTGGGCTAGGAAGCGCCTTGGGGCAAATCCAAATACCGAAGAAAGAAGGGCTGGCCCCCTGCCTGTGCCATGTGACTGTGGGATCAGTTTGTCAGAAATGACCCACTGGAAAGTGAGAATTTAGCTCTGACCTCTCCCCTCCACCCCCAAAACCTTTAAATTCCCCAGGAGCCAATGAAGAGGGCAGGCTGATTTCTGGATACAAAATTCACTCATTCCCTTCTATCTGCAGTCTCCAGAGCTCAGAAAACTCTGGACCAATATTAAAATTACAAATACATTTAGAAAATAACAGATAGTGTGAGGCATATGTACAGCTCGGGACTTATGCCTCTCACCCCCAAAGGCCATGACCAGTTGAGAGGTGGTCTGGGAACCCAGATTCGCCATGAGAACGGCAAGGTGCTTTGAGGCGGATCCCCTCTGGAGAGTCGGAGGCAGAGGAGGGGCTTCTGGTCACAACGGCCCACGGCGTGTCCTTAGGGCTGGGCTTTGGGTGGGCACAACCGTTGGCTGGATATCAGCTGTGCCAGTCTCCCTTGCAGACGCTGCCAACACCCGTTCCTGCCCTTGGGTGTGTGGAGAGGGTGTAGTTTGTCTCTGAAGGTGTCGGGCTCGGGGATGCCGCCGGCCCCGCCCTCCATCCCCACGGCCCTCGGCCATCTTTGGTCCAAGGAGGCTGGGCCCAGGCGGCTCCTCCGAAGTCCAGTGCGGCTCCTGAGATCTGGAGTCCGGGCAGAGGTGCCCAGCGGCCCTTCTCAGGCTGGGGACGGCACGGGCTGGGCCGGTGGGGGGGGGTGCCTCACGCCATGCTGCTGGTGGAGCAGGGCGTGCTCTGAGTGCTGCCAATGCTGTGGTTGGTGCTGCTGCTCTCAGAGGCCGGCACTGCGGCCATCACGGGCTGCCTCTTGCCTGGAGGACCTGGGTGGGGGCCGGGGTTGGAGTGGTGATAAGCCGCCCCACCTCCTGCAGCGAGTTCCAAACCAGCCGCCTTCCCCCTCCCGACTCCGGAGGGTTCCATGGGACAGTGAGATAAGTGACCCCCGCCCTCCCTTGGGCTGCTCCCTGATCAGCCCCAGGGACTGGAGGAGGAAGCTTGAGCGGGATTCCTAGCCCAGCTCAGCCCCCAGGCCCGGCCCAGGAGTGGGGCTCCCCGTCTGTTTGGGAAGGGAGGGAAGCGGGTACTCACGGGTATGGGAGTAGATGTACCAGAGGGCAGCAGTGAGCAAGGCTCCGATGAGGAAGGCTCCAAAGGTGATTCCCAGGACGGCCGGCATGCCCAGGCCTTGGGCTGGCAGGAGAGAAGTGGCCGTCAGAGCAGGCCCCACACTGCCCCGCGGGGGCTCCGCCCAGCACTGCGCCTCCGGCTCTCTCACACCGGCTCCCGCCAAAGTCCCGGCCCAGAGCAGTGATCACCAGGGCCCCGCTCTCCCTTCTGAGCAGGGCCACCCCGTCCCTTCCCTGGCCTGACTTCCTTTCTCCTGTGTCATGTTCTCAACCCATTGGATTCTGAGTCACTGGCAAAGATCAATAACAGGTCCCCGAGACCCTCTGGTCTCTAAACAGCCCCGCCCTTTCCTGGGCTCCTTCATAGCCAGATGCCCCAGGCGTTCCCATTCAAGGAACATCTCTGGAGAGTGCCCAGACCTGACCCCTGGGGGGTTTCGGGCCAGTGACAAATATTTGAGCTCTGGGCCCCCGTCCTATTCCAGAAGGAGAACCTGTTTCCTCTGTCTGGAGATAGTGGGCAGTGGGAAGTTGGGGGGATGTGGGTGTGAGACACATCCCAGCCTAACCATGAGGGGTGGGTGGCTGGGGTGGCAGCCTCCCCCTCCAGGAGGTTTTGTGGCCAGGTCTTCCACCTAAGGCCTTGTCCCAGGGCTGTGCTCCATCCCATCCTGACTCATCTTGCAGAATATTCGCCCAAAGGTTAGCCATAGAGCTGATGGGATTTTCAGTTTTGCGCCCTTCTGGCTTCCCTTTACATCTCTTAAAAATGCCAGCCCCTTCTCCCCAGGGCGGTGCTCCACACCATCATCCCTGAAGAGGAGTGACCACGGGGAGCTTTGCTGAAGAAGCCGAGGTCTAAGTTAGCAAAGGCCCCTCCTCTTTCCTGGACACCTGGGTCCTTTCTAGGGAATGCTGGCTCTGGCCTTAAAGGGGAGAGGAGGAGGGAGGGGACGGATCAGCACTGACCCCGGGGTCAGCGACTCTTCCTGCTCACCAGGGACCGGGGTCTTTAGGGAGGCAAGCAAACAGAGGCCGGAAGCCACGGGGGAAGGAAGGGGGAGAGTCATCCATTCTGGGGGCTACGAAGGAGAAAGATGTGTCCCAGGCACGTTCCAGAGAGGAAGAAAACCGAGCCACACTCCCCAGAGTAGCAGGCCCTCTCTGGAGCCCTTTTCTGCAGGAAGGCAGCCAGGCCAAGGAGAGCTGCTTTCCATCCTACCAGTTCCCCAGAGCAACGTCCCTTTCTGCCCCGCTCCCAGGAGAGTCTCCTGGACAGAACAGCTCAGAGGTGAAGCCAAAAGTCGAGGCTGGGGCCTTCTCGAGGGAAGAGGTGTTTTCCCTGCTTAGCAACACTAACAAGTTACAAACACAACGTGGGACAGATGGTCTCCCAGCCCTGACACGTTACGCTTGCTCCTCTGGGCCACTCCAATGGGAGGGGAGCCAGACTCTGCTCCAGTTTCTCCTGGCGGGCTTTATCTTTGAGCCTTTCCTCCCTTCCCTCCTTCCATGAGTCCCTCAGCTCCCAGACCCAGTCCGGGCCAGTGGCGCCTTCCCCACAAACTGCCCGTCTGGATTTGAGAGAGCCCAGATCTCGGCCTCACCAGTGTTTGATAAACCCAGAGATTCTGGCCGCTGGGATAAGAACTCACTCTCTGAGAGAAAGTGCTGGGAAAATTGGAAAACAGTAAAGCAGAGACTAGGCACTGGCCAATGCCGTGGGATACCAAGATAAGGTCAAAATGGGCTCACGATTTAGACATAAAAGGTGATGCTGTAAGCAAATCAGGAGAGCGAGGGGGAGTCTAGCGGACAGCAGCCTCAGAAACTTGGTCCCGAAGGGGTTGGGATGGGGAAGAAGCCAAAATTCTACTCACTTGTTGCTAGGGGATTGCTGATGTTTAACTTCATAGAGGTCTTCATGACAGTCTTGGTCTAGGTTGTGGGAAGAAATGGTAGCATTTTGTAGCTCTGTCTCTTAGCTGCCTCCTCACTTCCCTCCACATGGCTCCGTTCTTTAAGTTTCAATTCATGCCACCCTGGTCCGCAGCCGCGTCCCCTAACTCCCCACCTCTGTAGCGGTTACGGGACAGTACCGCTCGCCTCAGCTTCCACGGCTAATTTTGTGTGGTTAGAAACCCTTGGGTGGGTTATACCTCTACCGCTAGGTTGCAGATTCCTTGAGGAAAGGGACAATGGCTTGTAAACTTTTGTACTCCCATGGCATCTAGCATGGAATAAGTTTCCACAATTTTGAAACTTAAAGCACTTATCATATGATATTATGAAATAAAGTTATCTCTATTGATGTTTAATGATGATTGCTATATGCTAATTAATTAGCCAATTAATAGCTACCACAAGATCTCTTTCCTTTCCACTTCCGACTATGTGTTTGCTGATCAGAATTCCTGCCCCAGACTCTCCATCTTACCTCTTGTATGGTCCGGAGCATCAGCTCTACATTGCAGCTCAGAATGGCGGCCGTTGGTGTGGGTACCATGTGACCCCGGAGAAGGAAGCTAAATTGGAACCAGTTGGAGCCTGTTGTCAAGAAGCTCACCCTGGGGCTCTTGGCCATCTGGTCTTCAATTAATTCCACAGAATCAGCCTCTGGCCCCAGGTCCAGGGAGCAGCTGTCCAGGTTTGCAGTGACCTCTGGAATAGCCGGGCTTACTGTCACCTGAGGGAAGAGTGGCTCAGTGAGAACCTTAGTCCAAGACCAGTCTTAGGGTGGGGCAGGGTGATGGCTGGAGATGGGGAACCCTGGGACCTCCCCCTTTTATTCTGTCTATTGAACAGATAGTACTTCTCAGGCCTTGGGCAGCTGGGAAACTTGTACCTGTACATAGACCCGTTGACCCAGCTCAATGGTGCTGGCGGTCCCGAGGAATTTCTGGCTTTTGTAGGCATCCATGTGGACAGAGAAGGCGCTGGTGTTAAGGCATTCAACCTCTGTCTGTAAGGAACAGGAGCGGGTACATGAGCTTCAGTCACTCTGGCATCCACGAGTGACAAAGTCATTCAAGTGGATGGGCACATTGGCTGAGAGGTGTTGGATGTCTTAGTCGGGGTCGTCCCATGCTAGGCCAAGGAATGTGATGGATCTTTGGATGGATGAATTTTCTTATTCTACAGATACGGAACCCCCTAACCCCAGAATACAATTGTAGCAGACTGCAGACTCAGCTTGTAGTGTGGGCAGGAGAGAGCAGTCATGGCCCCTCTCCTCCCACCACCATCACCATCCCTCCCAACCAGTAAGTGAGGGAACTGAGAAATGGCAAGTTCTAGTCTAGAAGATATGGGTTAAAACACAGGAATCTAGTGGGGGAGAGAGGTTGGGAAAGGAAGAGAGATGGGGAAGAGAATTCCTGCTTACCAGAATTGGAACAGAGCTGGAGGTCAAGGTTAAAGCCACCTGGAGGAACAAATCAAGAACTAGAACACAGGATGTCAAAGCTGATCAGGACCTTGAAGGGAGGCTAATTCAACCCCCTCCATTTACAGAGAGAAAAACTGGGGGCTGGCTAGCTAGGGCAGATTAACTGTCCAACCATGAGCATAAAGTGAGCTAGTGGCAAACCAGGAACAGTCAGTCATCCAATCTAGGAATTCCAAAATATAAGGGAATCCTTGAGACTTGAAGAGCTAACTTGAAGACCAGTATAAAGGCCTTAAGAATTGAAATTGCTCAAAATTGGTACGATTTGGGCATAAAAAGTGATACCATAAACAAATTAGGAGAATAAGGAATAATTCACCTATCAGATTTTTGAAGGAGAGAGGAATTTATGACCAAAAAAAAAAAAACCAAAAAAACAAAACAAAAAACTAGAGAACATTATGAAAGGCAAAATGGACAATTTTGATTATATTTAATCAAAAAAGATTTTGGACAAACTAAAACCAACAGAAACAAAACTAAAAGGGAAGCACAAGACTGGGAAAAAAAACTTTTACAGCCAGTGTTTCTGATAAAAGTCTCATTTCTAAAATATATAAAGAACTCTGTCAAATTATAAGAATAAAGTCATTCCCCAATTGATAAATGGTCAAAGCATAGGAACAGACAATTTTCAGATGATAAAATTAAAGCCATCTATAGTCATGTGAAAAAATGCTCTAAATCACTACTGATTAAAGAAATGCAAATTAAAACAAGTCTGAAGTACCCCTTCAACACCTCTCAGATTGGCTTAAGACAACAGAAAAAGATAAGCAGTACTACTACTGAGTTTGTATCCAGGAAATAAAAAAGGAGGGAAAAGAATTCACACATGCAAAAATGTTTGTAGCAGCTCTTTTTGTGGTAACAAAGAATTGGAAAACAAGTAGATGTCCATCAATTGGGGAATGGCTGAACAAACTGTGGTATATGAAGGTAATGGAATATTATTGGTCTATAAAAAATGATGAACAAGCTGATTTTAAAAAGACCTGGAAAGATTTACATGAACTGATGCTGAGCAAAACAAGCAGAATCAGGAATACATTGTACACAATAACAGCAAGAATGTGCAATGATCAACTATGAAAGGCCTGGTTCTTCTCAGTGGTTCAATGATCCAAGGCAATCCTAATAGACTTTGGATAGAAAATGCCATCTGCATCCAGAAAAAGAACTATGAAGATTAAATGTAAATCAACACATGCTATGTTTACTTCTTTTTTCTGTTTCTCTTATGGTTTTCCCTTTTGTTCTGATTTTTCTCTCTCAACATGATTTATAAAGCAATGTATATTAAAAATTAATTAATTTTTAAAAATAATTGGAACAGCCTGGAATTGTCAGTCTCAAAAAGATGGCAGATTCATGGGAGCAGCATTTGGCTGACCCCATGTGCTGGCGTTGATAGGGGAGGGTGTCTGTGAGAAAAAATGGAGTTGGGGGAGTCTATTTGGACTACTCAAAAAGTGATGCTCAGGTAATTGATTTCCTAAGGCTCAGAGCTTCAACTTACCTCATTGTTTAAAATGACACCTTTTCTCATGTCCATACCACATTCAGAGAAGGTGCTGCTCAAGACGAGCATATTTTCTTTCTCTTGTGACTGGCAAGTAGGGTCCCGGAAGGACAGATGTTTGATGTTACATTTCAGGGCCTGGGAAAGAGCAAGGCACTATCAGAATCAGGAGACCCACCTAATTTGCTAAAGCATAAAATTAGAGAATGTTGAAGCTAGAAGCAATCTAAGAGATCAGATCTAATTCCTTCATTTTATAGAGAGGGAAGTTGAAGTCTAGGGTGTTATTTTGTGAATATTCTTCATTCGTTCGTTCATCAACCATTTTTTGGAAAGCACTATGATGGGGAGAATTTACATTTTGATAAACCATACACATACACGGTAAATTACATTTATTAAGTGCCTACTATATGTGAACTACAAAGGATCCAAAGACCAAAAAGAAAGAAAGAAAGAAATAGAAAAGGAAAGACTTTTTGCTTTCTAAGAGCTTTCATTCTATTAGGGAAGACAATACATGATAAGCATGATTCCTGTCCTTATAGGATTTAAAGTACAGTTGGAAGATTAAAAAGAAACACCTAACTATGATATGTGATATTCCATGATGAGTGCATTACAGAGATGCAAAATAAATTGTTATTCTCTGAGACCTGAAGAAAAAAGTCAATATTTGCAATGTAAATCGAGGAAGATTTGATGGAGGAGATAGACATTTGAGGCAGATGTGTTTGCTATTTTTTATAATCAGATCCAGGCATTCTTGGAATAAGTATATTTCTTCCATCTCTCCAGACCCAACCTCAGACCATAATTATGCCTTCCAAACTCTTTGCAGGGCCTCCCCTCACCACCACCACCACCATCTTTCTACTTGCCCATACCATGATAATATACTTTTTTCTTTTTTTTTCATAATTATAACTTTTTATTGACAGAACCCATGCCTGGGTAATTTTTTACAACATTATGCCTTGAACTCACTTCGATAAGTTCCTTCTTTAGCACCAATGTCATTCTGTCTGTGGAGCATTGGGGCAAAAGCAGGGAACGTAGCAGTAACAAATGACAAATCATCATGGATGGGGTTGTCAGTACTGGAGAAGGTGAGGTTTCTATCTTGGACGCTATAAGAAAAATCAAGAGAATAGTGTCAAGAGCCCAATATTTCCAATTCCTTTTCACTCCAACTTCCACCCAGTTGCTCCACCAAGGATGGATTCATGCCACATGGAGCCAAAAGGGCCCTTAGAGACTTTATAATTTTATAGCCATGGAATCAAAGACTCCAAGAAATTCATTCAAAGTCATGTAGCAAGTTAATAGCAGAATCAGGATTAAAGCCAAGGCCTTCTGACCAGTCCAGGATACAAGACTGTGAATACCCAACTCAAAGTTCTGGATTATGACTAAGTTTGGGGTAAGAACCAGGAGGTACCCAGAAGGGATAGTCTTAGAATGGGAAGTCTCACCACAACTAGGAGCCCATAGAGTAATGTGATTGGCAGGTGGAATCTCCACGTAGGAACCGATGATGCTAGCATTGAACTTCTGCTGGGCCTCCTGAAGTAGTCCTTGAAGTGTGTCAGAGAGGATGGAACCACGGATACTCTTGTTAGGAAACATCTTGAAGGAGTATTCACCTGTAGTCTGAGGTAAGGAGAGAAAAAACAAGAGAAAGACAGAAAGGAGGTGATGGGGAAGAGGGAAAGCCGGAATTGAAAGAGAAATGGGGAAAGGAAGAAGTCAGATAAAGGAAGAAGCAAAGATGAGGGGAGAAAAGATGGAAGAGAAAGATTAAGGGAAAATAGAAAGGCAGATATAGAAGAGAGGAGCAAAGATAGAAATGAGAGAGAAGAGAAAGGAATACTATATAGTGAAAAACACTTTTTTCCTTCTTCCCCTTAGCCACAAAGAGCTGAAGACCCTCCCTCCATTCCTTCTCAGAACTTCTTATCCTAACTCATAGAAGCCCATTTTCCCACAACTTTTCTGATTCTAACAGTCTGTAGCTCAGACTTCCCAAAAGTGAACAAGCTATGTGGGAAAAACTAAGTAAGATAAAATAGTTGACCTTAACCACATGAAGTATCTAGGACTTAGCTCCCTCCCCCATCCCTAGATAAGAGGATCACAGAGAGGGAGGAGGGGGTAGGAACCTGGACTCACCCCGATCTGCATAGTGTGGGTGGAGTCAATAAGCCAATTGACATTGGGGGGTCCCTGCAGGATCAGCACAGCCTCTAGTGTGGGAGCCGGATTCCCCAAAGGACAGCTCAAATCCATCTTCACTTCCACTGTCTGAGGGCTACAAGAACCCCACCCCAATACCCACATAATTAGGCATAAGGAGGAGAGACCTTCTAGGAGACTTTGTCCTGCCATTGGGAGTTGGGTAACTGGACCATCATATGGAGACTGGTGACAGAACTCATATGTGAGCAAGTTGAAAAAGCAGCAATTCCAGGGAATGGATGCAGACTGTGACAAGCTGATAAAGATTACTGGCAAAGGTAACGAAACTTAGGTGACCATGAGCACACGAGAAGAACTCCAGGGAAAGAAGAGGGATACTTGCAACCCCGACCGGATTGGGGCAAAAGTTTTGAGCCCTGGGTCAACTACATTACCTGCTTGCCGGACCTTGTGTGACCTTCAGAATGTAAGCCACTTTCTTGCTGAGTCCCTTGCTGAAGTGGCAGCCTTTGACTTCTGGTGCAATGGCGTTCCATGTTAGGTGGTCGCCCATGTTGAAGTTAAGCTTTGGGATACATGGGAATTCAGATTCTAGGGCTGACACGTTGATAGAGAAAATAAGGTTAAGAGATCAACCAACCAGCCTTTGTCATACCCACAGTGGGTTCCCGATCTCCCAAAGGAAGACAGATCTTCCGGCTTGGCTACTAGTATTAAGGAAACTTGGGGAACTTGTAGAATGGTGGAATGGCTAGTTATTCAAAGGCTTGCTTTCCAGACAATAATATCAAGTGTCCTTGAGAAGGAGTCCAAAGGGCTGAAGTTCTAATCATGACACTACTACTGATTTGCTGCATAATTTTAACTAAATCGTTTTGACCTCTGTGGGTTTTAATGTCTTCAATCTGTAAGATAAGGATTTATTCTAAAATGTTTACAAAGACATAGTAATTTCTGTACATTGCACTGGAGAGGCTACTGGTGTGAGGTCTGAAGCTACTGGGAACCTTGAGAGTGCTAACATCATGAACTTCTGCTGCCATGGATACTAGATTAGAGGCAAGAGAATTCAAGCTTTGCTCTCTCTGTTCTTTCTGCTCACAGGGCAACGAGATCCATGTCAGTGCAATTTAGAATACATCCGTGAAGAAAAAGTTTATTCCTTATATTAAGTTACAAGCCTGAGCCAGGAGCAGCAGCAGTTGGCAGACACAGACGTGTTTCTCTGTGGGGCAAGTAGGTTTCTGAAAATGAATCATTTCCCACAAGTACTTGTGCAAAACATACTTGGTTGTGTCAGTTCACAATGGGACAATCAATGGCTTTGGGAACAGTTTTTTGGGTTTCCAGGGGAGTAGTTATAAAGATTTTCTAATCTGCCATACTGATATTGTCTTCAAGAGTCTGAGATAGGGTAGACTGTCTTCTGAGCCATATTGCATGAGAAGTGGGGTAAGGAAGGTATAACATGAGGATTAGATGTGACCCGCTGTTTAACATATTTTAAAGAAAAGGAAGTTATTCTAAAATGGTATTATTCATACCAAAAAAAACAAGAGGAAAAATAGAGTGCCTCCCCTTCACTGCCACCATGTTATGTACTAACTTTTAGCAAGTCACTTAACTTTTTTTTCCAGGCTCCATTTTTCTTTATCCTTGAAAAAAAATTGGGGCTGGGGAGTGGATAGGGTTGGAGAAGACATTTCTAAGATCTTTTCTAGCTTTAGCAATTGATATTAGTACTATTACAAAGAAAGGGAATGGGAATTGGGGGGAAGACCCTCTCTTGAGGAAACTGACCTTGGCCCACATGGAGAATGATACTCTGGGGGTCTTCAATCTCTGCATAGGAAGTAAGGTTCCCATGTGTTGTCTGGACCCAGTTAAGAAGCTGCTCCCGTGTAGAGAAGTCTGGTAAGGGACTGTGGTCAAGCCCTGTTTCTTTGAAGAAGACCTTTGTAGGATCCTAAGGAGATAAGGGAAATTCTCAGAAAGTTGTTCTTCTGAGCAGAAGCATCCTCAGAGAGGTAGCAAATGGGAAGAATAATCAGGAGTCTTCTAGAGTCAGCTTGAAACAGAGAGCCAATTGTTAAATTTCCAATGTGTGTTTATACCTGGGAAATCAGGAAAAGTTACAAATCAAGGCTTGATTTATTGTTTTTGTCAATTATCCAGACTCAAGAAAATAATGGAGAAAATGTTACTATTGCAAATTTAATTTGAAAGTGTATCTTCACAGAGAGAGCCTGTTGTTAAACATTTATCAGCATATTCCTGGGGGAGAAATAAATATATATACACACATATATGAATATATATTATATACATCTGTGTGTGTATGTATATGCAACCAATCTATAATGGCTCATGCCATACCTAAAGTGAAGAGTCTGCCCCTATCCTTCTAGTCTCAGTTTCCCATTTCCCAAATTGCTCCTTGAGGATTTTCTTCCTCTCTTTAAAAGTTTCTGAGTGTTCATTTTTAACCTGACCTCATGTGTATGTTATAGAATGTATTGCATTGTAGTCATGTAGTCACTCTTAGGGCTGGTTCTGAGCCTTGAAATCTTTCTGAAGAGCCCTGTTGCTCTCTAAGAAATGTCTTTGATGAAACTCTCTAGCTTCTTCCTCCATCTTTATTCCCCAATTCCATAGGGTCTGGGGCCAAGGAAAGATGGAAGGGAGAGACTAATAAGAGGCTATTTCAGTCCTTTGACATCATTTCCAGAGCACCTACTGTCTGTGCAGTGAGAGCCTTGTGCTCTCTAGCATGGGGAGAGTCAGAGGAAGGAATGTCCTTGCCTGTGGGGAGCTTCCTGTCCACTTGGAGAGCTAAGAAAAGAACAATACTAGACAGAAGTGACCCAAATGCTCTGTGAGTGTATGGACAGAAGCAAGAGTTCAGAGGAAGCAGAGGTAGCAGTGGCCTTTCATGGAAGGAATGGCTTCTTAAGCAGGATGAATGAGATTTAGAGAAGGAACAATGTCACCTGAGAAGGAAATACTGAGGGGCAACTAGAGTCTGCAGGGCCTTTGGGATCCTCCACTGAGAGACGAGCAAAAGCAAGAGAAGGGAGTCAAACATCAGATTGATGAGCTATTCTTTAAAACAGGGGATAGTAGTCTGAAGTGGTTCAGAAGCAGAGATGGACTGGAAAATTTCTGGAGGCTCCTTCTAGTCACAAGGCTATCTCTAGGTTTCCCCATTTCCCAACTGGACTTGCTCCCATTGGATCAAGACCAAAGATGGAGAGGAAGCTGAGGGGGACCTCTCATGGGGAGACCCGGGCTGTGTGGTCTTGTCCTTTCTCAGTCCTGGATAGCTGAAGAAGTGGTGCTCAGGGGTGATGCTCAGGACCCTGTGCGAGTGCCACATGTTACATCAAAGAACAGTCACTGCTCCCCTGCTATTGTCTATCGGTCCAGGGTATTATTAGCCACCGAGAGGAAGGCATTTGGCTGCTCCCCCTCCCCTGGGCACCAAGCCCCATAATTTCAGCTGGAGCCAGAGTCAGCTATCACCTTCCTGCCCTGGGCTTCAGGATCCTTCTTATGTCCTTTGCGTCATGCTCGGGTCCCTGTTGGCTCAGGACGCAAATCACTCACCAAGGCAGGGGCAGGCTGCCAGCAAGCAAGGAAATTGCCCAGAGAGGGCTAAGGGGAGGGAGTGGGTAGGTCCACATATCCCAAGATAATCTGGCAAAAGCACTCAAGTTAGAGCCCTGGGGTCTAATCCTGGCTCTGCCCTAGAGTGACCTTGAACATGCCCATGCCCAAGTCTGGGCTTCAGTTTCCCAATCTAGTATGATGGGGTCAAACTAGATGGTGTCCAAGAACTTTACCTTTCTGGAGAAAGATAACAGGCTCTGATTTGCTAATTACTGTCTGATTCCCCCTCCCACTCCTGAACATATATTGACTCTCTTTCAGCTTTTGCTCCCATTTTTCCTTTTTTTTTTTTTTTTTTTTTGCCTTCTATCCCTTTCCCTTCCTGGCCCCCACCATCTTTCCCTGGTATTCTTTTTTCTCTCTGTTTCTTTCTTCTTTCTGTACTTTCTCTCATTTCTCTCATTCTCTCCCTCTCCCTTTCCCTGTCTCTCTTCTTTCTTATATTGTTTCATCTGAGAAAATCTAGTAATATCTGTTGACTGGGGGGAGCAATGAGTTTCTGTGGAAGACAATGGGTTTCACTGAGCCTGGAGGACAAAGATTGGGGTTCTGTCCAGTTCTTCAAGACTCTCCCTCAGCCTTTGGTTTCAGAGTCTGAGCCAGCTGTTCCTCAGTCCTCCTATTTATATGCCATTTAGACGTGTGTCTTGCATCTTCTGAGTGTGTTTTCCATATTCTCCCCTATTAGATTAATTGATCCCTGAGGACTGCTTTAGCCTAATGGAAACAGCATTGGATTTGGAGTCAGGAAAGACCTCAGTTTTCAATCCTGTCTCTAATGCTTATCAGCTTAATATGACTATGACAAATTAGTACATTTCTTTGGGTCTCAGTTTCCTAAACTGTAGAATGGGATAGAAACACTTATGATTCCCCTCATTGAAGGATTGTTATGAGGTTAAATGAGATCATATTTATCAAGTGCTGTATAAACCTTACAATATTATAAAAATGTTAGTTTTTATTAGAATATAAGCTTCTTGAGGGCAGGAATCTTTTTCTTGTCTTTGTATTCCCAACATTTGGTATAATATTGGGCATATAGTAAGTGATTTAAATAATATTGGCTGGTTGATTGATTAGCCTAACTAGAACTGTCCAGCAATAGAACATGTTGCCTTATGGAATGAGCCCCATGGGAGGTGTGTAAGCAGACAGTGGATGACCAGTCATAAATGCTGCAGAGTATATTCTTGTCCTGGATGGAATGTTTAACTAATTGACTTTTAAGATCCCTTTCTAACATTGGTATTCTAAGGTTCTTTGAATCTATGATCTTATGATTTTCTCTGCTCTATCTTTTCATTCTTTCTCCCTTCTACTCTAAGCGACGTCCAAGGGCTGAATCTGGAGATGTTGTTAGAAGATCTAATCAAGGATGATATTAGAGTGAGGGGTTTGGGAAAAATCTAAATTCAGTTTATGTGAAAAGGAACACTAGCAGTCACTTTTTACAGAGACAAATAATCTTTCCCATTTGCTTTTAAATTTTTTCAAAAACCCTGATGTCTTGTTTAGAATTTCATAAAATCCTCAGTGAAATACTGAATAATCTGATCCAGGGGTTCTTATTTGGGATATGCAAATTTGTTTTTTAAAAGACTTTGATAACTGTATTTCCTTATAGTTGGTTTACTTTTTAATTTTATATATTTTATGAATGTGAACTATTTGCATTTTTGATTTTCTTCCCGAGTTATTTTTACCTTCTGAATCCAATTCTCCCTGTACAGCGGGAGAACTGTTCAGTTCTGCAAATATGTATTGTATCTAGGATATACTGCAACATACTTAACATATATAGGACTGCTTGCCATCTTGGGGGGGGGGGAGGAGGGAGGGAGGGGAAAAAAACTAAACATAAGTGATTGCAAGGGATAATGTCGTGTAAAAATTATCCTGGCATGGATTCTGTCAATACAAAGTTATTATTAAATAAAATAAAATTAAAAAAAATTTTAAAAATTTTATATATTTTATTTGATGAATCTAAAAATATTATTCTGAGGTGCCCATAGGTTTCACCTTCCTGTCAAAGAGATCCATTACCCCCCAAACAAATAATTAACAAACAAACCCTAATCAGATTAAGAATCCTCTAATCTAATCCAATCTCATTTGACAAGTGAGTAAACTGACTCTCAGTAAGGAAATCTGTTTTGTCCATGATCACAAAGGGTACTAGTGAGCATATCAACTATAATCTCATTTGATTTTACTCCACAAGGTAGGTCAGGCCAATCCTGATATCTAGAGGCAATAAAAAAAGAATATGAAAAGATTTGGGTTGGCGAATAGTAAGGCACCGACTAAGGGACATAAGATATAGACCTTACCCAAAGCTACAACCAATACTCCTTCCTTGCATCTGTCCAGTTAAGACATACCTGTTCCTCTTGCCAACCCTCCATAACTCTTGTACAAAGCCCTTACCAAGGAAAATTTGACTGGGATTCCTGTCTGCAGCAAGAGATTAATATGACCCTGGACTGTGAGGATGACATGGACATCTCTGGGCTGTGGGACATTCCCCTTTTTGACTTGAATAGTCAGCTCCAATTCTGCGACAACCTGGGGAAAAGAGACAGAGACAAAGACAGCAGTCAGTTTATAAGGCAACCAAATGTGCTGTTCTGAAGGTACAAACAGTAAGAGATGCTTCCTCTGATTTATGGAGATGAATTTCCAATCCCTTCCCTCACAAGGCCCCTGGCATTGCAGTTTAGCAGTCTAAAGGAGGCAGAGAAAAGGAGATCATTGGCTTTAGAGTCAGAAAAACTAGCTTTGCCACTATTTCTTATGTGATCACATGTCAAATGGCAGGGGTGAGGCAGAGATCTCTGGGTAAATAGGCAGAGTACACTGAGCACAGAATACTGCATAGAGTGGGAAGACTCAGATTTGATTCCCCTCCATTCCCTGCCACATACTGGCCACAAGCATGCTGGGCAAGCCATTGAAGCTTTTGGTGCTCTAGACAACTTTTTTTAAACAACAAAAAAATTTTTTTAGTATTCCTTTTTTTGAATTTTAAGTTCCAAATTTTCTCCCTCTCTCCAACTCCTCCCTCACCCATTGAGAAGGCAAACAATATTATGTTAATTATACATGTGAAATCACGAAAAACATATTTCTATGTTACCCACACACAAAGAAAGTTTAAAAAAAATTATGTTCCAATGGCACTCAGAATACATCCGTTCTCTAGCTGTAGGTGGATGGCATTTTTCATAATGAGTCCTTTGGAATTGTCATGGATCATTGTATTGACCAGAGTAACTAAATCATTCACAGTAGATCATCATACAATGTTGCTGTTACTTTATACAATGTTCTTCTGGTTTTGCTCACTTCACTTTGTATCAGTTCATATAAGTCTTTGCAAGTTTTTCTGAAAGTATATCTATAGACAACTCTTTTAGGTGCAGTTAAATGGATGCAGTAGATGCTTTGGATAAAGCACTGGACCTGGAGTCAAATCTAACCTCAGATATTTACTAGTTGTGTAACATTGAACAAATCATTTAACATCTATAAAATGAGAATACTTAGCTTTCAGGGTTGGTGTAAGGATCAAATGAGATAATAACTATAAAGCATTTAGTATAGTAACTGACATATAATAAATGGAATATAAATGTAAGTAGTAGTAGTAGTAGTTGGGCAGGTGAGTAGCGCAGTGCTTAGAGCATGAGTTCTAAAGTCAAGAGGACCCGAGTTCAAATACAACCTCAGATACATTCTAACTATGTGATTGTGGACAAGTCACTTAACCCTGTTTGCCTCAGTTTTCTCATCTGTAAAATGTACTGGAAAAGGAATGGCAAATCACTCCAGTATCTTTGCCAAGAAAATCTCAAATGGGATCAGAAAGAATTGGATATGACTAATCAAATCAACAACAACAGAGGAGGTTGCCAACCTGCACTTCCTCAAATTCCCTACACTAATGAAATCATAGCTCCAGTTCAGTGATACGTTGAAAATGTTTAATAACTGATTCTCCAAGATGGTGGGAAGTACACAAAGGATGCATGTTTAAGTTTAATCTGCTTTAGTACATTAAAATTTTTCAACACTTTCTATGTATAAACAAATCAATAAAACAATAATGAATCAATGAATCATACTCCTACTTGTAGCATTGGAAGACTTTTGAGGCATAAATACTTTGGCTGAAAATTTAATACCTGACTTTTCAGAGCCAGCATAAACCCTTAGTCTGGTTCAATCTCACACTCTCACTGGGTTGCAAAGCTTCAGACACCTGTGCTATTATTAAACCCCAGCCTCAGATCTGTATTTAAGGCTTTCTGTGTGTCCAGCTCTGTGCCAGGTAGTTTGGGATTTATACTGAAGTCTATAACATGGTCCTACACACCCAGAGCTTTCAGTTTCCAAAAAAGATCCAATAAGGACTTTTCTGGCACCATGAGAAGAATTAGAATTAAGAGCAGGAAAGAATCAGGATTGGAACACTGAGTGCGGAGCTGGGTACCGTATTTTGGGAAGGACACTATCAGGCTGGAGAGCGTGAAGAGTAAAGCAGAACGATGAGTGAACTCACAACTGTGCTGAAGAGGGACTGGAAATGAAGAAACTGTGGCATTTAAGCCTGGGGAACACTTAGGAAGGAAAGATGTCTGTCTTCTGTACTGGAAAGTATAAGAATCTTGTTCTGATTGATCCCAGAGTACTGAATGAGGAGTAATGGATGAGCATGTCAGAAAGGCAGATTTCAACTCAACGCAAAGCATCTCCAACCACATGACAATGGAAAGGTTGCCTCCAAGAGCAGCCCACTGGTGATCTTGGAAGCAGGGGCTGGGTGACCACTGGGTGAGTAACAGAAGAGATTTCTGCTCTGCAGTGGATGGCTTGTTAGACATTTGATTGACAAGCATTTATTAAGCTCTTTTTCATGGCTTAGCGGTGTGTGGCTTATCATAGTGGCCCCATGGGAGGTTTTCTTGGCAAAGAGACTGATGCTGTTGGCTATTTCCTTTTCCAGTGGATGAAGGTAAAGAGAAGTTAAGTGAGTTGCCTGGTATCAGACAGCTAGTGAGTGTCTAAGACCTTAAACTCGGGTTTTGCTGCTTCCAGACCTGGCACACTATCCTCTAAACTACCTGGCCAGCAAATTCTGTGTTAAGCACAGAGGATACAAAGAGAGAAACAGTCTCTACTTTCAAGGAGTTCACAGTCTAATGGAGGAGAGAAGATGTGGATAACTATACATCTATACAATATATACTTTTAGTTAGTCATTAGCATTTACTAAGCTCTTCTTTTGTGCCAGGTATTGTGCTAAGCACTGAGAATACATAGTCCTTACTCTCAAGGAGGCTGAGCTTATAGAAAAATTATTGAGGTGAAGGTAAGGGAGACCAGAGGGTAGAAGTAGGATTTGATCTGAGTTTTCAAGGAAGGCAGAGAAGCTAAGAGGCACAGAAGAAGGGGCAGAATCTTATAGGAATGGGGGTGGGGAGTAACCAGTACAAATGCATGGAGGTGGGAGATGAGGTGTTGTGTGGGTGAAGAATAGAAATAGGCCATTGTACCTACATGATAGAGTGTATGGAGTGGAGTGATAGAAGGCTGGAAAGGTTGGAAGAGATCAGATTGTGGAGGGTTTTAGATGAAAAAACAGATTTTATATTCGATCTTGGAAGTAATATTGAAATTTATTGCATGAGGAAAGAGAGGCTGGCATGAATACTTTAGGAAATCACTTTGTCAGCTGAATAGATGATGGATTGGCATAGAGAAAGACTTGGGGAAGGGAGACAGGTTAGAAGGGTATTATATTAGTATAGGTAAAAGGTGATGAGGGCCTGTCCTACAGAGGTACCTAGTTAGGAAATGGAAAGAAGATATGTATATAAGGGTAGGTTTGTTTAGTTGAACTCTGAGTCCTTTCAGACATGTAGTTTTTTCTTTTTAAAAAATTTTACTTTTTTCAATTATGTATAAAGATGGTTTTCAACATTTATTTTTGTAAGATTTTGATTCCAAATTTTTTTCTCCCTCCCTCCCTTATTTCTGCCCTCCCCAAAAGAGTATGCAGTCTGATATAGGTTATACATGACATATAGATTCTATGAGTCCATGACTATTATGACCTAGAACAAGGAGGAAAGGCTTTTTGTGGGAAGAGAAGACAGAGTTGGATGGAGACAAAGATGGAGGAGATTTCAGTAAGCGAGAAGAGGCAGGGAAGGCACTGTCAGTGGGACAAACATAGCTGAGGTAAAAGGCCAGCACAAACCTGGCTGCATCAGGTAGTCCCCCCCCCATCAGGGGATCCTAAACCTGCCAGGATAGGAGTGCATGCCCCCCAAAGCACTGGTGCAAGTCCTGGATGATAAGAATGGAGATCCCATTCATTCCCTTGGGAAGTCTGGGTGCTTGTAGCTAAGATGACTCAGCCGTAGAAAGTCCACCATTTGACAGCAGTGGCATTTGGGGAAATGGAAGCCTTCTGCCCAAGAGGGGGAACACTGCTGACAGCAGTGACAGGACTATCTATCATGCACCCTGTTGTTCTTCTGTCATGGACAGATCTAGAGATATTTTTAGAAAAAGACACTTGGGAAAAACCCCTAAGAAAATTAATAATAGGATGTTTATCTTACTATTCATAGATCCTAGAATGTGAAGAACCAATCTCCCATTTTACAGAGAAGGCAACTGAGACTCAGTGAAATTGAAATCACATAGCAAGAGAAATAGGCATGAAAATAGTGGTAAAGCAGGACTTCCTGTAGGTAAATCATCTCATGGAAATGCATAGAGCATCTCTAGGTAAATGAGATAAATTTTTGCCGCTACTGGACTATCTACACATGCATAAGCAAACTCCTATGGAGGCAGCTTGGCGATGGGAATAGAGAGCTAGACTTGGAGTCAAGAAGACTGGATACAAATCTTGCCCTTATGACTTACTACCCTGTGTGACTCTGGGCAAGTCACTTAACCCTGTTTGCCTCAGTTTCCTTCTTTGTCAAATGAACCAAAGAAGGAAATGCCAAGGAGGAAATCCCAAATGGGGCACGACTGAAACAACCCGACAACCACCACAACCAGTGCCACTGAAGTTGGTTCTGTGGGCTGGCCCTTGGTATGGAGCTCTCTCACCCCTCATATAGGTCACTAGCTGGGAGAGAGAAGGCAGTTGGCTACTTTTCCTATTCTCAGGTTTATTCAGCCCTGAACTAGTCAGGAACAACTGAACAACACGGTCCCTCCTGCTCTTAAATCTATGCTTCCACAATCCTGTTCTCCTAAGGGATAGTTGTGTGTGATGTCTTTGGGTGGATGGAGTCCCCAAGCCAGGGCTTCCCAACTGAAAAAATTGCAAATCTTTCCTACATTTGCCTTCATGGACAGGGTGAGTGCTGGAAAAATGTATCTCCATCCTCTGAGGGTCCAGCCCACTCCATTTGTCCTACCCTCACTGACTCCAGCTCGGAGAAGGGAGGGGATAGGCTCAAGAATGAGCCCTAATAGATGCTTGGCAGCAAAAAGCCCCTCTCCCCCGCCTGTCGTGATCCCAGTGAGGTCCATGTGACTTCCAGAAGAGAGAACAAGAGCTCCAGACCAAGACTCCAGGCCCCTGCCTGACCCCAGGGTTCCCCCCTCCTCCTCCACCCCAACCCCCGGCCATGTGGGGCCTCCGTTTCTATTTTTATTGCCTGTGTTTTCCAGAGACCATTGTTGATGGACTCAGCAACTGCGGGAAAGGGAATTTTGTCTCTCTGTCCCCTGAACATTGGGAGTCACTTATAGAAAGCAGCTTCCAGTAATTCTTCTAGGAGTGGAGCCATGTGGCTGGTCCTCCTCCCTCTCCCCTTCCAGGCCCCCTCCCACCCAAGCCTAGTCAGGAATCGACTGTCTGTCAGCCCCAGCCCAGACACCGACAAGCTGCTGCTCACCAAGCCTGGACTCTGATCCTTGCCGCGTCTGATCAGCCAGAGAAGCGGCAGGATGCTGGGAAGAAAGGCATTGCATTCTGCCCCAGCTCGGCCACAGACTCACTGGGCAACTTCATTGGGCTTCTCATCAGAAAAATGGGAATAACCATAAAAGCTTACATGTATGGAATGTTTTAAGGCTTTCCAGAGACTACATATGTGGTCTTAGGAATTTTCCCTTACACATTAAAAGTAATAATAACCACAGTAGCTAGCATTTAATAATGCTTACAGGTTTGGAAATTTTTCTACAAATCTTGCCTTATTTTGTTCTCACAAGAACTCTGGGAGGTAAGTGCTCTTATCTTCATCAGTGAGGAAACTGAGACCAAGAAAGGTTAAGAGACCTGACTAGTTAGTAAGTTTCTGAAGCTAAATTTTAACTCAGTTCTCCCTGACTACAAGTCCAATGCTTTATACACGATATATACAAGGTTTCTTGCAGCCTGCTCTAATAGAATATTTTGTTGTTTAGTTACCTTCAGTTGTGTCCAACCAACTTTTTTATCTTTAAGAATAAAATGAATAAGAATCTATTGAGAAATATATAAAGAAATAAGAATAAAATGAAATTGGGAAATGTTTAAAATACAATAAAACACTTATCACGTTACATTTGAAAACTAAGCCAAAATATAATTCACAGGGATCCTTATGTATAAGTTGTGGCTCCCATTTCTATTTGAGACTGATATCACTGGTAGTAAATTAAATGTGATAATATTTGTAAAAAAAAAAAACAAAAACAAAAACAACACTTTGTAAACCTTAAAGTGTTATATAAATACTAACTTATTTTAGCTATTATTTTTATTATTATTATTGTTATCATATCAGCTAGCAGCATAATGTGATAGTTAGAGAACTGACCTCTAAGCCTGAAAGATCTAGGTTCAGATCTTGCCTCTTAAAAATTAATGGCTCTGCTATTGGTGGAATTGTGAACTGATCCAACCATTCTGGAGAACAATGTGTTACTATGATCAAAGGGCTATAAAACTATTCATATCCTTTGGCCCAGCAGTACCATTACTAGGTTTGTTGCCCAAAGAGATCATTCAAAGGGCAAAAGAACCCACTTATACAAAAATAATTATAGAAGTTCTTTTTTGGTGGCAAGGAACTGAAAACTGAGGGCATGTCCATCAACTAAGGAATGGTTGAACAATTTTAATGGAATACAATGCTGTGAAATATGATGAGAAGGATGGCTTCAGAAAAAACCTGGGAAAACTTATATGAACTGATGCAAAGTAAAATGAACAGAACCAGGAAAACATTATACACAGTAACAGTAGGATTGTAATGATCAATTATGGAAGACTTAGCTATTTTGATCCATCCAATGATCAAGACAATTCTGAAGGACAATTCTAAAAAATGCTATCCACTTCCAGAGAGAAAATTGATGAAGCGCAGATTCAAGCATAATTTTTTCACTTTATTTTTCTTTTTGTAACATGGCTAACATGGAAATATGTTTTGCATGATTTCATATGTATAATTGATATCACATTGCTTGCTTTCTCAATGGGTAGGGGAGGGACTGGAGGAAGGGAGAGAATTTGGACTCAAAATTTTTAAATTAATGTTAGAAATAAATAAATTATAATTTAAAAAATATGACTGTATGACTCTGAGTAAATCACTCAACCCCTTGGCTCACTATATAACTCTTAAGAGTAATATAGAATATGCTAACCTGTATTGGTAGAGAGTATCTAATCACCTGGGAATTCCCTACACCAGTGAAATCACAGGGTTAGTGTGCCTCTCTGTTCATATCCCCCGATGGCCCCAGGAGAGATGGCAGGAACTCCCCCACCCTTGCCCAAGGATGGAAGGAGCCTTTCCTGGTCTCTGTTTTTTTAACAGATTTGACCATTGTCATCAAGAATGAGTCACTGTCTTATTAATCAGAAAATCCTCCAATTTCAGCATTTCCAGACAGTGTTGTTTAAGGGGTAGGAGCTACTGGAATCTGCCTAAGAGTGAATCAGCCCCACTGGACTGGATTTGTGAGGAGTGTTTATACTGAGATTGTCTTATCACAGCTTAGGCTCCCGTGAGACACTAGACGGTGGTTTCCTGACTCCTGTGGGTCATGATCAGCTCGGTGGGCACTTTTAATGGAGTCCTGTCCCTTTGCTTATTCCTATCCCAGCTCCCACAACAAGCTAGGAGACTTAGACCAACCAAGGACCCATCTCCCAGGGGGCTCATTGCCTTGAAGCTGCCTCCCCCAGAGGGGAAATAACTTCTCTTCAGACCCCCTACCCAGGGACTTTTTATTGGCTTGTCCAGCTAGGTCACATATGGAAAACTCATGATTTTAGGAGATCTTCAGACCCATGAGAGACGTTCTCTCTCCTTTGGAGTATGACCTGCAGAGGAGACCTCAGGTCAGGAAAGGTTGCAGAGGCAAGGATTCCCACTGATTGTGGAACCTGGGGACAATCAATGTTCCATCTTGCCTGGAAGGAAGCAGCTGAGCCCTTGCCCTGACTCCCTGAAAGAATTGTAGAAGTGATGTGAAATGGATGAACAAAATGTAAGTTCCTTGAGGACAGGACAATTTCATTTTTGTCATCAAATGCCCATTATAACTCCAAGGCCAAGAAAGAAAGTTGAGGGAAAATTGCCCATCAATATTTCTGTGTCTTCCCATTAAAAGGTAAGTTTCTTGAGAGTAGGGACTGTTCTGTTTGTATTTGTATCCCTAGCACTCAGCACAGTGCCTGGTGCAAAGGAAATGCTTAATAAATGTTTGTTCAAACTACCTACCTACCTACCTATCTGTTTATCTATCTATCCATCCATCCATCAGTCTATCTATTTATTTGCTTGTCTGTGTATCTCTCTCCCTCCCTTTCCTTCCTTCCCTCCCTCCTTCCCTTCCTCTTTTCTTTTTTTTTCTTTCTTTCTTTCTTTCTTTTTCTTTCTTTCTTTCTTTCTTTCTTTCTTTCTTTCTTCTTTCTTTCTTTCTTTCTTTCTTTCTTTTTCTTTCTTTTTTTTTCTTTCTTTCTTTCTTTCTTTCTTTCTTTCTTTCTTTCTTTCTTTCTTTCTTTCTTTCTTGTCTATCCATCTTTCTTTTGATTGTCTATCTATCAAGAGCAGAAACTGGAACTATTTCTCTTGTCTTTGTATTCCACAGTACCTGATGGGCACTTAATAAATGCTTGTTGATTGGTTGACTGCTATTTGACCATTTCAGCCCCAATCAGCCAACAAAGAAACCCGTTTAATTAATGATAGCACTTAGAAAATTGAGGAAAATTTACATCATTTGCAAATGATGGTGAGTATCTTGGTCAGAAAGAGACACTTTGTTCCCTGTAAAATGATTATGACCCTGCCCTCACTCTAGATTCCAGGTCTGATTGTTTGAGGTACTGTTTGCTGTTGAGAAAGGGTGTCAGGTTGGAGGAAACTTTCCTGTAATATTCTATACCATTGGCCCTGCAGCCAGCTGAGCAAGGGATCACTCACCTTTGAAAACCTCAGGTTGAGGACATGGACCTCCTGAGTAGAGTTAAGGGGTTTCTGGCCCAGACAACCCCAGGAGACTTGATTTGTGGTGTATGTCACCTTTCCTGTTTCAGAGTCCAGGAGTTCCAGGTCACAATCAGCTTTTTCCAGAGGATCTGTTAGGAAACATACATAATCACCTTTAGGGCCAGTGTCCTAATCTAGGCAGAGAGGGAGAGATGGGGGGAGGAAGGAAATTGGGATAATTGATTGGGGATTATGTTCTCTGCTTTCAAAGTGGAAAAGGTCCTAGTATTAAGAATCAGGAAGCCCAGGTTCTAGTTCCAGTTCCCCCAGTTCTGACTCAGAAGCATAATTTGGGATTTTTTAAATCTAGCCAAAAGAGTTGATGAGGGGGTTAATCCCAGTTCTAGTCCCAGGTTCTAGGTCAGATATATAACTAAGGATTTTCTTATCTATAGCCAAAACAATTGGGTAAGGACAGGGGAAAAGGCCTGTTAAGCCCAGGGGATAGTCCATTCACTAGTGGAATGGATAGACCATGTTTTAGAGATATAGCAGAATAAATACAGCTCTTGACCTATAATCTGTCTCTTCTTCCCTTCCTCTAGCCTCAACACTACTCCTTTGCCCTTCTCCCCCTCAATCTGTTTTTCCTCCCACTCCCTATGGAGTCAGGGAGGGGGACATTGGTATCCAGACCACTTCAGGGAAGAAATGAGACACCCCTTCCCCAATACTAACATTTGAAACAAATTGCCAACAGTCCTGCTTTTTGTCTCATGGGCAAATCATTCTATCATACTGAAGTCAATTTTTCACCTCTGTAAAATGAAATTAAAATCTCTTCCCTTCCTATCTAAAAAAAGTGTAAGGGTCAGTACATAAGAAGTTGTATATGGTGGTATTTTCTAGGCTTCCAATCCCTCATCATAACATTTCTAAAGTAAATGCAAGGGATTAGGAATAACTTTATTACATGACTTCAGTGTACAATTTGCACCTGCTGGATGAGGCAGTTGATATTGTACTGGGCCTGGAGTCAAGAAAATCTACCTGAATTCAACTAGTCTCCCAGGATTGCTAATTGTGTGATCCAAGAAAAGTCACTTAACCACTATCTGCCTCAGCTTCCTTAACTGAGGATCATAATACCATATCTTTCACAGGGTAGTTGTGAGGGTAAGAGGAAATCAAATGAGATAACATTTGTAATGCACTAGACATGACATAGATGCTTAATAAATGCCTGTTCTCTAACTAATATAGAAATATAGTTACCCACATATAACCTACATCAAATTGCTTACCATTTTAAGGAGAAAGAGGGGGAGAGAGAAAATTTGGAATTAAAAATTTTTTAATCCAATTCAATAAATATTTATTAAATTGCTAGCACTTGTCTGCATATCACTTTCCAAACATGACTTTATTTGATTCTCACAGCAACATTGATAAGTAGATGCTATTACTATCTCCATTTTACAGATAAGAAAACTAAGGCAGATAAAGATGTCATTCTGATGGTGCTGTTTACTATGTGTCCAGCACTGTGCTAGGCTCTCGAGGTGAAATGACAAAAATTAAATAAGGAATCAATTTTTTAAAATCAATATTAAAAAGCAATCAAACAAAAATACTCTGATTCAACAATGCCATTACTGTATCCCAAAGAGATCTTAAAAAAGGGAAAAAGATTCACAAATACAAAAATATCTACAGCAACTCTTCTTTGTGGTGGTAAAGAATTGGAGAGTGAGGAGATGCCCATCAACCGGAAAATGGTTAAACAAAATTGTGGTATATGATTGTGATGGAATATTATTGTACTCTAAGAAATTATGAGCAAGTAGAATTCAGAAAATGCCGGAAAGACTTACATGAACTGATGCAAAGTCAAATAAGTAGAACCAGGACAACTCTGTACATAGCATCAGCAATGTTGTGTTTTGATCAATGTGATGATCATTGTTTTAGATTACTGTATTGCTGAAAAGAACTAAATCATTTATGAAGGCATTTATCTTCTCAGAAATACAATGATTTAAGACAATTCCAAGCCTCATGATGGAAAATGTTTTCCACATCCAAAGAAAGAAGTAGTGGAGTCTGAATATAAATTGAAGCATACGATATTCACTTTTTGGTGTTTTTTATCCCTTTTAGTCTGTTTCTTCTTTCACAAGATGACTAATATGGAAATATGTTCTACATGATTGCACATATATAACCTATATCAAAAAATTTACAGTCTTGGGAGGGAAGGACAAAGAAACAAAATTTGGAACTCAAAAAACTTTTAAAATCAATGTTAAAAATTGTCTTGTGTAATTGGAAAAATATTTTTAAAAATTCCTGTTCTCTTCCCTTCCTTTTTTTCTTTCTCTCTGCCCCCTACTCCATATTAGAGGTTAGATCCTAGAATTCTGAATCTGCTTGCCATTTTTTCATGCATTACATTGAGAAGATGGTTAAGTAAGGTGATAATCACTAAAAGTGAATACTATGATTAAAAGAAGATATTGGTGGGGCAGCTAGGTGGGACAGCTAAGTGGCAAAGTGGATAAAGCACCAGCCCCCGAAATCAGGAGGACTTGAGTCCAAATCTGGTCCTGGACACTTAATACTTCCTGGCTGTGTGACCCTGGGCAAGTCACTTAACCCCAATTGCCTCAGGGGGGAAAAACAGAGAGAGAGAAGATATTAGTGTCAGGGAATTGCAACTCAGTGGATATGTGGGTGAGGATGTGAGTCACTCACACATGGGTGACTGGCCCAGCCTGATGGTTGTCTCAGGGCCCAGACCCCCTAAGCGTGAAAGAATCATGACTTAATTTCTTATTCTTAAATGTAATAACCCTTATAGGCAGTGGGAGTTCCTATCTCTAGGACTAGGTAATTTTTCCCTCTTTTCACCCATTCTCTGAGGCCTTGAGGGCACCCAAGAAGGATAAAAATGTTCTGTAACTTAAGAGGAATCACCATCAGCTCAATCACTAGAAGAGCTAGGTATAGAATAGAACAGACCAGTTCATAGAACCATCCATGATACAGAGCCTTAAACATGGACTGGACTTGGAATTTCACTGGGAACTCACTAGGGAACTCTCAATAAAGAACCCCCCTTCACCAATGCAGATCACTGTCTACTCTGCAACAAGGCTTTGGGGAGTTGTCTGGACCAAAGAGAGATGAAATAACTTGTCTAAGGTTATATGGTCAGTATATATGAGAAGTGAGACTTGGAACCCAGATTCCCCAGATGTTTAAGCCAGCTCTTTATCAATATCTGATAAACAATGCCATCAAAATCCAGAAAGGCCAAAAGTGAGGGAAGTAATTGAATCTCTCACTTTGGGTCTAGAGTTTTCTCCAAAAGGATCTCTGAATTTTTATGGTCACGCACCCCATCAATAAAAAAGAAAAAACCCTCAAATTTTGAACATACAGTCCCAATATTTCTACATTATAAATTATGAAGTACATATCTGTTCTCATAATGATATACACTATAAAACTTATGAAAATGTAAATCAAAGAATGAGAGATAAAGATAAAATATTGGTTCTATAATCAATAGGTAGCCATAGTGTTGATTGAGCATGGAGCTGTGGTTGATGGGAATCATTTTGGCAGTTTTGTGGAGAAGGGATTGGAACAGGGAGAGATTTAAAGCAAGGAAACCAGATAGAAGACTTTTTCAGTGGTATAGGAAAAAGGTGATAAGTGCCTGAACTGAGTTAGTGGCTATTGGAGAAGGGAACTCTGGGAACAGAGAGAAAGGAGCATAAATTCCAGATGTTGAAGATGAAGGGAGATCAAATTTCAAATGTTGAATATGGAAGAGATCTCAAATTTCAGATGCTGAGGATGTTGGAAAGGGAGAAATGAAATGATTTAGACATGAGAGAGTATAGAGTCAGAGCACCAGATTACTGTCTTGGTGATTGGTGACAGTAATAGGGAAGTTTTGAAGAGGGGTGGCTTTGGAAGAAGAGGAAGAGGAAGATGATGTAAAGAGATCTCTGATGCTTATTTGCAAACCATTCATGTTTGCTTGGGTAGCTAGATCCCAGGCCTGGAGCCATAAAGACCCGAGTTCAAATCTAGCCTCAAATACTGGGAAGATAACTTAATCCTGTTTGCCTCAGTTTCCTCATCTGTAAAATTAAGTGGAAAAGGAAATGACAAACCAGTCCAATATCTCTGCCAAGAAAATGCCAAATGGAGTCACAGAGTTGGACAGGACTCAACAACAACATTTGCTTATCTTGTGTGACTGTCTCAGGCCTTTTGCCACAAAAATGAAGGGTGATCTGGGAGGGGGGGTTAAAGGGATGGGTATGCTGGAGGAGGTTTCACAAAAGCACTTGAGCAGCAGCTGCTATAGATGCAAAAGTAGCAGTTAGGACATGACTACCCTCAGGAACCAGTGCCTGGTTCAGAAGGAGAAAGTTGGGAGTTTGTATAAAAGAGGGAAGTGGCAGTCAGGGAATGTGGAGGGGACAAAACCTATGACTGGCTATCAAAGGAAGACTGGAATTTGATCCATTTTCCTAATGCTAGATTGGTTGATCACATTGCCTTTGAGGTTATACTAGGGCTCCATTTTGGAGGCTCCGCCAGTCTCACCCAAGACTTCTTAGGCAAGCACTACGTTGCAAGTTTGTCCTTGCTTATGTCATATGTCCTTTAACTAGATTCCAAACTAAGTGTTAAAAAAGTTAAGAAAAAAGAAAGAAAGAAAGAAAGAAAGAAAGAAAGAAAGAAAGAAAGAAAGAAAGAAAGAAAGAAAGAAAGAAAGAAAGAAAGAAAGAAAGAAAGCTAAATGTGGGGGAGAAAAGAAATCCATGCCCTTATAGGCCCAATTTGATGGTCATGCTGGCCTGGGTTTGGTGACAGAGACTGATAGTGTCATTCTAACTCTGCAACTTCTAGCTAGCTTCCAGCAAGACCCAACTCCAGAAGCCTCCAGAAGCTCATGTTGAAAATGAAGGGCTAAGTCTGGACAGTCTCCCGCATTCCCTGGGCTTCCAAAAACTCCCTTTGATGCCATGGGGCCTCCAAGCACACCCTCTGTGCCTGCTGCCAGAACAAACCCTTGGTGACCAGGATGAGCCATTGCAGAGGCAGTTCTCTGCCGTCACTAAGGAGTGGGGATAGTTCACGAGGGCCCTGGCTTTTTCTTCTGGGTGCTGGCAGAGTGCTGAGAAGAGCCTCTCCAGGTGAGTACTTGTCAAGTGCCCCAGACTTCACCACCTGGGCCCAAGCAGGGTGGGCCACTCCCGTTAGAGCTCTGCTCTGGCTGGGGGGTTACAATTCCAGGCCCTGCCCATGCGTAAGCCAGTTGCCTGGCTGGACGGATATATGCCCGCCTCAGAATGGCAGATAGATATCCATCCCCAGCCCCCAAACACGGCTGCCTCGTCTAGGAAAAGGAGACCTGTGGTGGGGTGCTAGCCTAGCATGCTTTGGATTGTATAACTGTAAAGTTCGCATTTTACAAATGAGGGAAACTGAGGCACAGTCACACAGGCTGGGTGTTTAGGGCCGTCTCTTCTCCCCACAAGTCGGCAGGGCTAAAAGAAAAGAACATGAACCCCTCAAGGGCAGACGGTTTTGGTCTACATTCCTGGCACATAGTAATTGCTTGATTAATGTTTGTTATTTGATCAATTGATTAACAGTGAATAGGGAAAACACAGAGAGAGGATCATGTGTGTGTTTTATGTGGCCAACATGAGCTGGGAGACACTGTGCCCTCTTCTCCTGTTTCCCTTGGAGAGCTGGGCACAGGGATGGGCTATCCCACACTTGTTTTTTGACTATTTAAATCAGAGAAAATATCAGTCTGAGGGAATGATGGGGCAGCGTTTGGCTTGGTCATTTAAAGGTACTGTTATACACTAAATTAAAAAGATCCCTGGGCCAAGAGCCAGCAGTCTTGGTCCTACCACTTCCTAGCTGGAGACTTTGGGACAATCCTTCTTCACCTCTTGTTACCCCATCTGTAGAATGAGAGAGTTGAAACAGATGACCCCTGAAGGCCTTTCCTACTTAAAAAGTCCAGGAGGGGAGTAATAGATTCAGAGTGGGGGGGGGGCTCTAGTCCCAGTCCTGCTAATTCCTTCTGTGACCTTGAACAGATTTGCTTCTCTTCTTGGGGTCTCTGAAAAATGAGGGGGGAGTGAATTGGGGGATGTCTATGACCTGATGACGGCCAGGGAACAAGGGAAACAGGAGGATGACCGGACTGTATTCTGGGCCTCCCCTCACGGAGGCCGACAGGAAGCTGGGAGCTGGGAGGGAAGAGAGTGGAAATTTACTCTGCCAGGCCTGGAAGGGGAGAGGAAGCAGGCCCCCTACACCTCGTCCTGAGGAATGCGCAGGGCCGGAGGAGGAGGATGGAGAAGGGGAGACTGTTTGGAAGTTTGTGTCTCCATCTTGTCCTGCTCACTTCCTGTTTTCTTCGAGATCAAAGATGGGCTCTGGTGGGGAGCAGAAGCAGGCCTGATCAAAGGGGGATGGGGGAGAGGGGGGCTGAGGGGGAGAGGACTTTTACTGACCCCTGGACTTTCTTTCACTTTTTTTTCCATCCCAGGGAACATAAACCCCTTAGATATAGGAGAGTCTAAATGATGGCCCTCGAGAGAGTTTCATTTCTTCGCCAGCTCAATACCAACAGCACAGCCACCATCTTGAGTGTCACTGGCCAAAAGGGTCATCGGACACTGTCCTGGTGTTGGAATCTTTACAAACTGCTAACTCATTAGAGTTGATAGATTATTGATCTGATCTTACAAGAAGATGTTTTGGGCCAGAACCTGAAACAATTGCCCAAGGGCCATACACCTTAACCTGACACAGGACACTCAAACATTTCTGGCCTCTACAGTCATCCTGCAGGAGCCTTCCAGCTCTACAATTCTTGAGGTTCTATAAATCATTATGAATGAATGAACAACAAAGCATTTGTGCCGGGCACTGTGCTAAGTGCTGGGTATCCAGGTACAAAAAGACAAGGCAGTTCCTGTCCTCAGGAGGCTCACATTCTCTGATAGGGGAAGACCACACAAGCCGAGGAGCCAGACCCAAGGAGGGCTAGCTTGGTATGAAAAACCACAGGACAATTGGCTGACATATTCTTTCCAAGAATGAAGGTGATGATTTGATTGCTAGTAGGGTATGAAAAAATATAAAGAACCTAACATTTTTCTCTTTCTTCTCATCCCTCCTTATTCTATCAACAAGTAGAGCCCCAGCTGGATTGCATTATGTAATGATCAGATAGCGGAGCCAGCTGGAAGATCAGATAAGCGCGCGTTTATTTTGGTCCTTTGGGGCTTTTTCGAATGCTTGCTCTCTCCCCCTCCCCCTCCTCCTCCCCGCCACAGACGAGAATGGGGAGACAGAAGGGAGTATGACGCCCCATCCTGTCTCCCCATGGCCAGTGGGGCCAGCCAGGGGGGACGGTATCAAAACAAAGCTTAATCACAATTAGGCAGGCACCAGGGAAGCACGAAAGGTCTGAGGGAGGAGGCTTCCATGGAAAGGAGCCAGCCAGTGAGCCGGGTGACTGGAGATGGAGGTGTTAATGATGCTTTGAGATCCGCCAATATTTGAAGCAACCTGAACTCTGCTTAAAGTAGTTTCCCAGGGAGAAAAATATGGAGAAATAAACCAAAAAGCATCAGAGGCTCAGATCTAAGGGAAAAGACACAGGTTCCAGTCTGGTTCCATTGCTAATTGTGTGACCTAAGTCATCTCCTCTCTGGGCTCGGGCTTTCCCCTCTGCAGAAAGATCAAGCTGGACTCGATGATTTCCAATTTCTACTCCAGCTCTACCATTTTCAATCCACAGAAAATACGCATTCTGTGGTACTGACTGATCTACTGATGGAGAGGTCAGACTAGAAGGGGACAATGTGGAGAAGGGGAAACGCACTGGATTTGGAATCAGAGGAATGGGGCTTGAATCCCTGGTTCTGCCACTCGCCACTCCATGTCACTTTGGACAGATTGATTCACCTAACTAGGCCTTAGTTTCCTAAGTTGTATCTCAGGGCTGGAGGCACCCCAGAGGTCATCTAGTCCAAACCATATCTGACCAGAAGTCATCACTATAGTGTCCCAAATAAGTATCATCTGGTCATTAAATATTTCAAGTGGAGGAATCCCATACCTTCCAAGGAATCCCATTCTATTTGTGGATAACTCTAACAGACAGAAATTTTTGCCACACATAGAGAAGCATCTACTTTCCCGTAACTTCCACTTATTGCTTCTGGCTCTGACTTCTGGGGTCAAGGAAATAGGATCCATCTTCTACATTATGACCCTTGAGATATTTCAGTTTGCCTCTCTTGTGCTCCCTAAGTCTTCTCTAGGCAAAACATGCCAACTTCTTTCAAGTGAACCTTAAATATAATGAATGGGAAGCCAATTCATGTCCTCCTTCAGACTGTCAATGTCCTTCTGGAGTGTGGTACCCACACCTGTTCTGATAGGTTCTGATCTGAGGGAACACAATAGTACTATCATTTTGGGGGGGTGGGGGGGGTGGGCATTTTTAATCAACATGTCACATAATTAACTTATAACTGTTATCAAGCTTGTAGTCAACTAAGACTATCTTATCTTTTGTGAACAAAATGCTGTCTACCCTTGCTACCCCCATCTTGCACTCATGAAATGAGAATATGGGACAGAATGATCCCCCAATATCCCTTCTATTTCCAAATTCTATGCTTCCAAGATAGGGATCTTGGACTGGAGAGAGCAGAGGGATGGGGAAAGGTAGTTATGGTGAAAGAACACAAGGATTTGGCCTAGGAAGATGAATTCAAATGCTCTCTCTGCCACCTAACTAACTGTCTGATGTTAAGTAAGCCATTTGATTTCCCTGCACCTCAGCTTCCTCACCCATAAAATATGGAGATTGGATTAGATGGCCTAGGCCATCCCTTCTTCAGTGGGAAGGAGACAAAAATTATAAGAAAAAGGCAGGCAAAGTGTAGAGAATATCCTAGAACTTTTCTGATCTTCCCTTTGGAATGAGACTAGAATGAAACTATCTCCCTGGATCTCTAGGAATTTAAGCCACTTGGAAGAATTTCTAGGGACAGAGGCTCAGGACTGATTTCTCCCCATTTCCTACTCCCAACCAAAAAATATTTCAGATTCTTGATTTTTTTCTTGCACAACATGACAAAAACAAAATATGTTTTTAAAAATTACACATATTTAGCCAAATTAAATTGTTTGCTGTCTTAGGAAGGAGGTAAGGGAAAGAGGGAGAAAAATTTGGAATACAAAGTCTATAAAAAATTAATATTAAAAACTATCTTTACATGTATTTGAAAAAATAAAATAATGTTGGAAATAAAAAAAGTATTTTAGATTTTTTTCAAGGATGCCTTGTTATCCTTTCAACCAACAATTGTTAGATTTCAAAGGGATCTATAAACTTGCATAGGAAAAAATATATCTTTATTTTCACTTCTACTTGAAGTTAAACAGTTTTTCAATTATGATTCTTTTTAAAACATCAATCTGAGAAAGGACTCACAAAAAAAAATAATAGTTGACATTTACGGAGGGCTTACTTTGGTCAGGCACTGTACTGAATGCTTTACAATTTTTATCTCATTTGATCCTCACAACAACCCTGGGAGAAAGGTGCAGTATTATCCTTCTTTTACGGATGAAGAAACTGAGGCAAATAGAAATTGATTGCTTTGCACAAAGTCACACACTGTAGTTGTGACTTAGTTTCCTAAGTTGTATCTCAGGGCTGGAGGCACCCCAGAGGTCATCTAGTCCAAACCATATCTGACCAGAAGTCAACAGACTTTTTTCTCTGTCCCAGGGAACATAAACCCCTTAGATATAGGAGAGTCTAAATGATGGCTCTCCTAGGCCCAGAGATCTACCTCTCTGAAGATGAGACACTGAATTCTCTCAAGCAGAGTCTATGTCACCAAAAAAGTTAAGAACCCCTCTTCTGGAGAAATTTTACCTTGATGCCCTTCCTTGCTGTCAATTTTCATTCTAGATGAAGATAGGATAGGGGCAAGGAATTGAGCCAAAGGCCAAAGAGCCTGACTCCCTCTGATTTCTTTTTGAGTTATCCCCGGCTGTCACCAACCTCCCCACCTGAAACCCCAGGTCACAGTACTGGGTCTGTAAACATGTTTATTTTATTAGCAAGTAACTAACTTCTCAATCTCAGTTTCCTTATATGTAAGATGGTGATAAAAGTACTTGCAAGAAAGTATGGCATAGATCAAGGTTGGGGAGTCTTTTTTCTGTAAAGGACCATTTGGATATTTATAATTCCATTCAAGGGCCAGACAAAACTATCAGCTTAAACTTTGGGTTGAAAACATCACCCGCATCCAGAAAAAGAACTATGGAGATTAAATGTTAAATCAACACATATTATGTTCAATTGTTTTTTCTGTTGTTTTTTTTTTCTCTCCCATAGTTTTTCCCTTTTGTTCTGATTTTTCTCTCCCAACATAATTCATAAAGAAATGTGTATTAAAAAATAAGAGCAAACAAAAAACAAAAAAAAGCCTCAAAATTATCAACTTATAGAACTCCAGCAGTGGGACTTGGTTGTACCAAACTTTCAGCTCATCCTTGCCTGTGATTGGTTAGGCAAAGGATTTCATGAGCCTTATAAGGCCTAAGAGCAGGAAGTTCTCCACCCCTGCCTTAGATAATAGAGAGCAGGCCTCCAAGCCAGAGAGATCTCTGTTCAGATCCTCCAGATTTTGAACACTTTGAACACACTGACTGTGTGACTCTGTCATTTAATCTTTTAAACCCCTAGCTAGGGCTAGTGGTGTCAAACTCCAAAAGAAACAGGCCATTAATCTAAACACAAGGATCCCTTGTGGGCTGGATTCTGACTTAGTTTTAAAATATATCCATTTTTGTTACGTTGTATTCAGTTAAATATTTCCCAATTACATTCCACAGTGGTTTGTTGCAGTATTGTAGGCAGTGTGGGGTTAAGGGGCAGTAACATGTCTGCTCTAGAGCCGGGGAGGTGCTGACTTTTATTGATAATTATACATCTATAGTGTATCCACAGACATGAAACACTACATATAAATATAATTCCCTCTAAAAATGAAATCACAAAACTAGTTCCTATCTGGAATACTTGTATTATCTGGTTTGGGGAGGGAGTGTTCTTTAAATCTCTAAGGGTTTTTTATGGTCCGGTGGGTAATTTTATCAATGTAGGGTACTCCCAATGAGGAAATTCCCGTCACCATGCAGATCAGCCGCCCTGAGACCACTTACAGTCTTGGGAAATTGCCTGGGCACTGAGACAATGAGCCAAGGTCACACAGTCAGTATCAGAGGGAAAACTGGAAGCCTAGTTTTTCTGTCCCAGGAGCCAGCTCTTGATGCACTATGCCATACTGGAAATGTCATGTATGGGACATGTATGTAAATCTCTGAACATCATATAAATGTGAACATTTATCATCTCCACATTCTCCCAAGACACCTATGGAATCTTCTTTCCCTAAGTCTTTCCAGAGGCCGACACTGTGCTTGTGCATGAAGTGGAAGATGTGCATAGAGCTGACAGAGACCCCGGCTCTGTCCAACCCCTTCATTTTACAGATGGGAGGAAACTGAGGCTCCAAGACATGATCATGGAGACAGAAAGCAGCAGAAGGAAGATTCAAACTCAAGCCCTTGGACGCTGAATCATGGACTCTGAAGTAAGAGTCAGCTGCTCTGGGAAAACGGGGCAGGACTGCGGCCCCTAAGTACAGGACTGACAAGATTTCTGTTGAGCTCTGCCAGTCCTCTGTAGGGCTCATCCCCCATGCTCCCAGCACAGGCCAGCAGCAGGGCAGCCATGTACAAAAATCCACTTCCCTTCTGATAGGACACAAACCAGAAACCGTCCCAGAGAGCACAATTTGAACAATTTGTACAATTTATACAACTGAAAAAAAAAAAGTGGGCCAAAGATTTGCAGCAAAATGAAGCAGCTGGAGGGAGTAGGAAAAGGCCCAGTGCAGGAGTTGGGTGGCTGTGACCAGCTCTGCCACTGACTTGCTATGGGACTTTTGGCAAGCTCCTGCCCCTGTATAGGCCTCTGGTCTGTCATCTCTAAAATGAGGATGTTATAGATAAAAATATTGGGAAGAAGAGGAGGAAAATTCACTTTTATAAAATGCCTTAAAGTTTGCAAAGCACTTTGAAAAGTCCTCTAAAAACTATCCCATTGTATACATGAGGAAAGGAGAGCTTTAAGGGACTTGTCCAATTTTACACAGTTGGTGGCTATTGGACTCTAAGGCCAGATGATCCATAATATCCTTGTGAATTCAAATAGTCTGTGATTCTATAGCGTCTCCCAGGAGATCAGGGGCCAGACCCAGGAAAGAGAACCCTGCAGTCCATGCTATCTCCTCACTCCTGGATGAACCGTGCTGATTTTCTTTCTTTCCTCTAATGACAGAATTCACAGTGTTCCTGCCATCCTCCGTTTGAGCAAACTCTCCTTACCTCCAACACCTACCTCCACTGGAGTGAGAGGCTAGAACTCAATCCACAGCCCCCTGAGCCCAGGGCCCAGGGATAGCCAGGATCTGAGTCTATAAAAGAAGTTCCTTAAGGGGAGGGAGAGGGGAGAATGAGATAACATATGGAGCGATATAGGACAATTTGTGGAAGGGTACTGGTTTTCTCTGCCGAGCGGGAGGCTGGGGAGCTTGGCAGGCTTTAATGATGTTTTTCCAGGGTTCTCCTAGTTCTCCTATCCTTTCAGCAGTTTCTGGAGAGTCTCAAGGGGAATCTAGGAAATAGAAGACACCATCTCAAGTGGACCAAAGGGTGATTTCACTGAATTATAGAATGTCAGGGCTGGACATGGCCTTAGAACATGGGATGTCCAAGCTGGAAAGGGCCTTAGGATGCAGCATTACACCTGTGAGGGGCTTTGAGGTATGGCATGGTAAGAACCCTGCTAGTCCAACTTTTTCATTTTGTAGATATGGAAACTGAGACTCAGGGAAGTAGAACTACTTGGCCCATATCACACCATTGTGAGTGACAGGATCAGAACCAGGATTCAGGTCTCCTGACTCTCAGTCTTGTGTTTGTTACACTGTGAAGTCTCAACCTTTAACCCCATCCTGAAGGAGCTCTAAGGTCTTCCTTCTATTCCTCACCCCAGCCTCCCCTGCTCAGCTTTCCCAGCTTGTGCATGAAGCAAGATATTGGGCTGGAGTTTTCCATATGAAGAAAGAGAAGCTCAGCCATCCCTAGCTCTATAGCTAGAGACACTAACTGGAGGATGTGGATTAAAGGGCATGCCTCCTCTTAGAGGCAAAGACTCATTGTCCCCAGATTCTGGTCTCCTCTCCCTCCCTCAGGAGTGGAGCTCCAGCAGTTAGGTCCTAGGAACTGCTAGCAGCCCGAATACATCTTTGCCTCTGAGCTATTACTGAGTATCTTTACCTGAGGGGCAGGGAAAGAAGAATGAGATGAGGGGAAATCAAAAATTAGTCTCCGTTTTTTCCTACCAGATTCCTAAAGAGAGGCACAGCCAGATCATGAGCTGGTCAGAAGAATCAACTGGAAACTTTATAGACTCATGACTCTTTAGATCTGGAAAGATCCAGAGAAATTATGGAATCCAAAATTCTCATTTTACAAAACAAACTGAATCCCAGGTAAGTGAAGTTACTTGCCCAAGTTTGTTGGTAGAGCTGGGATGAAAACCATCTCAGAGAGTACTTTCTACTAGGCTGTTACCCGAGCTCCCGCTTATCTCAGAAGCAAAGTAAGTTTGGCCGGTAGGTTCCCAGATGGGGTGGATGGAGTGGGAAGAGGTAGACCAGGGTTCACAGATGATGGGCTCTACTCGTCCTTCTCTGACTGCGTTCTAAGAGGCTGGGGACCAGAAGGAAAGTGAAGATGGAGGCTGGCTTGGACCCAGGACAAGGAGACCTGCCAAACTGACTCTAACCCAAGAACTTGGGGAAGAGGGACCCCAATACTATCAGTTAACAAAGGCAGAAGGACTCCCTAATGGCAGAGAGAAGTCTTTCATTGGAGAAGGTGAGTGAGAGGGGATCCTGGACAAGTCCTGGGGAACAGGAGACACCTACTTGCCAAGCTGAAGGCACACGCAGCCAGGAACATCGCGATGTAGAAGGCTCCCTCCATGCCGACCCTCTGTCTGCCTGTTTTGGGGATCTTATCCAGTGTCCAGGGGCACAGTGGCCGGGGGCCTCGCTGGATGGCGTGGCTTGTCCTCGTGACCAAAGGGGCACCGGCAGCTTCCCTGCTCCAGCCTTCTCAAGGGTGGGAAAAGTGTGGGGGGGAGAAGATCGAGGAAGAAGCAGGGAGAATGGGATGATGTCAGGGGAGGCAGAAAAGGGTGATCTCGGTGGGGTTGTGAGGGGAGGCTGAGAGAGAGAGAGAGAGAGAGAGACAGAGAGAGAGAGAGAGAGAGAGAAAGAGAGAGAGAGAGAGAGTGCACTCTGGCCTCAAGGGTAGCTGACCAGAGGCTGGGCACTCAGTGGAGCGAGCTGCTCCCGAACAGCCCAGCCCGGGGAGTGACCCAGGGAGGCAGGAAATGAGTTTCCTTAGAGGAGGGGCTGTGGGGCGGCTACCAGCCAAAGGGAGAGAGGAAGTGCTGTTTAGAGTCTGGGCTTGGGACTGGGGGGCTGTCAGGGCCTGACAGAACTCCTTTACTCTCCTCCCCCTCTCCAATCCCACCTCTCCTCTTCGGTTTTCTCTAGCTTCTAGTGACAGGACCAGCACATCTGGCAGGAAACATCTGGTTCTGTCAATCAGCTCCCGAGAGGCGTCTGTCCCCAAAAAGGGAAATCCCTGGGTGCCCCCACTTTCTGGCCAGTTGGACTTGTATCACTACTGGAGGTACTGGAGGTGAGGGTTGGTAATCGGTGGATCAGAGGGACAGTCAGTATCCTTTGAGAGGTGATCTGATGTCTTTTTCATCAGAATCTCAAAGCACTCTGTAGAAAGGGATCCTTGGTTGTCCATTTATTCGACAATAATTATTAAACTTATTGTATACCTAATCTGGTATCCTGTGATCAATGCAAAATAGCTTCTACTCTCTTGGAGTTTAACATTCAGTTAGAGACACAAGACTCAAACAAATGCTTATGATGGTTAAGAAAGAGCCCTAGAGATTATCTGAGGATAAGGACCAGAATGAGGAGTCCAAAGCCCACAGATATTAAAGGTTCAAAAGAATGAGACATTGATTCAGGGTGAGGTTAGGGAAGGCTTCATGAGGGGTTGGAAGGCAGTCCGGACCAAACCCCAGAGGAGGAAGGAGACTCTCAAAGATGGTAACAGCTCACCCTGGAACTCTGTGGTCCTCTCCATTCAGAGCTATTTGGGAGTAGAGAAATGGGAGTGAGACCAGCTGGTATTGTACTTTTCATTTATCAACAAGAGGCCCATCTGGGCACATTTTATTACCAGGCTATCCCTGGCCTCCAGGACTCTCCACTCAGTGAATGCAAACTTGTTTTAATGGACAGTCTTAACCTGACTAAGTGGAAAAATCACTTAATGTAGTTCATAATATGTATTCAGTGAATAGTATTTGCTATTTAAAAAAATATCCAATTACTTATGGATTTTCCAAACTGTGTCTCCTTCATTAGCACAGATAATGGGTTTGATACTATTCCTGTCTGATGGCCTCTTTGTTTCCTCAGTCCCAAGGGACTGAGGCTTTACCCCTGGACAGCTCCCTTCACCCAGGCCTGACAAGGCCACCTTCCCCCTCCCCACCCGGGACAGCTCCCTCCACTAGATACTTAGCCTCTCCAGCCAGCTGCCTCCTGGTGTCTTGTCAGGGACAGTGGCTGATGAGATCAAAGGCCAAGGCCATTGTTTATCCCCAAGGTCTGGCCAGTGAAAAGACGCCTACCCTAAGCTGGAGGTGGGGGAGGAGAAGGGAGGAAGGGAGGGGCCAGAGTCTGAGGACGGCTGAGTCTCCTCAGGGACAGAGGGCAGCTCCCCTCAGGAACCCAAACACACATTCCAGGGCCTTGGCCCGCCCCCAGGCAAGGAGCCGAGGAAGGCCCTTGCTGATGCCCCCATGGTCCCCATATCCCACCCTCGGAAATGCCGGGAATCTGGGCACTGAGCAAGATCTGCCAGGAAGAGGATCCCTAGGGGAGGAAAGAGCTGAGGGGAGGGGGAGGGGGATCCATCCAAGACAATGGGGTTGAGATTCCAGCTGCTTCCCCCTTAGCCTCTAAGAGAAGCCCCCAGCTAGGGTGGAGGAGGGGAGCAGACACCCTGCTGTCCTGTTCCTTTTCCTGAAATTACAGGGGAGAGGGCATGGTGGAGCTCAGGGTGGGTGTTTGGGGTATCAGAGACAGGGAAAGAAAGCTAAAGAGGCAGAAGGCTTCTTTGCCCATTTCATCGAATTGATTCTTGCCCCTTTTATGGACAACCAATGGGTGTTTTCTAAATCCCCTTCATGCATTTCTCCATGGTGCCCACTTTCCACAAGGGCCTCTCCCCAGAACAGGACACCAGGACAGGGGAAGAGATTTCCCAGCCCACTCCCTCCCAGAGCTGCTCTTTGTCCCTCTCACCCTCACGCTGGATAGCAAAGGTGAGAGAATTTAGAGATCCCTAAAAGGCAGAGGCAGTGTTATGCAGGGAAAAAACCACTGAATTTGGAAGCAGGGGATTTGGGTTCAAATCTCACTTCTTGTCATTTCCCAATAGCCCATGTGATCCTGGTTATTACTTAATCTTTCTAACTTTTTGCTTCCTCATCTGTAGAATGAAGAGGCTGGAATCCATATAAGCCCAAAGGCCTTTCTAGCATCAAATCTATGAGCCCAGGACCTAGGCTAATTCCTCCATTTCAAGGATCAGATGGAGGGACCTGGCTAAGAAAGAGTCAGGAAACGAGCACCCGTTTTGAAGTCAGCGGACCTGGGGTTAAATCCTGACTCTGAACTCAGTAGCTGCATGAAAATAACTCAGTTTCTCAAGTGGATAAAATGGGAAGCCAGACATGGTGGGGGAGAACGACTTAGTATTGGCCCAGGGCGCCACCCTGACCAACTCCAACAGAGAAGTGAAACTTCCCATCACAGACAGCAGGCAAAGGGCTCAGGCTTCTGGGAGTGCGGGTCTGGCAGGAAACAACTCACTAAACGTGCAACCCTGATTCCCAGAACAACGATCTTCATTTACCTGCCCGTGCACAAAAGCAGGTGGGGAGGAAGGGGCCCCGAGCTCAAACTGGCATGTTAGTGACATCACTGCTCTGGGCTTTGGGGTCCTCATCTGCAAAATGGGCGTGATCATATTTGTACTACCTGCCTTGTAAGGCACTGGTGAGGATAGATGAACTCATGGCTATCAACCTGAGGGGTAAAGGGTTAGCTGCTCTTTCTAAAATGTCAGAGCTGCAAGGGATTTTAGGGACCCTCCAGCTCAACCTTCTCATTGTACAGAAACTAAGGCCTAGATAAGGGATCAGAGGGGAACCTGCATTCTCCTGAGTGAGTTCGGGAATTCTTCATGACTCCCCATCTGTGCTCCCCAAAACTGAGAGGGATCTCAGAGACTATCTAGTCTAACCTGCTCATAAAATAGTAACTGGCATGGGGCTTGTAAGGCTTTTAAGTGCCAAGCACTTCATTTTCTCACCACCATATCTTGGAAGATGGGGAAACCAAGGATCAGAGTAGACCAGAGAGATTAAATGATTTGTTGAAGTTAATGGGTAGAGCCCAGGATTTGGCCCTCAACCACCCAATTCCAAAGGAGGCAGTGTGGTATAATGGGTAGCACTAGCTCAGGCACTTTATAAGCCATGTGATTATGTATTACTTGCTCTCCCTTTTTCATAGTTACAGTTTCATCTGTAAAATAATATGGTCACAAGAGTCTCAATGCAATTGTAAGCTTTTAATGGTATTAAAAATTTTTGGAATACCTTGTTCTGGGACCACCTACCTTGCATTTAGTGAAGTTCTAAGCATTAGCTTTAAGAGCCTAAAATGGTATTTGGAATGCTGGGATACCCTATATTATGAGGAAAGCATTTTGCAAACTTTTGAAAGCACCACATCAATGTGAAGTTATCCGTATTAGCCCTCAAGATCACATCTCCAGTCCAAATAGGGCAGTATCCTGGACTCCCTGGGTCTTGGAATGCCCAAGTTTATCAGATAACCCAGGATCTCTGAAAGAACACATTAATTAAGCTTCTCCGGGAGCAGACAGCTCTGTTTCCTCAGGAGAGCCCCAGAGGTTCCTCCACAGACTGGTCAGTGAATCTGGCTCTTTCCGGCTTCCTTGCTGACCAGGAATCTTGGGGGAGGAGGGAGAAGGATCAAGGAGAGAACATCCTCTCAGTCCACCCAGGGGGAGGGACTTCAAGAGTGACTGTCCCCTTGGCCGCTGGCCACCTCAGGAATGTAGGCGCTGCCCCCAGGGACCACTGAGGCCAGCCTCCTGTCTCCAGTCTCGGCCTGGAGCCAGGAGCCAGGAAAGGTGTCTGATCCCACCCCCCACTCTTGCCTGTGAATGACCAAGGCAGGGCGGAGGGTGAGGCCCTCACCATGACGTTCTATTGTCCTTGTCCGAAGGGGTGCTCTGCTTCTGGTCCCTAGGCCCTTGGCCTCTTGCAGAGATTCTGGCATCCCTGGGGCCATGCTCAGGACAGCTTCCACACGTCCCTCTTCCACTGGGTAACTTTTCACTGTAACTCCACACCTGTGACACCACACACCTCAGAGAGAGCCCCAAATGCCCCCGAATCCTTCACAGCTGGTTTTACCCCAAATGCTCCCTTCTTAGGGCTCCTGCCACTAATCCTCAGTGTGACCTTGGTTGGTTCTCTAGCTTGGTTTCCTTATTCCTAAAATAAAGAGGTCAGACATAGGTAGCCTCTAAGATGTATTTTGGCTCTATCACATGGGTCCTTGTTCCCGGGATAAACTTGGGTGAACTCCTAGAGGTGTAGGGAAATTAAGCTCCATCATCTCCATCGGCCCATGAAGGGGCAAGTCAGGGCCTCTGTCTGGGGCCGGCGCCTTCAGCCTGGCTCTGCCGCCCCCTGCACCCTGTCGGACTAAACACCCCAGCACTGTTTGTGTTCCCTATTGTCCTCCCGGGGCCTTATCTGATCTGGAGGGGCCAAGTCCTGGGGGGCAGGTCTATCCTGGCTCCGGACTGGCCGCCCTTCACAGCCTCCTCCTCTGCTCAGAAGGAAGGGGCAGGGGTGCCAGGCAAGCAGCCCCTTGGGAGCAACCAGAGTCTGGAGTTAGGCACTGACATGTCTGGGTCTTTCACCCTCCTGGGCTGGCCATCTGGCCTCCTTTCTCATTCTCTCTCTCAAACTGTACAGCACTACCCCCAACCAAGATCCCTTTCCCCTCAGTCTTGGTGGTTCAAGAGTCAGGTAACAAGGGCTGCTGGGCTGTGTGAGGGGCACATCTGATAGAAAATTGGAATAAGACCCAGGTATCTTGGTGCCTGGAAAAAGTTGTGGAGTGGAAAAGGCATTGGACTGAGGAATGGAGAAACCTATCCATTGTCACTGATTCATCGCATGACTGAGCAAGTGCTTTCTCCTACCTAGACCTCAGTTTCCTTATTTGTAAAATGAGTGGGATTAGACAAGGCCCTTCCAGCTGTAGCCTCCAGGGGAGTCCAAGCTCTCTAGCCTCCCCCCATTAACAAAGGCAAAATCCTTTTCTCCAGTATTTCCCCCCCACCTTCCCTCTGGTTCTTTTTAACACCCCCAATCCCCATCATGGAACAGCCAGTCTTTCCTGTTTACTCCTTGGCCTCTTGCTACAAGGGGAGGGGGGGGGGGAGAAGGGAGGCGACACAGACCCTTCACTGATCCAGGCTTCCTTCCTCTTCTACTCCTGCTTCATCTGGAAGACAATCCCTTCCTCTGGGGCCTTTTACGCCCTGGGGTTGAGGCACACGTGCCAGTGTCGCCGGTCAAGGGGGTGATGAGGGCACCCGGGGCCAGCATCCACATGTTGGACCAGTGTGGACCAATCACATTCCTTTTCTGATGGATTGTCCCCAGGGACAATCCTCAAGACACTAAGCCAACTAAGCAAGCCCCTTGGTGACTTGGGAGGGAGCTGTTAATATGAAAGCTGCTATATGCTCTTGTGTTTGAACAGAAAGAACTTTGGGCTGGGAGTCTGGAAGTCTGAATTCTATTACTAACTCTGCCGCCAGTGCTGTGCGTGACCTTGAGCAAGTCTCCTCAGTTCCCTTTTCTACAAAACAGAGCGGGGGTAGACTAGATAATCTAAGAACTTGTCTAATTTTAAATCCTAAGGTCTTCTAGGGTAGAGGACTACATCTTCCCCACAAATAAATTCATCAGACATTTATTGAGCCAGGCCCTGTGCTTGGCTCTGGGTTTACAAGGATGAGAAGACTGTGCTTGCCCTCGAGAGTTTACAATCTAATACATAGGATATAACACAAATGTAGGATACAAGGTAGCTTGTGCTAAAGCAAAGAGATTCAAGCACGGTAGTGTTCTTTGGGATGAGGGGGAGAACAGGATTCCTTTCTCAGGAGGAAAATCAAGGTAGACTGCATGGAAGAGGTAGCATCTACTATGGGGTCTTGAAAAAAACAGGGAATACATTTCAATTATATGCAAGTATTAAGATAGAAGATCTAGGATCAACCAGTAATACAGTAAGTTTAGAACATAGTGTGTGTAAAAGGGAATATTGGGAAATAAAGTGAGAAAGAGGAGTTGGAACCAGGCTGTGGAAGAATCTTAAATTTCAGGAGTGAAGAGTCTATTTAGTTCTATAGATAACTAGGAAAAGAAACAAGATTGCTCTTGCTGTCAGGGAGTTTACAATCTAATACATAGGGCTTTGATAGACACGAAAATGCTAAGGATACAAAACAGAGGGACAAAAAATAGATTCAAGAATAATAGTGTTCTACAAAAAGGGAGAAATCACTTTCAGAGGAGAGGAAAATCAAGAAAGGTTGCATGGAGTAGGTGGCATCTAAGATGGGCTAAGAATGTTTTTGAGCAGTGATGACATATTAGACTTGTAAAATTAGGAAGGAAATAAGCATGAATTTTAAGTAACTACTGTGCTAAACACTATTTTCTCATTTGATCCTTACCTTCAATGCTGGGAGTTAAGTGTTATGATTTCCATTTCAAGTATCTGAAAGTCACATTCAAGTCTTTTTGATCTCAGCTCAATGCTCTCAGCCACTGGGAAGTCACCTACCTGCCATTAAGAAATTTAATTGAGCCACAATATGAAGGATGGTTCAGAGAAGGGAAAAACAGGAGTTAGGAAGACAATTAGGAGGCAATAGTCGATAAAGATCTAAATTAGTCTGATGGCAGCAAGTACAAACACCACAGACAAGATATGAGAGCAGCTCTGCTCATAGAACCATAATCAACAGAACCCAGAAATCAACTGTCTCTGAGATGGAGAGCAGCCAGTGAGGAATCTGGCGTTTCCAGACTAAGTGACTGGGTTATAGGATCATACATTTAGAGTGAGGCCATCTAACCCAGCCTCCTCCTTTGACATATGGAGAACTGAGAACAAGAGTCAAGTCAACAAGCATTTATTAAGCACATGCTATGCAATCAGGCACTATGGGCAGTTAGAGCTCTGGGCCTGGAGTCATGAAGACCCGAGTTCCAAGTCAACCTTAGATATTTGCTAGCTGTGTGATCTTGAGCAAGTCATAACCTGGTTGCCTCAATTTTCTCAACTGTAAAATGGGGATCATAATATCAACTACCTCCTAAGGTTGGACTGAGGATCAAATGAGATAATTATTACTCAGCACAATATCTTCCATGTAGTAATCACTATAAACATATTTGTTATTATTGCTTAGAGTCGCACAATTAATATATATGAGGTAAGATTTGAATCTAGATTCCCCGCTTCAGAGTCCAGCATTATACTCTTTTAACATGCTATCTCTGGGGTGGTGATATAATTGACAAAAATAAGAAGTTGGAAGAGGAGAGATGCAGATTTTGGGGCAATGAGAATTAATTTAATTCAAGATATGTTGAGTTTGAGATAAGTAGGGTGTTGTTCTTTGGAGAGTCATCCAGTTGCTCTATCTTATCCCCAAATAAGAATATAGAACCCAGAATTTTAGTGAGGATAAAGGCCTTCGAAATCATCAAGGTAAAGATATCTAGAAGTCTGCGAGAAATGGGGCTCACTGAAGAACCTAATCTATGTTTAAAAGTACATCTGGGAAGAGATGATAATTAAAGCCAAAAGAGAAGAAAAATAGAGAATTTGGCTGAGGGAAGAAAGCTACACTTAAATGTAAATGGAGGAAGAGGCAAAATAAAACAGTAACAACAAAACAAACAGCAAAGGAGAAACCATCAAAAACCTTGTCTTCAAATATTGCAGATGTCGAGGAGGATGCACTTTGGAAAAAAAGGCCATTGGACAGGGCCATTGCTGATGAATACAGAATAGCTCTCAAGATTTATATGAACTAATGCAAAGGGAAACAGGTAGAACTAGGAAAATAAGGGGAACTACAAAATGGCTACAATGTAAACAGAGAGCTCAAAGGCAGCAAACAATTGAAAATGAATGTAGCAAAGTTATGATCAAACTTGTTTCCAAAGAGGAGATTTGAGGAAGCACCAAGGCTCCACCCTGTTTGAGGAGGTAGGAGCACAGCATACAATCAGACTTTTTTCATTGTATTATTGGTATTGCTTCTCCTCTCCCTCCCTACTCTTTATTGCTCAGTTTCTCTCCTTCGCTCTCATTATAAGGGATGGCTCTTGGAAGAGGATGGGGAGAATGGAGGGACATATAGGGAAATATAGATATAAAATCAAAAGATATCAATAAAACTGTGTTTAAAAAGAAATCATTGGAGAAAATCACAAGATTTAAAGCTGGGAGAAATAATTAAGTCCAGCTACATGTTTTTGTAAAAGTGGAAAGTGAGGAAACTAAGATGGGAAGCAATTTGCCTATGGTCATAGAGTGGCTGTGCCAGGTCTCAAATCCAGACCCTCGGATTCCATCATCAATGCTCTTTCCACCAGCACATGACACAGTCTATTTTCAGGACAGTGACTGCGATAGAAGCCATACTATAAGGGGCTGGGAGTAAAGGGGTAGTAAGGAAGTGGAAGTACTAGTTCCAGGAAAGTTTTTGTCAATGCAACAGAGATTTAAACAACTCCCTGTTCTACTCTGACCCAAAGTGCTATATAAGGCAAGGCTAAACATATAATGGGTGCTTATCCACTTGTCTCAAAGCACCCATCCACCTGTCTCTAGGAGGCTACAGCATGAGTTGAGGGTCTATCCAGCATCATACCTACCACCCACTACCTCTCTGATAAGGAAAAAGAGTGGTATCCCTGGGCTTTGTGCCCCATGTCACAGAATTTCAGAGCTGGTGGGGACCTTCAACAATCATCCAAATCCCCATCCCCTCATTTTACAGACAGGGAAACCTATGGCAAATAATTTACCCAAGGTCATATAATCTAGATGTTGGTAGAGACAGAACCCATTCCTGACTCCTTAACTCTGTAAGGCGGTGAAAGAATGTTAACAGTAGGCATTCAGGGAAAATGATGCTGACAAATGAGAGGTGGCGGCCTTGGGTCTTCCCAACTGGGCTGGGGAGCAAAGCAGCCCAATATCTACCCATCCATTCACCACTCCATAGTCCTGCCTATCAGGCTGGAGGGGAGGGGGAAGAAGGGAGGATCAGGAAGACCAATTCTTGTCCCTGGCCAAAGGGAAAGGCGAAAAGCTCATGCTGTAGCTGGGGAATGTTGGTATATTGTCAGTGAACTTTACTTTGAATCAAAGAACCAAAACCCGAATGTCCTTGGAGATTCCTTTAGTGAAGTTGCGTCCATGAAAACAGGATAAAGCCACTTCCTCTGTCTGAGCACGGAGCTCAGAGCTAGGTGGGGGAGGAGCTAGGAAGGGCAAGCAGGAGGGGCATCGGCTCCTGCCTTGGGGTTGGAGGAGTGGGAGAGATGAGTTTCTCTGAAATAGGGGAGATGACAGGATTTTTCAAACCCCATTAGTTCAGGGCATCCAGATGGGTACAGACTTCTTCAAAGACACTGTCCACTGAGCCTTCTGCATTGATCTGTGGGAAGACACAAGGGTCATTAGACTGACCTGGAAAACCAGGATGGGTAGAACTTGTGGACTTGAAGGACTTCTCTGAGACAAGGCTAATTCATCTGTCCATGTCTCTCCCCCACCCTTCCATACCTGGGATGGGAGACAAGAGGGATTTAGGTTGATATCAGAAAGAACTTTTGTTTGTGTGAGAGAAGTCTATGGAAGGAAGATGGGGAAGGGACAGAGTCAGGGGAAGGGACTAAATGATCTTTTAAACTTGAGGTTTTGAAGACTTGGGTGGAAGAGCTCACAGTAATGAAACCTAGAGAGGCAACAGATAAAATGGAAAATAGTTTTCAGGGCCTGCAGTCAAGAGACCCAGACCTGAACTCTGGCTCTGCTCCTTACTTAGCTAGCTGACCCTGAGTTAATTATATAAGTCTCAGTTTCCCCAATTGTAAAATGAGGGGGGGGTTAGATTAGGTGATCTCTAAGGTGACCATCCAGTTGTAGTCCTTTAGGCCTGCCTGAAGGAATTCATCTCCTGTATCTACGGGGGCTAAGAACCAGCTCTCCTCCTCCCCACTCCTTCCTTTCCTAGGGCCCTGGCTTTGCCTTCCTCCTCTTCTCTGAATCTGGGCCCAGTGTCTCCACCCCCACCCAGGATGCTTTCAAGGCCCCCAAAGATGTAAGTCAGGGAGGGTTCTGCCAGCCTTCCCACCTGCCCTCTCTGACATCCCCAGCCCCTTTACCTTGCGGACAATACCCCGACCCTCATAAAATTTGATGACTGGCTCTGTGGCACTGTAGTACGTTTCCAGACGTTTCTTGATGGTCTCTTCATTATCATCTACACGGCCACTGCTCTCCCCTCTTTTCAGCAACCTTTCCGTCATAGTTTCAGCGGCAGCATCTATGTGGAGCAGCAGTGTAGGGGTGCCAATCTAGGGAGACAAGAAGGGGATAGGGAATCAGGACAGAGAAGCTCTGAGTTCCAATCCTAATTATACCAACTTGCTGGTGATGGAATCAATCACTCAAGCCACTCTGAACTTCCATATCTTTAGTCCCAGAACATTGGCCTTGTAACGTTTGGTATCTGTGTCTGTAACAGAATCAGATCACCTAGAGCTGGAACTTTTGAGATCACCTGGTCCAACTCCCCTCATTTTATAAATTGAGAAACTGGAGTTCAGGGATCAGAGGCCTTCACCAAGGCTAACAGCAGAGCTGAGGTTCATTGCCAGGTAGTCTGATTCCAAAATTTCCAGTTTCATTCCATAAACCTGTGGTTAGGCTTATGATGGGATAGGATTACTTTAATTTTTTTATGAGGTAGGTGAGACACCCGGTGGAAAGAACCTTGGATCTAAAGTCCAAAAGCAAAGAAAACCTAAGTTCATAGAGTAATACCAGCCCTGGAGTCTGGAGGCCCTGAGTTCATCAAGTTCAGCCTCAGATATGTAATGCTTACTTACTGTGTGACTTTGGATAAGTCACTTAATCCCAATTGCCTCGCCAAAAAAAAAATTCTACATATAAATTCATCACCTCTGTCAGGAAGTGGGTAGCATTCTTTATCCTTGGTGCTCTAAAATCATGGTTGATGACTGTCTTTTGTTTCTTTTTTTGTCAATCTACACACATTTATCATTACCTATAATGGTGTCTACAAACACCAGATATTGTACTAGATGCAAGTTATATAAAGTCAAGAATTAGATAAAGAAGATGCAATGAGACCATCCAAAGGTGAGATAGAAAAATCATCCAACTTGTTATAAATAGTATATCATAGATTTCTCCTTTTCCCCTTTTTTTCCTTTTCTTTCTTTTCTTTTTTTTTGCTAAGACAATTGGAGTTAAATGACTTACTTGCCCAGGGTCACACAGGAAGTATTAAATGTCTGAGGTCAGATTTGAATTCAGGTTCTCCTGACCTCAGGCTGGTGCTCTATCCATTGTGCCACCTAGTTGTCCTTCTCCTTTTTCTTATGACATTAGTATCATTGAGCTATTTTTTTAAATAAAGTCTTTTATTTTCAAAACACACGTATAGTTTTCAACATTCACCCTTGCAAAATCTTGTGTTTCAAATTTTTTTCTCCATCCCTTTCCCCCACTCCCTCCCCTAGATGGCAAGTAATTCAATATATGTCAAACATGTACAATTCTACTATACATATTTCCACAAGAAAAATCAGACCAAAAAAGAAAAATATGAGAAAGAAAACTAAATGCAATTTTGCTTCACTTTTACAATATTGATGTCATAGTTCTAAATTGTCCTATGCTTTTTTTTTTTCCCCTTGGTGAGGCAATTGGGATGAACTTGTCCAAGGTCACATAGCTACCAAATGTTAAGTATCTGAGGCTAGATTTGAACTCAAGTCATCTTACCTCCAAAGGCTGGTGCCTTATCCATTGCATCATCTAACTGCCCTGCTTACTTTACTCTGCTTCAGTCCTTACAAGTCTTCCCTGGAAGGTCTTCTTTCCTCATTATTTACTGCACAGTAGTATTCTATTACATTCATGTATCATAATTAGTTTAGCCATTGCTCAATTTCCAGTTTTTTGCTGCCACACAGTGAGCTGCCATAAATATTTTTGGAATGAATGTATTATCAACACATGCCATATTCACCCTTTTTCCCCTTTTTTCTTCTGTTTTTTTTTTTTTTCCTCTCATGGCTTTTCCCTTTTGGTATGATTTTTCTTCCCCAATATGATTCACAAAGAAATATATATTTTAAAAATTAATATACTATGTATAACCAGAAAAAGAAAACAATAAAAAAGAAATCGTTCAGTGGGTAGATGGGTAGTGGGAGAATGAAAAGTCTATAAAAATAAATTTTAAAAAATGTTTTTGTACATGGATTCTTTCACTCTGTGTTTATCTCCTAGAGATATAGATCTGATAATTGTATTGCTAGATCAAATGGTACTGTTTCATAATTTTTACCACATAGTTCTGAATTGCTTTCCAGGAAGGATGTACCAATTCACAACCCTATCAACACTTCGATAATTTGCCTGTCTTTTATGGAGTATTACTTGACATATTAGAGTATGAACTCCTTGAAGGCAGAACTCTTTTTCATTTTTTAAATGTGTATTCCTAACAACCGGTACAGTATGTGGCATATAAATGAATCTTTAATAAGTGAATTATTATATTGAATTGAATTGGCTACAATATTGTACTGCTTGTCATTCTCTTCAATAGTGTATTCAAGGCCATAGGCTCCAATATCCAGACACTCAAATGATATATGTTGAACTGCATGTATGTGATACAAAGTTCTCAAGTTCTCAGCTGATAAAGAAACAATATAATTAAAGATTGGAAAGCTTTCACAGAATAATCAAGGCAAGAATTGTCTACGAGGCTATGTAGAGAGGAACCATTGCTCTGGGAATCCAATAAAGTCTAATAAATAAGGAGAGGCCAATAAAAACATGGGGTACTGGAAGCAAAGCCCAGCAGCTTTTGACAACCATGGGGCTTTGTGTGGGATGACATCTTCCTCCTCTAGAGATGAAGTCACCAAAACTCTCTCCTGGTTTTCTCCAAGGAGAAAATCTAAGTGACCACAGTACCCTCTTGTGTCTAGGGGAGGAAAAACCACTTGAGACAGAAATGGAGAATGTCCAGTTTCCATTCAATTCAATACTTATTTTTAAAAATCAACTATGTGCAAAAGCACTATGTTAGGCACAGTAGGAGTATAGAAGCAGAAATGGAAACAGTTCCTGTCCTCAGAGAGCTTATCATAAATCTATTGAGAGATTCCATTTTGGTCCCTAACTTGTGATTTCAATATTACAAGGAATTCCTACTGAAGAAACTCCAAGGCAGATTAGTAGTGTTTTACTCTTTGGAAAATTTGTTTAGGGCTCCTGGGAGATTAAGAGCCCAGGACTGAAGGTGGGATTTCAAATCCTGTTTTCTTGCCTCTGAAATCAGCTCTCAATCTATTACAAGCTACTACAAGGGCACATTGAAAACAACATTTAAATAGTCTATGTATTTCACAAAATACAGACAAAATCTCAGATGAAAGGGCTTTAAATGTGTAATGTTTAAAGCCAAACCTAGCCCAAGTACTTAGCTATGGGGCGGTATTATAGGTAGCATTTATATAAAGATTTAAGGTTTACAAAACACTTTACAAATATTTTCTTCTTTTACCCTCATGATAATTCTGAGAAATAGGCATTATTATTATTATCTCCATGTTACTTTTTTTTTTTTTTAAGGCAATGAAATTTGATTTGGGTAATGATTTGCCTGGGTCACACAGCTAGTTAAGAGTCTGAGAATAAATTTGAACTCTTGACTCCAGGACTATTGCTCTATCCACTGTGTCAACTAGCTGCCCCATCCCCAATTTACAAACAAGGAAACTGAGGCAAGCAGGTAGAAGTCAAATCATTTTTTTGCTTAAGACCATACAGTGTTAATTTGATGCCAAACTCAAACTCAGATCTTTGTGGACTATATAGGTCAAGTGTATCATCATCCACTGTGCCACCTAACAGAAGGAGAGAGACTTTTTTTTGGGGGGGGTCCCTCAAATTTTTTATCATGCAGATTGGTCCACTGAAAGTGGCCACTTTCAGGATGTGGCAATGATACTATGGAAAAGGAAGTACAATTAGCATCAGAAATGTCCTCCTGGTTGGAGCAGCCAGGATCCTCCCCTGTCTAACCATGCTAAGTAAGCAGAGAATCTTCTGAGTCTTACCAATTGTGAGGCAAGGGTATCATGAGCCCCTCAGTCACCTTCCCACGGCATGCTTCCCTCTCGCACACCAAACCCCACATGTCAAGCATCAGCAGCAGGCCAGACAGCATCCAAACTCAGCTTACCTTCTTTTCAAATTCTTCTCCCTGTTTCACTTCCCGAGGGTAACCATCTATCAAGAAGCCCTTGGATGTCTCAACCTTGGCAACCATGGCGTCTCTGAGCATATCCAATACCGTATCCTGGGGGAGAATGATAGAGGGGAGGAAGGAATTGACGGGGAGAAAAGATAACTTGATAATAATAGTTGTTCAGTCATGTCCAGCTCCTTGTGACCTCACTTGAGATTTTCTTGGCAAAGATATTGGAAGGGTGCAATTTCCTTCTCCAGCTCATTGTATAGATGAGGAAATTGAGGCAAGCAGGATTAAGTGACTTGCCCAGGGGCAAACAGCTAGTGAGTGTCTTGAGGCTGGATTTGAACTCAGGAAGATGAGTCTTATTAAAGATTCCTTTGGCCTCTTCTCAGACATGCTGGCCCCGTTTCCTATTCTCTTTTTTCTAACTTCTCTGAAGTCCCCCTGAAACCCCAATTCAGCTCTACTATACCCAGCTCAGGAGAGTTACTATGGATTCCACCTAGCTCTGTATCCTCTGAAATGCAAAGATATTTACTATGTAAACCACATGGTTTTGATGTGAATTATATTCTGTCTTATACTGCTATCTAGTTTGGGCTTCTGCCTACTCCCCAACTAAGTCATAAACTACTACTTCTTCTAGCACAGCACCAGACATACTGTAAGTACAGGCTCACACAAGAGCTATTGATAGATTAATCTTCAGAAGCAAACGGTAAAGCAGGTATTGTAAGAATCATTGATTGTCCTACCTCTTCTTTCCTCTTTCCTCTTGCTCTCCCCAGTTTCACCTCACCCTTTTATTCCCCCCTACTTAAGGGTATTGGGACAGTAATAATAATAATTAACAGTAATATCATTTATTGTCTATCACTGATTATTAATCTCTAACATGAAGGGCATTGTGGTATAGTAGATGGAGGACCAGCCTTGGAATATGAAAGCCCTGAATTCAAAGCCCACCACAAATATTAGCTGTTTGTAACCACAACTATATCACTTACCTTCCTCAGTGCACCTGGCCACTCTCTAGGACAATGTTACAGAAAAGTTGTGACCTGTATCACATTGGGAGTGCCCTACCTGGATGAGATCACAAATTTTGACAACCTACACCCCAAAAGGATATCCCTGACATGCCTATGGAATGTTTATCTTTATATAATACTTTTTCATTCCCAGAATATTCAATAGATTATAGTTTGAGGACAGGTATTATCTCACCTTTGTCTTTATATACCTAGCACCTAACTCAAGTGTTATTTAAGAGCAGCTATTTAAGAAAATGTTTACTATACTGAAATATATTAAATTTAACAATGCAGGGTCCCCTTGATGCAATCAGTGTTGCTTCAAAAGAAATATGCCTGATTATTTTATTTGAAAAACTAAAGGGTTGAAAAATCACAGCTATGATATACAATTAGAAGACCAAACATTCATTTAGCTAGTACATCAGAACAGAGATCTGGCAGAGATGCTGTATAGATGGAGGATGAGTTGGGAGTAGATATGATGCCATTTGGGAGATTGTTGCAGTACTTTTAATGATCCCAAGCTGCTCCCCAATCCCAAAATCTAACTTTCTTAAAAAACATTAAGTATTTTCCCAAGTATGATCTGTCATTGAAATCTTTACAGCACCACAATCATTAAAGAATCAAAGCTCAGTGTAACCTGAAAATCAGTGGAATGATGATAGGCACATATAAGATAAGTTTCTTTTTCTTTCTTTTTTTAAAGCCAGCTTTATGGTTTAAAATTTATTCAATTCAGTTTGCCAGCCATCTTATAAAGCAATATTACATATAAATCCATATTCTAGGTATTAGATATTAAAAAAAAATCCCTGCCCTCAAGGAGTTTATTCTCTATTATATAAGCACATAGGTACCAAATATAGATAAACTAAGGATTAAGAAGACATGACCTCTTTCTCTCAGAAACTAGAAAGATATTTTATTGCTTTTTGACCAAAAATTCAACATGGAAATTCATTAAAATCATATTATTAATTTTACCTCCACACTAGATCAGGCAAAAGTGAGAGGTTACTCAGACTTTCAAAATTTAAAGTTATTGAGTTATAAGCACTAGAGGATCCTATTAATCTGGAAATATTTTTAGTTTACATCTTGTGACAGGTTCTGCTTTTCTGACATATATTTACAAGAATGATTTTGCAGAAGAGGAGTAATAAGGGGAATTGGTGAGGAAATGTAGAATCATAAAAGGAGATGGGCCAGTCACGTGTCAAAAGTAAAATATGACATGAACAGCCTGAATACTTCATTGGCACCCACAAAAAAAGAAAGGTCTCTAGCATTTCTAGGGGAACATGAACAAGAATGTGAGAAGGTGAAAGGGTGAAAAGAGGTGGCTAAGCTGTGATCTGAAATGATGAGAGGAATAGCCTCAGGAATAAATCATATAGTCACTGAAATATATTTCATATTATATTTCATTTGACTCTGATAATAAGTGTGCTAAGGGCAAAGGGTGTATTTTATAGAGAACAAAATCAATGTTCATAGAAATGAAGTGATTGTTCTATACCTTACAGGATAGAGAAATAAAGAGAAAAAATCAGAACTTTCTATTTTCATTCCCAGTGGGGATATTCATATGCAATCAATGATTACTCTTCTCACCACCCCAAATTCTACAAAGCGCCTAGAATATAGGCACATGCTAAACACTCAATTAAGAAAGTTTGCCCAGATTCTAGTTCGTTGTAAGTGCTATCCAAATATTGCAGTTGTAGTCCTATAGTGCCAATGCCCTTCCTCCCCTCACCCTCCACAATCATTGCTTACCAAGGGTACCAGTTCTCCTTTCTCCATGATTTCTGACAATTTCTTGCCCCTTTCAGAGCCAGAGCTGACTTCTTCCCTCAAGAGATCTCCAGTGGATAGATGTGTGTAGCCATACTTCTCAACAATCTTCTCACATTGGGTCCCCTTCCCTGAGCCTGGTCCCCCTAAAAGAACCAGAAATACCCCTCCTCAAATGTCATAACTGAGAGAGATTTTAGAAATGTTGTAGTTCAAATCCTTAATTTTACAGGTATAGAAAATGGAGCTCGGGGGAGAAATGAACGACTTGCGCAGTCATATAGAAAATGGCAGCTCCTGGGCTAGAATTTTTATTTTATTTTTTTATTAATTTTTATTAATGCCTAGCACATAGTGATGTCTTAATAAATGCTTGTTGACCTGTTTATTGACTCATATTTATGTATCATTTGACAAATTGCAATAGGCTCTCCTCACAATAATCCTGAGAGAGATAATGCAATGTTATAATCCACGTGTTTACAGAGGTCAAATGACTCAAAGTCACATATTATATAGCATAGCCAGAACTGAAACTCAGTTCTCTCTACCTCAGACACTTACTAGCTGTGTGACCCTGAGAAAGTCAATTAACTGTGACTGCCTCTTTAAAAAAGGGAAGGAAGGAAGGAAGGAAGGAAGGAAACAAGGAAGGAAGGAAGAGAGGGAGGAAAGGAGGAAAAAAAGAAGGGAGGAAGGAAGAAAGGGAGGGAGGGAGGAAGAGAGAAAAAGAAAGGAAGGAAGAAAAGAAGAGAGGGAAAGGAAGAAAGGAAGAAAAAAGAGAAGGAAGAAAAGGAAGGATGAAAAAAGAATGGAAGAAATAAAGAGGAAGGAAGAGAGAAAGAAAAAGAAGGAAGAAAGACAAGAAGGAAGGTAGGAAGGAAAAGAAAGAAAGAAAATGGAGAAGATAGAGAAGAAGGGAGGAAGGGGGAGGAGAAAAGGGAGAAAGGAAAAAATAAAGAATGGAAGAAATAAAAAGTAAGGGAGAAAGAAAGAAAAGGAAGGAAGGTAAGAAGGAAGAAAAAAGAAATAAAGAAAAATAAAGTGGAGGAGAGAGAGAGAGGAAGGAAGAAGAAAGAAAGAAAGAAAGAAAAAAAGAAAGAAAGAAAGAAAGAAAGAGAAGGAAAAAAAGAAATTAAGAAAAAAAGAAAGAAATTAAGAAAGAAAGAAAAATTGAGAAAGAAAGAAAATGTAAAAAAAAAAAAAAAGGTTAGTTCTCTGGACTCACAGTCCAGTAGGAGTCCATAAGACCACACTAACCAGCCCCCTTTCCCCCCCAGGCTCCTTGTGGACACATAACCTTGGTGTATTGTGAGGTAGGAGCATAAGCAGCCCCACCCCCGCCTATGTCCAAACAGCTCTAACCTCCCAACCCAACAGCTCTCCAACTCACCCACCACAAAGATGATCTTGCTATTCTTCAATTTTTCTGTGGATGGAGGAAAGGAAAACCAGTTAGGCAGAAGCCCAATGGGAAGAGTGGAGGGGTTGGGGAGGGAGGGCGACCAGCCACCCAGAGAAAGGCCCAGGGATACCTTTAGCCACGTTAGCTACTTTGGTGTTTTCATTAGAGAGGCAAGACCCCATGTCCCGATCTTTGTTCCAGTCTCCTCAGTACTTCCCTTAATCTTACAGCCCTTTTCTCTGCCCATCCCTCTTCTCCCCAACCCCCACTAGGTTCTTATGCCAGGGTTTGGGCCTGTAGCCCCTCCCTGTAGCTGTCTCAGCCCCCCCAGTATTGCCCAGTTTGTGGCAAGGGTGAGGTGGAAGGAGATGTTAGCAGGCCACAACACATGTTCCCATAGAAACAGTTGCTGGGGAATGGAGGGGTGTGGTGAGGACCTCGGCCCTAGGCCCAGTCTAACTATGTGGTCTCTGTGCTGAGGTGGGCAGGGACACAGGAATTAAAGCTACAGTCTTCAAGGAATAGAGGATTTAATGCGAACTGAAGGCCTTCTCAGGCCACAACGTCGAGGACTTCCAGCCCACAGGTCAGCGGGGGAGTACCCCACAGCCCAGGTGATAGGGGGAAGAGCTGATCACTAAAGGCAGTTCCCGATTTTAAAATTCTAGAATTCTTCTCCTGGGGGAGGGGCCGGGCCTGCAGTGGGGGAAAAACGCTTTTCTGACTTTTGGTGTCCTATTCTTCCCTGGGTGACAGGAGGAATCCCATGGCCCTTCTGGGACTCCAGATCCCACCCAGGGATGCCAGAATGGGGGGGGGGGGTCATGAGGACCACAGAATGAGGCTGCTGAATGTAATCAAGTAGAGAAGCAATTGATTTTCCTTGTAGGTAAACTAATCTCTCTAGGACTCTGGACATTTTCTGTACGAGCACAACAGAGTGATTTCCTCATTTTTTTCTGGACACTTCTCCGAAGATGGGATGTAAGAACCCATTAGCTCACATCCCTTATATTTATCTGTTCAGCACTGACTGAGGATTAGGATGTTTTCAAATTCATTATACTGACAGATCTCCCCAACTCCCTAAAATTCCTATTCTGCATTTGGGGAAACTGAGGCAGGGATTTACACTCAATTTATACTCAAAATAGACAACTCCAGATCCTGACTTTGCTTCTTACTGTGTGACTTTAGGCAAGTCATTTAACCTCAGTTTCTTCATCTATAGAATATGAGGATTGGAAAAGTTGTCTCTGAAGTGCCTTCCAGCCCCTGTAATTCATGATCCTTGGGGCCCAGAGAGATTCAGTGATTTGCTTAAAGTATAATTGTTGCATTATTCCTGCACCTGCAGATGCCATGTAAGAACCCATTAACTCACATCCCTTATATTTATCTGTATAACACAGACTGAAGATTAGAATCTTTTCATATCCATTATCCTGACAGATATTCCCAACTCCCTAAAATTCCTATTCTACATTTGGGGAAGCTGAGGCAGTAAAGTGTAGTGTAAAAGAGTTAGATTTATACTCAAAATAACCAACAAGATCCCGGCTCTTCTTCTTACTGTATGACCTTAGACAAGACCTTAGACTTGCTCAAAGTATGATTGTCCCATTATTCCTGCACTCCCCTGAGTAATGGAGATAGATGTTCCTGGGGATACAGAGTAAGATGGATTCTTCCTGTGAGTCCATGAGCTAACAGAACACGCTCTGTAAATGAAGATTGAATTCAAGAGGGACTAGACACAACAGCAATGGAAAAAGTTGTGGCTCCTTTAAGAGTCTCAGCTGGTCCTAGGCCCAGATCCTACAGTGAGGGAGTTTAGGGCAGTCCAACTCCTCCTCAGTAAAGCACGTGGCCCTGCTAGGGCATGTGGGTAGGGATGCACTCCAGTGAGATGGGAGGAGGCACTTTAGGCCTCTCTGTCTAAATCTCCGAATGGCTTTCTCTCGGTGAATCGTGCTGTATCTCTCACCCCTGTGTCTCTTCCCCAGCCTGTTGCCACAGAAGGAACAGTCTATAAATACCACCTGGAGGGGGTGGGTCCTGGGGAGTTGTGCTCCTGGGAGATACTGAGAGGTCTCCTAATCACAGATTCTAAAATTAGCTTTGCTCCTGTGGGACACACAGCAAAGAAAGCACCCTATCTCTTCTCTCCCTTCCCCACCAATAGGAATTCATTGCTCCAGAGCTAAGGACTCAAAGGGAGAAGGAAAGGTCAAGAGAAGGGATGTTCGATGGGCCTCTCTATGCTCCAGGAGCCCATGATATCCCATTCCTCCCTCAATGTGCCTCTTGTAACCACACAGAGAATTAGAGTTAGAGCTAAAGGACTCTTAAAGAGATGACTCCCTTCACTTTACAGCTACACTTCACAGGCTCAGAGAGGAAAGATGATTTCCCTGAGGTCACACAGTTGGTTAATGATAGCCAGAAACCAAACCTACATTTCCCAAGTCCTATTCATTCTTCCCACTGTATCAAATCGTTTCTCCTTTTTCTGAATCTATGGATCTGATTATCACCTTCAAGAGAAGGATTAAATAGAGCGTTTGAGAAGCCCACAGAGAGGAAAAAAAATTTAGCACCGAAGTTTAGCTCTACAAAGGACCTTAGAAGCAATCTGGCCTAAACCCTTTAAAAATTGAGTCTGGAAAGCCGCACAGCAAGCAGAGGAATGCCACCTACTGTCCATCCTGCTGAGTTTGACCTGCTGAACTCTTCAGGCTGTAAGAGAAAAGAAAAAAGTGAGAAAGATTCCCCTGGAGAGAGACCCTTCGCTTTTCCCCAACCCATCCCTCCTCATCCTTTAACCAAAACCAGATGGAGAATCAGGCTTTCCTGATGGCATATAGTATCCCCCTTCCTGAATTCTCCCTAACTCCAACTTTGATTAACTGATGGCCCATTAATGATTGGTGCTGACCTCTAGGTTCCTATTCTTCTTGATACCTCTTGATACCAGTCCTTCCTTTCTCCCCAATAAGCCAAACTCCTCCCAGAAGACTAGGGCTTTAGTACAATTTAAGGCTAACCCTTAATGTCTACTTCCAAATCCCAAGCCAGTGGCTAACTTCCCACTAGGCAGAGGGCAAGGAAAGACAGATTCCCACCCCCATTCTCTAATTGGGACAGACAGATTAGGGTTGGTACTAAGAGTGCCTATCTGCTCTGCCTTAGGGACCTTCTGAGGAACTGAGGAGCGTCAGAGGTATACCTAAGGGGTTTCATCACTATCACTAACACACCTTCTCTCAAAGCAAACAATCCTATCAGTCCCCTGGCTCTACATGTTTGCAATGTGGGTGGCCCAATGCTTAACTCCCCAAGGCCAGGGCATGAGAGTCAGAAAATGAGAGCTAACTATCGTTATTTGAAGTGGACACAAAGGGAGGGGCAGCAGCCTGAATCCCAAATTCCTGGTATTGTATAGACTCATAAATGAAATGAGATGAATGAGACTCTGGCCCTGCCAGAGGGGCATCTAAGGAGTTTCCTCTCCTAGGCAATTGTAGTCCCCTGCCATCCAATACAATTATCTCAGGCCATCCCCACACCCCCCAGGGTCCTCTTGCCATGGTATCTCTTCTCTAGGGACTACCAGAACACCCTCTCTTATACTACGGATGCACCCCCATACCAATCATTACTTCTATCATATTCCCCATAAAATAAGCAATATCTTTACCTGGGGAAACTAATGTTTCTCACCCATGAGATCCTTCCTCCTCTCCAATTGAGGAATATTCCTCTCCCTACTCTTACGCCAGGAATATCAACTCTCTAAGCTTCAGTTTCCCCATCCATAAAATGAGGGAATTAAACTAACATCTAGGACCATCTATCTCTAAAATTAAGAATTAAGAAATAAAATTAAGAGAACTAAAATGTCCAGGCAGTTCTCGGCAATATAACCCCTCGGGGAGTATCATACCTTAGCCCTCCTACCCCAAGGCAGCTGAATCCTCTGGCAGCCTGAAGCTTCTTCAGCTCAAAATAACTCAGAGTATAGGGCACCTGTGTGCTGGGATGGGCAAGTGAGTTAAATGTTCTGGAGGGGTTTAGGTTACAGTCCCAGAGCTCAGCCCTAATAAGGGCAGCAGCCTGATCTAAGAATGGCCTAAGGACTAGGGGCTTTCCTGAGCACTGCAGAGGGTGACAAGTATAGACTTGGCTTAAAGAAGGCTCTCCTTGAGAAGGCCCCCTGAAAAGGTGAAGAAAAGAGAACATAGATTTAAACCTTTTAAGGTCATCGGGTCCAATCTACTCATTTTACTGATAAAAAAGCTAAAGACTAGAAAGTCTGAGATTATAGAAATGGTAGAGCCAGGAATCATGTGATTCCTACTTCAACACATTTTTTGCCAAAGCCAAGAGAGATGTGGCCTTGCTATGAGCTAAAGCACTAGGGAAGGGTTCTAATCTACCTTTCTCTCAACTCAGGGCTTCCAAAATAGAGGGACCCCCCCAGCCCCCAAAGCTAAGCCCTGGGAGCTAGGGAAAGAGTGAACTATAGAACCTCAGTGTCCTAAGTTACCTGAATGATGAAAAGTTAGAAATGAAGGGAACTTTAAAGATGATCTTGCCCAGTGCCTTCATTTCACAAATGAGTAAATTCAGAAAAAGCGTTTGTGACCTGTCCAAGATCTGATTCCCCATCGACAGTGCACCTCAGCTTCCCCCACCATTTTCTCTGCTCCCTCCCCAGAGCTGGGTTAGGTGAGTGTTCCATTGGTTCACTAGTCAGCAAGGATGAAAGGAAATCAAGAGACCCATTTCTATAAGGAAGCTTCCCACTTCCCATCTCCCATTGTGGTTGTTAGGACTGACAGCTCCTATAGGAGGCTAGGGACCCACTCTTTGTCCCATCTCTCCCCTCCAACTCCCCCCATGAGGGCACAGGTAGGTTTTTTGAACGCCCAGAGCTGTTTGGCCTTGAGAATATTCACTCAAAGCCCTCTGTAAGATGTAGGATCGACACAAGGCGGGGAGAGGAGTCCTGCCAGCTCCCTGGTGGGGGCCTAGGAAATGCACTGATCTTACACAGCCCGGCTCCAGGGAGAAATGACCTAACAACTCTTACAGACCTGCAACTGTTGGTCTCCAGGTTTCTATTTTCCTGCTTAGGACTCACACATCTCTCAATCTAACTCCTCTGCCAGACATACAGGGCCCTGCATCAACACAGCATCAAGAGGGCAACGGGCTCCAACCCCCCCACCCCATCCACCACTCTGGGCCTAGTGCATGCACTTCAGCAGCAGGGACCAGGCCCTACCGTATGGGTGACACGAGCTGGCACGCCCCGGGGTCAGGGGCCTGTGTCTGCATGCCTACTGGGAGGGAGGGGGGCCGCAAGCCTGGACCAGGAGACGGCACTAGGAGAGGCCTCTGGCACACGGACGACATGCTGGGGGCAGGGGGCGTCCCACACGCTCGGCCAGGCAGTTGCTGGGAGGGGAGAAGCGGAGGGTGACACAAAGGAGCTACTGTATGGGAAGGGGGTGGGGGACAGAGCAGGAACATAAACACGAGCAGAGACACAAACACAAATATGCCGACCCGGAGACGCACAAGGAGGACCTGCAGACGCCCGGAGAGACGGGGCCGCCGAGCCCGGAGCAAGGACCCCGCGCCCACGCAGACAGACACGGACCAGACACAGAGACCCGACCCACCGACACGCGGAGAGCGCCACGGCGAGGCAGGCGCGCGTGTCCACCCCCCCTCACGGAGCTCTGCGCCCCCGGGCGCGCACAAAGGCACACATCGCCGAGCTTCCCCATCGCGCAGAAAGGTGCACAACACCCCGGAGCCGGCCACGCCAGCCAACGCGCCAAGGTCCGCTGGCGAGCGCGCTCCACCCGCGGGCGCAAAGGGGGCAGCTGCGAGCGCACTGACCTGGGCGCTGGCTGTGGCCGCGGCGGGGGCAGGCGGTCCCGATGCCCACAGCCCGCTGCCCTGCCTGTCCTCCGCCAGCCGCTCCGAGCGAGATATATAAGGCTGACAGCGCGCGGCATGCTGGGAGGGGGATCTCTGACAGCCGCCGCCGCCGCCGAGGACACCTCGGGATGGAGGGAGGAGGGAGAGAGGGAGGAGCAGGGAGAGAGGGAGGAGGAGGGAGGGAGGAGGGAAGCAGGATCATTAGAGGCAAGGGAAGAGACGGCGGAGGGGGAAAGGCCGCGGAGAAGGCAAGAGGCAGATCGATAAATAAAGGTAGCCAGCACTACCCAGGGATGAGATTGAGGGAAGAGATGAGCTCCGGACTTGGGTGAGAACGCAGAGCCGGTGTAGGCTAGGGAGCTCCCAGTTTTGGCCCCTTCCCTCCTCTTCCTCTCTCTGTTTCTCTCCCCCACCCTTCTCTCCTCTCCCTCCTCCCTCCCTCTCTATGTGTCTCACCTCTGTGTGTCTTTCTATCTCTTTGTGTCTCTGTCTCTCTCCCATGTCTCTCCTCTGTCTTTCCTTTTCTCTTTCTGTCCCTGTTTCTGTCTCTGTCTCTCTCTCTCTGTGTCTCTCTCTGTCTCTCTCTCTCTCTCTCCCCTCTCTGTCTCTCTCTCTTCTCTCTCTCTCTTCTCTCTGTCTCTCTCTCCTTTCTCTCTCTCCCCTCTCTTCTCCTCTCCCTCCCTCTATGTCTCACCTCTGTGTGTCTCTTTCTCTTTCTGTGTCTTTGTATCTCTCTCCCACTGTCTCTCCCTCCTCTCTTTCCTTCTTTCTGTCTCAGTCTCTCTCCCTCTCCATCCCTCCTGTTGAAGGCAGGAAATATTTCTTATTCCTGTGGTTATTATGTACTATCCAACTTTCTTATCTTGGAGGCAGAATAGTCTAAGAGATTGGGAAAACCAAGGTCCAGAGCTTTCAGGTGGTTTGCACAAGGCTATATAAAGTCTAAACTCCAACTTGGATTTTTTGATTTAAGTTCCAGATATCTCCCCATGGAAAAAGAATGGATCCATCAAAAATGAATATCTAGTCTGGGCCCTATAAATACTATAGTCATTCATTTATTCAACAATCATTAAGTGCCAACTATGGACCAAAGAACTGTGCTAGGCACTAGAGATACAAAGAAAAAAAGAACCTTCAGCCCTCAAGAAGCTTGAGGGAAACAGTTTACCCTGAAATAAATACAAAATAGATGAACTTAAAACCACGTAGCCTTCCCATCCCAAATTTAAGGATGATGTTTTTCTGTAAAGTGTGGAATGGCTTGTTTTCCACCTTGGCGCTCAGAATTTCCCTCCAAGAATTTCAAAAACTCAGCTCTGGTATTATTTCCTGCTGAAAGCCAAAGAGGTGTTGCTGAAGACTCTCATACTCTTCTTCCAAATTCAGCTCAGTTCACGCTGGACCAAACAAAATTGGCACCTACTTGAGAAGAACATCAAAGATAGTCAAAAGTTTTTATGTCCAGAGATTGGAGAGACCAGCCACAGGAAGAAAGACCAATCTGACTCCAAAGTTTTCAGAATCCATGTCACTTAAGAGGCCTCCCAAACTGACAATATGAGAGAACTGAGTTCACCTGCCATTATTACAAGATAAGGGGGAATTGTGGGGGACACAGCAGAGGTGTCATAGCATGTTTTCTCAGTCTATACCCAATTGAGGAAGGAAAGAAATGAGAGGAAGGAAAGCTAGGAAAAGAGAAGAGAGGAGGAAAATGTATATACAGAAAAAAGGTAAAAAGAGAAAGATAGGAAGAAAAAATAAAACAGGATAGAGGTAAGAAAAGAAAGGGAGGGGAAAGGAAAAAGGGGAAAAGGGAAGAGAAGAAGAGGGGGAAGGGAAAATGAATTAGTGGGAGGGATATAACAGGAAAGGGGAAGTAAGGATCCCAGGGAAAAGATTGTGTCTGCTTCCATGAGGGTGACAGGCCCTGCATATACTGCATATTGTCAATATTATGCCCTTCTATAAGAGTACAGAGATTCAGTCTGGTGTGTCTTCTCATTTATGACACACATGAAGTGTGTCACTTCATTCTCCTACAACAAGCTTTAATCTTGATTCAGCTCCCAGAGTCCCAGAGATATTTTCCCCCAGCCACTAGAGAATAGGACAAACATACTATTTCCATCCCTCCTTATCCCTGATATCCAGTCAAGTACCAAGTCCTTCAGAGGTTTCCTCAGGTGGCCATGGGTGGGAATAACAAAAACCCAGTTTTACAAGAATTCTGAAAATTAAGAGTTCTGAAAGATTTCAAAATGGGGCTTATCTTTACCCTGGGAAGGCTAATGGAATTGGAGCTCCTTCCTGGCTTTCTCTTTGTTTCTTCAGTAAATCTGGCTTCTTTCTCATTCAGAGTCAGGCTCAAAAACACTTCTATCACTCTATTATTGTGGGTGATATTCCTAAGTCCTCCAACCAACATACATACTCCTATCAGAAAAGCCCTCAACTTCAGTTCATCTTGCCCTAACCTCCTCTTTGGCATCCAGACTGTAAGGTTAGGCATAGCTGAAATAGGTGTTAATCATCAATCTTGGGGTTTATTTAAAATTAGAACCAGATTCAATTATAGCAAAGGAAACAGACTTCTTCAGCTTCACATTAGGAAATTTTAGAGAACCAACCTAATTTTATAGATGAAAAAGCTGAGGCCCAGAGAGAAATGAGTGGTCCAACATTATGAAGGCCAGTGGTAAAGAGCCACTTGGAACAAGGTACTAGCCTAACTCTCAGTCTAGGACCTCTTTCACTTACTTACCACGGAAGAGACCAGCCTGGAAACCAAATGCTTGAGTTCAATCTACATCCTCCACTACTTAGTGCCTCAATTTCCCCCCTATGAACTAAGGATTCACTAACTGATGAATTGCTGATAGGGAATTAAAGGAAACAAAATCCTTCCCACTTGTTTGGCAATCAGCCAGGGAGAGTGGATGAATAGTTCTTTCAATTTTTCTGAGCCCCCAAACCATGGCCAACTAATCCCCAATCAACACTACTCCTAAGGCTAGCCCAAGGAACCCCACCTGGCCCTATAAATGAGAACATGGGCAATCTCTTAGGTCCCTTGTAGCCATATGTTCTATGATTTTATTATTCTCTGGTAATGCACAAAAACATTAGAATAGGATGGATGAAGAGAAGTGGGGTGGTTGGAAACACTGATGATATTCCACAGGAAAGAAGTGGTTTGGGAGGGAGAACCATACACTGAAATGGACCAAACACCCCTGAAAAAGGAAGAAGTGGAGCATAGCTATCCTGCCCCATAAATTTCACAGCTGTTCCGAGGAAACAGATGTTGTCCATATTTAGTAAGGGGAAAGAAAGCCTCAGTAAGCATCCAGGAGACAATGGGAGCAGGGAGCAAAGCAGCGGATCAGAGAAGAAGAATGTGCCAGAGGGAATTAACAGCTGTCCAGGAAGGGATTATCTAGAACACAAAGTCTGAGCAGAGAGGTGCAGCCTATTCCCAATGCAGTGTCCCCATGCAGTTTCACCAGCATATGTTCTAGATAGGGATGGGGTCATTTGGAGGTTTGGCTGAGGATTCATCAAGAAAAGATGCCTGCTGGAGATCTTTATTACTCCAAGTCCCTTTCAGCCCATTAAGGTACCAGATGGTGAAAAGATTAAGATAGATCCTGTATCATTTTCTTAATGATTACATTTACAATTAATTGATTTTCTTCCACAAATGCTTTTGTCCTATAATTGTTAGTCATGGTTCTTTGTCTCTGAACTTAGCTCAGAGTTCAATTGAGCAATAAAGGGTTAAGTTTAATAATACAACTCCCCCCATCATGGAATTTAACTGATCTTGGAGAATGCATGTGAATAAAAAGGAGTCAGGCCTGATGGCTTTACTGCACCAAACTATCCTTTGAGGATGTCTGGTTTGCTCTCCAATAGAAGAGGCCACTATCTCACCCCCAGACTAAAATAATGGGAACTTCTTAGTCGCAAGAGAGAAGAAAGGGGGTGGGGTGGGATTTACTAGCTCTCATTACCAAATTTCCAACCAATCATGTTCTCTTCATCGAAGCTCTATAACCAACCACAATACCTTTAATTACAAGATGTCAGCTACTCTGTTCTCTGTTCTGTCCTCCAAAACTACATAATGGGATCTATCTTCTTGTTTAGGGTCTTTAGCATAAATAAAAAAAATCCATTGACTCACTGACAGCATGCTCCTGCTAATATTATCTTGTGCAGAGATCTGCCTCAGTTGACTCTTTTGTTAAAACAATTGCAACAGAGGGAAAGAAGCAACATAATGAGGTGGAAAGAAAGTTGACTTAGAAGTAATTCCAGTTCTTGCTCTGGTATACCTCTACCAACTTCTTTGGTTTCCATCCAGTACCAACCAAACTATTAGTCACCCTAGTTTGCAACCTGAGAGTCATCCACTTTTTTCTCCTTCACATCCCCTCTATCCACTCAGTTAAGTTCGAGGCATTCTACCTTTACAATATCTTTACATGCAAACAGCTACCACATTATGCTTATAATCTATTAGAGTGTAAGCTCCCTGCCTCTGCAGTGACGCAGACGTATAAAGTTACAGGTTTCTCTGAGTATTCCTTCCATCCAGGTCACTAAGTGACTTCTTCTGCCCTTTTTTAAATCCACAGAGCTTAGCACATACACAGTATGTTTTAATATTTGTTATCTTCCTCCCTTCTTCTCTGCTTAAACACAGCTTGTCCCTCAGGCCCATAATGCACTTGCTCCTCACCTCTGCCTCTTAAAATCTCTGACTTCCTTCAAAATTCAGCACAAATGAGGTTTCCTTCACGAGGCCTTCCCTCACCACACTCCATGATCCACCTCCAAATACTTTGTGTTTGCTTTGAACGTATTTACCCTTACTGGCTTGTGTTTACATTTTCCCCACATGCAATCTGTGCTGTTGGCTCCTTGAGAAAAGGTCATTGTATACCCAGCACTTTGCAGTGCCCAAACCACAGTAGGAGCCTAATAAATGTTATTGATTGAATGATAAGTGTATGCCATTGGACAAGCCATACCACTTCTTTTCATGTTACTGATTCCTTTCTAAAATGAGGTTAACAATCTCTCCCCAGTCTTCTTGCTAAGGGTTCTCACAGGGGTCAAAGGAGAGAATAGATGTGAGAGACTACATTGTCCAAACCAATGATTTGGATATAAAAATAAATTAATAAGGCACTCTAGGGCTCTTAGGAGGCCAGTGAGCGAGGCAGTAAATGCTGGGACCTCCCGTGGCTAAATAGACTCTCCTAACCCCATTCTGGTGCAGACTCTCTTGGGGCACAAATCTTAGACAGTCTTCCTGTGACACATTCACAACTTTTCTCTTCCCCTAGCAACTGACCACTTCAACAAGTCCTACCTTCCCAACCTTCTTGAGGGAAGGAGAATGAGGAGGATTGAACAGGGGCCTTCTAGGAAAAACTGGAAGACCCATCATTCTTTCTTAGAATTTAAATACACAAATATCTTCTGCAGGCTTTTCTTGGGAAGGGTTGTTGGATATATGCAGGCAGCAAAGTTCCCTTTATCCATACCACAATATCACCGAAGGTCAGGGAGCTAATCTAACTTCATTTTAAAGGTGAGAAAATTAATGCCCAGAGAAGCCTTGTGTGCACAAAGTCTCACAAGGAAGTGTCTGGCAAGGACTGAAATCTTGTCTTTTTGACTTTTAGACCAAACCCACTTCTGTTAACACTCTGCTGCCCCTGCTAACAGCTATTGGGTTCCCTTTAACTCTAACCTGAGACTCTCAGCTCTTTTCTTCTCAGGGCAATTTCTGTCTCCTGAAAAAACACTCGGAGCGGAAGCGCCGTTTAATACAAATCTCTCCCAGACTTAGGCCCGAAGGTGCCCTGGAAACTGTCCCAGGAGACCCTAGTCTCTGTCCTGAGTTCGAGCAGGAGGAACAATGGAGAAACTGCTTCACACCACAGGGGCTGAATTGGCCCCCGGTGTCCTGCTCCCCGGTAGGGAATTGGGGTCTGGTCCTGTTTCCTTTTTATTCCAGGACAGTCCCAACACCTCAGGGGCCGGTAAGCTGGGGTGGCAGTGCTGAGATACTTTGCATTCCCTCTGACCCCTTCCACCCCTCCCCCATAAGAGTGGGGAAAGTGCGGGGAAGGCTTAGGATCTTTGCTTATTGAGGAACCAACTCTTTTTTAAAGAAAGGCAGCACAGTTAAAAGATTTCTAAGAGCTTAAATTGCATTCTTATCTTGACTAGATATCAAGGCCTCCTGCCTCCTCTGACTTCTGAGTCCACATCCTTTAATCCGACCCCAGGAGAAATTAGCTTTCCTGGAAATTAAGAGTGAAAGGGTTAAACTCGAAGCTACTTAACACTTTTTACTATAGACAAACAAACTTTTGCTCCCAGCATTTTCTCCAACTTCTACTTGTTAAATGGGACATCAGCATTTTTACTCTCAACTGCCCTTCAGCCTGGAGAACATGGGAACGACTGAGCGGGACACACACCCTTAGATGCCCTGCTGCCATCCCCAAACCCCACATCTCATGCCTCACCTCCTGGCATGAACCCCCAAATCTCTACGACCCTTGCCAGCTCAAAGCAGTTAAGAGGAGATCGGTGCCCCTTTTCCCACATGCCTTTGGAGGTGACTGCTTGAGGGGGGGATGAAGAGGGGACCCCCGAACTTGGAAAATTCTGGGAGCAGAAAATCTTCAATTCTGCCTCATTAAGAGACTTTGCCCCATGTCTTTTTCCTTAAATGAATTTAAGTTCCAACTGCTTGAGGGGGGAATGATGTGGGAAAGATTCCTTTCTAGATTCCCACCCTCTCCTAGTTAATAATGTAAATTATCCTTTAACTTATAAATCCTGGTCCCTTTGAATTCCAATAGAAGATCCCGACCTGTCCTAGCCCCACCCGGATCTGAGCCAACTTTGGGGCTACACTCAAAAGCCCCTCAAGCTAAATCTATTATAAAAAGGCCATGCTGGGAACCCATCTTTGCAGAGATTCCAAACATGCTAGCCATGTGAGGATGCTCTGTCCACTGGACCTTCTGTCCACTGCCCTCCTTATCTCTATCTTCACCTAGCTCCTTACTTCCAAACCCAATAATAAATCTTTTTTATCAATCTTAACAAAAAGAAAAAAAAAAAACCATTCTGCTGCCCCTTCCTTCCCTCTAAATAGTGGCTCTTGGAAGCCTGTCTCGCTCTATTTCTTGTCCATCCCATTTCTACCAGCAGTGGGCACTCACTGCCTCAGCAATGACAGATGTGGAATGTTATCACACAGAGTCTGATTTCTCTAATGCCTGGGCTTGTTGAATTTAATTTTCCATCTATACGTCCCTTCTGTTTGCCCGTGTCACAGTGGCCTGGCTGGCCCCGAGACCCCAAAGCTGGGGAGATAACCAGCCCTCCACACTCAGGGCTCTACTCTGTGCACAGCGCTTAGTGATATCTGTTAGTTTTCTTATCACATCCCGCAGGGACTGTCACAATAACCTAATTGGATTCCCCGCGTCCATTCGCTTGTCCATTCCCTTTTACAATCCGTCCTCTACAGGCCATTGGGATGTCTTCTTAAGGCACAGCTCAGCTCAGCTCCCTGCTCCAAGCCATGGTTCCCCATTGGCCACCGGGTGAAATTAAGGACTGGGATTCAAGAGATCCCGACTTCGACCCCCAATCTATTTCTCCGGGCCTGGAATATCCCCAGGTCTCCCACAACTCATCCCCCAGACAAATACACACATTGCATTCAGCCAAATGATCCCACCCTTTTTTGTCTTTGTTATCCAGGCATTGGCACACTAGTAGATTTTTAATAAAAACTCATCTTGACTGCGCTATCCCCCAAACATAGCTGTGTGCCTTTGTTCTCACGTCTCCCCAATACCTGAATTGATCTACCGCCCTCCGAGGTCTAGCTGAAATCCTTCCTCTTCTACGAAGCTATCCTGACTCTTCCCCCCTACCCCTTCTCTCACCGACACACTGACCTGAGAAGCCGTGTAACAGAGAGCACAGAATGCTGGATGTAAGAATCAAGAGCCGAGTTCAAATGCTGCCTCAGAACATACTATGTGACCCTGGGCAAGGCATTTAATCTCTGAGTTTCCTCAATTGTGAAATGGGGATAGCCCGTACCTGCCAGGTACATGTGTGAATGTATGCGTATGTATGTACATATGTGTGTGTGTGTGTGTGTATAGTGGAGCTATACTGAGGGCTACAGTGAGGATTGAATAAGATAAAGTATATAAAGTGCTCTGCAAAGATGGGCTAGCCAGCTCCACACCAGCTTTTTCCCCTTGGTACCTACCCTTGTGTTTTGTCCATTCATCCTGTCTAGACTAGGAAGCTGCCTGAGGACAGAGACATCTTGTCTGCAGAGCCTGTTCCATAGCAACAAGCAAAGGGCTAGGCACATGGCAGGGATGCAGTATTTGCTGATGGATCATAGACCTAGGTCTGGAAGGGACAAAAAGAACATACCCAGTCACCTTCTTCAATATGACAAACTAGGAAACTGAGGGCCCAGACAGTTCAAAAAGGTCACATAGCGAGTAATAATCAGAGGTAGGATTTGAATCCAGGTCCTCTACTTCCAAATCCAGTGCTCTTTTCACTGTCTGATCACTTGCTGTGAATCTGCTTGGAGGGTGTGGTGCAGTGAATAGTGCATTGGGCCTGTAGTCAGGAAGAACTGAGTTCAAATCCAGCCTTAGACACTCACTTGCTGTACAGTCAAGTACAGGAAAAGTCACTTACACAAAAACAGTGTAGGAGAGGGCAAGTGGCACAAGATTCAAGATCCAATCCCATTGTCAAACGAACTCAGCTGATCAGCTATCAAATTCTTAAATAGCAGTCCTTGGTTCTTGGCTGGAGAGAAATGGATGTGAATATTGGGAATCTGTATTCCACTCCTGTATCTACCTCTTACTGTTGTTGTTCAGTCATTTCTGACTCCTGTGTGATCCTTTTGGGGGTCTTCTTGGCAGAGATCCTGGAGTAACTCACCATTTTTTTCTGTAGCTCATTTTACAGATGAGAAAACTGAGGCAAACGGGGTTAAGTGACTTGCCCAAGATCACACAGCTAGGCCAAATTTGAACTTAGGACAATGAAAGATTCATCTTTCTTTTGCTGACTCCAGAACTAGCACTTTATCCACTGCGCCACCTAGTTGCCCCATACCACTCACTACTTAAGTGATTTTTGGCTAATCATTTAACATCTCGGGGCCTCAGTTTCCTCATCTGTTAAAAAAAAAAAAAGAGGGGATTGCACTAGATGGCTCCTAAGGTCCTTTCTTTCCAGCTCTAGATCTATGACCTTAAAAGTTTGACTTCTTGGCCTAGCACACCGACCCAAGATTCATGAAGTCATGGTGTTGGACAGCTCCTAGCTCCAGAGAGACCCCATAGAGACCCCACTAAGAATAAGCCTTGACTGAGGTTTCAGACACAGAAAGACAGTGAGAGCTGAATAATATTTATTCCTATACAAACCATTACAAAACCACTTTTCAGGGCTGGGGGGGGGAGGGGCGATGGTGAGGGGAGCTCGTGCTGACACGAGAACAGAATGCACACTCCCTGCCCCAAACACCACGTAGCCTCTGGTCTCAACCTGCTGGGTTCTCCATGGCACCCCCATAAAGACTCACCCTGGAATGCTTCCTCACAGCTCCGTCCCTCACCTGGGATGCTGAGGAACAAGATGGCATACTGAGTAGCTAGGGACCCCCACTCTATCCCACCAGCTGCTCCTGGGGGAAAACAGAGCCAGTAATTTAGTGACAGGCCAGGTGGGAGGAAGCCTGGAACCCAAGTCCTCATCTGCGACCCGAGCAGCTGGTTTGCTTTTTGGTTACTAGGGCTTTTAACCCCTCCACACAAAAGGGATGCACATCTAAATTCCAATTGCAGGTAGAATGACCATTTCCTTTTTCTGGGCCTAAAGGTAGAGCCTGCAGCCATACATTCCTTTCTAAACTAGTGGAAAATCACTCAGCAGGTGGGAGGGGACTCACTGAGGCAAGACTGAGACATCGTGGGATTGGGGAGGAGGGACGGGAACAAATGGAGAAGAGGAAATGAGGCACTGTCGATTTAATTTCCAAGGAGATTAGCAGCTGGAAGGAGGCAGGGAGGAGGGAGGAGGGCAGGGAGGAATCTAGGTGGATGTTCACCCACTCAAGAGTGGGGTATTCCCCCCCCTTCCCTGCCAATCACAGCCTTGGGAAGAAAGAGGTATTGGCAAGACAGGGGAGCAGGGGTTTGGGAAAGGTCTTTGCCTATCCTGATAGAGCCGAGTTCTTTAGTCCTTGGTTCCCAACCCATGCCTACCCAGAACCAGAAACAGAATGGGAACTAAAGAGGGAACTGAGAGGGAAAATAAAGGGCACAGGGTCAGAAATAGAACCCTAAAATGTCTGGACTGGAAGAGACCTCAGCGATCACTGAGTCCAAACCCTTCAGAGTCTATAGAGGGAGCGTCACTTGCCCAAAGTCCGGTGGGTGAATTAGCAGCAGAGTTGAGACTAGAACCCAGGGCCTCAGTCCAGGGATCCCCCATAGCATCAAATCACTTCCTCTCTCCTTTTTTCTTCCCATTTCCAGTGCCAGGGGATGGGGAGAAGCAAGCACTTCAAAGTTCTCTGGAGTAAAGAAAAAGGCCCCTGGAATGCACAGGGCCACAGAAATGCTAAGGAATGTCCTTGGCTCTCTCCTCCCCGGGCTACCACAGAATGGACCCGGCTCCCAGAAAGAAGGGAAGCTACATTCTGCTTCACTTAGAGGACTTGCTGAGAGAGCCGGGCCAGGGGCACCGAGACCACTGAAAGTGGTTTGTCTGTGGCAAAGGGCATGTTGTGTGTCTCCTCTCTCAGCCCTTGGTCCAAGCCCCCATTGTCTCTAGGCCCAGGACTTCCTCTAAAGTCAACTGGAAAGAAAAACTGGGAGTTTTTTGTTTTGTTTTGTTTTGATTTCTGGTATCTCTTTAGAAAAAAAAAAAAAAACACCTTGGGGCCAAAGAAATCAGAACTAAGGCCTCATGGGGAAGGTCATGTCCTTGTTTCTAATTTACCCAGAAATGGGATCACAGCCCAGGTTGGCCGAAGGACACCCCAAGACCCTGATTCATTAGGAAAAGTACACCAGACCCTGTTTAGCTAAGATATGCCTCCGAGACCCTGAATGGCCAAAAAGTACCCTCAAAGTTGCCAAATAACCTGGAGATCCTGTCCTGTCCTCCAGGCCTTGAATAACTGAAGAAGCTCTAAGACCAACTAGTTGAGATATAGATTGGCCCGCAGAATTCTCCTGAGTCCCAAGTGCCCAGGACTACCCTCTATACCCTGATTGTCTGGGAACCTACTCTCTGAGCCCTGATTGTCCAGGAGATACCCTTATGTCCAGGAAGGATGGGAGAAGGTAATGTTGTAGGCCCTAGACCAAGAGGAGAAAACCCTCTTTTCAGTGATGAAGCGGTGGTGATTCCCCTTGCGGCTGCGCTCATTCTGGATATAAGTGACGCACTCGTCAGGCCCCTTGGGCTCGTAGTAGTGGTAGGGCATCCGGTGAGGCTGGGGCCGCTGGCTGTAGAGGGGACAAAGAAAAGAGCGTGCTGCTGGAGGGGAGCAGGCCTTAAGGCCTCCCCTGGAGGCCCCCTCCTCATAGGACCAAAAGTCTGCCGAGGTCCTGACCCAGGCCACACGCAGGTAACCCAGGGATCCCTTGGTTGGCCCAGACAACGGGATTAGATTGATTCTAAAGGCAAGACCAAACAGCTAGTTCGTGGTGGACACAGGACTAAAATATGGGGCTAGTTCTCTAAGATGAGAGGGGTTTGGACTAAAGGACAAAGTGAAGTCCTTTCCAACTCCTAACATTCTCTATCATCTGTTGGTTCATCCATTCACGAACATTTTTGAATATTTATATTATATTTCTTGAATGTCTTGAATGTCTCGGGGACACACGAGGTCTAGATGAGCTGTAGTTCCTGTCCTCGGGAAGCTTCCAGTCTAGGAGGGGGACAATGGCCAAAAGGTTTGGGGACTGGGACAAGCTGACTAATGGGTTGAGGATCATTCTGGAAACTACAAAAGCAGCCTTGTATGCGCACTTATGGGGTCAGACGGGGGACGTGCAGCCCTCCCCACGCACAGAATGGGCCAGGAGGGAGAGGAATCCTCACCTGCAGTAGTTGGGCGGCACCATCCCATAGACGTGGACCCGGTCGCAGAGCTCCACGGCAATGACCATGGTGAACCAGCCTGTGCTCAGCCAGGATCGAGACTTCTCCCTGCGGGTCGGGGCCAGGGAGCAGAGAGTAAGGGGGGCAGCTTTGGGGAAGGGAGTCGAGCACGGGTTCTGGCGGGGAGAGGAGGAAGCCCACGCACTGCTCTCTAACTGGTGTCCGCTTTCCCCCGTGGTTGCTCAGTAAGAAGCACTTAAACCAGCAGTCATGTTGGACCGTGGCCCCGCGGGTGGCCTGGGCAGCTGGGATGTCCAGTACCTCCACAGCACCTCACATCCATTCCCTTCTCCACCATCTCATCATCCCTTCTCTCCACTAGCTGTCTCCCACTCGTCTCCCTCCTGTCAACCTCGCACCTCTCTAAGGGGTCCAAGCCCCGCTTGTCTCTGGGCCCAGGACCCCCTCTAAAGTCAATTGGAAAAAAGGGACATTTTCTGTTTTGTTGTGATTTCTGGTATCTCTCTTTAGGAAGAAACACCTGGGGGCCAAAGGAATCAGAACTGAGGCCTCGTGGGGAAGGTCATGTCCTTGTTTCTAATTTACGCAGAAACGGGGTCACAGCCCAGGTTGGCTGGAGGACACCCCATCCTCCACAAAGCTGCCAAAGCGAGTTTTCTAAGGCTCAGATGTGTCTGGATCCCCCTCCTGTCAAAAAAGGAGTGGCTCTCTGCGGACTCCACCAGAATTAAACACAACCTCCCCCGGGCGGCGTTTAACCCCCTGCAAAGTCTGGCTCAGCCTCCCCTTCCAGCTTTCTTACATGCTGCCCCTTTCAGAACTCTACACAGCCCTCTCACTTTACACATATTCCATCTCCCACACACGGGCACAGCCGACTCCATCTTGGCGACCTTCGCACGAGCTGCTTGGCCCGTTCCCGGGATACACCCCCCTTCCTGCTGCTCGGTTCCTCTGCAGCCCCTTCTACAAAGACACCTTCCTAGTTTCTGCCCCCACCCCACCCCCACCTGTTGTGGGGGCCAAAACTCGCTTGTTTTTATTTTTCGCACTTATACGAGTAAATGGCATCTTAAGGGCAAAGGGCCCTTGTTTTCTCTGCGGCCCCGTCCCCGGCACAACGACCGCAGTATCACAGACGCTTACTACATTCTCACTGGCGGGACGGACCCGGGCAGTGCGTGCTGGGAGCTGGGGCTCAGACAGGGCTGTCGGTGTCGGGAAGCAGGTACCTGTCCTTGCCCGTCTCGCCGCGGAAGAGGTCATCGAACTGACGCATGCGGGCGGGCGAGACGGCGTAGGCGGCCATGTTGGGGAAGGCGAGCCCCACGCGCTGGATGACGCGCAGCAGGCTGCCGTTGGGCTTCTGCATTTTGCTGGGAGGTCCCCAGAAGATGAACACGGTCTCCGGGGTCTTATTGACGAACTCTTGGGGCCTCCGCAGAACCCGGTACACGCTGGAGTGGGCCACAACCCGAAAGGTGGTCTTGCTCCCCACGTCCCCCTCGTAGCCTGTGGTGGGCGCATCGTTCATGCGTATGGTGCACTCTGCCCGCTCGATCTCTGGCCCCAGCTTCGTCCCCAGAAGGTGGCTCGAGCTGGTGATGATCACACACTGGTGACAGTGGGAGGTCAGTGTCTGCCAAGGGAGAGGAAAGTTCTCCGAGTTACATCAGACCCAGCTCTGCCCTCACCATCCGCATGACCTCCAGTAGCAGCTCAGTGTCCCCGGGCCTCAGTTTCCCCATCAGACACCTCTGACTTTCCAGGACTGTTTCTAGGAAAATTTAGATCCTAGATGGTGTTTTAAGGTTGAAAATGCTTCCCATATATTCCAACAATCTTGAGAGGCAGACGCTTCTGTTAGCTTTGTTACCCGAGTCTCAGAGATATCAAGTGACTCACCTAGAGCCATGGAGGCCTTCCCTCATTCCCTTATTCCCTCACTGGCCGGGGCCAGTAGCATGGAACGCTCAGCTTCCACATCTTAGTTGCTCTCCTTCAGCTAAGGTAGCCTGAAGTGACAACCCCATGTTTGCTGGTCATCTCAACTGTTGGTTTACATCTGACTTACAGTCCAGTAAGATCCCTAAACTTTTTTAACAAGAAGTAATTTTTTAAACAGGGCTATTGTTGATTTGGGGCAGAGAGGTGGTACTATAGAGCACAGAGTGCCTGGTAGGAAGTCAAAAAAAAAAAATACCACAATTAAATCCAGCCTCAGACATTTACTAGTTGTGTGACCCTGGGCAAGTCACTTAACTCTGGTTGCCTCAGTTTCCCCATCTGTAAAATAAGTCAGAAAAGAAAATGGCAAACCATTCTGGCATCTCTGCAAAGAAAACCAGAAATGAGGTCACAGAGAGTTGGACACAACTCCGAACAATTGTTAATCCAGATCTCTCCCATCCTGTATCTGCAAAATTGCTTTTTTTTTAAATATGAGTACACCATTTCACATTTGTTCCAATTGATTTTTATCACAGACAGATCTTTTTTGAATCCTTATTCTGTGTCTAATGTACTGCATTCCTCCATTTATGCAGATTGCCTCTTCTTGGAATGCATGCTCCACTGTGAATTGGTATTTTAGAGAAGACATCTTAGAAAAATAGAATCATAACTTACTTCCTAGTATTCAAATGGGGCACCACATTGTTCTGGACATTCTGGAAAACAATTTAAAATTATGCCTCCCAAATCATTAAATGGCCTATATGCCTTTGTGACACAAGGTTTACACTCCAAAAGGATGAAAGAGAAAAGGACTTGTATGTACAAAAATATTCATAACAGCTATTTTTATTGTGGTAAAAAACTAAGGTGCCCATCAACTAGGGAATGGCTAAACAAATAATGGTATATAATGACAGAATACTGCTGTGCTGTTAAAAATGCTGAAAGGGAGGATTTCAGAAAAACCTGTAAAGACCTGTATGAACTGATGCAGAATGAGAGGATCAGAACCAGAATGATTTATGTAACATCAACAACAGCGTAAAGATGAACAACTCTGAAAGACTTAATAACTCTAAATCAACTCAATGACAAAATATGATTCCAGAATACTGATGAATAGAAAGATGATAGACTCAAAATGCAGCCTGAGACACACCAGCATGGGATTTTGTTTTGCTTGGTTATGCACATTTATTACAAGCTTGGCTTTGTTTTATTTTAATGGGGTAGGAGAAATTAGAGAAGTTAGTGGCACATGGATAGGGCACCAGGCCTGAAGTCAGAAAGACCTGAGTTCAAATCTGGCCCCCTAAACTTAATAGCTATATGACACTGGGCAAGTCACTTAACTTGGTTTGCCTCAGTTTTCTCATCTGTAAAATGAGTTGGAGAAGGAAATGGCAAACTGCTCCAGTATCTCTGCCCAAAAACTCCCAAAGGGGTTGCATAGTGTTGGACATGACTGAAACAACTAAACAACAACAATAACCTGGGAGGATATGAGAGAAAGAGAAAAAATAAATACTTATTAATTGAGAGGGAGGGGGAAAAGGGGGAGTCAGCTCTTTGAAGACAAGGGCTGTTTGTACTTCATCTCCTCAGTGTTTAGCACAATGCCTAGCACATTACAGATGCTAAATAAATGCTTATTGATTAAATAATTAGTTGTCATCCATAAATTTGGCATCAAACTTCTCATTTCAAATGACTTATAAATAATATTACACAAAACTAGGATGAAGTCAGAGCCCTGTAGTCTTTACTAGAGCTTAAAATCAAGTGGGGAAAGTGGAAACAAATTATTGAACCCATGACTGGGTAAGACACATTTCCTGGTGTCCTATCCCCCCTGGGGTTACATTCTCATCCCTGGGCATTTTAGAAAGCGAGGGAGAGCGAGAACAATTTACACTACATCCACAGTGACATAAAGGAAAACGATTTTCAGAGACTTTGGATCTATGATCAAAAGAGGGCCAGCCTGACTTCAGAGACTGACATTCAAGGGTGCCACCTAAGTCTCCACAAGAGGTGACAGACTGCGGGCAAACAAAGAGGTGCATTTCCAGACAACAGTCAGTGTGCTGATTGGTTTTCTTTCATTGTTACAAGGAGAATAATCTCGGACACAGGACTCACTGTATTGTAGAAATACAAAATAAACATCAATAAGTTTTTTAATCCAAGGGAACATTTCTGTTTCTTGAAGGAGAGTCCCAGTGTTTCCATTCCCACTCCTTTCTGAATCTCTGGGAAAGGCCTCCCCAGAAGCAGAAGCAAGTAGTACAATAAGAAGACTAAGTGGGGAAAGAGGACCTGGGTTCAAATCCTGCCTCAGACGCTAACCACCTGTGTGACCAACTTGTGGAAGTCACTTACCCTGCCTGGGCTTCAGTTTCCTTCTTTGTAAAATTAGGGATTGGACTAGATGGTCTTTGCAGCCTCTTCCAGTTCTAGCTCTAGGACCTCAGAATAACTGCTCCTCCTGAAGATGCTCACGCTAGTTCCCCCCAGCATGGCTCTCAGCAGCAGTCACTCCCACAGGGGTGAGCCTCCCCAAAGCTCCGGGCCGGCCAGCCCTCCTCCTACCTTGTTGCCAAGGACTGGGACATAGCTGTCAGCAATGGCCCACTTCTTCAGGTTGGGCGGCCGGTGGAAGCGGCCTCGCAGGGAGCCGTAGGGAAAGACGTCATTGACGCTGTTGGAGCTGTAGAGGATGAGGAGGGTGATGAGCGCAAACAGGGCCCCTAGCACCACTGATCGCTGGCCCTACAGAGGAAGGGAAGGAGACTGGATCAAAGGCAATCAGAGGCCAAGAAGCCAAAGTCAGGGCCCCGCCAGCTCTTAGGCTGCACTAGGGAAAGCCGACCAAGTCATCCCTTAGTCAGGAACACGGTGCAGGCTTGTGAATGAATGAAGGAGGAGAGGAGAGGAGAGGAGGAGGAGAGGAGAGGAGAGGAAAGGAGAGGAGAGGAGAGAAAAAAGCATTGATTAAGCAATCACCAGGCATCACACTAAGCACTAGAGGTTTAGATACAAAAACAAAGACAATGGCTACCTTTGGAGCTTATGTACTAATAGAAGAAGACAAAATGTATAAGGAAATGGTAGCTAGAGCAAGACAAATAATTAACAAATAATTCCTTTCCAGGAATGAGGGAATGCGAGTACTCACTTGATTATTTTTCCCGTAACATTCGCCTTACCATCCCTCTTAAACAACCCTTTATCCCCACTGCAGTCAGGGAGACGGCTGATGAACATCACAGTGGGGCACTCCATCTCCCGACTCTGTCTTCTCAACGGCTGTCCTCTAGGGTAAGAATGCTCTCTGCCCTCACCTTTCTTCCCTGACTTCCTCTAAGACCCCACTTAAAGAACTAGGAGAACACCGTACATAGTAACAAGATTATTCAAAGATCAATTGTGATGAACGTCACTCTTCTCAACAATGAGGTGATTCAAAGCAATTCCAAGAGACTTGGGATGGAAAATGCCATCCACATCCAGAGAGAGAACTATGGAGAATGAATAGGAACCAAAGCACAGCATTTTCACTTTTTCTTTGTTTTCTTTCTCACGGCTTTTTCCCTTTTGGTTTGATTTTTTTCTTGCGTAACATGACAAATATGGAAATAAGTTTTTAAAAATTGCATACATTTAACCTATATCAGGTTTTTTGCTGTCTTGGAAAGGGAGGAGGCAAGGAAGTCAGGGAGAAAATTTTGGAACATAAAGTCTTACAAAAATGAATGTTGAAAACTATCTTCATATGTATTGGGAAAAACAAAATACCATTGAAAATTAATTTTTAAAAACTCTGTTCAAATCTCACCCTCTACTGCTTTCCCTCTAAGATTCAATCTCACTTGTACCTAGTTGTTTGCATGTTGTCTACCCTTAATTTTACCTTTCTTTGTAATCCAGAGCTTAGCACAGAGCCTGGCACAGAGGAGGCACATGATCCTTCATGATTGATTGTAAAATGAAGGACCTCAAGGCAAGAGCTGCTGTGCCAGGTCCTCTGAAAACATCCTTCCTGCTATACCTGACTGCATTTCACTACAACACACTTCTTAATTACCGAATGAGTATTTGCCTGGGGCACATCAGGTACCTCTCCATAAAACGCTAGCAATGCCCACCGGACACCTGCTCTGTGTCCAGCCCTGTCTCAGACGACATTATAAATGATGACAGAAGTTGGATACTCACATTCTGGCCTCAAGGAGCTCCCAGTCCCATTGTAGACAAACATAAGGATAATTTACACTTGTAGGAAGAATCTAAGGACCTCAGATGAGGGAAAGGAGGAATCACCCTGGGCTAGGTGTAGTATGGACAGAGGGGGCCCTTAGCTATCTCCTGAAAAATGGATGAGCAGAGCAAAAAGGGCATTTCAGGTGGAGGTGAGTGGGTGAAGGACAAGTCTGGCTGTAGCAGAGGATTCACTTACGGCAGTAGTAGGAAATAAAGCTGGATTAGCAAATGGGAGTTAAACAGTGGAGGGATTTGATTATCAGGCAGAAAAACCTTTGCCTTAGTCTTCGATCACAGAAGGTATTCCAGCAAAGGAATGATACAAAAGGAGTGTGATGTTTAAAACAGATAAACCTGGAACTATGTTTAAAATGGCTGATGGGGGGAGAGGGGAGAATGCTATCAGGGAGATAAGTTAGGAATCTATGGTGGCCAAAGGAACGAAAAGGAGAGGGGAAATGATAGGTTTAAATCACAGGGTAATGAATGAATCAGAAATAAGTCCCAAGTTTCATGCCCTGTGTCCTCAGGTAAATGTGGCCCAAAGGAAGGAGTCAGGAGAGATCTGAGTTCAGATTCTGCTTTGAATTTAGGATTTTAGTTTGTAGGATGAGGCAAATTTCTTAATCTCTCTAGACCTCAGTTTCCTTACTTGCAGAACAAGATCTCATGTTACTTAACTCCAAGCAGAGTGGTCAAACTCACCAAAAAAGCTCAAGTTTTCAGCCAAACTGATTTAAATGAATTAGGAAATGTATACAAAATAAACTAAAATTCAAGACAATCTAGATAATGCTAATCTGTGATTTTCAGGAATCACTTTCTATTTGAATTTGACAACCCTGATTTTTAGAATTGTTGTGATGAAAGTGCTAATTAGAGCTCAACAGAAATTGGAACCTGATTCCCAAAGTCCTGACTCCAAGCCGAATAAGGCTTCATACTGGCCAGAAAGGCCTCCAGTTGTAGTGAGAGCATGAGGATGATTGATGGGCTTCCTAATTCCCAGGTCACTCTTGTATTCTCCAGTCTCCTCAGCATCCACAGGCATAGCTCACACAGGCACTATTTACATTGCACTAATGGGCACTTTATTTGGATCCTACTTTTTGTCAGTTGTATCTTATGTATATACAATCTTTTCATATAGTGGGGCCTTCTCTGATGGCATCTCCCTTGGCATACCTAATGAGGGGCCTATACCCAGGGGGAGTACGGCCTACCCATCTCAACAACCCTTCAGATTACTTTTCCCACCCATTTCCTAATCTGTTTTTCCCTAAAACTCTAGAGTTAAGGAAGGCAAGGGTCCTTATCTTCATTTTATAGATGAGAAAACTTGAGTTGGGTTCCAGATGAATTGAGCCCCCCAGCACCAGGCCCCTTGAGCATCTGAACAGAAAGGATGGCTGCCAAGGTCCCAGGGCCTCCAGCCTGCAGATCAGACCCCAGGAACAGGTTAGAATTCAGGTGCTGGTGCATAGCAGTTCAAGAGTCCAGCAAGATGCCCAGACCAGGAGAAGGATGAGGCACTCACCTTGTTTTTATTCATGTCTCTCCAGCAATCTTGGGGTAGGAACAGCCTTCCGGTCACCCGGGGGAGGGGGAAAGAGGGTCACACCTGCAAGCCAACAGGAAAGGGCTCAACTCCTCCATATAGTCATAGCAGAGGAGAAATGGTCTTAAAGTGGCCACCGAGAGAGCTAGGATTTCCATTGACTGACCCCATGATGAAAAATCAGCCAACCCCACATGTCCATTTGGGAGCAATTCACAAGAGTCTTGAGCTAATATTGGTGTCGTTCTCCCTTCTCTGGCCTCCATCCCTAACTCTTTACCCTGAACAAAAATTGTGCCCCTGTCTTTCTAGCGTAGGGGACACCCCCAAATTAGAGTTAGTTGGCCCTGGTGACCCCCAGGAGGAGACAGAAGGAACAAGCCAGGGATTGTCAGGATAATTTTATATTTTAACCATATGCCTCTCTTTCTCCGGGCCCTGAAACATCCCTAGAGAATGTACCTTCTTCCTTAGTTAATCCCTTTTCCCTTCCTTCCTTTTTCATCTCCATGCTTAATAAAAGATATACTTAATAATTCTAAAATCACAGACCATGAATATTCCTATTTCCCAGAGGAATTCCCTAACTGTCCAATCCATCTTTCTTAGATGGCCAGGTCCTTTGTGCCTACCCCCAACAGCACTCCACCTTTCTCTCTAGGATTTGGCCCTTACAATTGGAGAAATACTCAAAGTTGCCAATACCCACATAGAATCAGAGGATGTTAGAGTTGAAAAATATCTTTGAAATCATCTAACCCAATCTCCTGATTAATAGATGAGGGAATTAGGGGTCCCCTAAGTTTGGAAAATCTCTAAGTCACATAGTGAATAAACATAAGAGCCAGGGCTAGAACCCCTGATCGCTGGGGATCCTCTCAAACACCAGCAGGGGAAGCATGACCTACCTAAGTGAATCCGATTACCCAAGCAACAACCAAACGACCAGGGAAATTGAATTAGAAATTGAGGGAAGGAGAGGTAGGTATGAGGGGTTTAAGGGAGAAGAATACCAGGTCCATAAGAGAACGAGCAAGGAATACTCAGCACAATGTCTAGTTTAATCAAATAGAATACCTGGAGAGAACTTAAATTAATTCAAGACTCATAGAATATTAGAGCTGGTTAAGCTCTTAATGTATTAGAGCTAGAAAGCCCTTAAAACACAGAATGTTAGATCCAGAAGGGAGACAGCCTAACGATCCAACCAGATCATTTGACACAGAAGCCCACAGAAACAGTGACCTGTTTAGAATCTTTCAGATAGTAGCTGAACATTTAGTAGCGTTTGTTGGATTGAATCTTATAGGGTCAAACTGTTTTGGCCCTATACAATTAATGTATTGTAATGCCCAATTGTTAGCAGCAGAACTAGAACTAAAACTTAGGTCAGGTGACAGCTCTCTCTGTGTAGAGCTTCCCTGCCAACTGAAAGATCACATGTACCATGCCTGGAAAACAGGGCCCCCTCGCCCTCTCATGTGGGGGTGGGGAAATTCAGGCTTCTCATGGTTCCCACGCATTTCCCAGATGGAAGGAGTCCTCTCTTCCAAACCAGGGTTGGCTGGCCAGAATACTTCCCTAAAAACACCAGCACAGCCCCTCAATTCTCTGCCCCCCAACCCAGGACTTATCCAGAGCTTTCCTTGTGCTAACTGGTAGGTAGGATAAAGTAAAATAGAGGACAAAGGAGGAAAACCAAAAGAGAGGTCCAAAAAGAACTGATAGTCCTCCTGTGTGGGACCCTGGATGGCTATGTGGCCCCCACCCCTATTCTACTAAAGAGCTTACCCTTCCTATCTTCTCTCCCCTCCTCCTCCCTCTATGCCTTAGGTGTGTGGGAGGCTGGGATTGTAGACTCAGAACATTCCTTCCCATTACAGCCCCAAGCTCCAGCTCTCGCAACCCCTCCATATCCTGTTCTCTCCCTTGTTCTCCACCCCCCTCCCCAAAGTGGAGGAGCACAAAGTCCCTGAGTGGGAGGGCTCAGGGGAAAAATACATCAGGAAAAGGCAGGAAGCAGTTGGGGGTTAGGATTTGGGAGGGGAAGGGGGAAAGGGAAAACATCAAAACCACCCCCTCCACGAAGTAGCATCTGGGTCAAGAGACTCCACTCCTTTTCCAGGCATGGGCCGCTGGGAGCCCCGACTCTGCACCAAGAACTCTCCCTCATTCTTAGTGGCCCCAGTAAGAGTGGAGGGGGGAAAGCAGAAGGGGGGGACCCTAGAGCAGTGCATTCTGGGTTGTCACTGCCCACATACCCTTCCAACCCCCCAACCCCCCTAGCACTCTGGCCCTAGGGCACTACACTTCCACTCCCACTATACCTCCCACCCCACCCCCCATAGCTCCTCCCAGGGATTACCCGCTGCCAGCAAGTTTTTGGACAGCCTGAGGGCCCATCCAGAGTGGAAAACGTCAGCACCCCAATGTGGGGGCAAAGATCACCGCCCAGGAACACAGCGGAGCAGGCACTCTGAGGAGCAGCCCATAGCCCCGGGGCGGAGGATCGGATAAAGCAGCAAAGGCTGACCCAGGATGGGGAGACTGATAAGAGAAGAGGAAAGGGAGGGGGGAGGGAGACAAGCTCTCAACCCTCCCTTTATCCGCTTGGAGCTCTGGAGTCCCCCCTCTCTGCCCGCCTCCTTCCTTCCATCAGGGGCCGTGCCCTCTCCCCTCACCCATTCTCCACTTGGATGGGGGCAGGGTCCACCTCTCAGTCCCAGTAGCTGTCAAGCTGGGGTGGAGGCTGCCTCCGGCGCCCGGGGGATTCCGAAGCGCAGCTGAGGGCTAGGCACAGAGTTGGAGGGAGATCGGGGCAGAGATCCCATTTTCCACGCTCCAGGACCAGCCCTCCCTTGCCCCCGCCCACACACCCCCATCCCAACTCCGCACATCTTTGCCCCAGGCTCCCCCCTCTCCATGCGTCTTCCGCCCCTGGCTCACCTCCCCCGGGGAGCGCTCGTACCCGGTCCCGCTCACATGGCGCTGCAGCCGGGCCCCCCGCGCCTCCGCAGCCCCGGAGCCGCTCCTGGCCCAGGCCCCGCTGCAGCCGGAGCTGGAGCCGGAGCCCGAGCCGGGAGCCAGAGCCCGAGCGCGAGCAGAGCGAGGTCCTAACGCCGCCCAGCCCGGCCCTGGCCAGCCGGCTCACAGAGGGAGGAGCGCAGAAGCGGAGGGGCTGGCTCCGCCCTCGCCCCAGAACTGCCTCCTCATTTAGGCAGGATTCTTCAGTCTAACGGATCGCCGGGTCCCTTAGTCTTCCCCGTTCTCCCTCCGCTCTCAAACGTCCTGGACACGCAAATTGTCAAGTGGAGGCAACAAGCACTGATTAAGCTCCTACTGTGGGCCGGGTTCTGTGCTAAGTAAGCGCTGGGGGATACAAAGAAAGGGGTATGTTACTTCTTCTCCATCACTACAGTCCACACATTAGTCCAGGTATTCATCCACTCTCTCCTGGATTATTTTTTTATCTTTTTTTTTTCCTCAATTTTTCTCCCTAGTTCTAATTTCTCTCCTGCCAGACTCTGATATCCAAGGGCTTCCCCATTCAAAAACTTCTGGTGGCTCTCTGTTGATACAGATAAACTGTCAGTCACAGAAGGAAAGGCAGCTTGGTGTGGTATCTGGCAAGCTGGATCTAGTCACATCCAAAAACAATGGCTCAAATCTGCCCTCTGATATTTCCTAACTCCTTGAGTCCGTGGGGACATTATTTAACATTTTTGGAGTCTCAAGTTCCTTTACAATTACAAATTTTAACTGTAAATTGGAGATAATAATATATGTAGTACTTAACTCATAGGATTGAAAGGAGATATTTAAGTCCCTTGCAAGCTTTAAAGCCTTATAATGTAATATTAGTTAATATAAACCACCTGTTAGCATCACAGCCAGGTCAAAAAGTATTTATTAAATGTTTAAAATGATTGTACAGATATAACCTATATCTGATTGCTTGCTATCTTGTGGAGAAGGGAGAGAAGGGAGGAAGGGAGAAAAAGTTTGGAACTCAAAATCTTACAAAAATGAATTTTGAAAACTATCTGTACATGTAATTGTAAAAATAAAATACTATCGATTTATCTCCTTTTAAAAAAAATTTTTATTAAAGCCTTTCTATGTATTAGGCACTGTGCTAAGCTCTGGAACAACAAATACAAGCCAAAAAGAAAGAGTCCCTGCCCGGAAGGAGATTACATTATACTGGGGAAAGATAATGCATTAAAAATGAAATAGGAGTTGCAGGATACAAAATAAACCCACATAAGTCATCAGCATTCTTATATATCACTAACAAAACCCAACAGTTAGAGTTACAAAGAGAAATTTCATTTAAAGTAACTACTGATTGTATAAAATATTTAGGAATCTATCTGCCAAGGTGTCTTAAGAAATTTAAGAATGTTTGATTCGCTCCTATAAATAACGCTCCGAGACTCAAAGTATAAAAGTGAAAGTAAAAGAAAAACAATTTATTCAAACAAGCAAGGGCACGGATAGCTTTGATTTACACACACACACTATACTATAATACAAATGATTAAAAATACAATAATTAGAGATAGAAATATAAGAAATAGCGGAAGATCATACTTCACCAATTCAAAGGAACCTTTAATCTCAGATGGCTGGGAGCCCCGTTTCAGCCTGATCAATTTGAATTGGGACAAGATTCCCACGTGAAGCATCCTTCCATGGGTGAAGCTTGGCTGTGGCTTGGAGCACAAGCTTTTTATATGTTTTTTAGACAAAAAAGGCCCTCAGCCAAAATTAGTTACCTAAGGGGTTTTAGCGTGTATCCACAACATATGCAGGTAGTGTAACTAAAGTTACTATTTTATCCCTAACCATATCCCGATTGACGTATTCCAGACCCTGGGCTTGACATGTCATTTATTAAATGTCTATGTTCAAGGGAGGAGCCACCTACCTTTGAGCATAAACAATTCCAGGAGTGGCGAGTCCCTGATATTAGTGCCAAGAACATACAGGGTCCAAGGAACGGTCAAATTAGGGACTCAGGCCTATTAGATTTGAATGATATTACTATTTTTTAATAAGAAAGCTTAATTTCTTATTCATTTGGCCTTAATATCATGAAAATAATCAGAGGACTGAGCTAATAGGGTAAAATTAGAATAGATTAATTTCATCTTCTGATACATATAACAATTACAGATACATCGAATTAATAACAACAGCATTAACAACAATATAGGAATAGCTAAACTATTAAAATATATCTTGGCGCTATTTGATCTAAAAAGAAAATCATACCAATGATGATTAGTGTCAGATGTTACTAAATGTGAGGCCTCAAGTAGTTGTCCTGCTACTGTATGAGTCTGAATTCGATGTTCATTTAGTGCGCGCTGATTAGACTGTAATAGCTGCTTCAGGACATGAGATTGATTTAGAATATTGATTAAAGATTGTAGGGACAAAGAGACATGAGGAAGAGGTAACAGTTTGGGTACCCAAGTCAAATTCTGTATCACATCAGTGGTCAGGGGAAAATTAGAAAAAGAAGAAAACATCAACATCTGTATCAGGGGAAAATTAGAGAACATCACCCTGCCAGTGTAAGAAGAAAACATCAACATCTGTATCAGGGGAAAATTAGAGAACATCACCCTGCCAGTGTAAGAAGAAAACATCAACATCTGTATCAGGGGAAAATTAGAAAACATCACCCTGCCAGTGTAAGAAGAAAACATCAACATCTGTATCAGGGGGAAATTAGAAAACATCACCCTGCCAGTGTAAGAAGAAAACATCAACATCTGTATCAGGGGGAAATTAGAAAACATCACCCTGCCAGTGTAAGAAGAAAACATCAACATCTGTATCAGGGGGAAATTAGAAAACATCACCCTGCCAGTTAAACATCCAGAATAAGGGAGAGTTTGAGAAACAGAGGCTAGATCAGTATCGCTATCAGACACCACACATAGGTGTTGGGCAGAAACTTCATATAGCTTAAAGAAGTTGTTTAAGGGGTACCAGGTTAAGTCACAAAGATTGGAAGAGTGTGGGAGAAGGCAGGGCTCCATCTGCAGGGGCATCATCCCACAAACGATGCCTTAGTTAGTTTCAGTACAATCAGACAAGGTATGAGTAACATTATGCAAATCTATATAATTTCCATATATATGAGGCAAAGCAAAGTAACCATGTAAGACAAAAGGGATTACATGAAATTGACACATAACAGTCCAATTTTTAATTTGATAATATACAATAGTCCCGGTACACCAAAAAGAAGTACACCTAGTATTTTCAGGACGTAATTTTTTCCATGCTTTTGGTAAATCAAACAAGGATCCCCGTATTTGAGGATCTCCTTCCTGTAACAATCTTTGAGCGTTTTCCTTTTGTATTAGGGTATACATATTCTGTAAAGAACATTTAGTCCAATTGAATAATGCACTGATATTTCCAGTCAGGCCTAGGCTAGTGAGGGTGCTGTCATTAAAAACTTGTAAAAATTGGCCTTGATATTGCAAGGTATTTTGGTGGGGTAGGATCGTTGTGGGTAGCCATTGTGCATTTACTGTCAAAGCTTGAGATACATCTTGTCCAGCACTGCGCAGTCTGCTGGCCAGTGTCTCAAGATCTATGGAATTAACTATACCCAAACCAGTTCCAGCTCCACCAAGCAAAGTATCATATCAGGCTCTTTTTCTTCTATTACATTCTTTCATAGCATCTAACAGTACACTTTGATATAAAGAAGGAATAGGAAAATTCAAATAAGAAAAACAGCATAAAAGAGTTACATTTTCTTTGGGGATTACTGTGATGTTTCCATTTATTTGGTTACATTTAAAAATACGAAAAACTGATCTCCAAGTGACCCAATACTACGATCCTGAAGGCAAATGCCACCTTCCAACTTGGCAAGGTTGATTGGCAGGGCAGGTCCACCACAAAGAAATATTTCTATTATATGGATCGGCAGGTAAATAGTTCACGGTGTCGTCACCTGGAGAGTGTTCCCATGGATATAAAGGCAATCCAATAGTCCAGGCCCCAACATGAGGACAGTCAAGGAGCACCATAAAACACTTAATTTCGCAAAAACATTTGGGTTAGTGGGATATGATACCAATTGTCATCATCAGGATACACCACAATAGCAGTATTAGTAGTTCCTTGGGCTATTAATTCAGCTGGCCTAAGCTTATCAGTGGGATGCCTTTTTACTCCTACTTTAGTACCTGGTATTATTTTCTCGAGAGTCCAATAAATGTTGTTGGAACTTTCAAATCCTTGTCCTCCCCTTTCTATAGCATCAGGGGATTGATTTATTTGGGTCCATTGGCCTTCCAAATAGGGTAGTATTACTAATTGACATATTCTTTCTCCTACTTTACAAAAATAAGTTTCACTGGCATGGGAGTTATGTAGACAAACTTTAATTTCACCCCTATAATCATTGTCAATAACTCCACCCAGTACATGTACTTGATGCTTCAAAGCTAAACCAGATCTAGAGAAAAGTTGTCCATAATATCCAAAGGGCAATTTAATGCCATTACCAATATGACATAACTGCTGGCTCTGAGGGGGAATATTCACATCATGAATCACATACAAATCTTATCCCGCAGATCCTAATGAAGCTCGCCAAGGTTGTCTAGCATTTTCATGTAGGGTCCACCATTGAATAGTGGGTAAAGAGGACATTTTCCTTATTTGTAAATTAGGGGTCATCATTCTAGATAAAGGAGTACCCTCTCCATCAGCCAGGGGTCTATTATTCAATTGCTTTAGGGCTTCAAATAAATTTTCTTTCCATTTTCTCAAATCATGACTGTCACTTAATTTTTTCAACTTTTCCTTTAATAATCCATTCATTCTTTCTATAAGTCCTACTGCTTGAGGATAATAAGGAATATGATAAATCCATTCAATATTATTATAATTACAATATGACTCAATTTCTTTTCCTTTGAAATGAGTGCCATTATCACTCTGAATTTGCATGGGGGTGCCATAATATAATGAAACAATGTCTAAGGTTTTACAAGTGTTCTTTTGTGTAGCTTTCTTATATGGGCAAGCAATGAGTACCCTAGAGTAGGTATCCACACAAGTACAGGCATATTGGCACCCTTGATTCATAGGCAAGGGGCCTATGTAATCAATTTGCCAGATCTGAGCAGGTAAAGTCCCTCTAGCCAGCTCTCCAGTCACCCTTCTAGGCAAAGGGTGCTGACTAAAAAGCTGACACTGAGGACACTCCTGAGATATTTGCTTAAGTAAATCAAGAGGAAGATGGATTCCCCTATCTAATGCCCACCTGTAAGAGGCAAGTGAGCCAAGATGTCCTGCAGCAGTGTGAATCCATTTCCCTAACATTAGGTCATTATCTTTAGTGGGGACCACCTGCAGAGCTTTTCCTTGTATTTTGGACAATTCATCTGCATGGGCGTTATACTCATGTTCCACAGAATCCGTCTTTACATGGGCATCTACATGAAACAGACACATTAGTATTCTGGCACCAATCCCATATTTGTAATCACAATTTCTTGCCCCAAACCTCCTTATCCCGTATTTTCCAATCATGTTCTCTCCACATGGGCATCCAGACCACTAGTCCATTGGCCACTGCCCGTGAATCAGTGAATAGGTGACATTGATTGCCTTTTTCATTCTCTATGGCTTGATAGACAGCCATTAATTCAGCCCATTGACTGCTTTGACCTTCTTCTGTAGTCTCCAAAACAGTATTTTTTGCTGGATTATATGCTATGGCTTTCCAATATCTTTTAGAGCCTATATATTTGGCTGAACCATCAATAAACCAGGCATGATCTTTTTGCTCTTTGGTCAAAGAATCATAACCTTGATTCCAAGATACTGGGGACTGCTCATATATCCTGGGTGTTTTTACACATTCCTGCTGGTTTGGAAGTTCTAAAATTTTCTCATGTAGAGCAGACACTCCCTGCCTCCCCGTTTTTACTCTACTTTGTAAATACCACGTCCATTTAATTATAGAAGATTCTTGAGTATGTCAATTTTGTGGGAGGCAGGTGTCCCCAAAATCCAGCTCATTATGGGTATAGCTGGCTTTAGGATTACTTCATGGTTTAAAGTTAAATGTTCAGTTTCTACTAATGCCCAATATGCCGCCAGCAGTTGTTGTTCAAAAGGAGTATAATTTTGTCCTGCAGGGGGCAATTTTCGGGACCAAAATCCCAAAGGAACATTTTTTCCCTGCTGTTTTTGCCACAAGCTCCAATCTGCATATCCATTTAGGACAGATACCTGTAGTTCTACAGGTCCCTCTTTTACAGGCCACAAGTCCAAGGCTATTTGAATCGCAGCCTTAGCTTGTTCTAAGGCCTGTATCTCCTTATCTCCCCCTTCAAATTCATATTTCTTCCTAGTGACTTTATATAGGGGTTGTAAAATTTGGCCTAGGTGAGGAATATGATTTCTCCAAAATCCAAATAAGCCTATAAACTTTTGGGCCTCCTTTTTATCTCGGGGAGGGGAAAGTCCAATATTTTTTGTCTAGCTTTTGGCAATATTTCCCTATGGCCTTTATTCCAAACAATCCCTAGAAATTTTACACTCTGAGCAGGTCCCTGTATTTTCTCAGGATTAATTTCCCAATATAAAATTCTGACATTGTAACATAAACATACGCCCTTGCAGCTCACCATTTCCTTTTCCATCTGTATCTTTCCTTCCTCTTTCCTTTCTAATTCCATGCATACAGTCCTAGAGGCCGTTAACAAAGCCCATCCTCTCCTGCATATTCCGTTCATTTCTTTCCCCTTTTAATAGGTATACTTGTTAAACATGCAGTTAATTGTGGAGGCTTCCCATTCCTTATTCTACTTCCCCAATCCTCGCTGGGGCTGGTATGTTGTGACCACACCTTTGCAAGCGAGGAGAAGGGAAGGTCCTCCCAGCCTGGAACTTTCACAGGGGCTGGGGGCTCAACATTTTTCTTAAAAAGAGGCATTTAAACAACAAATCCCAGAGGTATCTATATAGCGAATCCCATCCTCGTCACCAATTTATGTCTTAAGAAATTTAAGAATGTTCGTTTCGCTCCTATAAATAATGCTCTGAGACTCAAAGTATAAAAGTGAAAGTAAAAAAAAATCAATTTATTCAAACAGGCAAGGGCACAGATAGCTTTGATTTACACACACACACACTATACTATAATACAAATGATTAAAAATACAATAATTAGAGATAGAAATATAAGGAATAGAGGAAGAACATACTTCACCAATTCAAAGGAACCTTTAATCTCAGATGGCTGGGAGCCCCGTTTCAGCCTGATCAACTTGAATTGGGACAAGATTCCCACGTGAAGCATCCTTCCATGGGTGAAGCTCGGCTGTGGCTTGGAGCACAAGCTTTTTATATGTTTTTTAGACAAAAAAGGCCCTCAGCCAAAATTAGTTACCTAAGGGGTTTTAGCGTGTATCCACAACATATGCAGGTAGTGTAACTAAAGTTACTATTTTATCCCTAACCATATCCCGATTGACGTATTCCAGACCCTGGGCTTGACATGTCATTTATTAAATGTCTATGTTCAAGGGAGGAGCCACCTACCTTTGAGCATAAACAATTCCAGGAGTGGCGAATTCCTGATATTAGTGCCAAGAACATACAGGGTCCAAGGAACGGTCAAATTAGGGACTCAGGCCTATTAGATTTGAATGATATTACTATTTTTAATAAGAAAGCTTAATTTCTTATTCACAAGGGAAAATCAGAAACTTTATGAGCAAAACTACAAAACACTTTCCATACAAATTAAGTCTAATCTAACCAACTGGAAAAATATTAAATGCTCTTGGATTGGGCAAGCAAATATAATAAAGATGATAATACTACCTAAATTAATCTATTTGTTTAGCGCTATACCAATCAGACTCCCAAAAAACTATTTTGATGACCTAGAAAAAATAACAAAGTTCATATGGAAAAACAAAAGGTCAAGAATTTCAAGGGAATTAATGAAAAAAAATCAAATGAAGGTGGCCTGGCTGTACCAGATCTAAAATTATATTATAAAGCAGCAGTTACTAAAACCATCTGGTATTGGATAAGAAATAGACTAGTTGATCAATGGAATAGGTTAGGTTCAAAGGACAAAACAGCCAATAACTTTAATAATCTAATGTTTGACAAACCCAAAGACCCCAGTTTTGGGGATAAGAACGCATTATTTGACAAAAATTGCTGGGAAAATTGGAAACTAGTATGGCAGAAACTAGGCATTGACCCACACTTAACACCGTACACCAAGATAAGGTCAAAATGGGTTCATGACTTAAGCATAAAGAATGAGATTATAAATAAATTGGAAGAGCATAGGATAGTTTACCTCTCAGACCTGTGGAAGAGGGAGGAATTTATGACCAAAGAAGAACTAGAGATCACTACTGACCACAAAATAGAAAATTTTGATTATATAAAATTGAAAAGTTTCTGTACAAACAAAACAAATGCAGACAAGATTAGAAGGGAAACAATAAACTGGGAAAACAGTTTTACAGTCAAAGGTTTTGATAAAGGCCTCATTTCCAAAATATATAGAGAATTGACTCTAATTTATAAGAAACCAAGCCATTCTCCAATTGATAAATGGTCAAAGGATATGAACAGACAATTCTCAGAGGAAGAAATTGAAACTATTTATAGACATATGAAAATATGCTCCAAATCATTATTAATCAGAGAAATGCAAATTAAGACAACTCTGAGATACCACTACACACCTGTCAGATTGGCTAGAATAACAGGGAAAGATAATGTGGAATGTTGGAGGGGATATGGGAAAACAGGGACACTGATACATTGTTGGTGGAATTGTGAACACATCCAGCCATTCTGGAGAGTGATTTGGAATTATGCTCAAAAGATTATCAAACTGTGCATACCCTTTGATCCAGCAGTGTTTCTACTGGGCTTATACCCCAAAGAGATACTAAAGAAGAGAAAGGGACCTGTATGTGCCAAAATGTTTGTGGCAGCCCTGTTTGTAGTGGCTAGAAGCTGGAAAATGAATGGATATCCATCAACTGGAGAATGGTTGAGTAAATTGTGGTATATGAATGTTATGGAATATTATTGTTCTGTAAGGAATGACCAGCAGGATGAATACAGAGAGGACTGGCAAGACTTACATGAACTAATGCTAAGTGAAATGAGCAGAACCAGGAGATCATTATATACCTCAACAATGATACTGTTTGAGGATTTATTCTGATGGAAGTGAATCTCTTCGATAAAGAGAGCTAATTCAGTTTCAATTGCTCAAGGATGGACAGAAGTAGCTACACCCAAAGAAAGAACACTGGGAAATGAATATAAACTGCTTGCATTTTTGTTTTTCTTCCCGGGTTATTTATACCTTCTGAATCCAATTCTTCCTATGCAACAAGAAAACTGTTCGGTTCTGCACACATATATTGTATCTAGGATATACTGTAACCTATTCAACATGTAAAAGACTGCTTGCCATCTGAGGAAGGGAGTGGAGGGAGGGAGGGGAAAAATAGGAACAGAAGTGAGTGCAAGGGATAATACTGTAAAAAATTACCCTGGCATGGGTTCTGTCAATAAAAAGTTATTTAATTAAAAAAAAAATGAAATAGGTAGGAAGAGAGAGAAGGTGGGAAAAGTAGTAGAAAAAATTCCTGTACTAAAACTTTTAGGGTACACGTTATCACTAGTGAAATCAAAATTAATCAAAAATTAATTTTAAAATCAAAAATTAATCAAAAAATTAAAATGATAGACTTTTAAAATGATAGACTGAAAGTTCTATGTCAGAACTGGGAGATACCTTAGAATATTGAATATTAGAGTTTCCTTTCTGGGAAATGGCTCTTGCACAGGCAGTTTGCTACCCAAATTTCAACCAATTGACGAGTATTTATTAAGCACCTACCACATTCCAGGTACCATAATATTCTAGGCCCTGATTTCTAGTGGGGGAGATATCACAAATTATAGGAATATAGAAATAGATACAAGATAGTTGGTGGAAGGAGGTACTACTAGCATCCTGGGAGAATCAGGAAAGGCTTCACATATTAGGTGGGCTTGCTACCTTGACTCAAGGTAATCCTTATTTTTTTTTTAAGGTATTTTTTCTTTTTTTATATTATATTTTATTTTATTTTATAATAACTTTATATTGACAGAATCCATGCCAGGGTAATTTTTTTACATTATCCCTTGCACTCGCTTCTGTTCTGATTTTTCCCCCCCCTCCCTTCACCCCCTCCCCTAGATGGCAAGCAGTCCTATATATGTTAGATATGTTGCAGTATATCTTAGATACAATATATGTTTGCAGAACCGAACAGTTCTCTTGTTGCACAGGGAGAATTGGATTCAGAAGGTAAAAATAACCCGGGAAGAATAACAAAAATGCAAATAGTTCACATTCGTTTCCCAGTGTTCTTTCTTTGGGTGTAGCTGCTTCTGTCCATCATTTATCAATTGAAACTCAGGTCTCTTTGTCAAAGAAATCCACTTCCATCAGAATACATCCTCATACAATATCTTGTCGAAGTGTATAATGATCTCCTGGTTCTGCTCATCTCACTTAGCATCAGTTCATGTAAGTCTCTCCAAGCCTCTCTGTATTCATCCTGCTGGTCATTTCTTACAGAGCAATAATATTCCATAATATTCATATACCACAATTTATTCAGCCATTCTCCAATTGATGGGCATCCATTCAATTTCTAGTTTCTAGTCACTACAAACAGGGCTGCCACAAACATTTTGGCACATACAGGTCCCTTTCCCTTCTTTAGTATCTCTTTGGGGTATAAGCCCAGAAGTAACACTGCTGGATCAAAGGGTACGCACAGTTTGATAACTTTTTGGGCATAATTCCAGATGGCTCTCCAGAATGGCTGGATTCGTTCACAACTCCACCAACAACGCATCAGTGTCCCAGTTTTCCCGCATCCCCTCCAACATTCATCATTATTTTTTCCTGTCATCTTAGCCAATTTGACAGGTGTGTAGTGGTAGACTCAAGGTAATCCTTGAAGGAAAGAAGGGATTGGAGGAAGAGAAAGGAGGCTCTGTGTTCCAAGCCTAAGATAAAGCCATAAGACAAAGTGCCTCCTTCCAGGAGGAACAGTAAGACTAGTGTAGCTAGGTCTCAAAGTTCGTGAAGGGGAGGAACATGTAATAGGGCCTTAAAGGCTGGTTGGGGTTAGATGGTAGAGAATTTTAGGAGCTAAATCAAAGAATTTGTTTTTGATTCCTAGAGGTAGCTGGAAGTCACTGGAGTTTATTCAGTAAAGGGGGGAGGGATGCCTCATTGAAACCTGTGCTTTAGGAGTAAATTTGTGAGCTATGTGAAGGATAGATTAGAGAGAGAAGAGAATAAAGACATGGAGACCAATTAGAAGATTCCTTTAGTTGTTCAGATGAAAGATGATAAGGGCTTGAATTAAATGGTGGCCATGCAAGGGGAGAGAAGGGGGGAGATGCAAGAGATGTAGGAAGAGGCAGGATGTGGCAGCCGATTGGATTTCTGACTCATCTTTCTACAAAGACTTGAGGAACTAATCAAAGACTCTGCTGAAAGCTGAGGAGGAAGGGAAGGACATGGGCGGGAGGAATATTGCCAGGGTAGAGGGAATTGCTATAAGCAAAGCTAAGGGAACAAAATAGACCATCTCCTCCACACAGCAGCTGGTTGTTCTAGTTCTGCCCACAGACAAAAGGCCAAAATTAAAGCTTATGAAAGAAAACAGGATAGTGACAAGTGCTTCCTTAGGGTGGGGAAGCACCAAGAATTTCACTGGATTTGCCCAAGCATGAACTCCCTTTTCTCCTAGGAAGCCTCTGCCATCCTCCTTTCTCCTATTAGAAACCTTCTCTTCCCTGGTCCATCTGCCCTGTGCTGTAGGTTCCTTTTTTTCTGGAACCTGATTCCCCCTCATTGCAAGGAATATGAAGCTGAGTGACATATACAGTGCAAAGAGTCCCAGTCTTGTCACTAACCCAAGGGGCTACACTGGCCAGATATATTTCCCTTTCTCTCAGTCTCCCATCTATACAACAAAGAGAATGAACTAAATGATATCTAAGATCCCTTCTGGTTTTGACAGTCTGATCAATCTAGCACGTTTCCAAGAGTAGGGACACCTGGCTGTGCCTATTTTTCCAGGGAATTGGTGGGTTCTTATGTAATGTGAAGATAGCATTTAAATAATGTCCATGTTTGTCTCTGGGATCTGGAACTCTAGAGCCCAGGTGTGTTAGGCAAGCAGAGGGATTGCTGCTGAGACAGTGAGTAAATGGAAATTTCAAAAAATATATTAGTTTGGGAATGATGTGCTAATTCTTCCAGCTGAATTCAGAATTCAGATATTGTCTGTGGGAGAATGAATATAGTATATAGCAAGTATATAGGGGGCAGATAGGGAGGCAGACCTGCTTCTCTGGTGTTTGAATGTGGGATGGGAGGAAGAGATATTGCATAGAAGGAAGAAACAAACTTGCCTGGATGGCCTTAGGTTTAATTCAGTTAGAGAACTTCCTGAAGGCAGGAACACCTAAAGGAAATACAGAATATCCCACCTTTCCTGCCTCTCTTTTCAATCGTCTGTCACTTAAAATCATTGTCAGTTCTTCTCTATCCCTACCTGTCCTCTCACCATTGATATAGCAAGCAAAAAAAAGATTATTAAGTGTTTACTATATGTAAGGCACTATACTATAAGGAAGAAAAGGAGGAGGAGAAGGAAGAAGAGGAGAAGGAGGAGGAGGAAGAAAAGAAGAAAGAAGAAGAAGAAGAAGAAGAAGAAGAAGAAGAAGAAGAAGAGAAGAAGAGAAGAAGGAGAAGGAGAGGAGAAGGAGAAGGAGAAGGAGAAGGAGAAGGAGAAGGAGAAGGAGAAGAGAAGGAGAAGGAGAGGAGAAGGAGAAGGAGAAGGAGAAGGAGAAGGAGAAGGAGAAGGAGAAGGAGAAGGAGAAGAAGAAGAAGAAAGAAGGAAGAAGAAAGAAGGAAGAAGAAGAGAAGGAAGAGAGGGGAAAGGAGCAGGAAGAAGGGGGGGAAAGTGGGGAGGGAAGAGGGAGGAGAAAGAGGGAGAAGAAGGATGGGGGAGGAAGGGGAGAAGAATATTCCCATCTCTAAAAGAGTTCCCATTCAATAGCAATGCAGAGTCCTGATGATTCTGTCTCCACAAAATCATACCCATCCTCTCTTTTCCAGGCACCCACTAGTGGATCACTCTATCTCAAGCTCTGATCCCCTCCTAGCTTTCTCATTTCCACTCCAGCCTTCAAATTATACCCCTCAGATTTGTGCCAGAAAGACCTTGGGCTTGTCATTCCCAGAACTCAAAAATTGTCAAATATCTTCAACCTCCCTGACTTTCAAGACCCTCTTTCCTTATTTTTCATTATTCTCCTACACATATCACCACTGCAGTCAAACTGGACTTCTTGATTTTGTTCTGCTGTCTTCTATTTCCAATTATTTGTACAGGAAATGACTAAACAATAAAACAACAACAAAGAGTACTCCCCTTCTACTCTTTAACTGTTGAAATTCTTCCCATCTTTGTAGGCCCTTGCTCAGATACTAAACTCAGGTAGCAGCTAGAAGTGATTCTTTCCTCCCTAATCTCTTAGCCACTTCTCTTTTTATCCCCTATTTTATTTAATTTTAGCTTAGTCTCGCTTGCATTTTGCCCATCTTTCTCCCACTTCCAAAACTAAATTATAGCTTTCTTGAGGACAAGTCTTTGTCATTTTTCACCCTTGGTAAATGGCTCTACTCATCCTTCCTGAACTTTCTAAACCATATTATCTCTGTCCACTCCTCCCTTTCATGTACTGACCCTATAAGAATGTAAGCTCCTTGAGAGCAAGGCCTGTCTTTCTGTATGTCTATTCCTAGGCTTAGTAAAGTACTTGCCTCATAATAATTATTTACAAATATTTTTTCACTCATCCAATTTTGATTTTAGCACATTTTGGTGTGGGGGGAATCAGTCCCGTGATTTCATTTGGCCTAGATAATTCTCAGAGGAAATTCTCTCAAGCAGTGCAGAATGGCACCTGCTTATAGTCTCAGAGGAGGTTCTCTGAGGGGTCAGTGAGAAATTGAATGACCCACTCAGGGTTACAGGTACTATGCATCCAAGATGGGACTTGACTCCAGATCTTCCTAACTCCCTGGCCAGCTCCCTACATATCCACTACCCTGCCACCCCCATATAGCACTGCTTTTCACATAGAAGATGCAGATTAATGTTCATCAGGCTGAACAGACTTTATATGGCCAACAAATTGCACCTGTGTTTTACATCTTATATCTTGGTCCTTGGGAAGTTGCTAGAGGTCATTTTTTGAAGTAAAACCATAGAGTAAGAGCTGAAAGGTACCTGAGATCCTCTTATCCACTCCCTTTGTTTTATAGTTGAAGAAGCTAGGAGAACAAGACATGTAAATTGACTTACCTAGTGTCAGGTGGGACTTGGCTATGTAGTTACGGAAGAACCGACCATATAGCCAAGATCTTCTCTCTCTTTCTACAATGCCTGCAGAGCACAGATGCTACAAATCTTTCTTTCTACAGCCTCCAAATTTCAAGAGGAATCTTCAAAAATGTAAGGGCTCCAGTCAGTCAAGAAAAAGGCCCCCCAAAATTTCCATCACTGTCTCTCTTCCAAGCTGGAGAATTCCCCTCTTGTTCCTTTGAGACAAGAAATCTAGCTTTATATATAATTGATTTAAATCTCTTAATAAAACAATAGTTTGCCAACCTAATAATGCCACACCCTATTAATGCTTCCCTAATATAGAGGAGGAACTGCAAGTCTTCAGTTTATAGAGAAAAGGGGGTGGGTCACCTAAGCTGCTGGGTCAACATTCTGGCCTCTGGGACCTTGGCCAGAATAGTGTTCCCTCCACACCCCCATACCTCCTTCCCTGGAGTTATGAGTGGGGGAGGAGTATCCCGTTAGTTCACAGAGAACCACATCCATTCCCAGCAATGGAGGGTTGGGACTTGACCAATCGCCCTCCTCCAGCCATTGCCAAAGGCCAAAGGGCACAGAGCATTCACAGAGAAATGAAGAGGCAACCGGGGAATGTTGGCAAGAGCTGCAATCTTGGCTCAGAAGCCGCTGCTGCTGCTGTTGTATCCCCAGCTGTCGGCGCAGTGCCGGGCACATTTATTATCGTTCAGTCACTTCACTTGTGTCCAGTTCTTCATGACCCCGTTTGGGTTTTCTTGGCAAAAATACCCAAGTGGTTCGCCATTTCCTGCTTATTTTACAAATGAGCAAACTAAGGCAAATAGGATAAGGTAACTAGTCCAAGGTCACACAGCGAGTAACTTTGTAGGGCTGGATTTTAACTCAGATCTTCCTGACTCCAGGGTTGGTGCCCTGCTTACTTGGTCACTTTGCTGCCCTGAGTCACCAATCCCAGCTCAGCTACTTTCTACTTGTGTGACCCTAGCTTGGTCACTTGGCCAAGAAATTAGAGAAAAGTCAGGTTCCACACTCTATTTAGGGGCCTGAAGGAGTCTCTCCCTGGAACCCTATCTTTTCTCTCAAAGCCAGAAGATCAGGACCTTTTCTCTCTGGTTCTCCCAACTCAACCCCTCCTGCAGCAAGCAAGGAGCACTGAAAAAACAATCTCCATCAATCTGGAGAGCATGTAAATGTCTGAGCCACCTAAGACACACGTACACACAAATACAAATGTATGTATGCATGCATGTGTGTATATATTATATATATGTATATACTTACATGTACATTTTTATTCATCTATTTATATGCTATTTTTCTCATGTTTAGTGGAATATAAACCTTTTGAGTACAGAGTTTAGGAGTTTTTTCCTTCAAATCCTCAACACCTATTACAATGACTCAAACATGGTAGTCACTCAATAAATGCTTGTTAAATTAAATTAAAAGTGTAACGGCATCTCTGTCTACACAGAATAATAGATTTCAGAATCAGAAGGGACCTCAGTGGCCATCTAAGCCAACCCATACGGGAAAGGAAACCCTGCTGCTAAGCATCCCACAAAATGGCATCCAGTCTCTATTTGAAAACTGCAAAGGAGTGACCATTACCTCTCTAAGTAGTCTATTTGAGGCAGCTCTAATTATTAAGCAATTCTTTCTGACACCATACCTAAATCTGCCTCCTTGTTACATCCACTTTTTGTTCCTGGTTCTGACATAGTTCCTCCTTTAAATCACAGCCTTTTTAAACACTGAAAGACAAGCTATCATGTTCCCTCCCCACCCCCACCCCCCAATCTTCCCTTCTTTAGCCTAAATGTACCTGTTTTCTTCAGCTAATCTTCTCTTATCACGTGGTCTCCAGATCTTTCACTCTCCTGATGTATTTACTTTCCCACCTCTGGACACACTCCAGCTTATTATCAATGTCCATCACAAAGCACAGGACCCAGAATTGAATTCACACAATCTTCCAGATAAGAATTGTGAGACCATCACCTCCCTGTTCCTGGAAACCCAAGATGGAATTAATGTTTTAGCTGCCACATCACAATTACTGACTTGTATGAAGTTTATAACCTGTTCAGAAACCCCAACTCATTTTCAGAACTGCTAGCAAAGTGCATACCTCTCCCATTTTTAAGTTGTGAGTTTTGTACCCAAGCAGAAAACTTTACATTCACTTCTATTGAATTTCATCTTATTACATTCAACCCAATGTTCTTGCCAGTCAAGATCCTTTAGTCTTGATGGTCATCCACTGGGTTAGCTCTCCCTCCCAGCTTTGTATCATCTGCAAATTCACTGAGCATGGCTTCCTGTCTTTCTCCAAGTTATTGGTAAAAAAATGTTAAACAGCACAGGGTCAAGACTAAATTCTGAAGGATATTACACTGGAGACCTCTGGCACTGATCATTTAACAACTGCTCCTTGAGTCCAGCCAGCCAATCTGTTCCAAGCCCATCTTATTATATTATTGACTAATCTCTAACTCTCCATCTTCTCTACCAGAATAGAATATGAGGTACTTGATCAGAAATTTTCCTAGGTTAGCGAAGTGGTGTAGTGGATAAAGCACTGGGCCTAGAGCCAGGAAGACATCTTCCTGAGCTCAAATCTGGGCTCAGGTACTTACTAGCTCTTTGGCCCTGGGCAACTCACTTAATCTTGTTTGCCTTAGTTTTCTCATCTGTAAAATGAGCTGAAGGAAATGAAAAAATCACTCGGGTGCCTTTTTTTCCTTACTTTTTTTTAATTAAAGCTTTTTCTTTTCAAAATACATGCATTTACCAAGATAAGGTCGAAATGGTTCATGGTCTAGACATAAAGAATGATATTATAAACAAATTAGAATAACATAGGATAGCTTACCTCTTAAATCTATGGAGGAGAAAGGAATTTGTGACCAAAGAAGAACTAGAGATCATTATTGATCATAAAATAGATAATTTTGATTATATTAAGTTAAAGTTTTTGTACAAACAAAACTAATGCAGACAAGATTAGAGGGGAAGCATTAAACTAGGAAAACATTTTTACATTCAAAGATTCTGATAAAGGTTTCATTTCTAAAATATGTAGAGAATTGATTCAAATTTATAAGAAATCAAGCTATTCTCCAATTGATAAATGGTCAAAGGATATGAACAGACAATTTTCAGATGAAGAAACTGAAATGATTTGTAGTCATATAAAAAGGGTCTCCAAATCAATATTGATCAGAGAAATGCAAATTAAAACAACTCTGAGATACCACTACACACTTCTCAATTGGCTAAGATGACAGGAAATGATAATCACCCATGTTAGAGGGGATGTGGGAAAACTGGGACACTGATACATTGTTGGTGGAATGGTGAATGGGTACAACCACTCTGGAGAGCAAATTGGAACTGTGCTCAAAAAGTTATCAAATGATACATTGTAAAGACCAGGCTAGCTCCCTGGAGGCCTCAAGAACAGCCAGAGTCAGGATAAGTAAAAGTCCTTAGTCTTTAGGGGGAGAAGTGAAGGAGATGGACAAAACTGCCACAGGCTGTGCAGCAACCTTTCTCTTCCTCATCCTGCCAAAAAGTGAGTTTGGCTTGTCTCATACCACCCCCTAATCCTCCCTATGATTATCTGCATATACCAAACATGGAGCCACCAGGGAACAGTGAGAAGAGCCATTTTCCCAAACATATGCTAATAGAATCATTGTCCAATAGGTAATTAGCTTAAATGCTTGGTTGTCTGATTCAAGCATGCCTTTTTGGAGTTTCAGCCCTTTACAATGCATACCCTTTGACCCAGCAGTGTTACTACTGGGCTTATATCTCAAAGAATTCTTAAAGGAGGTAAAGGCACCCACATGTGCAAAAATGTTTGTGGCAGCCCTGTTTGTAGTGGCCAGAAACTGGAAACTCAGTGAATGCCCATCCGTTGGAGAATGGCTGAATAAATTGTGGTATATGAATATTATGCAGTATTATTGTTTGGTAAGAAATGACCAGCAAGATGATTTCAGAGAGACCTGGAGAGACTTACATGGACTGATGCTGAGTGAAACGAGCAGAATCAGGAAATTATTGTGAACGATGATCAATACTGATGGATGTGGCTCTCTTCAACAGTGAGATGATTCAGGCCAGTTCCAGTGATCTTGTGATGGAGAGAGCCATCTGCACCCAGAGAGAGGACTGTGAGAACTGAGTGTGGACCACAACATAGCATTTTCACTCTTTCTGTTGTTGTCTGCTTTCATTTTGTTTTCTTTCTCAGTTTTTTTTTTCTTCTTGATCTAATTTTTTTGTGCAGCAAGATAATTGTATAAAAATGTGTGTGTATATATACATATATATATACATACATATATGTATATATACACACACATATATATTGGATTTAACATATATTTTAACATATTTAACATGTAATGGACTACCTGCCATTTAGGGAAGGGGATGGGGGAAAGGAAGGGATAATTTGGAACAGAAGGCTTTGCAAGAGTCAATGTTGAAAAAGTACCCTTGCATATGTTTTGAAAATAAAAAGCTTTAATTAAAAAACACAAAAAATATGCATGGATAATTTTCAACATTCACCCTTACAAAACCTTGTGTTCCAAAATTTTTCCCTCCCTTTCCCTCACCCCATTCCCTAGATGGCAAATAATACAATATATGTTAAACATGTGTAATTCTTTTACACATATTCCCACAATTATTGTGCTAAACAAGAAAAATCAGATCAAAAAGAAAAAATGAGAAAGAAAACAAAATGCAAGCAAACAACAACAAAAGTTAAAATGCTACATTATGATCCACATTCAGTCCCCACAATCCTCTCTCTAGGGGCAGATGGCTCTCTCCATCACAAGGCCATTGGAACTGGCCTCAATCATCACTCCAGTATCTTTGGTAAGAAAACCCCATTTGCAATCACGAGTTGGACATGACTGAAACAACTAAACACATAACCAATGTGCCTGGCACCATGCCTAGATCTGCCTTTTGGAACATCCACCTTTTGTTCCTGGTTCTGCCATAGGCCCTCCTCCAAATCACAGCCTTTTTAAATATTGGAAGACAGTTACCGTGTCTCCAGACCCCAACCCCCAAGCCTTCCCTTCCTCAGTTCTTCCTCCCTCACAGCAACTTCCTCCCACAGTCTTAGTGGGAGTGTCACTTAGTGACATAAGCATCACTTTCAAAGGCCTTATTAAAAGAAGATTACCGACCCCCAATTCTTTTTGTCATAGATGAAGGATGTAGCTCATATTCTCTCAGTTCCCTGCCATCTATTTCCATATCCTGAGTCCCACCCCCTTCCAGCCAGATCAATCTACTGTTTGCTACTTTCTCATAGTTACTGGAAAGTTCAAGACCAAATACCACCAGATATCTTCTTCTAGGAAGGAAGGAAGGAAGGAAGGAAGGAGGGAGGGAGGGAAAGAGGGAAGGAAGGAGGAGGGAAAGAAGGAGGGAAGGAGGAATGAAGAAAGTAAGCAAGGAAGGATGGGAAGAATAGAGGGAAGAAGGAAAAAAAGAATTAGGGACAGAGGGAATGAGGGAGGAAAGAAGGAAAAAATGAAGGAAGAAAGGAAAAAGGAAGGAAGGAGAGACAGAAGGAGGAAGGCTAGAAGGAGATTGGAAGGGAACAGAGGAAAAAAAGGAAAGGATTTATTAAGTGTCTACTATGAGCCAGGCACTGCCTAAGCACTTTATAAATATTATCTCATTTGAGCCTCCCAATGACCCTGGGGAAGTAGGTATTAATATTATCCTCATTTTATAGTTGAGGGAGACAGAAAGGGTTAAGTGTCTGAGGCTGGATTTGAACCCACGTCTTTGTGACTCCAACTTCAATGCTAACCTAGCTGTCCTCTAAGGGAGGTCGCTAGGGTAACCATGTATATTCCATTCCACCTATGCAGAGTCCTCATTCCCAGATCTCCATGTACAGGCACACTTCTTTTTACTAAGTTTCACCTTACTGTTCTTCATAGATAAGCTGATTTTGTTCTGTTTTATTTTGTTTTTACAAATTGGTTTGTAGCAACCCTGTGTCCAGCAAGACCATTGGTGCTATTTTTTCAGCGGGATGGGTTCACATCATATCTCTGGGTCCCATTTTGGTAATTTTCTTAACATTTTAAACTTTGTCCATCATTATTGTGGCTGTTGTTAATGAGGTCTAGATTTGGGGTACCTAAATGAAATTAGGGTTTAATTGAGGTCTAGTGGCAGGTTCAGGATACAGGGAGTCAAATAGAGCTCCCCTGCAACCCCTTTGGATTTGGCGCAAGGATATGGAGTTAAATGAGATCTAGTAGCGGTGCAAGAGTCCCCTGTTAAGGAATTGACAGCCCCAAAACCTAGATTGATAAAAGAGGTTTATTATGGGGTTTGGAAGTAAGGTTAAAGTACAGTTAAGGAAATAGGTGAAGGTAGAGATAAGGAGGGCACCGGAAACAGGATTTCAGTGGGCAGAGTCCTGGCATGCCAGGCGTAAGGCTGGCATGTTTGGGACCTTTCTCCAAAGCTTCATCTGAAAGAACAAAAGGTCAATTATTTCAAGGGAACTAAGGAAAAAAAAAATCAAATGAAGGTGGCCTAGCTGTACCTGATCTAAAACTATATTATAAAGCAGCAGTCATCAAAACCATTTGGTATTGGCTAAGAAATAGAATAGTCAATCAGTGGAATAGATTAGGTTCACAGAACAAAATACAATAACTATAGCAATCTAGTGTTTGACAAACCTAAAAACCCAGCTTGTGGGATAAGAATTCACTGTTTGATAAAAACTGCTGGGAAAATTGGAAACTAGTATGGCCTTGACTCACATTTAACACTGTACATCAAGATAAGGTCAAAATAGGTTCATGATATAGACATAAAGAATGAGATTATAAATAAATTAGAAGAACATAGGATAGTTTATCTCTCAGACCTGTGGAGGAGGAAAGAATTTATGACCAAAGAAGAACTAGAGATTATTGGTCACAAAATAGAAAATTTTTATTATATTAAGTTAAAAAAGTTTTGTACAAGCAAAACTAATGCAGACAAGATTAGAACAGAAGCAATAAACTGGGAAAATATTTTTACATTCAAAGGTTCTGATAAAGGCCTCATTTCCAAATTATATAGAGAATTCACTCAAATTTATAAGAAATCAAGCCATTTTCCAGTTGATAAATGGTCAAAGGATATGAACAGACAATTTTCAGATGAAAAAATTAAAACTATTTCTAATCATATGAGAAGGTGTTCAAAATCACTATTGATCAGAAAAATGCAAATTAAGATAACTCTGACTACACACCTGTCAGATTGGCTAGACAGGAAAAGATAATGAAGAATGTTGGAGGAGATGTGACAAAACTGGGACACTAATACATTATTGGTGGAACTGTGAACAAATTTAACATTCTGGAGAGCAATTTGGAATTATGCTCAAAAAGTTATCAGACTGTGCATACCCTTTGACCCAGCAGTATTTCTACTGGGATTATATCCCAAAGAGATTTTAAAGGAGGGAAAGAGACCCACATATACAAAAATGTTTGTGGCAGCCCTGTTTGTCGTGGCCAGAAACTGGAAACTGAGTGGATGCCCATCAATTGGAGAATGGCTGGGTAAATTGTGGTATATAAACGTTATGGAATATTATTGTTCTGTAAGGAACGACCAGCAGGATGATTTCAGAGAGGCTTGGAGAGACTTACATGAACTGATGCTGAATGAAATGAGCAGAACCAGGAGAACATTGTACACGGCAACAAGACTATATGAAGATCAATTCTGATGGACATGGCTCTCTTCAACAATGAGATGATTCAAACCAGTTCCAATTGTTCAGTAATGAAGAGAGCAATCTACATCCAGAGAGAGAACTATGGAAAATGATTGTGGACCACAACATAGCACTTCTACTCTTTCTGTTATTGTTTACTTGCATTTTTGTTTTACTTCTGAGGTTTTTTTCTTTCTTTCTAGATCTGATTTTTTCTTGTGCAGCAAGATAACTGTATAAATATGTATGTATGTATATACATATATATATGTGTGTGTGTGTGTATACATATTTATACAGTTATCTGTATATATATATATATATATATATATATATATATATATATATATATATATACATATATATATATATATATATACATATATATATATATATATATATATATATATCTTGAGGGGAAAGTATTCCATGATGGGCTAAAGAGAAGATTCTATGACATGGGAGAGAGTACCCCATAATGGAAGTAGGAAGACTATGCTATGAGCAGATCTTTTAGAGGGAAAATATAACCTGGGGGGTTCACATTATAATTGGATAAGTAAATTATGGGGTTTTTGAAGGCTGTAATAGAATGGGGTGGGACTGTAATAGAAAGTCCACTGGAATAAAGGACCTATTTAAAAGCAAAAGGTTCACTTCAGCCTGAGATGACCTTCCCTGGTTGCCTCAGAGAGTATTATCATCCTATGCTTCAGGCTTTCCCTTCTAAAGCCCACCAAGCCATCCAGGACCTCATTAACTGAGTTACTGAAACCTCTTCAAAAACAAAGGAACAACAATAGCAATAATAGCAACAGCAATGCCCTTTCCTTCCACCCCCTAGTAGAGAATTTTAAATCACAGGCCTTTTCTTCCAGAGAGCCAATTTTTTGATCCTATCAAAACCCTGGGCGTTTCCATCCAATATTTCACTACCCATCTGGGGAGTTGCCAGCTTCTCTCTCATATTCCTCTTTCCCCCACTAATTGATCTGAGACAGAAAACCTTTACAATGCTTGGATAGTTTGTGGAGACCCAACTCCAAACACAAATACAAGAAGTGTCTCACCTGGGCTCTGTAAAGCAATAGATAGCACATTGGACTTGTAATTCACCAGAATTGAATTTTGAAAAGTACTTTCCTTTTCCCAGAATATTTTAAAAGTTTCTGGCTATTCTAGTATAAATGAAACAACTGCTGAAAAGCAAAATTTCTTTTTTTTTTGCAGCAAGGCAGTGTAGTGGATAGAGTTGGACCTGAAGTCAAGGAGACATCTTCCTGGACTCAAATCTAACCTCAGACACTTATCTGTGTGACCTTGGGCAAGTCACTTAACACTATTTGCCTTGATTTTTCATCTGTAAAATGAATTAGAAGAAAATGGCAAACCATTCTAGTGTTTTTGCTATGAAAAACCAAAATGGGGTCACATAGAATCATACATGACTGAAAAATGACTGAACATAGAATTCTAAGCTTGTGGTCTGTTTTTTTCTTCCATAGGTATGATTATTAATTTCCAAATAACTTATTGAGTAACCAATTGCATTTAAGTGTAGAAGTAACATGAATAGGAGAATCTCAGATGGATTCCTTTTATCCGTCTATAAATCCCAAAATAATGCTGATTACTTTGAAAATAATAATAAAGTACTAAAACAAAAGACAATAGGCACTTCACTCAAACCATAGTGAAAAAGCTCTGAGACAGATAACACAGCCTGACCCATTATTGCCAAGGCTTACAGAGAAACTGTCTCTACCTCCTTCCACACTCTCTCTAGCTATTCCTTTAGTACTTAATTCAATAAGCGCTGAGTACCTTATTAAGTGACAAGTACTGTACTAGGCACAGAGAATACAAAGAAAACAAAACCTTTATACTCCTAAACTTGAATTCTACCGAGAGGAGAAGCAGAGACAATGTGAGGAACTTCTCAAAAAAATTTCACTTTTGTCTTTGAATACATTATGCATAGTACAGTACTTGGTACATAGTAGACTTTTATAAATGCTTGATTGATGTTGGAAACAGTTTCTGGGAAGCAGCTTTTAAACTGGGTCTGAAAAATGTTCCCAAGGAGAGAGAAGTCCATGAGTAACCATAGTCAATACAGCCTCTTTAGACTTAGGAGGCAGCCTGCACTCTGGAATAAATGACCCAATTATAGCTTGGGACTTATCACCTTCAGTGCAACACCTGCAATCCCCAGAGAGGATTCTAAGGATTTAAGCACTCTAAACCTTAAAGCAATGCAAAAATATAAGTCCTATTTTTCTTACATTTAATAGTATTTTGGTTTTCAACATTCATTTCTGTAAGATTTTGACTTCGTACAGTCAAAAAGATAAGAGGATTTTTTTTTCCTCCTGCTTTTCCCTCTCCCTTCCCCAAGAAAGCAAGCAGTCTGATATAGATTATACTCATGTTGAAGTTAGGAAAGGGACCCCAAAAGTTTGCGACCAGTATTGGGAACTGTCTCAAAATAATTGGCAGGCTTCAGCCCATTTCCTATTAAGGTGCAAAGTTTTATTGTAATTATAGCCAGCTGAGGTGGGCTAAATTCCAGAAAAAGTTAGCAAAGTGCCAAGAGAAAGGAGACAACTTTATCCAGCTTTCTATCATTGACATGATAATTCTATGGCCCAGGGGTAGGGCTAGAGGGTGGTCTCCAGAATTTGGTTCTGACTGACCAACAGATTATCACTATTGTCTCAGGAGTTTGGTTCTTGGGATTATTTTGAGGTCAGAAGCTATCTGACAGTCAGCAATGAATTGAGAAGTGATCTATTCAGAATCAGAAGGATTGTTGTTCTCAGGTTCTCAGGTGGGAAGTCCCTGAGGCAGACTCCAAAGTCAGAAGATTTAGGATTACTGATTTATTGTTAAAACAGAAGCCCACCTAAACTCAGGGGATCTCAAAATCATTGCTGTCTCCCCATGAAGCTATATTGCATCACTCATACAATCATATTAAGCATTTTTTATGTTAGTCATGTTATGAAAGAAGAGTGAGAACAAAAGGGAAAAACCATGAGAAAGAAAAAAAAAACAACAAAAAAAAAGAAAATAATATACTTTGATCTGCATTCAGACTCCATCATTTCTTTCTCTGGATATGGATGGCATTTTCCATCACAAATCTCTTGGAATTGTCTTAGATCATTGCATTGCTGAGAAGAGTTAGGAAAAAAACAACAAAATGAAAATAATATACTTTGATCTGCATTCAGACTCTATCATTTCTTTCTCTGGATGTGGATGGCATTTTCCATCACAAATCTTTTGGAATTGTCTTGGATCATTGCATTGCTGAGAAGAGGCAAGTCTATCATAGATGATCATCACACAGTGTTGCTATCACTGGGTACAATATTCTCCTGTGAATCAATTTTTTAAAGCTTAAGGACAGAGACTATATAATTTTTCATCTTTATGACCCTAACATAATATTCAAAATAAGATTTTGCACACAGCTGACAGTTTGTTGAATCAAATTTGGACCAGAAATAGTTGTTCAGTATGATGCCACCTTGTGCCCACAGTCAGTATTTAAAAACTCAGTAAGATTTTCCTTGTGCAACTGGATATTTGTGGACACATGTATGGAAGAATTGCACATATTTAACATATATTGGATTACTTGCTGTATAAGGGAAGGGATGGGGGGAGAGGGGAGGTAGGGAAAAAAATTGGAACACAAGGTTTTGCAAGGGTGAATACTGAAATTTATCCGTGCATATGTTTTGAACTTAAAAATCATATATTGGCTACAAGCCAATGTAGATTGAGCCCGAGAGAGCTAATTCAGGACTGCTGTCTTGCCACACTGGCTATTATTTAAATAAACAAATCAAAGATATTGCACCTCCTCAAGGAAAGCTAATGAGTTTTACTCAGCTTTGAGATTGTCCCTTTGTGGCTACACTAATTCTAACAATCTCTGAAATCTTTGAAAAAGATTTCATATCTATGAAAAATCAGCCTCATTTCTCTTAGAAATCTTTTGAAATCCCACTAGGAGTCAAATACTCCTTGATTCTTGAAAAGGATATTTTGGGGGTGACCCAATGTGCAATAATATAGCACCTCCTTTGGGGTACTCCCTCAATGTATATCCTCACAGGTTTGCAGATTAGGTCCCCAGTGAGATTACTTCCCTTAAATTGAAAGATATAGTCTGAGTCTCCACTGCTAAAAACTATAGCTCAGGAACTACTATTGGTGAATTTCCCTTTCATAGTCATCCAGAAGACACAATTATCTCAAAGCAATAACAAGTACTAAAACGACATAGGAAGAACATAGGGCATCCATGGGAGGAATAATCACAAATTTAAATGGCATTAATATGCCCGTGTAGGAAAGAGGTGGCCAACACAGCTCTTATCTCCCAAACTTCAAGGTCTCCATGTCTTTTTCTCCTTGAGTCCTCCAGTGGCTACCCAGTAATTGCAGTATCTCTGATGGACTGACTGACTCAGTTGGGCTTCTAGTGTTGTGCCACAGTTCCCTTTTATTGTTTTGTCTCAGTTTCCCTAAATTGTTCTGCCTCAGTTCCTTGAATTGTTCTGCCTCAATCCCCCTGGTGGCAACCCCCCTGCCCCTTCCTAACCATTAGGATTGAGATAATTAGGGCTGGGACCCCTGATCATTAGCATTCCACAGGCAGATAAATTACTGAGACATGCTTACATATCTCTAAGTTCCAGACTTTCTGTCTCTTGCTGACTCCCCCCTTCACTCCCAGCTCATCGGAATTTATGGTCCTCACCTCCCACCCTGTCAGAACCGGATCTATGGTCCATTTCTGCAAATTCTCCCCTCACCAGAATTCAGACTCAACCCCTTGCCTTTGTCTCCCCTGATTGCTTAGAGCCATATATAAAAATCATTGGAAAGGATATGTGATCCTTTGGTCCCAGAAAATCTCTCTCTCAGAAACCCCCCAAAATATTAAAAACTCCCTAATCTCTGTTTTGCCTCAGTTTCTCTGGCATTACACTAGGTCCTGCTCCTTTCAGAAGCTGAAGAAGACCATCTCCTGATTAAGAGGACTAGTTATGCTTTGAATTTATATCCACTCTCTTCTCATCTGCCAGGGGTCACTCTTTTTGAAACTGCTAGTTGAAACTTCAAGTCACTGGTTTTCTAAGAGTATGTCTGTGTTCCCTCACCTGTTCCTTGTATTCTCTCAAACTATCCTTCCTAGAATTATTCAACTATCTTTTAAAGTCCATCAAGGGAAAAAAATTTTTATGCTTCAAAGAAATATAGAGTTTAAATACATCTTTACCACTAAAACACCTCATTAATTGCTTTATACTTTCATGTTTACATCCTGGCCTGGAGAAGTTTGTTCAGAGACCAATTCCCCTAACAGGGAGCAAACCTTATGTTTATTCCCCAACCCTTCCTCCATTTTGTACCAGTGGTGGGAACAGCTAGAAATAGGATATGATCAGGAAAGGCTTCCCAGGAGGATAATCCTAGAAGAGCAATTAAGTGAAACTAGAGTAAAAAGGTTGGGAGATTGCTGCTTTCATATAAAAATGTCTTTTCTGTTCTTTGTATATGGAACAGCTCATGCATGTGGGTGTTTTTAAATAACAATAAAAATTATTTTTTAAAAAAATGGTTCATCCTTTTGTGTCCTCATGTCATATAGTGGAAAGATTTGTTGGAAGTGATATGAAAAGGGACTTGGGTTTGCATCTACACTCTCATTCTTGTTCATTTTGACCACAGGCAAATCATTTCATATTTTCAAGCCTTGGTTTCATTCTTTCTGTTAAATAAGGATATTGATACTGATTGTCCTTCCCACACAGGATGTTTGTGAGAGTCAAATGAGATCATTAAGAACCATTTCAATGTTAGTTATTCATTTTATGGTTATGTAAAATCAGCCAATTCTGTTCTAAGCTATAATTCCTATGTTTCAGTCAGTGCTATTTAAGGTAAGATTTAATGCCAGAGAACCTAGGATTACTTTCTTGCTCTGCTACCTATAACCTCTGTGATTTTGAGAGATCACTCTCTGGGCTTTAATTTCTTCATCTGTAAAATGAGCAATTGGGCCAAATCATTGTCAAAGTCCCTTCCAGAATTGAGTGAATTATCATCAACTGGGGAATGGCTGAATAAGTTATCATATATGAATGTAATGGAACTTTTTCTATAAGAAATGAGGAGCAGCTGATTTCAGAAAAGCCTGGAAAGACTTATATGAACTGATGCTGAGTGAAGTGAATGAAACCAAGAGAATATTGTACACAGCAACAAGATTGTGGGATGATCAAGCGCTTCTCAGCAATATAGTTATCTAAGACTATTCCAATAGACTTTGGATGGAAAATGCAATCCACATTTAGAGAAAGAACTAATCCTAAATGCATACAATATTGAAGCATACTATTTTCACTTTTTTGTTTTGTTTTGTTTTTTTCTTTCACATGGTTTTGCCCTATAGTTATAATTTTTCTTTCCCAAAATAACTCAAATAAAAATATGTTTAAAATGATTGTACATGTAAAACCTATATTACATTGCTTGCTGTCTTGTGGAGAGGGTAGGTAAGGGAGGAAGAGAGAAAAAAAATTTGGAAGTCAAAACTTTACAAAAATGAATGTTGAAAACTATCTTTACTTGTAATTGGAAAAATAATATACTAATAAAATTTAAAAAATAAAAGAGAAAAAAATAAATGGATTTTTAAAAGTCCCTTCCATTAATAAAAAATGCAAAGGAAGATGGCCTAGCTGTTCCAGACCTAAAATTATATTATAAAGCAGTGGACATCAAAACCATTTGGTAATGACTAAGAAATAGAATAGTAAATTGGTGGAATAGGTTAGGTACGCAAGACACAATAGTCAATGACTGTAATAATCTAGTGTTTGCTAAACCCAAAGACTCTAGTTTCTGGGATAAAAACTCACTATTTGACAAAAATTTCTGGGAAAATTGAAAAATAGTATGGCAGAAACTAGGCATAGATCAACCTCTCACACTCTATATCAAGATAAGATCGAAAAGGATTCATGATGTAGATGTAAAGGGTGATACTATAAGCAAATTAGGAGAATAAGGGATAGTCTATCTCTCAGATCTGTGAAGATAGGAATTTGTAGTCAAAGTCAAAGAAAAACTAGAGAATGTTATGAAGTGAAAATTGGATAATTTTGATTACATGAAATTAAAAAGATTTTGCAGAAAGAAAACCAATGCAGCCAAGATTAGAGGGAAAGCAGAAAGCTGGGGAAAATATTTTACAGCCAGTGCTTCTAATAAAAGCCTCATTTCTAAAATATATAGAGAACTGACTCCAATTTATAAGAATACAAGTCATTTCCAATTGACAAATAGTCAAAAGATATAAACAAATAATTTTCAGATGATGAAATTAAAGCCATAAAGTATTTTAAAAAAAGATACTTTAAATCGCTATTGATTAGGAACTGCAAATTAAAACAATTCAGAGGTACCACCTCATACCTATCAAATTGGCTAAGATATCAGGAAAAGATAATGATACATGTTAGAGGAGATGTGGGAAAACTGGAATACTAATGCATTGTTGGTGAAGTTGTGAAATGATGCAACCATTCTGGAGCTCAATTTGGAACTATGTCCAAAGGGCTACAACAATTTACTACTGAGTCTATATCCCAAAAAGATCATAAATGAGGAAAAAGGATCCACATATGCAAAAATGAATGTACCTCTAACATTCAGTTGGAGAATGGCTGAATAAATAGTATATGAAGGTAATGGAATATTATTGTTCTATAAGAAATGATGAGCAGACTGATTTCAGAAAAGCTTAGAAAGATTTACTTGAACTAATGCTGAATGAAATGAGCAAATTAAGAAAACATTGTGTACAGTAGCAACAAGATTATGTGATGATCATTTGTGATGGCCTTGGTTCTTCTCAACAATGTAATATTTCAAAGCAATTCCAATAGACTTGAGATGGAGAATGTCATCTGCATCCAGAGAGAATTATTGAGACTAAATCTAGATAAGAACATAGTATTTTCATCTCTTTTTTTGTTTTTTGTTTTCCTTTCTCATGTTTTTTTTCCCCTTTTGGTCTGATTTTTCTTGTACAACATGACAAATGTGGAAATATATTTTAAAAAATTGTACATATGTAACCTATATGCTTTACTGTCTTGGCTGGAAGGGGGAGGTAAGAGAGAGGAAGAAAAATTTGGAACCCAAAGTTTTACAAAAATGAATGTTAAACATATATAATATATATTGGATTACTTTCCATCTAGGGGAGAAGGTGAAGGAAAAGAAGGGAAAATTTGAAAGACAAGATTTACAAAGGTCAATGTTGAAAAATTATCCATGCATATATTTTGAAAATAAAAGACTTTAATAATAATAATAATAATAAAAAGAATTAGACTAGAATAATGAGCAAACAATAAAAAACCCTAAGCACTAGAAAGCAAAGCAAAGCAAAAAAAAGAGAATGTTATAAACTATCTTTACATGTATTTGGAAAAATAAAATACTATTGAAATTTTTTTAAAAAATTAAAATTCCCTTCCAGCTCTAATGTTTTATATTCTAAAATCTCTTGAAGCTCAAAATGCTTTTACTTAGTCCTGCCCCTTTACATAGATTAGCCCTGATTTCTCTGTAATGCTACTTCCATAGGAATCAGGCCCACCAGAGGAAAAGAGTTGGATTTGGACTCAGGGTAAGAACATCTACCAAATCCTCTGAACTCAGTAGTCTTAAGCCAGGGGAAAAGGCTCAGAAACTCCCAGACTCCTCTGCTGATAAGGTAGGCTTAAGGTCATTGCTCACTAGGCACATTCTCCTTTCTCAGTGCAATATGATCTCTTGCCCATGGATTTTTTTTTTTTTCTGTTATGATCCTCCGCTCCAAAGGATGAGCCTAGAAATAGTGTGACTGACAAGGTTATGTAGTGTAATAAAATCACTTAACCTCTTTGCTTCTCAGAAAAATTTTGGTTACACTTCTTTCTTAGACTTAAAATGGGACTATCCAAAGTCCTAACATCTTAGGAAGTTCAGTGACAGTTCTGTCCTTCACTCTCTGCCTTTTACTCAGTCCCTATAAGAGTTTAAATAAAATATGTATCAACAAAATTAAATTATTTTATAAGGTAACATGATCTGAGGTGACTATCCGAAGTCATAATGGCAAGTAAGTTAGGTTCCTAAAGATGTGACTGACTACAGGCTACTACACTCCCTCAAAGCTCTAAGAGTACCCCCTAAGAAGCTAGAAATGGAGACCTAGAGAGAGGACTGTGGTAACTGAGTGTGGATCACAATATAGCATTTTCACATCTTTTGTTATTGTTTACTTGAATTTTATTTTTTTTCTCATTTTTTCCCTTTTTGATGTGATTCTTCTTGTACGGCAAGATAATTGTATAAATATGTATACCTATGTTGGATTTACACATATTTTTACCATGTTTAACATATATTGGATTACTTGCCATTTAGAAGAGGGAGTGGGGGGAAAGGAGGGGAAATTGGAACACAAAGTTTTGCAAGGATCAATGGTGAAAAATTATCCTTGCATATGTTTTGAAAATAAAAAGCTTCAATTTTTAAAAAATGAAGAAGAAGAATCTGGGAGTTGGAGGAGGAAGTCAGTCTTCCTGACTTGTTTCAATCAGGCTGCATAATGGATAGAATGCTAGACTTGGATCCTAGCAGATCCAAATTGGAATACTCAGTCACTCTGTGATCTTAGATAAGTAACCACATTTCCCTCAGCTTTAATTTCATCTGTTAAAATGATCCAGGGATATCACCAGGGAGCTGATAGAAACAGGGAAAATCCCCAAACCAGCAAACCCTTCAAGGCTTTCAAGGTCCTCCCTCTGATCAAAAGGGAATTTGGAAAAGACTTAGTTCAAGGTCAAAGTTGATTTTTTCTGGAAAATGCCACATTTTATCCTAATCTCTATAAAAGGGTCTAGCTTGTGATTTTATAGAGGATCCATAGAACATGACCAAGTTTCTTCCACCTATCTGAACACAATTCATATATAAAGTCACTTTAATTCAAAGAACATTTTTGCACTTAGTCGAAAACCTTGAATAGTCCCATTTTAAAGTCTAAGAAAATTTAGCTGCTTGATGAAACTAAAGTCTATGATTGAGATGGATTGACATTTGCTTTCATCTCCCTCCTTTTAAAATAAGATATTTTAATATGTATATATATACACATATATAATTGAACAAATCAACCCCATCCTCATATTAATATATATATATGTATATATAGTGTATAATAAAAGATTTTCTCATTGGGAGTTTCCCCACAATGAAATTACAGGTCCAGGACATAAAAATAAAATTTATATTGAAAAATTATTGAGGCTACTAAATATTGGCATGTTTTAAATAAATGAAGTAATCAATAAATATTTGCTTACTTGAATTGAATGAGCCCAGAGAACACTGGGGAGACAGTTTGCTGTATAAATCTTGCCTCTGAAGTTACCAGTACTGTGATGGTGGAAAAATCACCTAATTTCAGAGCCTCAGTTTCCCTATCTGTAAAATGGGGATAATAATATCTATAGTGTCTTTGGTAATCTCTCAGAGTAGTTTGTAAACTTTGAATAAAACAATGCATATAAAATGCTTTGTAAATGTGAAAGAGAAACAAAAATGTTAGCTGTTGACCCCAAGCACACCCCAAGCCATAGCCAATATTAAAATAGACCTAAGCCAGAGATTTCTATCTGTATGCTTCCATCTTGTGGCCATTGCTGATATTGCAAGCTTTAGGGGTAATTGCTGTCCTGAGGGACCTGAAGGGAGGTTCTTTTCAAGTCTGAGATGGCTTCTTTGTTTTGGGGACTGAGTCCAACAAGGTTAGGGTAGCTCTGTTCAAACAATGCCCAGAATCCTCTTTGAGAACTTTCCTCAAACTTATTTTGAGAACCTCAAGAGAAAATCAACCTCAGTCCTTTCCAGAACAAGCCTCCCAAAATAAGTCTCCTAAAACTTGTTAGACAAGGTCATTACTCAGTGGAGAATTAACCTTGTCCCCACATCCCCAAGAGGCAGAACAGGTTCAGGACAGTCAAGTCAGGAAGACTGCAGAGAAACCCCTGAAGGATCTATCCAGGAAGGTCACTAAGGAAAGATGGGGATGGGGAGGGGTAAAGAGCCTTCAAGAAGAAAGTGGTTTTAGGAACAAGAAAATCCTACCTCCTTATGTGACTTGGACACGACCGTTTCATTTAGCTTCCTCAGCTGTCAAGGCTACCCTTGGTTTTGCATTGTCCAAACAACTTCTGGTACTTATCTGCAGGTAAGAACTGCCAGACTTCATTCTTCTTGTGGGGGGCTGGTGTCTCTTCTGTAGGGGCTTTTGCTGTCCTGCAGCCAGTGGGACCTACAGCTTCTTGAACTCGTGTAGCCATCTCCAAGCCTGAACACAGCCTTCCTGGGACAGATACTCATTCACTTGATGTCAGGCAAAAAATACACACAAAAGAGGCAGTCCGAACCCCAGCCCAAACAGGGAATGAATTCTGTGTACTATATGTTCACAGCTGCAAGGAACTCTGGGTCTGGGGTAGGCATTCGGGTAGTACTGTGGGTAGAGCCAATATTGGGTCTAGAATTAAGGAGATCTACGTTCAAATCCAGCTTTGGACACTTACTAGCTGAGAAAACTGAGGTAAACAGGGTTAAATGACTTACTTAGAGTCCCACAGTTATTAAATGTCTGAGGTCAAATTTCAGTGTAAGTCCTCCTGACTCCAGTCTGCACACTCCATCCACTGTACCATCTAGCTGCCCCAGGACCCAATACATAATTCTTGCTTGGCTCAAAAACCTCCACAATCTAACTAGAGTATATAGCAAGCCTGGGGAGCCAGTTACTGAACTTCTTAATAAAGATGGAAGAATGATGGCAGCAAGGATCTGGAGAGAATAATGAGAGATGTAATTAGGGCAGAGCCATCTGTCCTTTCAATCTCTGTAGAAAATTTAGAGAAGGTCAACAATAAATCATATCTCTGACCCTGCACTCTGATCCAGCTGGGTGCCATCTTCATTCTAGGTATCACTTCCTAGTTTCAGAAACCACATTCCTACCTGAATATGATGGACACCTAAAGTGTCCATCAGCTATGTAGATATTTTTCAAATGTATAAGAACAACAGTTTTTAAAGGAAGAAATTAAAATTAACAGTCAAATTAAAAAATTCTAATTAATAATTGCCATTGTTCAGTCCACATCCTACTCTTTGTGACCACCAATTGGGATTTTCTTGACAGACACTAGAGTGATTTGTCATTTTCTTTTCTAGCTCATTTTACAGATGAGGAAACTGAGGCAAATAGGGATAAGTAACTTGCCCAGAGTCACATAGCTAATAAGTGACAGAGGCCAAGATTAGTCTTCTTGACTCCAGGCCTGGCGCACTTCATTGTGCCTCACTAACTATTAGAGAAATATAATCTGAGGCTCCCCCTCACATCCACAAATTTGCAAAGATGAAAAAAAAAAAGAAAAATGATCGACCACTGACCACACTCCAGGTAAACCTACTTATACCAAATAAAAACACAAGTATGTCTCTGAGGGTAATGTAGGCGGATGGAAGATCCTGGAAGAAGAGATTCCTAAGAACAAAGAAGCAACAGAGTAAGGAGGGTCTGAAACAGGTAATAGGGAGCAAGGAATACACAGACTTGGTCCCTTGGCCTAGTGTGTTGGGAGCAGGGAGAAAAGGCCTGGAGAGGATGGCAATAAAGCTGTCTTCTAAAGAAATCCAGTTTTCTGTGTGTTCTAGAAATTGGAAAGAATATGAGAGAAAGAGACAGGATGTTGAGTTCATTAAAGATAGAACAAGAATTCTAGAGGGTACCATGGAAGGGGAAAGGCTGAAGAGAACAAGGACTGGTATAGGATAGATTTGAGTTAAATAAAAATCAGAGTATGAGGTCAGTTAGAAGGAAAAGGACTTTCCACTTAAGCAGACTTGGGTTCTGAATCACAAGTGTTAGGGGGAAAAAAAGAAAAAAAAAAAGGAGGAATTGTAGCTGTAGGACAAGGGAAGTCCATTGAATTGGAGCACTTAATTAATGGGAGCTTGAGGTAGCATAATGTTTATTATTTTTTTAATTAAAGTTTTTTTTTATTTTCAGAATATATACATGGATAATTTTCAACATTCACCCTTACAAAACCTTGTGTTCCAATTTTTTCCCTCCCTTCCCCCCACCCCCTCTCCTAGTCAGCAAGTGATCCAATATATGTTAAACGCACAATTCTTCTATACATATTTCCACAAATATCATAGCATAATGTTTAGAGCAATGGACTTGGATTCAGGTTTAAATCCTCATCCTACATCAGACACTTTCCAGCTGTTTGACCCTATGCAAACCACTTAAATTCTGTTGATCTCAGTTTCCTCAACTGTAAAAATGAGGATCATAAGCATATCTACTAAATAAAAGATTAGATGATATACCATATAAAGCACTTTGCAAATCTTAAGAGTGTCATTAAAAATACTTGGTATTGTTATTGTAGTAATAATTAATTACTTTTATAATAATAATGAGAGTCTCATGGCAAAGGGGATCGATTGTTTCAATATCTCAGGGATGGGGGTGGGGTGTTGGGGACAATAGGGCAGCTAGGTGGTACAGTTAATACAGTCCTGGAATCAGGAAAATTCATCTTCCTGAATTTAAATCTGACTTCGGAAACTTACTAGCTAGGTGACTCTGGGCAAGTCATTTAACCTGATCTGCTCAGTTTGTTCATCTGCAACGAGCTAGAAAAGGAAATGGCAAGCCACTCCTCTATCTTTGCCAGAAAACCCCAAATGTTGTCACAAAGAGTTGGACACAATTGAAATGACTGAACAACAACAACATTAGGGACAATAGCCTATGTAAATATTTCCTTTTTATTCAGCTGCATCAGCCCTCATCCACCCAGATAGTGTGATGATGGAAAATAGGATAGGTCTTATGCTTTGAGCAGCTGGTGGCTGAGTGACCTAGAATCAGGAAGACTATATTTCAAACCCAGCCTCAGACATTTAGCTTTGTCCCCCACCAAATCACTTAACCTCAGTTTCCTCATCTGCAAAATGTGGGTAGGTATAGCAAATACCTCCTAGGATTGTTGTGAGAACCAAATGAAATAATGAAATAATAATTGTGACATGCTTATCACAGTGCCACATAGTTAAACATGATATAAATGTTAGCTGTTAATACAATTATTATAATTCTTTCTTTTTATTTTTGCCTAATAATACTGTATCTGGGCCAAAGAATATACATTATTTAGTGATTTTTTTGGTTCTAGTTCCAGATTGTTTCCCAGAATATCTGGAACAAGTCCCAGCTTCACCAAAAGTGCTTTAAAGTGCCTATTTTCCCACATCCCTCTTAATAATTGTCAGTCTGATGGGTATGAGGTAGAATTTCAGAGTTGCTTTCATTCGTATTTCTCTAATTTTTAGTGTGTTTTGAAGTATTTTTTTCACACAACGGTTGATAATTTGAATTTCTTCTTTTGAAAACTGCTTGTTTAGATCAGATTCAGAAAGGCCTGGAGAGATTTATATGAACTCATGCTAAGTGAAGTGAATAGAACTAAGAGAGCATTGCACACAGCACAGATTATATGATGATCAATTCTGATTGAGATAGCTCTTTTCAATGAGGTGATTCAGACCAATTCCAATAGATTTGTGAGGAGAGCCAACTGTATGCAGAAAGAGAATTGTAGGGACTGAATGTGGATCACAGCACAGTACTTTCACTTCTTGTTGTTTGCTTGCATTGTTTTCTTTCTCATTTTTCCCCTTTTTGATCCGATTTTTCTTGTGCAGCATAATAATTGTGGAAATATATATAGAAAAAATTGCACGTTTAACCTATATTAGATTACTTGCCATCTAGTGGAGGAGTTGAAAGGAAGGGAGGAAAAAAAAATTTTGAAACACAAGATTTTGCAAGGGTGAATGTTGAAAACTATGCATATGGTGCATACCCTTTGATCCAGCAGTGTTACTACTGGGCTTATATCCCAAAGAGATCATAAAGAAGGGAAAGGGACCTGTATGTGCCAAAATGTTTGTGTCAGCCCTCTTTGTAGTGGCCAGAAACTGGAAACTGAGTAGATATCCATCAATTAGAGAATGGTTGAATAAATTGTGGTATATGAATGTTATGGAATATTATTGTTCAGTAAGAAATGCCCAACAGGATGATTTCAGAAAGGCCTGGCGAGACTTACACGAACTGATGCTGAGTGAAACAAGCAGGGCCAGGAGATCATTATATACTTTAGTAATACTACTATATGATGACCAATTCTGATGGACCTGGCCATCCTCAGCAATGAGATGAACTAAACCAGTTCCAATGGAGCAGTAATGAAACCAGCTACGCCCAGCGAAAGAACTCTGGGAGATGACTAAGAATCATTACATTGAATTCCCAATCCCTCTATTTTTGCCTGCCTGCATTTTGGATTTCCTTCACAGGCTAATTGTACAAAATTTCAGCGTCCGATTCTTTTTGTACAGCAAAATAACGGTTTGATCATCTATATTTATTGTTTATCTAATTTATACTTTAATATATTTAACATCTACTGATCATCCTGCCATCTGGGGGAGGGGGTGGGAGGAAGGAGGGGAACATGAGGTTTGGCAATTGTCGATCCTGTAAAATTACCCATACATATAATTTGCAAATAAAAGGCTATTAAAAAAAAAAGAAAGAAAAGTATGCATATGTTTTGAAAATAGAAAGTTTGAAAAAAAGAAAAAAGAAAACTGCTTGTTTAAATCCTTTATTAATTGGAAAATGGTACTTGTTCTTGTGCATTTCTTCATATATCTTAGAAATGAAACCTTGATCAAAGAAACTATCAAAGTTAATTTATTTCCGCAGTGTCATCAAACTACTAAAGAATTACTTTGTAGAATAATTTCTAATTTAACCATTTTAAAACTTTAAAAACTTTTGTCATTCTAATTATCCATTTTATTTTCTGTGATACTAACTTTTCCCCTTGTTTGGTGATAATTTTTTGTTGCTATTTTTTGCTAAGCAATTGGGGGTTAAGTGATTTGCCCAAAGTCACATAGCTAATATTAAAATTCTGAGACCACATTTAAACTCAGGTCCTCCTGACTTCAGGACTAGTGCTCTATCTTAAACTTTTCTCTTATCCATAAGTCTGAAAAGTAATTCTTTTTTTCTCTAATTTTTTGCCTTTTTTAAATAGAAGTTTTAAATATTCACCAACTGATGGGCATCCATTCAATTTCCAGTTCCTTGCTGCTAAAAAAAAAAGGGGGGGGAGCTTCTACAAACAAACAAACAAAAATTATTATTCCCTTGAGATTCTTGACCTTTTGTTCCTCTAGATGAATTTCACTATTGTTTTTTCTAGCTCTATAAAGTAATACCTTACTGAAGTAAGGTGCTAAATAAATTAATTAATTTAAATAGTATTGTTATTTTTATTAAATTGGCTCAGCCTGCCCATGAGCAATTAATGTTTCTTCAAATTTTTTGTCTTTCTATATTTTGTAAAGAGTGTTTGCAATTGTATTCAGATAGTTCTACGTAAGTCTTTGTAGATACACTCCTAAGTAGTTTACATATTCTGTATAAAATAAGATAGAATTTAAATTAGAAATTAAATATAATTTTTCCTTCTGGGTTTTATCAGTAATACACAGGAATGCTGATGACTTATGTGGATTTATTTTATATCTTTCAACATTGCTGAAGTTATTCTAATTAATTTTTAAGTCTCAACCTTGCTGAAGTTATTCTAATTAATTTTTAAGTTATTTCTTTAAGTAAATCATTATATCATCTACAAAAAGGGATAATTTTGTTTCCTCTTTACCTATGCTTATTCTCTCAATTTCTTTTTCTTGTCTTATTGTTACAACTAGCATTTCTATTATTATATTAAGTAATAGTGATGATTGAGTGATTGCTAATAGACAGCTTTACTTGACTTATGGCATTATTGGCAAGAACTTTAATTTATTCCTGTTCCATAGCAAGTATGTGGTAAGTATATTCTAGTCTCACTCACCTAGAAAAGAGTTGGTTACATCTTTTCTTCAAGGTTCTAAGTGTAACCTTGAAAGGACTGGGGTAGTTTTTTCTCTACTCAAATCCTTACCCTTAGCTCTCAGCGAGTGCCTCAGTTCTATTTAACCACTAATGTAACAATTAGTTACAAAAGGTACACTCTTACTTATCCTATCTTAGTCTCTGAGAGAATTAGGCTCAGAGACAGCTAGCTCAGTTTCTATTTAACACTATTCCCATCAAACTCACATCTAGGTCTGACATGAATACCAAACAATCCCTCATTCTCAGCTTGAAATGAGCTGGGTCCAAAAAAGTCACTCTCAAAGTTCATTTCTTCCTCCTCAGAGCATCAGGTAACAGTAAAACATCATATCAAAATTTTGGGGATGCAGTGATGGCAATCCTTATAAGAAAATTTATACTTCTTAATATAATCCATCAATAAGAAAAAGAGAAAATCAATGAAATGGGCATAAAACTAAAAACAAAAATAACCTAGAAAATTAACAAATCACAACCTCCAGTTAAACTTCAAAACAGAAATCCTGAAAATAAAAGGAGAGATTGAATTGAATTAATAAATAAAACAAGGAGCTTTTAAAAAAACAATAAAAGAGCCTAATAATTGGATTAATATTTACAAAAAACATAAAATGCTCATATTAACATACAAAAGAGAGTGTAACCTTATAATCCAGAAATAAGACATTGAACAAACCAAAAATAAATTCCCAAAGGAAAAAAAAGTTCAGATGATTTTAATAAATTCTTACTATTCCTCTCTCTTCTTTAATGTTTTGTTGAAAATATATAGGAATGAGGGGCAAGTAGGTGGCACAGTGGATAGAGTACCAGCCCTGAAGTCAGGAAGACCTGAGTTCAAATGTGACCTCAGCTGTGTGACCCTGGGCAAGTCATTTAACCCCAATTGCCTCAGGGGAAAAAAAAAAGGGAAGAAGAAAATATATAGGAATGTTAATGATTCGGATAAATTTATAGTTTTGGCTTTTTGCTGTAGTTTTGCTGAAGTTGTTAATACTTTCAATTAATGTTTAGTTGACTCCCTAGAGTGCTCTAAGTATATCATTGTATCAGCTATAAAAATAATAATAATAATAATAATTTTGTTTTCTTTTTGCCTATGCTTATTCTGTCACTATTTTTTGTCTTATGATAGTATTTCTAGCATTATATCAAATAGTAATGGTATTAATGCTCATTCTTGCTTATCTCTGGAAAGGCTTTTAGCCTATCTCTATTACTGGCAATCCTGACTCTTGGCGTTAGATTAATACTGTTTATCTTATCAAAGAAAACTTTTATTCCTACAATTGCTAATGTCTTTAAGAGGACTGAGTATTGTATCCTGTCAAAAACTTTTTCTGTGTCTATTGATATAATTACAGAATTTTTTTGCTTTTATTATTAATATAGTTTCCCCAATATTGAATTAGCTCTGTTTTCCTCTTATAAATCTAGCCTGATCTTGGTATGTAGTTTTTGTTTATAGTTTTTATATTTATAGTTTTCCCGATATTGAATCAACTCTGCATTCCTGTTATAAATCTAACCTGATCTTGGTATGTAGTCTTTGTAATATGTTACTGTAGTCTTCTTGCTAGAATTTTATTTAAAATTTTTCCAGCAATATTCATTAGTGATATTGTCTTCTATATATTTTCTTATTATTTTGACTCTCCTCGGTCTAGGTATCAAAACTATAATAGTGTCAAAGAAAAAATTTGATGGGACCCCTTTTTTTCCTATTTTGTCTAAACAGTTTGTATACTATTAGAATATTTTTTTAAATGGGTAGTAGAATTTGCTTATAAAGAAAATTCCAAAGAACCCATAATGAAAAAAAAATCCATATCTAGAGAGAGAAATGAGGAAATGGGAATGCAAATTGAAGCATTTTTTAAAAATTCATTTATTTTTCTTGAGTTTTTTTTGGTATGTGTTTTCTTGTGCAAAATGGTTAATATAGAAATATGTTTTGCATGACTTTACATGTATATCAGTATCATACTGCTCACCTCCCTGAGGGGTAGAAATAGGGCAGAGGGAGAGATTTTGAAACTCAAAATTTTCAAAAATGAATGTTAAAATTTCTATATAATTGGAAAATATTTAATGAAATAAAATATATTAAAATGTTTATAAGTCCATATAGTTATGGGGTTTTTCTTTCAGGGATTTATTTTTGGCTTGTTGAATTTCTTTTTCTAAGATAAAATCATTTAAGTACTCTCCTGTTCTTTTAATCTGGACAATCTATCTATCTATTCCATTTAGATCGTCAACTTTAATGGCATATTTAACTGGGCAAAATAGATCATAATTTTTTTATTATTTTCATTGATTGTGAAACTCATCCTTTTTAATTTTAGAAACTAATAATTTGGTTTTAGTTTTTTTTCAAAAATAACTAATGATTTATCTCTGTGTGTTTTTAATTCTTTGATTTATTTATTAATTCAATGAGTTTTTCTATCAATTTTGTTAATCTCTCCTTTGGTTTTCAAAATTTCTATTTTGATGTTTAATAGGAAGTTTTAATTTATTGATTTTCTAAGTTGTTCATTTGTTTTAATTTTATGCCCAATTTATTGATTTGTTCTTTCTCTCATTAATGAAAAAAGTTAAGAAATATATAAGTTCTCAAAAGGACTGCCATGGCTTCATCCTTAAAATGTTAGTATGTTGTCTCACTGTTGTCATTACCATTAATGAAATTATTGTTTCTATGATTTGTTTTTGACTCATGCATTATTTAATATTAAGCTATTTAGTTTCCAATTTTAAAAAAATTGTCTTACTTTACTTAAAGCTCCATTATAATTAGTAAAAGATGCATTTGATATTTTTGCTTTTCTACATTTGTTTATGAAGCTTTATGTCCTAATGAATGGTTGATTTTTATGAAGATGTCATACAAAGCTGAGCTCTGTATATACTTGTTTCTATTACTACTCAATATTTCTATTACTACTCAATATTCTTCAGATGTCTAAGTATATCTAATTTTTCTAAAATTCTATTCAGGTCTTCCATTTCTTTTTTTCCCCCTGTATTTATTTTTTTCCCCTCCACTTAATAGTATTTTATTTTTTCCAATTTATATAAAGATGATTTTCAACATTTACTTTTATAAGATTTTGAATTCCAAATTTTTTCTCCTTCCCTCCTCTTTCTCCAAGACAGTCTGATAAATCATGCATGTACATATTAAACATATTTCTATTTAGATTGTGAAAGAAGAATCAGAATCAAAGGGGGAAAACAATGGGAAAGACAGCAAAAAGTAGCAATAGTTTGCTGAGGCCATAATTCTTTCTCTGGATGTGGATAGAATATGCCATCATGAATCCTTTGGAATTGTCTTGGATTATTGTATTGCTGAGAAAAACTAAGTCTTTCATAGTTAAGCATCACACAATGTTGCTGATATTGTGTACAATGTTCTCCTGGTTCTGCTCACTTCACTCAGCATCGGTTCATGTGTTTTCCAAGATTTTCTGAAACCTGCCTGCTCATCATTTCTGATAGCACAATCGTACTCCATTATAATTATATACTATAGCTTGTTCAGCCATTCCCTAACTCATGGACATACCCTCAATTTTCAATTGTCACCACAAAAAGAGTCACTATAAATATATTTGTACATGTGAGTCCTTTTCCCTTTCATATGATATCTTTGGGATAGAGACCCAGTGATGATATTACAGGATCAACCTGTATGCAGAGTTTCATAGCTCTTTGAACAAAGTTCCAAATTACTCTCCAGAATGGTTGGATCAGCTCATAACTCTCCCAACAATGTATTAGTGTCCCAATTTTCCCACATCTTCTCCAACATTTATCATTTTCTTTTTCTGTCATATTATTCTTTTTTTGTTAGATTTATCCTCTTCTGTTTAATACTTAAATTCATCTATTTAACATTCACAATTATGATTGCTAATTGTGTACTTACCTTCATCCAGTTCTCACACACTTTTCTTTCTGTTTCCCTTTTCCTTTGAAAGAGTTTGTTTTCTGGCTAATCCTATCCTTGATTTAACTTCCCTTTGATTCCCCCCCCCCTTTTTTTTTTTCCATCTCTTTCCCTCCTATTTTCCTTTAGGTAAAATGCATTTCTGTACCCAAGTATGCGCTTGTGAATATTCTTCCTTTCTTTGACCTATTTAGTTGAGAGTAGGGTTCACATATCCCTCCCTTCACACACTACATTCTCCTTGTTGTATAAACATCTGCTTGTGTCCTTCATTTATGAGATAATTTTCCCCATTCTTCATTTCCTTTCCCCTTCCCAGTTTCCTCTTTCTCCCTTTCCACTTCTTTTAATATCAAAACATCAAATGTGTTAACACTTGTAAACAACATTATGACATTGTTTTCTAATCCATTCTACTATTCTCTTCCATTTTAAGCTGAGTTCATCCATTTATATCCACAATTATGAGTGTCAATTATGTATTTCCCTCCACCATATTCTCTTATGCCTTTTCCTCTATTTGTCCCCTGCTCTACCCTTTATCAAGAATAGGGTAGTAAGAGAGGAGTATGTTCAGTACCAAAACTCTGTGCTTGATTTAATCTGCTTCTGCTCCTATTCCCCTTTTCTCTTCTCCTCACTCAAACTCTAGTTATGGGTTCATAACCTTTCTTCTTTCTTTCCTTTTAAATATCTCTTCATGATCCACCCTCCAAGGTTAGAATTTATTTTACTTACAACTGCTCTCTTTCTCTCTGAATTTTTTCTTCCCCTCTCCTTTCCTCCTATTTCTTTGTTGAATTGAATGCATTTCTATACCAAACTGGGAATGGGATGGACGTGTTAAACGAGTCTTTGATTCAGATAAAAGTTAAGTTCAAGTGGCATCTGATCTCTCCACTTCATTTCTCTGTATAGTCTTCAAATTCCCAGGTTATGTGAGAGAGTAAGTTCCTCTACCTTCTTCAGCCTTTTTTTCTTTTTGAAAGATGTTTAAAATAATAAAAATAAATCTTTGGCTTACACAATTCCTTTTAGGACTCCTTATGACAATTGTCTGAATTCTCTCACTAGAATATAAACTCTTTATCCTTCTTTAGTTCTCTTAATTGCTCATGTATTTTGTATTTGTATGTTTCATTCAACTCCAATGTTTATATTTCAAAATTTCTACTCAGCTCTGTGTCATTTCATCAGGGATACTTGGAAGTTCTCCATTTCATTCAAGATTTATTTTTCTCCAATTTAACTAGGAAAGTTATTCTTGATTGTAAGCCTATATCTTTAGCCTTTTGGAATATTGTATTCCAAATTCTCTACTCCTTTATAATAATAGCTGCAAGCTACTATAGAGCTGAAGTTAGCTCATAATATTTTGCAATTGTTAAATATTCCATGTGAGCATTGCATCTCTGAAGTCATCAAATGCTACAAATCAGGGCTTGATTTATTGTTTTGTTGATTGTCCAGACTTAGGAAAGTAATGGAGAAAATGTTAATAATGCAAAATAAACTTACAAATGTATTTTGCATACATTTTCTCCTCCAGAAATCTGGTTGTTAAATATTTACCAGCACACTCCTGGGTGCTGTCTGGGTTTCTGTCAAATCTTGTGTCATCCTGATTGTGATTCTTGTGTGACCTGACTTGATACTTGAACTCTTTATTCCTAGCTACTCTTAATAGTTTATCTTTGACCTAGATTTCTTAAATTTTGGTTGTGGCACTCTGGAGAGTTTTCATTTCAGAATTCCTTAGCTGAGGCCAGGAAACTGCCAACTTTCTGTGGGTTCGAAGCAGTCTGAGCTCCATCAGATTGCCATCCTGGTCTGAATTGTGTAGGATTTCAAGTTGATTTGTAATCTGTTTCTGCTCCTGTTCCTCTCTTCTCCTCTCCTCACTCAAACTCTAGTCATGGGTTCATAACCTTTCTTCTTTCTTTCCTTTTAAACATCTCTTCATGATCCATGCCTTTATTTGATGATCCATTTGACAATTGCTTGCCCCACCTCTCATGAGCTAATTGAATACTCCACAGGTTCAAGGTGTTATAGATTCAACAGGTTCACCCGGGTTGCTACTTTATGCCCTGGATAATCAGCTGCAGGCCCTAGCCCAGTCATGTGAGTCCAAGATCCGCTCCAGTGTCAGAAGGACAAAGCTATAGGCTCTGTAATAGGTCTACCATCCCTGCCTTGGTTACTCAGCCTCAAGTCCCAGGCTCAATCAAAATGTGCTGGCCCTGTGGCCCCTGGCCAGGCTCAGAGGCTCTGCCATCTTCTCCTTTTCCTGTTCCCTGCCCACACATAGCCCGGTTTCTGTGCTGGAAGGCTCTGTGTGGGTTTTCTTGGCTGGTCTACCCTTCTCAGGGCCCAGAGGCCTCTGGCTATCTCCGTGTGCTGTCCTGGGGTTGGAAAAAATGACCCACTGTGGTTTCTCCTTGGTTTTTCAGTCACTTCTCGGTCTGGTGCTCTTCCTTGATCCTCATTGTTGTGGGAAAAAGAACAAGACGGTACGACTTCCTCTTCCTTCTCCATTTCTGCTACTCTTGTAGTTTGTATACCATTCTCAGATGGTAACCACTAGCGCGGGACACGCACAGACTTAGGGCACAGTAGGATCAACGGGTCCAGCATGGTTAATCAGAGGACCCAGATTAACGGGCCAAGGAAAAGGAAGATCCATGGTAACGGCAACAAGGAAGGAGAGCCCCATGGGGAGGAAGCCTCCTGACAATTCTATGAAAGGAAAGGATTGGGCTGAGCCAAGCAGGGGCAACAAGCAGTGTTTGCTCTTTCCCCAGCTGACCCACGCCTGGCAGGGATGCCTGAGGACCATCAGCTCTCTCTCCTTCCCATTCTGGAATCAATTTTTCTGAGCCACAAGTGGCAGTTTCCAGTTCAGAGTGCTACAACCACACGGAGAGTCACTGCCAGCGACAGAAGGGACCCATCCATTCCTGACTGGGATTGGGAGCTCCAATTTACTTACCTCTTCCTCCAAACACAGCAAACAGGAGGGGGGTGCAGTAGGGATCCAAGGCCACATAAACGGCCTGGAAATACCAGTTGGAAGGTGCCTGAGCTCACAGGTGGGAACAGCAGCAAAGTGAAGTTCTGTCCAGGATTTTCTCACATATGGACCAAGCTGTTTGGGAACTAGAAAGGGTCTTATACAACCTCTCCATCTTACACATGAGGAAACTGCTACAATACATTCCTACTTATTGGTATCTCTTCACAGCCATGCAAAGGGAAGCAAGATAAAAGGCAGTTCAAATACAGCCCATCCCTGCCCTTATGAGCCAAAGGGGGAAGAGAGTTTGGTGAATGGTGGAGTGGAGAGTGTGGAGCTGGAGGTCAGAGGAGCTAAGTTCAAATCTCTCCTCTTGACACTATTATAATATCACTTTTATAATCACTTCTCAGGATGAATGCTTCTCCATCTATAAAAGAAAGAGGTTGGACTAGAAGGCCCTAAGGAGCCTCTGTGCTCTAGAGAGTGGATCCTTTGATTTCAGAGAGGCCCAGAGAGACTGATGCTAAGTGAAATGAGCAGAACCCGGAGATCATTGTACACAGCAACAAGACTATATGATGATCAATTCTGATGGACGTGGCTCTCTTCAATGATATAATTCAGGCCAGTTCCAATGGTCTTATGATGGAGAGAGCCACCTGCACCCAGAGAGAGATTGTGGGAATCGCACACTCACACACATAACATTCTCATTCTTTTTTTTGTTATTTGCTTGTATTTTGTTTTTGTTGTTTTCATTTTTTTCTTTTGATGTGATTTTTCTTGTGCAGCATGATATTTATACAAATATGTATAGAATCATTACACATGTTTAATATATATTGGATTACCAAACATCCAAGGGAGGGTGTGGGGAGAAGGAAGGAGGGAAAACTTTGTTGTTTTTTTTTTCCCCATGGGGACATCCCTTTATTTTCCAATTTTAAAAGGTAGCAATACAAAGGATTACACATTGTGAACAGTTAGAGACCTCAAGGATCATTTAAGAAGCCTCTCATTTTAGAGAGAAGAATACTGAGGTTAAGAATGGGAACTGACTAAATCAGGTCACAAGATCAGTAAGGCAAAAGTAGCCAGCATGGGACCAGACCTCTGGGGGGAGGGGGATGGGAGCAGGGGCAGGGGCCAGGGCCAGGGCCAGGGCCCGGGCCCATCAAGGGTTATAAGTAAGCCTTCTCTTGGCCTTGGGATGGGACTTGGCTGAGCACCTAGGAGGGGAGGAGGCTGATGATGGTCTGGGGGCTGTCTGATCATCTGACTGGGAGTGATATAGGCTCCTGGCCCCTGGATCTGTGGAGGCCCTAAATCAGGCAGAAGCTGACCACTGGAACAGCCAGAACTGCCTTCTGTTTCTGTCCTGAATCCTTCCTCCAAGGGCTGCAAGCATTGCATGCTGTGGACCTGGGCTGGCCCAGGGGACCTCTGGGGGACCTGGTTCCAGAAAGATACTCCCAACTGCAGGTGAGAATCCGACTTCTTGTTCTCAGAGTTTTGTATTATCTGGGCATAATCTATGTCATTCTGAGCTGAGAAGTGCCGGCTGGAGTTCCGTGGGGAAATCTGGGCCTTTTCCTGTTTGAGCAGGTCAAGGGGCATTTCACCTGGGAGATCCAGGGAGGATAGAAGGCTACACCGTTTCACCAGCTGGGGGTAGATAGGGTCAAGTTCTGTCCGCATCTTATTTTCACAGGTTATAATCAGCTGGAAGGGTGGCAGCTCTTCTGTGGGTGGTGGCGGTGGTAATGGACGAAGAGGATGTCAGGCCCCTTTTTGTCGAGGATCGATCTGGATCGATCGTAGCAAGAGCCGCCTGCCCGTTCCGGATCAAGGTGCGCTCATGGCATATTCCACATGAAAGTGGCCAAGGTTAGTAGGTTTCCTTTCTTCACTACTACATCCTTCGAGGAGGGCAAGAGTTTCAGTTTCTTTGTTTGTTATCCAATCTTTACTCTTTCACCCCCAATGCCCCTCCCAATCCAGACACTTTAAGCAGTAGGGGCTCAATCAATGTTTGCTAAAGGAGTGAGCACGTGGAATGGGCTGCCCGAACTCTCCTAAAATGGGAGTCTCTAAGCTAAGGCTCGAAGGCCTTTGGTGGGGGATTCGGGAATACTTGTTTGGCTACTGGATGGCTTCTGTTGTACCTTCTAGCTCTGAACCCTGAGAATGAATGAAGGAAGGTGCTGGCAGTGATTGACAGAAACGCCTGAGAACTTCATGGGGTTCTTTGACAGGCAGAAGGGGAGAAAGAGAGAAAGAGAGAGAGAGAGAGAGAGAGAGAGAGAGAGAGAGAGAGAGAGAGAGAGAGAGAGGAGAGAGAGGAGAGGGAGGAGAGGGAGAAGGGGAAAGGGGAGGAGAGGGAGAGGGAAAAAGGGAAAGAGGAAAGGAGGGAAAACTTTGGAATAAAAGATTTTGCAAGGGTGAATGTTGAAAATTATCCATGCATATATTTTGAAAATAAATGGCTTTAATTTAAAAAAAAAAAAGCATGAGAGTGAATCCTATTCCCTCTCCATCAAGGAAAAAGGAACATGTTCCTCTCAGGACTGTTTGCCTCAACCAAATTATTCCTTCTTCAATGGAGTCCTGGGTACTGGAGGGAGGGGCCCTGAAGGGTGTCCCTCCCTCCCACCTGAACCTCCTTCTCGGAAGGCCCTGTCCAAGGTTCCCTTTGCCATTTTCCTTTAATGATGGATCCCACAAGGCTCAGGAAGGGTCTAACTTTTAGATGTTTCTATAAAGGCCCAAGACATAGTTAAATTCCCAGCCTCCCATAGCAGCCCTGTAGCTTCTGAAATAGGGCTAAGGGAAATTCCCAGAGGGATTCCAGAAGCAGAGGGTGAGCCCTGGGCCAGAATCTGAGACTCAGCACAGTAAGAGAGTGAGTGTTGGTTTTGAAGTCATAAGATCTAGATTCAAATCCCAGTTCTGACAGTTGCTCTTATGTAACCCAAGTCATCTCAATGGCCTGTGCGCCTCAGTTTGTCTGTGAGTTGAGAGGCTGAATTAGAAGGCCAAGAGGCCCACTATCAGCTCTAAATCCCTGCTCTCCGGAGGTCTCTTGGAACTGCTTCTGTGCAGTACCAGCCTGCTCCACAAGGTGGCAGGAGACGGGAGGCCCTTCTGGCTGGACAGACCCCAGAAGCCCCACATGGTAGAGCAGAAGCAGCCTTTCTTCCCTTGTTCTGTATGTCAGCCCCCGATGGAGCACTGAGCCTGGGGTCAGAAACCTGAGTTCAAATCCACCACCTACCTCCCAGGGTTATTATGAGGACATCATATTTGTAAGTCTCCTGGCAGAGCACAAGAGACAGCCTTTAGCTTTCTTTGTATCCCCTGCCTGGTATTGCAGTGGATGCCAATCAATGCTTGTTCCTATCACCCCACTGCGTGCCATCCCACTGGCAAACAGGACACACCAGTCCTCGAAGTGCCAGAAATCAAGACCCCAACAATTCCAGTTGGGGGAGGCGTTGAGGGGATGTCAGGCAGGACTGCTTGTAGAAAGGTGGGGTTTTAGCAGGATTTGAAGGAAGGAGAGTGTTTCAGGCCTGGGGGACAGGGACAGAAAATGTTCAGGGCCAAACACAGTGTGTTGTTCCGGGTCGGCAAGGAGCCCATGTCACTATACTGCAGAATGAATGAGGACACGAAGCAGAGAAGCGGGAGTATTTCTCCTTTGTGAGAAATGGTTAGTGGCAAACCTGCCTCAAAAATGGAGGTACAGGACTAGATTGAGAAAATGCTTGTTAGACTGAGAAGGGACCTCAAAGCAGAGAGCTGACTTTGGAGCCAAGGGACCCAAGTTCAAGGCCTCTTGATATCAACTTATGTGAGTCACTTATTCCCACACAAAATCCCTCCCTTTGGAACACAGAATTGGAATTGCAAAGGGTTTTGTCATCAATGAATCCTAGCTGCCTAGATTCAGCCTCTCCTCGCCAGTCCTCCCCTCCGCTTCCAGTCCCAGTGATCATTCCTGCTAGGCTCTGGGTCACCTCCATGCCACAATCCCCTAATCCCTGATCAGGCTTTGGCTGCAACAAGTAGACTCAAAGATAGGTCTTGCTATGATGTGGCAACCTCTGAGTGGCTCAACCTCCAGGGCCTGAACTTTTGTGTTGTTGTGTTGGCAAGGAAGGTTGGATGGCAGACCAATCGCCAACTTTTCATTATCCTTGTCATCAGCAAACTTTTCACTGAGCTACTGGGTTCACTGAGATGAGTCAGAGCAAAGGCAAAGTCAAGCCCTCGGGGTGAGCTAACGTGCCAGGGCAGAGAGGCAGTGGGTAGAGTTGTACCCTGGAAACTATGCCCACAGGCAAGAAACGTAACCACCCAGGAAAAAGTGTCAGTGCAACTTTGGGTAACAACAAAAGGGTGACAGGGAGAGACAGAGACCTTGCACACATTGACACGAGCCCCTTTTCAGGATACAGTGCCCCTGTATGGGCGGAAAGTAAGGTGGGCAGGGTAGTGGGGAGGGATGCCCCATGCTGCCACCTGGCAGCTTCCAATTTTGACTAATGGCTTTTGCTAATGAGGTACTAAACTACTGCTTCCAGGTTCCCCATGCAGATGTTTGGCATCCCCTAAATTCAGTGCCTTCTGAATTTCTAATCACAGCTCTGCTGGAACCAGTTTGGTACAGGGCAAATAATAGCAGCGCACATTTATGTCACACTTACCATGTGCCAGGCACGGGGCAGAAATGCAATTATCTCATTTGATCCTCACAACTCTAAGAAGTAGGTGCTGTTATCATTCCCATGGTAACATTCTAACATGGGGATGGGAAAACGGAGGCTGGGAAACTGCTGCTTTCTTAAGATTGCACAGCTAGTGACTTAGTATGAATACAGGTCTTCTTCCTGATCCCACATCCACTGTTCTATTCCCTGCACCACGCTGCCTTCCAAGTGATAATTCCAAATCCCAACTCTGACAAGTCACTAAACTTACCTCAGCCTCAGTTTCTGATTCTGTAAAAACCTGTTTGAGGGAGTGGGGGTGAAATGACTGGCATCCATCTGACAGGATGCAGTGAGACAGTGTACGGAAAACAATTTGCAGACCTAAAAGCTTTAGTGTTATCACTGCTACCACTAGGTCCAATGCAACTCAGAATAGTGTGTGGCCCGGAAGAGGTCCAAACAAAAGGCATTTTGCAAACCTTTAAGCTCCAGCACCATACAAATGGGAATTCTTAGGAAAGGCCTCAGCACATGGACCCCTTTGTTACCCTGAACAAATGATTTGACTTTCCAAAGCTGAAGGCAGATGCCAACCCACATCAATTGTTCCTGTACCAGTGAAATCCCAGGTTCGGTCCTTTCCTCTAGGCTAACGAGAAAACATGGCCTTACAGTGAGGGTGAGCCCCAGGACTATGGTCCGACTGTCCAGCTCGCCGCTCTGCTCGGAGGCCAGGACATCTGGACGGATGCAAATCGCTGCTCCCAGCCCCATCTCCCTCACGTACCTCTGCTATCCATGTAAGAATTCTGCTCAAATAACACCTTCTGGTGCCTCTGCTTTCCCTTTCCTTCACCCCCACAAAAAATTACCTTGCATTTATTTTGTCTATGATTGTTTACATAACTGGTCCTCCCCAGATGGGAGGGCAGGGATTCTTCCCTCTTGGTGCCTTCAGCTCCTCCATGGCACCCTGCCTGCTTGTTAACGGATTATCTGGGCCACTGGGGCCTGCCTCCCTGGCCAGCCCATGAATCCTCTCCCTCTTATTCCCCAGGGGCTGGCACTCAGCTCCTTCCCCAGCCTTCCTCCATCCAGGCCAAGACCACACAGCATTCAAAGTGACTTTATTGACAAATCGCTTTGGTATTTGATCCAAGGACACTTTGTAACTCAAGGGAGGGGAGACTGGTGAGTTAAAGGGATCCTTTCTGCTCCGGGGCTGATTGACTGACAAAGTCAGCTTCTGGGAAGCTTCCAGAGTCCTTCCCCCCTTCATGGGAGGTGGCTGGAGCTCAGCCCCTGTCTGGGGTATCCATGTGTTTGAAAGAGCTTCTGAATTTGAATGCCACTTCCTGGGTCAGAGTGAAGATAGGATGGAGAGGTGGAGGCAGCTGTGGTAAAGAACACTCACTCTGGAGCCTGAGAATCCGGGTCTAAATTCTGGCTCTGCTGCCCGCTGCCCACGTGGTCTCGGGCTAGTCATGTCGGCCTGCTTTCTCATCCGTCAAGTGAGGGAGGCCGCCCTGGATGGTCTCTCGGGCCCTTCTGGCTCCAAACCCCACATCCAACGTCAGGATGGAAGTCTTTGTTGGGGGACGCTGAGACTCGTCACACAAAGGACCGCCCCCGCCCCACGTGGCAGCCCTTGGCCCACACAGCCCAGCGCACGGGGACAGAGTCTGAACAGCACAGCAGCGGCAGGCTGGGACGTCGGCTGGACCCGGTGGCCCTGGCAGCACCACGGCTCCCAGGGGGCCACAGCTGGGAAAAGCTGGCTGAGGGCCATGAGTTGTGGAGCAAGGACACTGGGCTGGACCTGCTGTCCCCCTACGCAGCCTCGCCAGGTCGTCTTCCCTGGACGACACTATTTCTCTGTGTATAAAACGAGCGGGCTGAATTCGGCCACCTCTGAGGGTGCTGCCAGCTCCAGTCCCATGATACTGTGAGCTACTTCCTGACAGAGATGCTGCTCCAGAGCAGCTGGCCTGCTGGCCCCACGCGGAGGAGCCCAGAGAGCGTGGCTGGTATCAATGTTGGACTCGGGCTCCAGCGTTCCCTGGTTGGAATCCTTATCCCTATGACCCTGGGCTGTGGGACTGGTGAGAGCCTTTTTCTGTGTGTGGTGAAATCTCAGTTCTGGAGGGCTCCTTGGGCAAGTGGCTTCATTACTAAGCCTCAGTTCCCTCATCTGTAAAATGGGACTGATAACACCCACAGCACCTATCTCACAGGGCTGCAGTGAGGCTACAATAAGATGGCGCACATAGAGGGCTTCGCAGTACTACAGAGGTTATTGTCACTACTATTATAGGAGTTATTAGGCAGGAAGGAGGTGCCCTCCACGAAGAATTTGGTTTTCAGTTCAGAACACTCCTGGAGAAAATAAGGGATAGAGAGCTCTGTGATAAAACCCTTGGGCCCAGTTAGAGAAAGTCACGAAATAGCCCAGTGAGGGAATGATGATGATGACAAAAGCCAGCATGTGCTAGGCTCTGTGCCGAGTACTTTACAAATATTATCTCATTTTATCCTCACAACAACCCTGGGAGGTAGATGCTACTATGAGCCCCATTTTACAGATGAGGGAACTGAAAGGTAGGAGTTAAGTGACTTTGCCAAGATCACCCAGCTAAGGAAATATGTAGAATACACTGGTTCAGAAAGCAGCACATTGTGCTTCTCTGATCCCAGGCAGTCTGAAATGAATGCTGGAGTCCTTGAAGTTTCATAGAATCAGATGATTTGGATTCTGCCTCTTGTCATTTGCTAGTTGCCTGACTTCAGGACTGTCACACTAAACCTTTTTAGCTCCTCCCAGCTCTAAATCCTATGACCTTATGGCCCTGGGAAGGCGGGGAGAGAAGTTTTAAAAGCTGCCTATTTCTCCCCAGTGGCCAATGAGAGTCAGTGAGCATTCTGTACCCTGCTCTTGTTGGACTGTCTGCCTCCTATCTGACCTGCGGGCCAAGGAAGTTAGTTATTAGGCTGAATGTGAGTTCTCTGCTTTCCCAGGCAAGGGGAGACAGGAAACAGGAGCTGAGGAGTCGGGATGGGGAGGAGGTACCAGAGCAGGTTTCCGGGAGGAGAATCCTCAAGTTCTCTCCTGACTGGAGTTAAATCCCACTATGCTGGTGAAGGGACACAAAAACACGTGCCCATTTTGAGCTCTGTCCGACCTAGATTCAAGGTCACACAAGGTGTCCTGATGCACATCCTGATGAGGGGGGGTGGAAGAGGAAGCCAGAGGAAAGGGCACTCTGTCACCCCAGCCCAAACCTGCCAGCTCCTCCTGCTACAGAATGCTAGCTCACTCAAGTCCTATCTCAGAAGTTCAATTCCCTGCCCCCAGGACCTCTGGTACACCGGGAGACAGCAAGGAGGGTCCAGACCAGGCCCTAACACACCAAAGCACCGGCCTCCTCTGGACCCCAGTAGTGTCCACAAGTCCCCTTGGAATCCCAATGGATTCCAAATTCAAGTAAATGTCCAACTTCCAAAAGTTCAAGGTAGGTTTCCTTAAAAACAGGAAAAAAATAATTACTGTGGAGGGGGGGAAGCATTCCTTCTTCCTCCCAGTTTGGTTCAGAGTTCAGAGGCCAGAGGGATGTCATCCATCCAACGCAGGCTAATCCATCTAACCCGTGGAGTATGAGAGCCTCACACTCCCTTAGGCAGGAGGGTGGCCCAGGAGAGCATGTCTGCCAGGCTCCGAGATGGGCAGTGAGACGGGCCCCGCTGTCTGGATTTAGGAGGACTCAGTTCTTGGAGGGACCTACTCACTCTGCCAGGAGGGGTGCGTAAAGATGATGGGCTTCTTCTTGGCCCAGCGGGAGAAAATCGCCTTCTCAGTGATGAATCGGTGGGCGCCCCTCGGTGCCTTCTCATGGACTAGGTAAGTGTGGCACTCATCCAACTTGCCCTTCTCAAAGTAGTGGTAAGGCACAGAGGGAGGGCTCTTCTCTCTGGAAGGGAATGAGTCCAGAGAGAATTCATGGCCCGGCTCAGATGGACACCTGCCCCCACCCCTGGGCTGCCACCATCCTCGTCACTAACAACACCATCATTATAAACAAACACTTGCTAAGCTGCCAGTTATGTTCAGTGTTCTTAGAGATACTTAGAAATCCAAGATCTAGTCCTTTGTCTCAAGGTCTTACAAAGGCACAACGAGACAGCTAAATATCATACCATGTCAGACATGGTTTTGACTTTTTTTTTTTGATGTGTTGGTCAGTTTTGCTGGAAATTTTTTTCTTCTTCCTCTAAGGATAGCTAAATGATAGTGATAAAAATACAGACCAAAAGGCCACATTAATGACTTATGCCTATGTCCTCCTATCCATTCAGAACAAAGATAGAAGGAAATTCAGGATTAGAGTCCCTATGAAGACTGACCCTCACTGCAATAAGTGATTGGACTAGATAATGCTGCCTTTGTGAACAAGAGTTCTTGATCTGGGGTCTACAGAAGGAGATCTGGATAGATTTTAGAAGGAAGCCTGAATTTGGATGGATAAAAAAAATCAGATCTTTATTTCAAAAGAATTGGTTTACTTCATAATTCTGTTTTTTTTAAATTTTATGAATTTAAAAATATGATTATGAGAAAGGATCCATAGGCTTCCACAGACTGCCAAAAAGATTCATGGTACCAAACAGATTAAGGATCCTCTATCTATGAAGAATATGATCGCAGAAGGACATCCTCAATCTATGAAGATTATGATCACAAAGTGACAACAAAGTAGAGGTGGGCTACTCAGTACTGAATTCCACTCCAAGGTATTAAAACTAGACAAGCCTGCTTTGTACCCCTCGAAAAAAATATCCTGGGGCCCAAGAAGTAATATAAACCTGCTCTACTATCTTCATAAATGATTCCTTATTCTTTGAGGAGTATAATGAATAAATAGTTCCTTTCCCTGAACCTTGAAAGAACCTAGATAAAGTGGGAAGCCTACTGTTTTGCTATAGCCCCCAAATGAATAGATTCAATAAATACTTGTGAATAGAATAATAGCATATTCCAAGGATTCTAGGGAATAGCATAGTTCAGTTGCTCTTTCCCAAGCTTTCCCTTCTACCCCTTGCATCTCTCTTTCCCTCCTCCCCCCGCCCCCCATGGGTACCCTCATCTCCCTGGAAAAGGCACAATTTGTCCACTGAGAGGAAATCCCAACCGAAATCAGCCTTCAAACAAAACTTCAGGCTCCAGGCAAAAGGCTTGAAGGCATCCCAATGAGATTCCTGGGAAAGTCTCCCCCACTACCTTCTCCCAACCCCCGCCAAAAGTACCTGCAGTAGCTGTCGCTAACCATGCCATAGACTACAATCTGCTCACAGAGTTCCATGGCCAGGATCATGGTGAACCAGCCAGTGCTCAGGAAGGAGCCAGACTTCATCCTGAAGAAGGCAAAAACCACGTCACCTATCAGTACTATTCTCCCCCAAGACCTCCATGCTCCCAAACCACGGCTGCAAGCCCTGTCAACCTATAACACCTGAACTGATCCCACCTTCCTCCTCTTTTACAGCCCCATCTTTCAGGGTTAATTATCCACCCTCTTTCTTTTCAGGCCTTGTTCTCTGCTGATTTTTCAAATGGTTCCTACAGACCTTAGAGAAGTTAAATCTCAGATCCAGAATAAACGTTAGAGGTCACTGATTCTAGCCTCCCAGACAAGCCCTCTGCAGCAGACCTGGCCAAGGGTCCTTCAGCTCTTCCTGATGGTGCTGTGACAAAAGAGCTGGGCCTGCAGCCAGGAAACCTGTGATTGAGTCCCAGCTCTGACACTGGGCAACCCCAGGCAAATCTCTTGCATTCTCCAAGAGGGGATAACAACACTTATACAGACCTCCATCATGGGCTGTTGCTTTGTAAACCTTACAGTGCCAGGAAAAAGATGAATTCTTATCATTATGACTCCTACTGAAACAGCCCATTCCACCATAGGTCGCTAACTCTGGCCCAATTCTGTCTCCCCGTAGAAACTCACATCAATAAATCACCATAAGATTTACAAAGCACCTTCCTCTTAACAATCCTATGAGGTTAGCAGCATTTTACACATGAAGAAAATCAAGAAAATGAGGTATTTGACCATAATCCCACAAGTAGTCAGAGCCATGGTTTGACCCTAAGTCCCCAAACTTCTACTCAAGCACATGGTCTTTGGCTAAATTCCTATTAAATCAGTTCTAGCTCTGCCTTCTGGTGCTTGTAGACTATATCTAACCCCAAGCCCCTCCAATCGGGAAAGACGCTCTTACAAGCCCACTGGAGAAAGGGAACACTTGGGGAACTGGTCACTTTGCTCACCGGTTTTTGCCAGTCTCGTTCTGGAAGACCTCATCACAGTAGGCCATCATGTGGTCAGTGAGGGTGTAGAGCTGCACCCCCGGGTACATCTCCTTGACCTTCAGCAGGGTTCGGTAGGTGGAACCTCCCTGGTCACGGTTCATGCGCTTCCCAGGACCCCAGACCACGTACACGGTATCCCTTGCTTGCTGGAAGAAGTACGACTGGTTGCGGAGCAGCAGGGGGACGCTGGTGTGGGACACCATGCGCAAAGTACTGCGGTGCCCCACGTCCGCCTCATAGCCTGCCGTGGGGGCCTGGTTCATGCGCAGCACACATTCCGTCCCATCGATCTCTGGTCCCCAGTGGGAGCCGAGCATCTGGCCAGAGCTGGACACAAGGGCACAGCGGCGACACAGCCTGTGGACCAGAGGCTGCAGGAGAGAGATTCAAAGAGCTGGAAGAATCCTTCCAGATTCTGGGGTCTACCCAAGCCTGATGGATCCTCTGGATGCTTGGGGGAGGAGATGGTAAGGAGGAAGCCCTATAATGGGCAGACAGGACTGAGATCTAAACCCTGACCTCCTGCCCTCAATCTGAGGTCTCATGGCCAAAATACCTGTCTCAACTCCTCTCTTACTTTCTTTTCCTCACACAACATTCTTCCTTCTCCCCAACAGCATTGTAAAACAGCCAAAGCAACCTTATTTTCTTGAATTCTTTTGGAATTACATCATAAGTAATAAGAACAGCCAGAATCCAAAGTCTCCTTCTCAGTCCCCCACACTCATAAAAGTTTTGAAGGGGATTGTGCAACTGACCTCTCCAGAAATCGAGAGGTGACTGAATTATTTATCAATTATCAAAGAATTATTTCAATTTAGCACTAAGATTTCTTCTCCTTGCCCAAGCTCCATCCCTCAGATGAAAAAGCATCATTTAGTTTTATCTAGCAATAAAGATACTGTATTCTACTACATCTAAGAAGAAAGAGCTTTTTTTTTTTTTTTAAATCCCATAATAGAGATATTTTTTAAAAGAGTAAACTACCAACACATTATACAACTTCTCTTTCTCTGATACCCCTTCTCGAAGTGTCTGGAAGAAAGAGAATGAGCAAATAGGTATTTGGAAAGCCTACGTATGGGGCTGAACTCAATGAATGTTCATCCACCTTAGTCCATAAGCTCCTGGAGGGGTGATGAAGAGGGGGGGTCCCTGAAGCAGTATGACTAAGAATCTCATCACCCACCTCTAGATTTTCTTCAACAAGCATGAAGAAACCCAATGGAGTCCACCCACCTTGCCATCAGGCACGCTGCTGTAACCCTGGAAGTGCAGGGAGCCGGGTACTGTGGGCCACAGGCTCTCACGAGGTTGCCTTGAGGCTAGACACGCCTTCCAACACAGCTGCATACACAGCTGATTGCAGAGAAGGACATAGAGGACAATGAGCACCAAGAAACAAAGTGGGACAGAAAAGAGTCGACCCTGGAGAGGAACAAAAGGAAGCTGCGGTCAGGTGGAGGTGGGGCACTGAGGGAACTCTGCAATGCTCGAGGTAAGAGAGAGCACAAGAATCACAAGATCGTGAAATCATCCACTCACAAGATCTGATTATCAGTGAATAGGAGCACACATAATCTTAGTCAGGAAAGGTTCCCTTTGAAAAGGACCTCAGTTTCAATTGATCAAGGATGGACAGAAGCAGCTACACCCAAAGAAAGAACACTGGGAAATGAATACAAACTGCTTGCATTTTTGTTTTTCTTCCCGGGTTATTTATACCTTCTGAATTCAATTCTCCCTGTGCAACAAGAGAACTATTCGGTTCTGCACACGTATATTGTATCTAGGATATACTGTAACCCATTCAACATGTAAAGGACTGCTTGCCATTGTTATGCCACAGTTTTCTTTAACTGTCCTGACTCAGTTTCCCTGTCTCAGTTACCTTAACTGTTCTGTCTCTGACCCAGTAAAACTAAGGATTATTCGCTCTTGGGTTATAAATTAGCAAGATAAAAGAGTAGAGCTCCTGATTCTTTTATGGATTTACAATATTCCTTTAGAATATTCCAAGATCAACCCATGATATCTTTACTTCTTTGTCTCTGGAATTTTTAGGTTTTATGGCTTCCCCTCCCTGATAAAAAAAAAAAACTTTCCCTCCCTTTCTCTTCTTTGTCTCCAAAAAGGTATTTAAGTTGGGGTTTTTCCATTCATTGCTGGAGAATGGCATCTGGCAGCTGTATGCTGGAAGCTGGATTCTTTGGGTCCTCCAGCCCTGGGACCAATATGGATTCCTTGGTCCCAGTATACTTATCTCTGTCTGACTGGATAATCTGAGACGAGAGTCCTGTCCAGTCAATCTTACTCTCCCATTAATAAAATATTAAAAAACTCTCTAATCTCTCTCCTGCCTCAGTTTCTCCGGCATTACACCATCTCGGGGAGGGGGGGGGGGGGGAGGGAGGGGAAAAATTGGAACAGAAGTGAGTGCAAGGGATAATGCTGTAAAAAATTACCCTGGCATGGGTTCTGTCAATGAAAAGTTATTAAGAAAAAAAAAAAAAGAAAAGAAAAGGACCTCAAGTTTAAGCCCACTACAGGAACACATTCTAGATCAGGCTTCCTTTCTGGGTAATAAAGCAGCCGCTTCTGGATACTTCCATAGACAAGGAGCACCAGATCTTAGAAGTGAATCTATTCCTCTGTTAGACGGGCTTGTTTTTTTTAGGATTAACATCTTCTATCAAGCCAAAAATTATCTTTTTCTAACATCCCATCTCTAGTCCTAGTTTCACCTTGGAAGGGAGGGAGGGATGAAAGGAAGAACAGATGAAGGGAGGAAGAAAGGGAGAAAGGAAAGGAAGGAAAGAGGGGGAAGGGAGAGAGGAGGAGGGAAGGGAGAGAGAAAAGAACTTGGGAGAGAAGGAGAAAAGAAGGGAGGAAGGGAGAGAAAAGGAAAGATGGGCGAGGAGAAAAGAAGGGAGGAAGGGAGGGATGAAAGGAAAGAAAGGAAGGAGGAAAGAAGGAAGAATGTAAGTAGGAAGGAAAGAAGGAAAATAAGGAAGAAAACAAGTACCTACATGTACCAGATATCATATAAGCACTTTATTAATTTGACCTTTATAACAACCTTGAGAGATAAATACTATTTGTTATTCAGTTGTTTTTCAGTCATGTCTGACTCCTCATGATTCAGTTTGGGATTTTCTGAGTAAGAATACTGAAGAAGTTTGTTATTTCTTTTTCCCGCCCATTTTACAGATGAAAAAACTGAGACAAACAGGGTGAAGTAGCCCAGGGTCACACAGCTAGTATCAGAGACTGCATCTGAGCTCAGGTCTTCTGGTTCCAGGCCCAGCACTCTGACCACTGAACCATTATTCTCCACATTTAACAATGGGGAAACTGAGGCAAACAGGTTGGTTTTTTTTAAGTGTCTTGTCCAAGTCCCACCTAGGAAGGGTCTGAGGCCAGATCTGCACTCAGATGTTCCTGCTCCAGGCCCAGCGTTCTATCCACTGCGTGACCCAATGGTCTCTGGTATTACAAAGCGCCTGCCTTCTCTTCCATAACAGCTTCCTGTTCTTTAGGCAGCTAAAGTATTGATTTCAAAATTCTTATCAGAGGAGCTTTTCTGGGCAAAACTGATAAAACCAAGAATAGTTATGCAATCATTCTTGATTACTGGCTTAGCACTAGTACTTTTAAGTGCACACTCAGCCTGACTCCAAATCCGGCAGCTTGTCACACCACATTGCGGCCCCTTGACAAGCTGGCCTCTCGGCCCACCTTTCTAGAGCCCTTGCTCTTCACCCCAGTGCCTTTTCCCAGAATTGCCCACTGCAGCTCAAGCGTCCTCCAACTGTTCCAAATATGCCGTTCCACCTTCCATTGCCAGGATCACTGTCCCTTTATCTGGAATGCAACCTCTCCTCCTCAGAGAATTCCTAGCTCCCTGCAGGGCTCACTCAAGTGGTCCTTCACATGTGGTATGTGCCCCATCCCCCAAAACACAACTCAGAAGCCACCTTCTATGAGGACATGGGAAAGTCGTGTGTATTTCTGGACATGATCTATGTAAGAATTTGTTTTGTTTGACTATGCATATTTGTTATGAAAGTTTTCTTTTTCTTTTATTCTTTAAAATCGAAAATAAATGCTGATTAATTGAAAAATAAATTAGAATTCTTAAGTTACCTATTCTGAAGGTCTATTCTGAAAGTAACCCCAATTCTCAGTGTTTTAACTCCTTAATTACTGTATATATATTTTTTTCTCTGTGGACATGCCATATTTCTTCAGGAAAAAACATACTGCAAATAATAAAATTAAAATTTAAAAAAATACTACAAAGGCTGCTTTCTCTGTCTTTAAAACCTCCAAGTGTAGTAGCGGGTTTTATACATCCTGAAGGAGCTCAATAAATACTTTTTGAAATGCTAAAGTTTCACCTCACCCCCTACACACTGGCAAATACCCCAAAATCCCCTAATGTAGAGGAATAATAGAAAGAGAGGTACTCTAATAAAATGTTCTCCTGAATTGGTCCAATTATGAATTAACAAATATTTAATAAGTACCCAATCACTGGGGATGAAAATGCAATGAATGAAATAATTCTCCACTCAAAAGAATTTATATTCTAATAGGAGAGAAAAGAAATGCATAAAATATAGAATAAACTTAAAAAGAATAAATTCAAATTTTAACTAAGAAGTCATTCAGGGCAGCTGAGGAAGGAATTCAATAAGGCTTCAATAACTAGATAACACAGTGGATGATAAAGTGATGGACTTGGAGTTAAGGCTGATTTCAAATCCAGCCTCAGACAGTAACTGTTGACCCTGAGTAGGTCATTTAACCCTACTGTCCTGTTTCCTCATTTGTAAAATGAACCGGAGAAGAAATGGCAAAGAAATGACAAGCCATTCCAATATCTTTGCCAAAAAAACTCCAAATGGGGTCATAAAGAATCACACAGAATTGAACAAAAACAAAGAAGGTGGAGGGTGGAGCCTGAACCGCATCTTGAAGGAAGAGACTCTATAAGGCCTTAATAAGGAAGGAGCTCACTCCCTTGTATCAGGAACAAGGAAAATAATGTGGCACTATGCTAGAAAATGATAAAAACTATTCCTAATCTTTGTTCGATGATCCTAGTCTCAGGCACTTATCCAAAGGAGGTCAAAAACAGAAAACGAGATCCAATATATACCCAAACATTCATTCCAACACTTATCGTGCTAGCAAAGCACTGGAAAAAAAAAAAAAAAGGTAGGCATTCATTTCATCTCTTTAGGGAATGGCTGTATTATTTAAAAGGAACGGATTGTTACTGGGAAAAAATGAAAATGAAATATTCAGAGAATTATAAAAAGCTTTTTATGAACTGATGAGGATTAAAACATACACATAATGGCTGTCATTGAGTAACAGAAAAAAATCAGTCTTGAAGACTAGGATGATAAAACATCTCCCTTCTCTTCAAAAAGAAAAGTAAAGGGCAGAATAGTGCATATATATCACATCAATTATTTTCTTTTGAAGGAAGGAACCCTAAAACTCTTAACTATGATTTTTAAAATGAGAGGTATCAACAGAATTTATTAATTTATAAAAGAATCTGTGTTTGTTGAATTGAATGTGAATAATTGGTTCTTCTGTTATATGGGGTCAATTTCCCTGACTCTCTGGGGCTCCTTCTCCACTCCTTTGCCAACTCTTACCTCTACACTTGCCCACGGATAAGATCTGGGTCAGTGATAGCAAATGGCTAAGAAGGCCAGAAGGTTGGAAAGGTACAGCCAACATCAGGAAAAGGCTTGAATAATTGAAGCCTGCTAGTCTTGTCCATGACTACAAGTGGAAAATCATCAGCAAAAGATTTTGAAATTATTTTCAGGGCTACAATAGACAATAAATATCTCCTGAACACATAGATTGATTAAATTGGTGTGACAGACCTAGGGTTTGGAGTCAAGGAGGCTGGGTTTAAATCTTGACTTACTCCCAGTGTGACATCAGGCAAATCAAATCACTACAAACCTGGCAGGGAAAAGGGACTTCAATTTAGGCTCATGGGGCAGCTACTGTCGCAGGGGAGGGAGGGCCAGGCCTGCAGCCAGGAAGGCCAGGGTTCAAATGTGATTTCAGATTAGCTACAAATTAGCTGTATGATCCTGGGTCAGTAACTTAACTTCGATTTTCCATTACCTGCTAGAGAAGGAAAACCCCAAATGGTGTTGCAAAGAGCCAGACATGACTGAACAATAACAACAAAAAAGACTGTAAGCTGGAAGGAAACTCAAAAGGTCATTCTAGTCTAGTCTTCTCATTTTAAGAATGAGGAACAGGCTTAGCAGGGCTAAAATAAATTAGATAAGCCAGATAAGCTGGAACTAGAACCCAGATTCTCTGGCAAGTTCTAATACCCTTTTAGTCTCCACTTCTGTAAAATTAAAGCATTAGACTAGAGCATCCTGAAAGTCCCTTCTAAAAACTATTGCCTCTAGAAATATTTCTGTTATTATCTTCAAAGACAGCACACTGAGGCTCTCATTCAGTCATGCCTTTCTCAACTCCCACTAAGGAGTAAAAACCACTCCCCTTCCTACCCAGGGGTGTGTCCCTTTAGCTTAAACTACTGGTTGCATAGACAAGCCAGGTGCAGACAAAATAAGATCAGTGACCTCTTCCCTCCTCTCAAATTGCACCTAAAAATAATCTTCCCCAACCTCCCCCAACTCCCTTTGAAGGAAGAAGCATTCAAAGCTAGAAGAGACCTGAAGGGTCATCTCCAGCCCAAACCCCTCATTTTACAGAGTAGGAAACTGATGTGCAGAGAGGTGATAATCCTGAAAGCAAAATCAGAATTTGAACTCAGGTCTCCCCTATATCCCCTATATCACATTTCTTCCCAGGATCTTTTTACTCTAAAAGTCTGCTTTGGGGAGGAAGCCTGAGCACTTTGGCCCAGCAGAGAAACATAGAACCTGGAATGTCAGAGATGCAAGGGAGCAAGCTGGAAGTCAGAAAGAGTTAAAATCCAGACCCCAATATTACTGGGCAAGTGACTTAATTTGTTTGCCTCAGTTTCCTCATCTGTAAAATGTGGATAACCATTGTGCAAATCAAATGAGATGCTAACTGTAAAGGATTTAGCACAGTACCTGGCACATAATAAGTGCTACATAAATTTTAGCTATTGTTATTATCTACAAGGAGATCAACTTTTAGAGGGGTCAAGTGCATTATGGTGAAGCCTACTGACACCTTCTCAGAACAATGTTATTAAATAAATAAAATAAAATGCCTAGGACTACAAAGGCAACAGATTTTGTCTGAAAGACAGTCATTGGAGACTTAATTTAAAAAGGAAAAAAAAACCAGATAAAGAAGCCCTGATAGATCCATCCCCTTTGGTTTTCCAGAGGCAAAAACTGAAACCCTGAGAAGGAAGTGACCTACCCAGTATCAGAAAATTATTAAGAATTTGAACCTGAGACTTCTAATTCCAGATACAGCCCATACTCCCATGATTCTTAATTTATATCTACCTTGCCCACAATACACAGACACATTCAATACATAGGAAAATTGCTTCCATGATCTCTAATGATACTTTCAAACTCTTAAAAATCTAAGAGTCTAAATGATGTACTTAAGTTTGAGAGCAAAACTAAATCCTGTTGTGTGTTTTACCACTGCAAACATTTTAGCTTAACTTTGAAGGCAGGAAGAATGACTGAGGCCATGGAAAGAAAAGGGACTTCCCTTTGACATTAGGAAGTCATCCTTCATTATCCCCTCTTTCTTCTCAATGACAAAGTCTTATTTATATAGTCTTAAGGAACTGCCTGGAGAGATGGGCACTGAAAGGTTTCCTTGCCCAGGGGCCTATAACCAACTGAGGGCTGAGGGAGGTCTATCCACATTGCTGCAGCTACTACTAGCCCAATCTAAGTGAATCTGCCTCCATATAGACGTGTCCTTTTCACTGTCCCCCTGAACATAACTGGCACATCCTAGGAATCTGACCTATCAGAATCCTTCATTCCTTGTTACTGATTCTACTCCTCTGAAGTCATCATCCCTTCTTTGATATAGTTCCAGAAAACTATTCCAGATTGCCCTGGACACACCCCCTGAGTTGCTGTAGCATTGAACGGTTAGATTAATCAGAAGATACTGAATCATAAAAGGAAAATTATCTAACTTCCCCTAGTCTCCTAACTTCCTCAAGTGGATCATAATCTCCTAGACAGTATAGCATATTTTATACATATATTGAATGGAGAACAAGGCCTGCTGTTAAAAATCATAAACAAATCTCTAGTTTCTTAAAAAAAAAAAAAAAAAAAGAATTCAGAAGAATAAATTCTAGTATTTATTGCATGACCCTAGGCAGTGACTTTTCCCTGAGCCTTATGGGAATTCAAAAGTTGGATTGAAGAAAAGCTTAATTCTATCCTGGAAAGGCTCGTTCCTTGCAGTCAAAATCCTCACTGTACTGTGACTTTGCAAATGGCTAATTTAGAGTCAACAAGTCAGGTTGTCATAGCAGTCTCTAGTTTGTGGGACTTCGGGCCATATCCCCAAGCTGCCTCATTCGTGAACAAGTTACCATATGTAGTCACTTGAGACCAGGTGCTACCAACCTTTTGGCTGCTGCTAATTCAGATGAAATGATTTTTAAGGTCCCTTTCCAACTCTAAATCCCATAGATTACAGGTTTCTGTGATTATTCATGCTGTTAATTTTCTGAAAGGGCAATAAAGAATCCTGATTGGTTATTTCTGTTTTGTTTCATATCTTACAATCACTGAGAACATGGATTAATTATCCTGTTTCCAAGTCACTGACTGGAAGTCTGGTTAAGAAAAGTTACTAAGGGGCAAAGTGTTAGCTATGTGCCCCTTTCTATTCAAAATAGGCCATAGCAGGAAAACAGCCTGATAACCTCAACTATGGAAGAAGAGGAGGGAGGAGGAAAAGGAGGAAGGAAGAAAGGCAGGGAGGAGGGAAGGTAGGGAAGGATAAATGAGGAAAGAGAGGAAGAGAAGGAGAGAGGGAGAGAGAAAAGGGAGAAAGGGAGAAGGGAGGAGGGAAAGAAGGAAACAAGCATTTTTAAGTGACCACTATATACCCAGCACTATGTTAAGTGTTTTAAAAAATATTTTACCTGATATTCAGAAGTGTTCCTATCATACTCAATTTAAGGAAATGTAGGCAGATTGAGATTAAGTGTCTTGTATAGGGTCACAGAGCTAGCAAGGTCCTGTTCTGAACTCGGGTCTTCCTGACCCAGGCCTGGCACTCTATCCACTTTGGCACTTGGTTATTGTCCCTGGAGCAGGGTAAGGAAAACCTTGGTGTTCAAGCGGGTCATTTAAGGACCCCCGTGTGCTGAAGAGCTCTATCTTTGGAGTCAGAAGACAGTCTTCTAAAACGAGTCTAGCCCTCACTGACTCTGTGAGTCGGAGAAAAATCCTTTACCCTCTCTGAGTCTCACTGAGCTCAGGCATCCATAAAATGCTTGCCCTGCTTCCTTCCCAGGGTCATTGTGAGGATCAAATGACAACATATGTCCAAGTATTCTGTAACCTAAAGCACAATAGAAATGTGAGCTACTGTTATTAGTAACAACAGCAACGATACTACTCTCCTGCCAGCCAGTCACTTTTCCCAACGTCCCCTTCCCTCAAGACAATGGGTACAAAGTGCCACTGCCTTCTGGCTCTGTTACTTCCTTTGTGACCGTCCCCTTCTGGGGGCCTCAATTCCGTGGTTCCTAAAATAATGGGGTTTGGACTCAATGGCCACTAAGCTCCAAAACGATATGATTCTACACATCCCCTAGACCAGGGCAGCCTGGGGAAGCTGATTAACTCTTTCTCTGAATTTGTTTTTTTAAAAATGTATACTTTCAGTTAGAGGCTAGTGAAAATGAAAATGAATTGCATTTTTTCCCATCCAAGTTCACAGATGGCTTTTTGAGAGCTCCTGATCCAGAATCCTGACGCCATCTCTTCTACTGGGTCCCATTTTCCAGGGGGAAACACTGAGGACCCCCTCCTCCAACGTTGTCGGCCACTAAGCCTCCGGCCTTCCCCATTTCCCCTTCCCCCGCTTCACTCACCACGGTCTTCATTCTTTAACCTCTTAGCCGCGGCAGCTCTTCCTTTTCCAAGGAGACAATCGGCCTGTAAGGGAGCCCGGGGGGAAAGTCGGTGTTCGGTGGCCACGCCCCCGCCTCCTGGGGGCCGGAGCGGGGTCTTAGCTGCAGGGAGGTACACGGTGGGGGGGGCTTCTCGAGGGGCCCGGGGCTGCTCCCCCGCCCACTTTGGGGATGGGATCATCCAGAATGGATGAAGGGCGCGGAATGAAGGGCGGGTCCGGGAGCGGGGGGACCAGGAAAGCGGAGGAGGGGGAACCTAGCTCTCGCCCTCTCTCGTCTCCCCCTCCGTCCCGGCCTATCTGTTCCCCTTGGTCCCCTGGAGCGTTCCCCACCCCATCTAGAGTTCTCTGCCTGTCGGAAGAGAGGTCACCCCCCAGGAGGAGGGACCGCGGTCCCCATCTCCATCCCATCCCGTGCCCATCCTGCAGGCGCCTACCCGGCAGGGCGGCGGGGGCAGAGGCAGGGCGGCTCGCCGGCCGCTCTGCATCGGCTCCTGGGGGCTGTTCCATCGCCGGGGCCGCTCCGCAGCCGGGGAAAGGCGTCCTCGAGGCCCTGGGGGCCGCGGGAGCCGGGGAGCGGCGGAACCGGGGCCTGCAGCGGCGCTGAGACGGGGAAGGGTGGAGGGAAACCGGGTTCCGCGAGGGCTCCGCCCCGCCCCCGGAGTCTTTTCTCCCCCTCCCCCGCCCCCAGCGCGTCTCGGCTGTGAGACCTTGGGCGAGTCGCTTTACCTCTCCGGGATTCTCTTTCCTCTTCTGGGTCGTAAACATCCGCGGCTCTCTGAACAATTGTGAGGTCACCGGCCCGGCGGGCCCAGGCTCTCCCCAGCCCGCCGCCATCCGGTCCGGTTTCCTGAGGCTCTGCCCCGCCTATCTCCAACTCTCTTCCCCTCCTCTCCCCTCATCCCCTCCCCTCCTGAGCTAGCGGGGCAGGAAGCTAAGGATGCTCAGCGGCTGCCGCAGCCCGCCCCTGAGCCCCGCCGCCCGCCTCCACCCCGCCGCAAGCGGCCAGCCCCCTCCCCTCCCCCCACGCCCCTCACGGAGGGCACGGCTAGAGGTCTCTCGGCATTTCCTGTTGCGGCGGCCTGGCTGGGCATTACTGCAGGCCGTCTTACAACCCCTCGGCCCACGTCGAGTCTCTACTCTGCCCCGGCCCCCGCACTGGCAGCCCGCAGAGGGGCCAGAGGCTCCCCCCGGCCCCCGAATACCTTCTCCGGGCCCGGGAGAAGCCACCACGGAGCAGCAGGGGAACTTAGGGTCATTCACTTTACAGAGAAGGACACTCAAGCTGAACGAGGGGCTAAGGCCACGCCGCTAGGGAGCTGGGGGGGGGGGAGGGGGCTGGCAGCCGCCAGAGAGCTTCATCCTTCCCCCACATCACACGGGTCTATGGCTGCTTAGTCCTGAGCCCTGTTTGGCCAAGACAAAGGGTTTGGCCCTTTCCTTTCTCCGCTCATTTTACCATGAGGAAACTGAGGCAAACGAGATTAGGTGACTTGTGCAGGGTCATATGGGTATGAACTATCCCGAGGTCGAATTTGAACTGGGGACTTGCTAACTGCAGGCCCTGCATTGCACTGCCCCGCTTAGCACCACACCTTCTCCCTCTCCTTAAGCAAAGCAGGAGCCGTTATCACCATCTTACAGATAAGGAAACCGAGGCCACGCTATCCTGCAGCTTCTCCTAGGCCGAGTGGGCCAGACCTCGAGGGGCAGGGCTTTGCCAGCTCTGCCCCTCACCGAGGCTGTATCCCCCTGGATATAACTGGTCTCCTCCCCAGACTCCCCCAGGGATTGGAGAAAGCAGTCCAGGCCACTTAGGACTTTCAGCACAGACAACTCTGCTTCCTTCCTAAGCATAGAATCCGGGGCAAGGTGACCATTTAGTCCAATACCCTATGATACAAATCCTCTGAAGCTTAGAGAGGAATGATCATTTGCCTAGATCACCCAGAGTTAATGGTGGTTCAAGGATTAATCCTAATAAGATCTTTCTTTTTTTAATTTGCAGAACTACATTATATATTTAAAAGGTAGAACAAGTTGTACATTAAAAAATTGCAGTTTCATGTGCAATCATCGTTTTTATACTGTTACAGAAATACTTGTTTTATTCCATAAATTAAAAAAATAATTTGAAAAAGAAATGAGACATTTTTAAATGAAATTTTTTTAAAAGATAAAAGAATGGGAGTGGGGAGGAAAAAATCTCTCTAAAACGATGTGAGATGATAGAATGCTGAGGAGCTTACATTTCTATAGCACTTTTAGGTTTACAAAGTGATCTTGATAATTTTTTGAGGTCCATAGTATTATTCATAGATTGCTATGTCATTTTCCACAGGCAGGCAGGTAAGGACTGAATGAGACTCAAACACAGTTTTTTCTAATACCAAGGCCCGTATTCTTTCTAGTCAGCACAAGTCTTTTTAATATTATCTCTTAAGCTAGGCTTGAAACCATGTGACAGGAGAACTTTTTGAAGGCACTGGGGCTGTTAGACTGGAGAAGAGCCAAATTAGGCTGTTTGTTGATGTGGCAAGAACCAGGCATTGACTTCTCTCTGAATGCCTATTCTGATGGGCCTATATGACCTTGGCTATACTTCACCCCTCCAGGCCTGTTTTATAGGATCATAGATTTAGAACTAGAAGAGATCTTAGAGAACATCAAAACTAACTACTCCCATCTCTATTTTACAAATTAAGGAAATGGAGACTAAAATCAAGTGAGCTTGCTCAGGATAATATAGTAAAAGTAGAAAGTAGGATTTGAATTCAGGCCTTCTTAACTCCAAACCCAGCCCTCTAGCCACTGTTTTTAACTAATTTGTAAAATGAAAGGGTGGGACAAGGTAATCTCTAGGGTCCCTTCTGCTTCCATTTCAGACCTTTCCTATACTAAACAGACCCCTACGGCTCCATTGCTCAGTTCCCACCAGTCCCACTGTCACCAGGATGCTGACCCCATCTCCCTACCGATGCTGGAGGTATCCCCTTGAACCCACTATCTTCTTGATAAGAGACCATTTGCCCTATTTCCTAAGATACCCAGAGCCTTCTCATCAGCTCTGATACTTTTTCTGCTTAATACTATTTGAGCTTTCTACCTGTCATGACTATAAATCATCCTTTACATCGTCATTCAGTTGGAATGTAAATTGCTTGAGAGGAGCTGCTGTCTCCATTTTCCGTTTGAACCCTAAACACTTAACACAGTCCTTAATAAGTACTTTTCTATCTTGTTCCACTTTTGACTCTAGATTAAGAAATCTAGGGGATGGAGTTCCTGGCCACACCCAAAAGAGATAGATAGGGCCCATATTTTTTTTTCCTTTTTTATGATCTCTCTTTTTTTTTTTTTAATAATTTTTTATTGATAGAACGCATGCCAGGGTAATTTTTACAGCATTATCCCTTGCATTCATTTCTGTTCTGATTTTTCTCCTCCCTCCCTCCACCCCTTCCCCGAGATGGCAAGAGTCCTTTACATGTTGAATGGGTTGCAGTATATCCTAGATACAATATATGTGTGCAGAACCAAACAGTTTTCTTGTTGCACAGGGAGAATTGGATTCAGAAGGTATAAATAACCCGGGAGGAAAAACATAAATGCAAGCAGTTTATATTCATTTCCAGTGTTCTTTCTCTGGGTGTAGCTGCTTCTGTCCATCTTTGATCAATTAAGGCTCTCTTTATCGAAGAGGTCCACTTCCATCAGAATACATCCTCAAACAGTATCATTGTTGAGGTATATAATGATCTCCTGGTTCTGCTCATTTCACTCAGCATCAGTTCATGTAAGTCTCACCAGTCCTCTCTGTATTCATCCTGCTGGTCGTTCCTTACAGAACAATAATATTCCATAACATTCATATACCACAATTTACTCAACCATTCTCCAATTGATGGACATCCTTTCATTTTCCAGCTTCTAGCCACTACAAACAGGGCTGGATAGGGCCCATATTAATGGAGACTGTAAAAAGATGTTGGGGGACAGAGGGGAGGGAAGGGGAGCATAGGATAATACCTTTAGAAGTATTCTTATTTACATCTTAGTGTAAAACCATGCCTTCTTCATTAATGTTCAGCTTCTCCCAACCTAATCCACAGTTACTGGAGCATGGAGGGGAGGCTGAATGCATTTTAAAATATTTCTTTGATTGAGGGCTGAAACTAACTCCTAAACCCTTTGGCAAAAGAAAATCCTCCCCTTCCTATTCCCCAAACTGCCTGTGAGGTGACAGTATCAGCCACACCCTCAAGAGTAGCCATATGCGTAAAGTCTAACTAATAGTTAGTCACATTTCCAGTCAAGTTTCTTCCTTTTTCCAGAAGTTTCTCATTTCCTTCTGCCCAGATTACTTTTCAGCCATTCACAAGCTCTCTCGAGTCAGGAAAACACCATCTCAGTCTAATCAATATGGGAATGAGAATCTTTTACGTAAAATAGCTGATAGATGGTCCCCCAAGCTCCATTGAAGATCTCCCTCCAGTGAGGGGGACTCCTCTGTCTCTTGAAGCAGCCCATTCATTCCACTTTGGAGGAGAGCTAATACTCATTAAGGCTTTTTTTCCTGATATCAAATCTAAATGTTCCTCTGTGCAACTCCTTCTACTTTCTGCTGTCAAATAGGACCATTCTAATCCTCTCTAGTAATTCTTCAAATACCTGAAGATAGTGCTCATGCTCCTTCACGTTTTTCTGCTCTTAGCTAACCATCCCCAGTTCTTTCAGCTGATCCTCCATACTTGGCAGGCGTCTTACATTCTTTACCATTCTGGTTTTCCTTAGGTCAGCAATCCTTCCAAAAACACGACATCTACAACTGAATACGATAATCCAAATGTGATGTCTTTTGCCCTGGGCACGATACCTCTCTTAGCCAAAATTACATTAATTTGGGGGGCTACCATAGCTTATCCTGATCAGTCCAGATATGTTATGCTTGGGGCAGTTCCAGGAGCACACTCCTCAAAATAAAATTGTGTGTTAGAGCCAGCAGGAAGCTCAACAAAGAGGATTGTTAAATTTTCACTGAGAACATTTACACCTTGAAAATCAGCAAATGCTACAAATTGGGGCTTGATCTATTGTGTTGTTGCTTCCTAGACTTAAGAAAGAGATGGGCAGCAAGGTCACTCAGTAGATACCGCACCAGCCATGGAGTCAGGAGGTCCCGAGTTCCAATATGATTTTAGACCTTTACTATATGACCCTAAGCAAGCCCCTTAACCCTAACGATTCATTACCTCTGGGAAAAAAATTCAAAGAAGTGACAGAGAAAATGTTAATGATACAGATGAAACTGTGTCCTATGTATTATTTTTCTCAGAGATCTGGTTGTGAAAAACTTACCAGCACACTCAATACAGACTTTCTTTGAACATATTTATCATGTTCTAAGTTAAACATACCCATCTGTTTCAGAGCATTCTTATATAGTTGAATCCTAAGACTTCGATCACTAATGAAATAGATCAATGGATCAAGTGCTGGAGATGGAATTAAGATCTGAGTTAAAATCTAGCTTCAAACATTTATTAGCTGTGTGGTCCCGGGCAACTCATTTTTACCTCTTCAGTTTCCCCATCTGTAAAGTGGGCTATAATATTAGCATCTGCCTTCTAAGGTCATTGTGAGGATCAAATGATATAACATATGTAAAGTGCTTTGCGCATCTAAAAGTACCATATAAATGCCTATTGTTATTTTAAATTCAAGTCCCCCCAAAAAAAAAATCCCACCAAGGCAAGAGGTTTCAGATTCACAGATTGAGAAATCTCAAAAATTCTTTTCTAAATGTGATGAAATAAGTAACCAAGTAATCACAGTGAAGATGTAGCAGAGATAAATGAAAAGTGGTCTGGCTACAGAATCGGGATGTCTGGGTTCACATCCAGGGAGAGTCTTATATGACTGAGATTCTGTTTCTTCATTTATAAAAGATAATAATACTTGTATTACTTAGTTCACTAGGCTGTCTAATCAGCAAACATTTATTAAATAGCTATTATGCAATGGGATCACAAAGATAAAAATGAAACTGTCCTCTTCAAACACTTTATATTTGATTAGAGAAAAGAATACAGATACACTATAAATAAATGCCAACTACACACATAGTAATTAAATAGCAATTTCAAGGGGGCACTGACAGCAGAACTTCATATAAGAAGTGGACACTTGAACCGAGCCGTAAAGGAAGCCATGGATTCTAGGAGGTAGAGATGAGGACAGAATGCATTCTGAGCATAGGGAGCTGCATGGGCAAAGGCAGGGACACAGGAGATAAAATGTTGAACTGGGAAGAACCAGTCAGGCAATCTGGCGTTGACCATAGAATGAGCAAAATGATTTCTTCTTATCTGTCTCCAAAGTTATGGATAATTTCTTAGTTGCCAAATCCAGTGGGCTTTTCTCAGTCCTCATCCTGATCACATTGAGTAATGGGATTGATTGAATGTGGAAAGGGAGACAGGGCCAAATTGTGAAGAGCTTTGGATGACTAACAAGAGTTTATATTTTATCTCTAATAAAATATATGTTTTATTATTAAGAGGCAGTATGGAGTCATTGGAGCTTTTTGAACAGAATAAGGAGACAGTCAGACCTGTGAATTGGGAATCTCAATTTCACAGCTGTGTGGACAGAGAGGCAAGGAGAGCAATTAGCAAGCAATTGCAGTAGTCCGGGACAGAGGGAGAGGCCCTGGACTAGAGTGGTAGTGGGGAGAGTAAAGAGAAAGGAACAGATTCAAGAGATGGCTCAGAGGTAGAGCTGACGAGACTGAACTACTGTGTGGGAATGGCACAAAGAAAAGAGCTGAAGGTGGCACAGAGGCTATAAACCCGGGTGACCGGAAAGATGGGAGTACGTTTGACCAAAATGGGGAAGTTAGAAAGAAAGGTGAATTGGAATGAGAGGAAATTGCCCAGTTTTAGACATGTTAAATTTGAGATGCCTAAGGGACATCCACAGGAAAATGGCCAACAAGTAATTGGTGGTATGATCTCATCAGAGAGACAGAGACAGAGACAAAAGATGGAAAGATAGAAAGAGACAGAGACAGAGATAGAGAGGAGACAGAGACAGAGAATGACAGGGAAAGCTAGAAAGAGACAGAGAGAGGGAGAGAAGCAGAGACAGAAAGAACAGAGACAGAGATAGAGAGAAGACAAAGAGATAGGGAGAGACAGAGACAGAGAAGAGATAGAGACAGAGAAAAGGGGAGAGAAAGAGACAGGGAGAAAGACAAAGATAGAGACAGAAAGAGGAGACAGAGACAGAGAGAGATAGACAGAAAGAGGAGACAAAGAGACAGAGATAGAGAGACAGAGAGAATGGCCCTGCACAGAATCTTGAGGTATATCCTTCCTGTGGAATAGGAACATGAAAAATGATCCTTCTGTTTGCCTTTTAGAATCCCTAGTTTCTCTCAAGAATCATCTCAGTTGTTGTCTTCTACATAAAGCACCCCCACAAAAACCTTGACTCTTCACCGGAATCAATATTATCTTGTATCTATCTTGATAATACATGCATACCTATATGTGCACATATACATATAAAATATATATGTTGTCATGTCTCTCCCAATATAGTATAAACTTCTTAAGAGTAGGAACTATTTTACTTTTGTGCTTAATGGGCACATTAAAGAGGACCACGATGATACTAGTGTGTTAGAATCTAGTTACAGTTAATCTGACACTGGCTGATCAGACCAATACAGGCTTGGAATGCTCTACCACAGGTTAAGCACAAATAGTCCATGTGAACATTTGAAATGGATTCTCTAAATTTTCGAATCTCGAGTTTCTTTTGAGATACTTCAACTGTGGTTGGTGCTTATAGTTCTGGTGAATAGTACAATGATTGGCACATAGTAAGTTCAATAAATGCTTGTGGATAGATTGATCCAACAAAAAGAGAGAGAACGAGAAAGAGCAATGTCCCAAAACTGAGAGAAAAAAATTTCCAGGAAGAGAGGGGAGTCCATAATGACAAAGACTGCAGAAAGAACAAGGATAAGGATTGAAAAATGCCAACTGGATTTGACACTAAGACATCATTGCAGACTTTGAAGAGAATAGGGAAGAAAGCACTTTGTAAACTTTGAAGCTGGATTTGGATATTATTGGGGTTATTATTGGTTATGGGGTTATTATATTTTAGATAGGATTTAGGACTTAGGATTTCATCAGTATAGAAAAGTTCTAATGAGAAATCTCCTTGCATTTAGTACCTTCTCTACAACTTACAATCTTAGCTGCCTAATGTATGGTCACACATATCCAGGAAGTTGAATCTGGATTTTATTAGTTTCCAGGCCATATTATTATGATGATGATTACCTGGAGTAATGTTTTACATTAGCTCTCACAAGATTTTGCATTTATCCAGGGCCATTGAAAAGTCCTAGCAAAATTCCCAATTCTAATAAATTTCTGTATTAAAAATGAAGTCATAGTAGAAAGGTTGAAGAAGCACCCAGGATTACACAATGAGCTAAAGGCAATGCTGAGAAAAATCCCAGAATTCTTATCATAGACTCCTTCCAATTGCAGTTATTCTTTCCACATCATAATTTTCCTCATCAAAGTTTTGATATACCTTAGGTCACCAAAAGAAATTAAATGGGAATTTGTGGGGAATTTTGTGGAAGCCATAGACACACAAAGGCCAGCAGATAACACAAAAAGTTCAGAAATTCAGAATGCAAAATGTGCGTGTGTGTGTATACACACACTATTGTATAATATTAATATATTTTATCTTTTAATACAATAGCAATTCAGACTTTTCTGGTGAGAAAGGAGAGTCCAGAAAATTTTATGTGGGTTTTCCAGATGGGGGCACTATGCCCATAACCTCTCTCTCACTGCCAACCTCACACCTACCCCCCTCAACCTCCTGGATGTGCAAGGAATAACCATCGTCTCCTTATTTTATAGTCTTTCTCTCATCAGGATCAGAATTAAATGGAGAGCTTAAATTAAGGAAATTAGTTTCATTTTTTTTGAAGCTGACCTGTGACTCATTCTCTTTAATACAGCTTTTCTATTTGCTGGACCCAGGTGGTAGTTTCTTTATAAACCACAATGACTAATCTAACACCTGATGTAAGGCTAAACGTTCTACTTCAAGAGCTTGTCAAAGCTCACAGAGAGTCCAAGGTTTTCAAAAAGTAAACTAACAGAGACCAAGTTCTGGAGGCTTCTGCCAAGTGAAAGAAATATGGAGACCAGTGGTGGACAACATGTCTCTTGTCCCTGAAATATCTGGCCTGAATTTTGAGGGATTAGTCACCAGGATGATCCTTCAGCATCACAGGGGGCTGCTGGCATTGGAACACTGGGGAGGAGGGGGCCTCTTGGTTTTCTCAACCTAGCTTGGAGCAGTGACAGTAGGAACAGGCATCAAGGAGGGCAATGAGTTTCTAGACATGTCCCACTCTGGAGTGACCCAGCTAGAGTCAGCCCCTTCATTGACAGACCATCTGCACTGTGTACAACCTTTGGGAATCAGTCTCTCTCACTGGGTGGTTGGTGAGGAGTACGGGTAGTACCTGGAAAGCACAGCTCACTCTGAAGACTAGCACTGGCACTCATGCCAATATGCCCTCTATCACCCCAGTTCCCTAATATTACTGCCACGGAGGGATTAAGATCCTCTGGGGGACAAGGAAGGGCTTGTGCCAAGTTGGATTTTGACTACAGTACTATAGGTCGGTATCATAGGGAATCTTCCACCAGAATGGAGGAGGTTACTGTTGTTTGGTCATGTCTGACTCAGGGTTTTCTTAGCAAAAGTGCTGAAGTGCTTTGCCATTTCCTTCTCCAGCTCATTTTATTTTACAGATGAGGAAACAGAGGGAAACACGTAAGTGACTTGCCCAGGTCACACAGCTAAGTGTCTGAAACCAGATTCAAACTCAGGTGTTCTTGATTCCAGGCCCAAAGCTCTATCCACCATGCCACTTAGTTTCAGAATGGTAAGCTGTGGGAGATCAAGGACTGTCTCATTTTTGTCTCTCTATCCCCGCATCTGACACATATTAAGTGCTTAATAAATGCTTGTTTATTGATCAACTAATCAGAGTGATGAGGGTTTTTGGACATAACAATTTTTAAAGACCATTTACCGCATCAGAGAAAGGTCACTAAATCACAGCACCCATCCCAAAGAAATGCCAGCTGCCTGATGTAATAAAGTATTTGGTATATTGCTGCAAGCACCCACTCCTCAAATAGCTCAAGTTACATTTATCTTCCAAAAGATGGAGAGAGCAATTATTTCCCCCACTTTATAGAAGGGGAAACTGAGGCCTTAAGCATTAAACAACTTGCTCAGGGGTACTCAAGACAGGGTCCAGATACCTTAATATGAATCCCCACCCAACCTCTGCCATCTTGGCTCCACATACTTCTTCATAAAGAACTCCCCAGCAAGAACCTCGTTCCCTGAACTCGGGGAAGCGCTCTATTATTGCCCAGGCTCCGGGCCCTCTCCCAAGGGGCACTTGCCATGTGGATGGTTGGATAAGAGACAGAGGGGTTTCCCCAAAAGCCGTTCTCTTATCCCGGACAGCTCAGGCCCCTCCTTCGGACCATGAGCAGAGGAGGAGGAGGTATGTGCTAAGCCCCTGAATTTTCTCCTAGCCAGACCACAAAACCGTAGAGCTTGAATGAACTTTGAGTCTATTAAATCCAACACCCTCATATTACAGAGAAGAAAACCAAGGCCCAGATGAAGGAAGCATAGTAAATTAGAGGCAGAGGTGGGGCTAGAACTGCTGGTATCCTAACGTTCAGTCCGGGCTCTTCCCGCTACGCTCTCGCTTCCTGGGGTGTTTGAGAAGAACGAAATGGGAATCAGGAAAGCCGGGAAAGTATCATTCCAAGCGCACAGCCTCCCCGGGAGGAGGCGGGTCTTTTGAGCCAAGGCCGCCCCCTGGCGGCGCAGGGGAGCAGTCCAGGGAGGGACCGCAGGCCCCGTCACACGGTGTGCGCGTCCACCCAACGGCAGAGGCGGCTGGCGTAGTGCGCCGGGTTGACGGTGGAGAAGGTCCGGGTGGGGTGCAGAAGGGACTTCCACAGGAACTCGATGCGTTTGCGGAGGTTGTAGACGGTGAAGAAGTCGATGATCCCTATGAAGTAGCGGTGTTCCGGACCGTCCAGGGTGTGCAAGGCGTTGTGGGCGTCGGGCAGCAGGCGGCAGTTGTGGGCCCGCAGGTTGTAAGAGCCCTTCTTGTTGATGGAGACGGGAGGGTGGTACCTCAGGTGCTTGGTCAGCGTTTCGGAATCCATGTAAGGCATTGTGGAAGCCTCGCCCCACGCCCCATGCACAGACCTGGGAAGAAAACAGAGGGCTCATCGGGTGGGGCGGCGGCGCGGGAAGACCCGAGCCCGAGCTCGCTAACGGGCGCCCTGCGCTGCAAAGGCCTCCCCCAAGTCCGTCAAATGAGAGAACATTTGGAAAACACTGGCACAGAGCCAGTGCCTAATCCCTGCTCGTTCCTTCTCCCTCTCCCCTGGGAGACCCGGGTCCCTTTGTCAGGGAGGTCTTCCCCAAGCAGTCTCTCCCTCCCCCCCAATCTTGTCCTTTCTCTCCATGTCCAGCTCTCCCTACCAATCCCTTACACCATCTCATCGGCTCCGTTCCCAGCCTTGACCCTAGAATTACAGAATCTCCAAGCTGGCCATACTGAGCAACCACTCTCTACTTACAGATCTCCAGTAATGGAGAGCTCATTACCTCTCTAACTTGTTCTTAATCTTCCTTAGAAAACCCAATACAAAATACTTGAATATCACTGTAGCCACAAGTCTTTTCTTTAACTTTTTACTTTGGGTGGCTAGAACGTGCAGAGAATGGAGCCTCAGAAAATTCCTAGCTGTGGACAAGTCACTCAACCATTGTCAGCTGTTGCCCAGGATTATCATAAGATTTTGCAAACACAATACAAATGTTCTACCACTATAACTATTATTTCCCATGCTAATAAACATCTGTGGTTCACAGATCCAAAGGACTAATGCTAAAACTGGAAGGGACCACTAAAATTCACTAATACAATCCACCTCTTTATTATTATTTTATAATCTACCCATTTTCTAAACAAGAAAACTGAAGTTGGAGTAAAATGATTTGCCTAATAAAATGATTTGCCTAACACCACAGAGCTGGTATAAAGTTGAATCCCTTCAGTTGATATGTGTGGAATCACTGTCCTGATGGTTGTCATCTAGGTCCTCATCATACCTCAAGTAATGACTGCTCCATGGTCTCTGCCTGCCATCTTTCGAATCTTTCCTCTGATTCCCTTGTATCTTGCCTCACCCTCAAATAGTCACAGAATTATAGTGGGAAGGCAGTCACCTAGTCAAATCTATCTCTGAAAGGTATTCCCACCATAATATACCTGTCAAGTGGTTACCCAGCCCCTGCATGGAGACTGCTAATAAGAGAAACCCACTGTGTTCCAAGTAGCCCTTACAATCAGCTCTCATCATTCAGAAGTATCTCCTCACATCAAACCTAATCAGTTCTCATCATTCAGGAGTTTCCCCTCATGTCAAGCCTCAATTTGTCTCATCAACTTCTACCCATTTTTCTGAGTCCAAATAGAATATATCCAGTCTGGTTTCTACATTCTGGCCCTTGAAATCCTTGATCCCAGCTACCGACATCCCCTTTTCACCCCGATCATGTCCTATCTTCTCCAAGTTCTCTCCTGCAGATTCTCCAAGGTGGCTTACCTGGCTATACGAGTCAAAATATTCTTGCTTTGTTGCTTCTCATCTGAGTGGAGCTTCTGAAAGGCGACCAGGAGGCTGTAGTCCAGAACGTTGAGGTCACGCAGGAAGGCTGTGTCCAGCTCTATCTGCTTGAGAAACCAGTTCCGGTGGGACCCTGTGGAAGTGGTTAGGATCACAGAGCAGGGTGGGCGGTGTGGGTGAAGAGGAAGCATGGAACAGACCCTAGGCTAGGTCTCTCTGGGGTATTTGGGACAAAGCAGAGGATAGGGAACAGACAGAGAAGGTAGAGCATTTATCAGCATCTCACTGGGCTCAACCTTAGGCCTAGAATAGAGATTTCCTATAGAGATTTCCTACTGTTGTTTCCTTAACTGCAGCCTCCTGCCACATTGGTGGGGGAAGAGTTACCATCCCTGGTATCTGATGCTCTGACTCTACTCTGCCAAGCAGAACTGGGCTCCTATGAGGGTGAGAGGCTGAGGAGTGGGCAAAAGATACTCAAGAGCACTAAGTGCTCTAAGCAGCTCTCAGAACAGGGGCTGGCTCACCCAGAGAGATGATGCGTCCCTCAAAGTTGAGATCCTTTAGCACCAGGATAATTTGGCTCTCTGCAGGCAGAGGTTCTGTCCAGCGGCTCAGTTGGCACCCCTTAATGTCATACCTGACCAAATCAGGGAATGGAAAGAGGAAGGAAAGGAAGGAAGAAATAGAGAGAGGGAGGGAGGGGAAGTAGAAAGAAGGGAAGGAGAAAAGGAAAGGAAAGAAAAGAAGGAAGATGGGAGGGAGGGAAAGTGAGAGGGAGGGAGGGAAAGTGAGAGGGAGGGAGGGAAAGTGAGAGGGAGAGAGGGAGGGGGGAGGGAGAAAAGAAAGGAGGGAGAAAAGGAACATTCATTAAGTGACGACTATGTGCCAGGCAAATTTGATGAGGTGAGTGAGTCTCAGAGAGAGAGAGTGGGCAGCTTAAAGTGTTCAGTGAACACTCCACAGAGACTCAATGAAACAGTGGCTTCCCTTCATATAACCCCTCAGGGAGTCTGGCTAACAGCAAAGACAAGGAAAAAAGCTCCAGGGGGAACCAAGATGTTTTCTTCTTTGTCTCACTCTCAACAAACAGTCTGTCACAGGTCTGTATTAGACCCACTCAAGATGCTCAATCAAGCTTGGTGAATGAATAATACCCCCAGGTCATTTGGCCTCTCTAGGCCTCAGTTTACTTATTTGGAAAATACATGTAAAAAAATTTGCACTCTCTGCCTCACAGGATTATTGTAAATAAAATATTTTTTAACTCCAAAAGTAGGACAGAAATGTGAATGGCTAATACCAAGTACTTCAAATGCCCCTTCCATGGGGGCACGGCTGATATGCTTGTGAGCTGATACACAGCTCCCTGTCTCCCAACCAACCTTTCAGAAATTCTCTCATCAGGGTAGAAGACACTCTGCATGATGATGAAGTATTTCTGGATGAAGAAGAAAGGGAAAAGGTCATCCTCTGCCCTCTTCTTTGAGTTCAGAACCCCGAATGTCCTCAACATCCCCTACCTTCTTTCCCCGGGCTATTTTGATGCTGTGGATCCCTAGCAGGAAAGAGAGAGAAAGGTCAAAAAAGGAAGGGGAGATGTGGAGCCCCAACCATATACCCCTACAGCTTCGTCCTCAGGCAGGCCTGGCTCCTACCCAGAAACTTGACAAGCAGGGAATGGGGGTATTCATGGAGGTGATGAATGTAGAGGGCCAGCTTGGAGAGCAGGAATTGGATCTCTCGCTTTTCTTGGGTCTTCAGGAAGAAACGCTTGTCATTTCTGGGAAGGGGGAAAAGGCCAAGAAGAGTTAAAGGATCAGGCTCAGGACCAGCCAGAAGGGTAGGCCAGCTCACCCTCTAGGAACTTGTTCTCTCTCTCCCCCTCGCTTTGTCTCTGTCTCTCTTCTTTTGTCTCTCTCTCTCTCTTTCACTCTCTCCCCTTCTCTCTTCTTTTCTCTCTCTTTCATTCTTTCCCCTTCTCTCTTCTTTTCTCTCTCTCTACTCTCTTCTCTCCCATCTTTTTCTTTCATTCTTTTTTCTCTCCTCTCTCCTCCTCTCTTCCTTTCTCTCTTCTCCTCTTCTCTCTCCTCTTTTCATTTCTCTCCTCTCCCCTCTTCTTTCTCTCTCTCTGTCTCTTATCTATTTCTGTCTTTGTCTCCCTCCCCTCTCTTTCCTTCTCTCTTTTCTCTCTCTACTTCACTTCCCTCTCATACACATACACACAAACATGCTACTCACATTCACACACACACATTCAAACATGCCATTCATATTCTCTCTGTCTTGTCTCCCTTCTCCCTATCTCTCTTTCTGTGTCTCCTTTTTCTGTTTCTTTCCCTCCCTCCTCTCTCTCCCTCTTTCCACTACTCTCTGACCACCCTAATCCCTAGATTTCCTTTAATTTCAGCCCAGATCCTCTTCCCCCATCCCCAACCCTCTATACAAAGGGTCTCCTGGTCAAAGCTCCTCCCAGATCTCCAGCATCTACAACCTTGCTTCCCCACTCCCCCCATGAGGGGAGTTCCACATATGTGGAACAAGGCAGCACATGGACGATCCAGGGCTATGGTGCCCACCCCTGGCTGATTCCCACTACCTTTTTTTCCCTGGGACCCCCTTCCTCATCCTGACCCACCCCTTGATGTGACACTCACGTCAGGAAGAAGTTTGCTTTGCTCTTGGAGTTACTGATGAACTGTAGGAAGCAGCTTTTGGAACTCAAGGAGTTCTGGTAATCCTTTTCTGCCAGGCCCAGGAAGTGTCGAAAGTGGGCAAAGACAGGACCTGCGATGGTGTCCATTTCAAAGCCCTGAGGGGGGGGAAGGCCAATGAAATAACATAGCAGGACCTGGCTTATGCCAAAATTCTGAGGGAAGAAGACAGGAGAACTCTAGGATTACCTTCCATCCCCCCTCAGAGCCTGTCTGCCAAGAATGGACAGGTATCACCTTGTACAGCTTAGCCTAATAATAACAATGATGACAATAATATCAGGTAGCATTTCCATATCACTTTGAGATTTACAAAGCACCTTACAAATATCCTTCCATACGATCTTCACAATAAGCCTAGAAAGCAAAGGCTATTATTATCTCCATTTTACAGTTGAAGAAACTGAGGCAGACAGAGAGTAAGTGACCTGCCCAGGGTCACCCAGCTAGGAAGGATTTATGATACTGGCCGTATGATTTTGTGTCCCAAGCAACTTTCTAAAATTATAGGCAGGAAAGATGCCAACCTTCATTGTAAAATGCCCTTGCCTTGAGCTCCCTATACCAAATGAAATCATATGTCCTTCTATTTTTACAGATGTATTTGTGTATGTTTTATGCCAAAGAACCGAAGTTCCCTGAAGACAGGCATGCAATATTTTTTCGTTGTTTCTCCAGCACCACATATACTTGGTACATAAAAGTTGCTTATAAATGACTGCTGATTGATATATACATCTGAAACACACGAAAATATGTCTGTATATTTATGGAGCAAACATACTGAGTACACTATATGGGTTTACAGTATTAGCATGCACATAGGTGAGAGTATGAAATTTCAGGTCTGAATGAAATTTTTTTTTGGGGGGGGGTTATTTTATTTTGATGAGCAGGAATGGTGCAGCAGATAAAGTACTATGCCTGGAATCAGAAAGGTCTAAATTCAAATAGGGCCTCAAAAGCTATGGGCAAGTAAATCATTTAACCTCAGTCTTCCTCTGTTTCATCAACTGTAAAATGTGGATAAAGATAGCGTCTACTAATCAGAATTATGAGGATCATCAAATGAGAGAAAAATAAGTGTCTGGCACAGAGTAAGTCACATATACAGTTAGTTATTACTGTTATTATTATAACATGAAATGACATTTCTAAAGTGCCTAGTACAGTGCCGGGTACATAGAAGACATTAAATAAATGCTTCTTTCCCCTTATCTTGGCACATCACATATCAAACACATTCATAAAATATGTAAGTCATGTGAACATGCATAATGTATATGTGACATAAGTATGGACCGGTACAAAGTACATTTGTGTGTTCTTGAGATGGCTCCTACAACGTATTGGTAGGGGAGAACATGGACACATTTGCAAACACGTATACCATGGGGAGAGAGAGAGAATAGTGTATCTGAGGGGATATAAGTTGGAAATTCAACAGAAAAGTATTTAGACCAAGGGGAAAGATCAAGGTCCAGAGATCAGTCAGAAGGGTTTCCCCTATAACCTAGCTCTAGCAGTACTCATCTTTTCTCTGACAGGTCTTTAGGGTTTAAATTCAGTTTTCCTATTCATCATAAAACTAGACCTTCCTAACAATCTATGAGAGAGACAGGGTAGGGATTACTATGACCATCTGAAAAACAAAGAAACTGGAGCAGCCCAGCCTGAGGTGAAATGATTTGTTCAGGTCTACTTTAAATCTGTGGCCAAGCCATTGTTAGAGGCACCCGTGCCCCCCAACTCCCCTGGCAAGAATTCCTGAAGCTCCTACCTCATGGGTCTGGGTCACCACAGACGAATAATCTTCCTCCTTTAGGGGTTTCTGGAGGGGAAAGACAGACAAAGGTTTAGGTGAAATTCTCTCCTTCTGCATCCTCTGAGGATTTTCCCACAATCAACTCAATCCCATTTCCTACCCCTGGATGTTGGAGAATAGGGAGAAAAATGCCTCCTGGGTGGCCTACAGCTAATTAGCGGTCTTCAGCATCCAGCCTCTCCTACTTTCCTCTCCAACAACTTTTCTAGCTCTCTCCTCCACTTTCTTCCACTTCTCTTCCAGCAACCCCAGGGGAGGACAATTTCTCTCCCCCATGCTGCCTCATCAAATTGCTCAGCTCAGCTTCTGCACTAACTTGTCAGCTCTGGGATTTGCTGAGCAGGCTCTGGCGGGGTCCCAGCCCTAGGGGAAGCCAGAGGGTTGGGACACAATTGGTTTTCGGGTGGGCAGAGGGCCAAGCTCACGGTGGGAGCCCACATGTTTTTTATTCAAAGAATCACAGACTTCTGCAATTGGGGATGCTGGCACTAGAGTGGATCCTTGAGACCATCTGAATCTGGGTCTGACCTCGTTTTACAGATGAGGAAATCTAGGTTTGGGAAAAGGAAGGGATTTCCCAATAAGTAAACAGCAGAGTGGGGGCTGGAACCCGAGCTCCGCTGCCACCAGGCCTTTGTGCTGTTTTCCCACTGAGTGAGGCCCCAAAGCAGGTCCTCTTCACAAGCTGGCTCACCCTGGAAGGGTGGTCGATGGAGAGCTGGATGGCATGGTGAAGCCCTTCCTTAATCATGCACGTCAGCTGATAATGCTCGTGTCCAGAGTCGATCTCAAAAAGGCCAAGTAGTTTCCATCTCTCTCTTATTCGCCACAGGAACCGCCGAAACACGCTGCTATTCTGGGGGCTGTTTGGGTAACCAGACCTGTTGCTGGCGCTACTCTCCTGCGGGCAGGCACATGGATAGCCTTGAGGAAGAGAGAGTGTGTTAAGGTGGAGCAAAGAGAGGGCGGTGGGTTTTATTTCACAGCACCGACGTGAAGGAGAGCCTGCTGTCCCGAGGACAAGAGCTCCTGCATGCAGTCACCGCCTTCCACCAGCCCAGTGCCACGGCTCCTCCCACCCCCGACCAGAGTCCCAAGCCCAGTAAGTTCTCCCCATTGGTCACCTGTGGGACACTCTTTAGGTAATCTGTGATTGGAGTTGACCATTTTCGAGCCCCTTGCCCCTCCGTGGCCCCTTCCTCACCTGGCGAACTTTTGAGAGTTTGGGTTGGACTTCCCTGGGAGTTGGCCACCTTCGTCCTAAAGATGGTTGTACCTGTCTAGAGAGACTCGGAGAGCCGGGATCTTACACAAAATGAAGAGGAGGGGTTGTGAAAACTCAGGTTAACAACTGCCCTTTACTCCCCCGCACGTTTGGTGGTACCTGTATCAGGTGCCAGAATTGCTCGTTACGGTTCTGGGGTGTGCTTCTGGGACAAGGACGGGTCAGCCCTCCCGAGGAGGAGCGGCACATGCAGGGACAGGGGCACAAGTCAGGCTCAGCTATCCGGGGTCACTTGGGCTGAGGGAGAGTGAGGGGTGAGCTGAGGAACAAGGATAGAAGATAGGAATAAAAGGACGCGCTGCATCCACAGTGTTCGTAGATCCAGAGAGGGCTAGGACCCATTTATCTCTTACGCCCGGGATTTCTCCGGGTACACAACCCTCGTGCATGTCTACAAGACTCATGGATCCTAAGTCGGGTTAAATGCCTCATCGAAACCCTACGCGCAGAAAGCCCAGGATGCCCGCACACGCGGGTCAGTGTGTGCCCTGCACGCCGCGGCTGTCAGACGGGACTCCGTGTCCCAGAGCCCCCCTACCCACAGGAGCCCCCGCGATGATGTGCAGGGGCACAGCCAGCCCAGCCCAGCCAGCCCGGGGGGCCCAGGAGCCCCGGAGCTCGGGGTGGCCGCCGCGCATCCAGCCAGCCGGCCCCGGAGCGTCCCCCTGGACCTACCTCATAGTGCTCCAAGGGCCTCTCCACCATCGCCCCCCGAGACAGCGGCCCCGAGAGTCCCGGCTCCCGGCCTCGCCCGAATCCTTTGTCCCGCCCTTCGGTCCACGGGCCCCGCCCCCGGCTCCCAGCCCCAGTCTCTCCACCGCATCGCCTCGGGCTGGGCATTCCCAACCTCGTTCCGCTCGACAGCCCCAGATTGGCTGGCTGGGGAAACGGACCGCTGGGGGTGGGGATGGAGGTGAGCAAAGGCTCGGAGGCGGGATGCCTGGTTTTCCTCCCGTTTCCTGGGTGCCGGAGCGGGAATCCAAAGATCTGGCTTGGACTCGTGGGTCCTTCCCGTATCAGCTGCTTGACCTTGTTCCCGTCTTATCATTTTCCTGGGCCTCATTTTCCCAAACCGTCCCTTCTACCTGGTTATAAATGATAGATCTCATAGGATTAAGAATCTAGAGCTGGGAGAGTTCTGAGAGGCCACTTAGTCCTATCCTCCCCTTCATTTTACAGACAAGGAAAATGAATCCCAGAGAGGTCACGGAGGATGTAAATGGCGGAGCTCGGACCTGGCTTCGGGCCACCTGACCAGGTTCAAGCGGACTCCTTCCCACACCATGGGACTAAACGCCATGAATTAGTCCCTCCCATGGCCGATATTTGAAGATTCCAGTGTACTGAGGTGTTTCCTCCCTCTCCTTCCCCCCTCGCCTCCGCTACCCTCTCCCCCCACACTAGAGTTCCCTGCTCAGGACCACGGGCTCAAGACTGCCCCTTGGTGGAGTTGTGGGAAATTACCCAAAGGGCCTGGGGGGAGGGGAATAAATTCTGTCACTTGCGCCTCAACCCAGGAATGGGTCAGGAAGGAAATGGAAAGTGTGGGAGGGAGGTCCTAAGATGTCAAATTCTGATGGTCAAGGTTCCTCAGGTCAAATTTAGAATGATACTGCAGAGACCAACAGCACCGTCTTTAGAAGAGGGGCTGAAGATACTTTAATAATATGGAAAGCCCATTCATCATTTTACAGATGGAGAACCTGAAGACCAGGGAAGTTGTGCTCCAGGAGCACATTAGTGGCAGGTTTGGAGAGCTGAGGGAGTTCCAGCTGTCCCCGCAGGCTGACAAATTGGTAAGTAGCCAAAGGATGTCAACAGGCAATTTTCAGAGGAAAAACTCTAAGCTATTAGCGATCATATTTTTAATGCTCTAAATCAATAACAATTGGAGATAAGATTAAAAACTATTTTGTGGTTCCACTTCACACCCATCAGAAGGGCACACATGATTTTAAAAAAATAACTAATGCTAGGAGGGCTGTAGGGAAAAAATGAAATTAATGTGTTGAACACAAGGACCAACCATGATTCCAGAGAACTGATGAGGAAGAAGGATACTCATTGAGAGGTGTTAGATTTAAGATACTGATTGAGACACATCTTTAGACGTGGCCAATGCAGAAATTTGTTTTTGATAAGCGTATTTATTGCAAGTATTTGGTTTTTTTTCCTTCCTTTGGGGTAGTAGAGATAGAAAATATTTAATTTTTTACGTCTTTTGAAAAGAATAATCTCCTTGAGGGCAGGTATTTTTCTCCACATCATCAGGACTTAATACTTACTGAAGTTTTGCAAAGTAATGAATCTTTCCCAATATCAGTTTTAACATCATATCATACACATGTAATCAAACATTTTTAACCGCATCTCTTGCTTCATCTATCTCAATACAAAATCTGAAAATTTTCATTTCTCAATTAATTACAAAGAACTTCAGACAGGATTTTCCTTCCAATTGTATTATTTTCAAGTGGAATCACTCTAAGCTATTTTATATATATGTCAAGCATTGTTTTCATCATCTCAGTAGTTGAAACTAACACCGTTATTTCTAATAAATGATGCTAAAAACAACAAATAAAGGCTTATCAATTAATTAATTGCATTGAGTCCAGAGGACTCATGATGAAACATGCTTCCCCCCCTCCTGAGAGAGAAGTGCAGAGTGAGACATATACATTTTTTGGACATAGTTAACTTAGGGATTTGTTTTGCTTGAATAAATGTCTTACCACTACTTTGCTTTTCATCTTATTTTTCAACTTGGAGAGGAGCAGGAGAGAGGCCTGGTTTTAAATTTCATTGAAAAAGATCATTAATGACTGAGACAGTTGTATTAAATATTTATTGAAACACAGAGATGAAACTGGAAGCTCAGCAGCACAGGGGCTACAGTAGGGTGCAGGAACCACGAGGTCAGATGATACAGGGTATAACAGCACATTGGACAAACAATATCTGTCAGGCCTTTATTCCCAGTAGTGCCAGTCAGTAGTTTGGTCCACAAAGTTTCTATAATTGTCACAGCCTGAATTGAACATCTCCCTGTTTGGCCCCTTCACTGGGCTGGTTTTGTTCCCAGGAAAATGAATTTAGGGCAGGGATTGGTCTAGTAGAGCCTGTACTCTGGGATGAGCCCAAGATTGTGTCAGCCTCTGAAAAACTGATTTTCCACCAAGCAAGAGGTAGAGAAGGGAAGGGGTCTATAGGAATGTGAACAAAAGCTCATTTGCAGAGCTTGGAGGAATAGGAGAAAGGGAAGAAGGTTGGTGTCTCTTTCGCCCATAAAACTGGGAGAGGAGCCAAGGAAGAAGAGCTGGAATGCCTCCTCTTGCTCCTCCCATACGAGCTGGATCCCAGGAGAAGGAGGCAGTCAGTCACAGAATTCAATTCACGCCAGTCCCACAGGACCAAAATGTCTACTGTTCAGGGGGCATCTGGGATGCTAAAACTCCTCAGCTTTGTCCTGCGAGCAGCACTGCACCCTGCCCCAGGCACCCTGGTCTGAAAGGGGGTGAGAACAGGGACAGAGGATCCTCTTGAACCCCTGCCCCCACGCCTCCTCCAAGCCCGGCTATGAGGCAGCGCACGGGGTCCAAGATGTGACTCCAGATTCCTCCCCACGTCTGGCTGTGCCTCCTTCAATTTGTCTTCTTGGCTGGCTTCCGATTCTTTAACATCACGTAAGTGATGAACAGCCCTGGAATGGAAAACCCACAAATGTGCTTCCTCGAGTCAAGGTCACCAGCCTTTAAGCAGGCTTGTGACGGACAGAAGGCAAGGACAAGGAAAACAATGCGAGTGACTAATACTAAGCAGTACCAACAGGAAGGCAGAAGGGACTTGGCTGTCCTGGAGGCTAGTCTCCCGCGCCATTCCTTGTCTCCCTCCCCTTTCCCTGAACACTCTTGGGGTCAGAAATTCTCCACCTTCATATTCAGACGACTTTAGACTTAAAACTTTAGGCTTAAGTTCCAGTGAGGGCCTGCAATGGACCTCTTGGTCAAAGTCCCCAGCAGAGACCATGGGGTACCCTCCTTCAGCGATACTCAGGAGGGGCCGCCAGAACTGCTGCCAGTACAGTCCTGCCCACGTGGTGACAAAATGGTCCCTGGGGTCTCTGAAGTCCTATGATCACTCACATATTAGAAGATTCATTCATCCGATGGCACTGAACTGGATAACCTCTAAAAATGGATCTGAGACTGACTTCACGATCTCTCAAGGATCCCTTCATAAATGACATTTTCTTCTATTCAGGTAGCAGAGAGTGGGAAGGACCAGAAGATCAGGAGATTTAGGTCCTGGTCCTGGTCCTGGATCCTCCATTAACGATCACAATAATGAATGAGAGTGGTATGATGATTCAAAAGTTGATTCAGGGTCCCCAGAGGTGAGATTTAAACCCAGGTTTTTTCATTCCAAGTCCAACACCACTAACAGTAGACCCTGATCAAGTCATTTCCTAAGACCATAGACAGTCATGCAGTACAACTTCCTCATTTTACACAGAAGGAAACTGAAGTGCACATAAGCAATTAAGCAAAGTGCCCACAGTCATCCAGCAAGATTTAAACTCGGGTCTTCCTGACTCCAAGCCCAGGTTTCTATCTATTGTGCCACCTCGCTACAACTCTGGTGAAGTGGTTACTATCCCATGAAATCATTATTCACAGTAATGAAGAAGCTCAAGCAGCTTCTTGAGTAAACCACTTCTGGAACATTCCTGAAGGGAGGAAAAAGGTAACTTACCCACAAACAGCAACAGGAATAGGCCAGCTGCTAGGGGAATGATAATGGCATACTCCCTGGGCAGGAAGTATTTATGGATAATGTGATCACTGTCTATGAAGGGCTGCAAAGTGAGAGAGAGAAGGAGAAAGAGAAGAAAAAAAGAAATCCAAGTAAGTTCTAGCACCCAGAGCCAGCAGCACCCACATCAGAAACAGTCCTGAAGGGCAAGATGATCCTGGTTGTCTTAGAAGCATTCCCCTCGAGGCCTCTTAGAAGCCCCCCATCCTCCCACTTCCCAGCACACAGCTGCTGCTCACTCTATATGGCCGACTGGCAGATGACCAGGGAGAGCTCAAAGTTGAGTGTTTTAGGCTTGAAACGGGCACAACAGCTATGGTAAAGAAGGCAAGTAACCCAGGAACATAGTCACTGATCCTTCAATCCATTCAATCAATCAAAGTGCCTACTCAACAAGGAAAAGGCACATCATAATGTTCATTCAACAAATGGCTTTTAAGAACCTGCTGGTTCCGGACACTGTCCTGGGTACTGTGCAAGACTGGAAGTTTAGAGAAATTCCTGTTGCTGCCCTTTAGAAGAGGGATGAGATGAAATAAGAGATAAATTCATATAATTGTTGTCACTTTTGGAGTGAGGAACAAAGGGCTTTGAGAAGTCTAAGGGGGAAAAGTTGTTACCAAGGGGAGGATCAGAAGCAGCAGTTTACCAGAATGATCACCCAGATCGTGTAGTAGGTGAAGGTCACAAGACTGAAAATCACCAGGCCAAATCCAACCACCTGATCTGCTCCTGTGGCCTGGAAGAGAGAAGGAAAGGGAAGCCATTACTGAACAGTCATCTCCCTGAGGGAATGTATGTTATGCATGTGCACCTCCTGGGAGGTGTGAGGATGAGGGGAGATCTACAGCCCCCAGCCCCAGACAATTATGAAACTGCCACACAATCGTCCTGTCCCAGAGCTAGAAGGGAGCTCAGCAGCTGCCTGCTCTGAGACACAGCTGAAAGGAATCTCCACCGCCTCTGACATCCCCTACCGAGTTGGCCATGCCATTTTGGACAGCTATATTTGTCAGAAAGTCTTTTCTTATATCAAACCTAATTTTTCTGAAACTTCCACGCAATCACTATCTGGTTCTGTCTTCTGTGGTTAAAGAAACACTTTAATTCTTTTCCCACAAGACCCTTCAAATACCTGAACACAACTCCCACGTCCCCTGAGTCTTATCTTCTCCAGGCTACACTTCCTCCTACATTCTGTTTTCAAGTTCAGTACTAGGTGACACAGCTCCAAATTCAAGTTGAAGGTAGGTAAAAGGATGTCTGATAATTCACAGCATCAATAACAGAAATAAATGGAACAATTCCTTATTTTACAGATGGAAAAAGTGAGGCCCATTTTTTGTCCTGAGGATAAGTCTTGAAAATAACCAAGGAAAACAGGTGTTCTGTCAAAGCACTATTTCTTCAGTGTCTCATCATAGCTGGGGTACTGTACTATAGCAGGAGGAGTATTGATTGGGGTTAGAGTCAAAGAAGCTAGATTTAAATTCCAGCTCTGCTGCTTCTTACCTGTGTAATCCTAAGCAAGTTCGGGCCTGGGCATCTTTACTTGTAAAATGAGGGAGCCTACAAAAACTGTGCCTTCTAGAGCTGATCTGGTTTAATCTCCATCTCCAGCTTCTACAGATACCCATAACTAAAGCTGACTGGGGAGATAGCCTTCCTGGACTTAAGAACCTTCTCAATTTTTTTCCAATTTAACAATCCACGTTCTATGGTTTGACCAATCCATATTTTGAGTTCCCTGGGATTCTATGATTCTAAATCATGGTCACAAGGCAGAATGTAATTAATGTCATAACAAAGGCTAAAATTCTGGATTCTGTGCTTCAAGGTCCCATGATCTGACCAGTGAATATTAACAAAGCAATATCTCAACTCTGTACCCACAAGAGATGACATGGCCCTGTGGCACCCACAAGGACTTTTGGAAGGCAAAAAGCTAGGCGTCCATATAAACAATGGCTCTCCCAAGGCCTTGGCAATCAAGCCCCCAATTTCTCTTCTCTCAAGCCACATATTTCCCTTATTCATCAGCGAATTACATTTTTAAAAAATTTTCACATTCAGCTTTGTAATTGGAAAATACTTAACTAAATGAATAAAAATACATCAAAATCATTTCTTTATATGCCTCCTCCCAAGCTTTGGGGGCAAATAAGTTACCTCCAGTAATAAGGAAAAACAGTTAACTAAAACAAGAGTGATGACACCTGACTAGGTAGTCAACATTTCACAAGGTGAGACAAGGAGGAAGGTAACTTCATCTCCTCCTGGCTACTCTGAAAGAATAGATGGTGGTGTGGATGCAGTGGGATGTAGGGAGTCAAGATTCAGGAAGTCTGAGTAATTCCAATTTTTTTGACTCTAAAACACATTCTCTCTGAAGGCCTTCTGGATTTCTAGCAGTACGTGAGAGGTTTGAATTGATGATACCTTAAGGGTCCTCAGATTCATCTGCCTTTCCTTCTACCTATCATGTCTTCTCTCCAGTTTCTAACTACTAAAATCAGAGGACTCAAAAATAAATGAATGAATGAATAAATGAATAGAAAAACAAATGGATGAGTGAATAAAAACAAAACAAATGAAAAGACAAATAAATAAACGGACAAATGAATGAATAAAAAATAAATGAAATCACTGGTTCATCCAACTAGAACTAAAAGGGCCCTCCCAAGCTCTCTTGTCCAACCCCCTCATTTTGTTGTTGAGAAAAACTGCCCTCTACAGAGGTTGGATGATTTGCCCCAACTCACAGCATTAGTATCTCACACAGGATTTGAATTCAGGTCCTCATGTCTACAGAATCAGTATGTTTTCCACCATGCCCTGAGGCCTGCCTGCTCACAGTTGCCTGACAATTTCCTAGAAATATTTGCTTGACTACTACTTTCCATCTCTCCCTCCTCAGAACAGCTGTAGCATTTTGTTCCAGTTTACTCCAGTTACTGTTGTGGGATTTATCTGCTTTGTATATTAGTTATTTAAAGCTGCAAAGCCCAAAGGCCCCTCAGAACATGGGATATTAGTACTAGCCAGGACCCTAGAATATGGAATATTAGAGTTAAATTTGTTAAGTTGTACCCAACTCCTCATGACTCCATTTTGGGATTTTCTTGGCAAAGATACTGAAATGTTTTGCCATTTTCTTCTCCAGCTCATTTTACAGAGGAAGAAACTGAGACAAACAGGATTAGGTGACTTGCTCAAAGTCACACAACCAATTCATGTCTGATTGAACGTAAGTCTTCCTAACTCCAGGCCTGGCACCCTAAGAGAACTATAAGGGATGTCACAATATAAAGCTAGAGGAGTCCTCACAATATAGACTATCAGAACTAGAAAGACATTCAGAAAATAGAATATTAGAGGCAAAAGAGGCTTTAGAATGCTACAACAGAAAGGACCTCCACATAAAATGTCATAATTGCAAAGATCTTTAATACAGAGAACACAAATTAGTTGGGACTTCAATGGTTTTTCATAATTCTAGAACTTTGCCTGGGAAACTCTTTGGTGAGAGAAAAGCAGGGATCAAAGGGCTCTAGACATGAGCTTTCACTGGGCATCTGCTGAATGTAGGGAGGGATTACAGGTTGATTTGGTGCTGAGAATGAATCTGGCTAAATTTAAGCACTGCATTTGGGAGGAAGGACCACAAGCAAACCAAGAATTTAGAAAATGTGGAAAGGAAAAGTCACCAAAATTGTCCATAGTCTTTACCCAACAGATCCTCATTGGGATTTACATCCTTAAATAATTTATCGCCAAAACTGATCGGTGCAAAAATATACACACGGCACTATTTATGAGAACAAAATGAAAGAAATTGTGCCCGACAATTGGGGGATGCATTATATGGGAAGATCCCAATCAAGTGATATAGAATGAATGAGATCAAACCAAAGGAACAACTTACCCAATTACCACAATTATGTAAACAAAGACCACCTAAAGGGCAGCAAAAATAACGCCCCCAAACCCTGGACAACATAGATTTTTACTTTAAAGCAAACACACGTTTATTCTTTTAAGGAATAGAAACCTACTAACAGTATGATGCACACATCATTATGCATTACGGAGGACTCAACTAGGAATTTGCTGGGTTTGGGCAGAATGTTTGGAAAGAAAATTTACCTATAAAAGTTTTTTAAACCTCCCAATTGGGCTGCCGAGCGACTAGGGGGAAAGTTCCTAATCATCTCTGGGCCAGCAGAATCTGTTAGTGTCCCGTCGGAAGGAAACACAGTGGCTGTGAGCCGAAAGAGACAGCCCAGTCTGAGAGACTGTCCCCCACACAGGTAGAGGGCGAATCAGGAGGCCCGGAAGGAGCGCTAGCAATGCCGGGAACTCGCTGTGTGAACTTGCTGCATTCACTACCCCGCTCTGGGCAGCTGGCCTAAGTGGTACTTAAGGTCCAGTTCAACCACCACTTCCTTCACAAACCCCCAGGATTGCTGGTCAACCCCTCCCCAGACGCTACCACCCCACCCTCGGCTCACCATTGCTGCCGGATCTCAGACGAAGGAGGACACATGCCACTTCCGGATTAGTCAATTTTCCGTCGCAGAGTCCCGGTGCACACTGGAAGTCGTAGTTCCTCGCCCTCCCCTCCGGAAATCGGTGACGTCTGTCTGAATGCCGAAGCTCCACCCTTCTGAGGTGGCCTGTCCCAAGCAGCGCGTGACTGTAGATCTCCGAGCCCCACCCACTCGAAGGGCATTGTGGTAAATGTAGTTTCCAGAGATGGGCAAGGGCCATAGGGTCAAGCTTAGGGCTAGGTATGTTGCTTTAAAGAATGTTAGAGGTGGAAAAGCCTTTAAGAAGATCATGTTATTTAGAGATTCAGTGTTTTTGTGTCATGATCCATTTAGTAGTCTAGTAAAATCAATGGACCCTTTTCTCAGAATATTTTTTTAAATTCATAATTGAAGGAAATGCTGTTAGTTAAGCATTAGTGAAAATAAAGATGTGATTTTTCCCCCTATGGTACTTCACAGACCCTCTGGAATCTGGGGGGCCACGGACACAGGGTCAAGAATAGTCCAACATTCTCCCTCCCCACCCCCAGCAATTGGGGCTAAGTGACTTGCGCAGGGTCACACAGCTGGGAAGTGTTAGGTGTCTGAGGCCAGATTTGAACTCAGGTCTTCCTGACTTCGAGGCTGGTGCTCTATCCATTGCGCCACCTCGCTGCCCCTCCAACATTCATTTTACAGAAGGAAGAGCTCCAGATTCAGAGACGGAAGTAATTTGCCCAATGTCAATCAGCAACTTACGGGACTTTACTCATTCCATAATAACACCTAGCATTTCTATCATTTTAAGGGCAGCTAGTTGCCACAGTGAATAAATCTCTGCCAAGAAAACCCTGAACTGGGTCCCAAAGAGCCAAATGGTATTGAACAACAATATAGCTGAGTTAAGTGAGAATCTCACCACATTGCCATGCAGTAGAAGCTATTATTCTCTCTATGTTACAAATGAAGGAACTGAGTCTGAGAGAAATTAAGTTTTTTGCTCAGGGTCCCATAGTTATTAGATCCAAAGGTTGGGGGTCCCTCGGTATTGTCCCTCGGGGGTCTATTAGGCGATCTCTTCTATACAGCCTGAGCTTAAATCCCTAAGCCCCTCCCTAGGAGTAACAACAAACATTTATCAGGTGCCTCCGGAAGAAGCAACAGAGCGCTGTTGGAGGTGCCCGGTAGGGTAGGGAGGTGACTAAGGATTCACCTCTTGTACCGAGAATCATTTCTTAGACAAATATTTATTAAGAGTCTATTACATAAAAAGCCCTGTGTTCCACCTTGGGACTACAGAGATTAAAAACACAGTCTCTGTTTTCAAAGATTTTACAGATCTTGGGGATGGGGGAGGAGGGAATTGAGTCAATCTGCGGGATTCAAGGAGTATATTCTCCATATAAGTATGATAGATAAGTAGAAAGTGATAGGAACAGGGATCCTGGCAGTCTTTTAGGAAAATTTTGGAAAAGTTAGATAATTTTCAGTTTGGGGGGATCCTGAGAAAAGTTTCCCCCCAGGAGAAAACAGCTCTTCAATAGGGCTTTGAAGGATTTCAACAGGTTAAAATGAAATAGCCAGACATCTTCCTTCCTCACTCCTTCCATCTTCTCATCACCATCTTCCATCACTCATCACTCATCATCAGGGACCTGGCTCCCTCCTGATGACATTAATTCTCTCACTCAGTGCCGGAGCCAGCAATTTACACCTTCTTCTTGTAGTTGTTGTTCAGTTATCTGTGGCTCTTTGTGACTCTAGTTAGGATTTTCTTGGTAGAGATACTGGAGTGGTAGTTCACCATTTCCTTCTAAAACTTATTTTACAGATGAGGAAACTGAAGTAGACAGGATTAAGTGACCTACCCAAGGTCACACAGGTAGGAAGTGTCTGAGACTGGACTTAAAATCATTAAAAAGAAATCTTCCTGACTCCAAGCTAGGTATTGTACTATAATCCCCACAATTTACCTCCTGCACTCCTGTTCCTGTGCAATTGAATAGAGAAAATCAGAAAAATCATGTTGATTTGTCCATTATAGATTTATATTATTTAATCTCACGTGGGTCTCACTGTAACAAAGCAAACATTCTTTCCCTTCCTGATAATTCACTAACTTGCTCTCCACAGCAGCAATCCTCTCATAGCACCCTCTCTTTCCACCTTCTCAGGTGGACTTTGCTTCCAAAATTTTGAAATCATTCACAGAGATCTCCTCCTTCTCTTTATCTCACGTCCTTCCCACAAATCTCCAAATAGAGTAATAAAGACTAAAAAACAAACAAATCTCTTTCCACCCCATCCTTCAAAAATCTTCACTTGATCCAAACATCCCTCCTAGCTATCATCCTGTATCTTTTTGCCTCTTTCATGGCTAAACTCATTTAGAAATTTACACATCGCAATAGATGTCTCCTTCATCTCTTCTCCTTCTCCTCCAATTCTCTATTCTGACTTCATCATTCAACTGGCCTCTAATTTCATTCAGATGAAGCTGTCCTCTACAATGTTACAATAATACATTTATTCATCTCATCATTCAAATCAAAGGAACTTCTCACTACAGCTTACACCAAACTGATGTATTCAGTCACAGATAGCAAAGATCAAAAGCCAACTTTCTTGCCCACATTTTTCCCAGGATGTTGCTATCTTCATTTTAATTTTAGAGAACCGAAGTGTTAGACTTTCTGAAAATACAAAGTAATATAACTAATATTCAAATTTAAATGATCTAGTTAAGGTAAAATTATTTTCCATATCCAATAATCTCTTAATTCCAAATCTAATGTCCTTTTTGCATCCTCAACTTGACCTCTCTCTGCAATATTTGACACTGTTGATATCCTTCAGGATTCTTTTCTCTCTAAATTTTCATTGCCTCCTCAGTCTCCTTTGCTATGTCCTTTTCTTTTTTTTTTTTCTTTGCTGCTCTTTACTCTGTCACACCCATCAATCATGGATGTCCACCAAGGCTGAGAGCCCCTCTCCTTTCTTTTTCTCTTTACTCTCTCCCTTGGTGATGTTATTGGCTCCCTTGGGTTCAATTATCATTTTGACGATTTATCTATCAATTGCCAATTGCCTTTAGGTTATCTCAAATTGGATGTCCTATAGGCATCTCAAACTCAACATGTCCCAAACAGAAATTATCTCCCCACAGTGCTCCCTATTCCCAACTTTTTTATACTGTTAAGGGCAGTCAATCAGGATTGTGATCTTGGGTCTATCCTCAGCATCTCACTCTCTCCCCACATATCTAATTCTGTGTTAAATCTTGTCATTTCTACTTCTACAACTTTTCCCATAGCCAGCCTCTTTTCTCCACTTCAAGAGCTGATGCCACCATCTTGATTCAGTCTCCTCATTTTTGACTAGATTACTGAAATATTCTTCAGCTTCCCTGTTTTAAATCTTCTTCCACTCCAATTCATTCTCTGCTTACCTGCTAAAATGACTTTTCCAAGTATAAGACCAAATATGGATCAAAGCATACTTTTTTACTTTATTTTTCTTGGGGTTTTTTTGTATATTTTCTTTCACAACATGACTAATATAAAAATGTTTTGCATGATTGCACATGTATAATCTCTATCAAATTGCTTACCTTGTCTATAAGGGGCGAATGGAGGAAAGGAGAGAATTTGGAACTCAAAAATTTAAAAGCAAATATTAAAATTTATTTTTACATGTAATTGGGGAAAAATAAATATTAATTTTTTTTAAAGTATAAGATCATGTTAGCCCTCTCCCTAGCCTAATGACTCTCTATTACCTTCAAGATCAAATATAGGGCAGCTAGGTGTTGCAATGGATGGAGCACCAGCCCTGGAATCAGGAGGATCTGAGTTCAAATTTGATTTCAGATACTTAACACTTCTAGCTATGTGATCCTGGGCAAGTCACTTAACCCAAATTGCCTCAGCAAAAAAAAAAAAAAAAAAAAAAAAACAAATACAAATTTCTTCATTTGACAAAAAACAAAATTCTTTTTAGCTAGCTCTTCCCAGCTTTTCCCGTCACCAAGTCTACAATTCAGCAGCACTGGCCTCTTTGTGGTTTTTTAACACAACTTTGCAATTGGTATCTCTTGACCTTTGCTCTGGTTATCCCTAATGCTTGGGATGCTTCGCCTTCCCTCCCTGAGACCTCTCACTTTCCTTGGGTTCTCTCTATCAAGATTCAGTTCAAAGATAATAAGAAAGGAAAAAGGACCCACATGACAAAAGTGTTTGTGGCAGCCCTGTTTGTAGTGGCTAGAAGCTGGAAAATGAATGGATGCCCATCAATTGGAGAATGGCTGGGTAAATTGTGGTATATGAATGTTATGGAATATTATTGTTCTGTAAGGAATGACCAGCAGGATGAATACAGAGAGGCTTGGAGAGACTTACATGAACTGATGCTGAGTGAAATGAGCAGAACCAGGAGATCATTATATACTTCAACAACAATACTGTATGAGGATGTATTCTGATGGACGTGGCCCTCTTCAGCAATGAGATAATCCAAACCAGTTCCAGTTGATCAGTATTGAACAGAACCAGCTACACCCAGAGAAAGAACTATGGGAAATGAGAAAAGAACTATGGGAATGGACCACAACATAGCATATATAATCCTTCTGTTATTGTTTGCATTTTTTTTCTCTCCAGGTTTTTACCTTCTTTCTAAATCCGATTTTTCTTGTGCAACAAGATAACTGTTTAAATATGTGTATATATATATTGTGTTTAACATATACTTTAATATATTTAACATGTATGGGACTATCTGCCATGTAGGGGAGGGAGGGAAGGGAAGGAGGGGAAAAGTTGGAACAAGTTTTTGCATGGGTCAATGCTGAAAAATTACCCATGCATATGTTTTGCCAATAAAAAGCTATAATGAAAAAAAATTTTTTTTGTACTTGTGTTAGATAGAATTTTTTTAAATTTTTATTTAATGATTACTTTATATTGACAACATTATCCCTTGCACTCGTTTCTTTTCCGATTTTTTTTTCCCCTCCCCTAGATGGCAAGCAGTCCTTTATATGTTGGATATGTTGCAGTATATCCTAGATACAATATATGTTTGCAGAACCCAACAGTTCTCTTGTTGCATAGGGAGAATTGGATTCAGAAGGTATAAATAACCCGGGAAGAAAAACAAAAATGCAGATAGTTCACATTCATTTCCCAGTGTTCTTTCTTTGGGTGTAGCTGCTTTTGTCTGTCATTTATCAATTGAAACTTAGTTAGGTCTCTTTGTCAAAGAAATCCACTTCCATCAAAATATGTCCTCATACAATATCGTTGTCGAAGTGTATAATGATCTCCTGGTTCTGCTCATATAATGAAAAAATAAAAAAAAAAAAAAAAGAAAAGAAAAGAAATGACCACCAGGATGATTTCAGAGAAGCCTGGAGAGATTTACATGACCTGATGCTAACTGAAGTGAGCAGAACCAGGAGATCATTGTACATAGCAACAGCAATATTATATGATGATCAATTCTGGTTTTGCAAGAGTGAATGTTGAAAACTATCTTTGCCTATATTTTGACAACGAAAAGTTATTATTTAAAAAAACTTCAGTTCAAACCCCACTTTCTGCAGGGGGCTTTTTCTGGTCTCTGCAGCTGCTCTCTATTAGCTTCTCTTCTACTCCATATATTTCTGGTATGTGCCTAGTTATTCCCTTATCTCCCCATTAGGGTGTGGTGTTCTTTAAGGGCTTTTTTTTTTTTTTTTTCTCTTTTCTCTTCATCCCTAGCAATTAGCACCATTTAGCTTAGCGCATAGTAAGTGTTTAATAAGTTTGTTGACAACCACAAAAAAGTAGGTTCAGGTATTATCTTATCCCTTAGGACTTTAGCTAACTCCTTAAGATCAGGCAAGCTGCAGAGAAGGCACTGAGGGAAATCTTCCAATGAAATCCCAGGTCCAATTCCTATCCCCAAGATAGGCCAGAGTTATTTTCCAGGCATATTGGAGGCAGTGAGGTGGCTCAGAGGTTAGAGCTTAGGTTCAGGAACTTCTTTGTTCAAATCTGCCCTCAGACACTCACTAGATGTATGTTTGACTGTGGACAAATCATTCAACCTGTTTGCCTTAATTCCTTGTCTATTTAAAAAAAGGGGGCCGGGGGATAATAATAGCATCTACCTCCCAGGGTTGTTGGGAGGAACATTTGCCATGTTCTTCGGGTGATCGTTTAGCAGTAACTTTATAGGTGCGATATACATGTTAGCTACTATTATACTGAATGACCAATGCTGGTGAGGAAACCAGCAAAGACCAGGAATCAGGTAATCATTCCGTTTAGTTGGAATGAGTGTCTATAAGTCAGTGATATAAAATATGCTTGGAAAGGTAGCCTGGAAGTGCCCTGTGGAAGGTCTTAAACAATGGTTGCCGGTAACTGCCTATCAGGCAGCTAGCTTGTGCAGAGGTTAGAACACTGGGCTTGGATTCGGGATGACTCCTCTTCTCATGAGTTCAAATCCAGCCTCAGACACCCAATATCTGTGTGACCCTGGACAAGTCAGGTGGCGCCATTTGCTTCAGTTGCCTCATCTATAAAATGAGCTGGAGAAGGAAACGGGACAATTCCAATATTTTTGCCAAGAAAACCCCAAAAGGGTTCATGACTGAACAACTGCTGAACCACCACAAAATAATTGCATAATTAACACACAGCATGATCTCTGTCACTTTCACATGACTACACAAGGAACAAGACAATAAACTACACCCTAATTGTAGCATTCACTAATTTCCAAGGGGTGAAAGCTCAAACTGAAATTTTAATTATTAGAAGCCCGTCGGAGCTAGTTCCCCTCTGAATGAGGCTGGGGAGCTCATGTTCCAACACGGAAGGGACAAGAACTGATCCATGAACCTAGAACTGATGAAGGAAATTCCCCAAACCAGAGCGTGTTTAATGGGTGCTCAGAGAAAGAGCTCTGGAGGACTTGGGAACAGGGAGATGACTGAGGACCATATTGAGTGGGTCCAGTTTGCTGAGCCAGGAAAAGGCCCGGACCTTGCGGCCCCACCCTCTGAGAGCGCCTGCTGCTTTGGTCTCCTCCCTGGGGATGGGCTCACCCTCACCTACTATTTCTCTCACCCTGGTGGCAGGAGTCCATTTCCGCAGGTCCCTGCTCAGGATGAAGTCCTGGGGGCCCCTGCTGCCGCAGCTTCTGCTGAGCTTCCTGCCCCAGGGCCCGGGGGCTCAGGCCCAGCCCGGGGACTGCTTCCAGGTGGGCCCTTGCAAGTGCCTCCTGCGGGGGAGTCGCCAAGAGATCAATCTGGCCGCCGTGGGGGCCCTGACGGTGCCCTTGGCCCCTGACGACGAGTCTGGGGGGTACGTTCAGTTCAGCCCTTGCCAGCCTTTCAGCGAACCCGCTAACCTCCCCTCCACTGACTGTGTGCAGGTGGCTGCCTGTGTGAGTCTCAGGTAAGGAGCCCCTCACCCTGCCTGTCCCCCACTGCGGGGGGAATCACAGGAGTGAAAAGAGGATCGGCTTCTGCCTTTAAAAGGCCTGGGTTCGAGCTTTTCTTCTGCTTGGACCTGCGAGCCTGATCTCTATCATCCCAAAAAGTGAAGGGAGGTGTGTGTGCATGTGAAGCGTGGGAGCGGGGGACGCTGTATTTGGAAAATTCTGCCTGAGCCCAGGCTCTCTCCTCGCCAGGGAGATGGGAGCCCCTGGAGAAATCACGCACCCTTTCCCTGCTACAGCAAGAGTCCCCAAGGTGGGACGTGAGAAACCGAGCAGGGGGGCACGGGAAACAAACAAGTGGAGGTGATTTTCAACAGTTTTTCTCCAACAGTCCTCGAAGTATATCTCATTGCTTTAAGAAAAACTTATCCCTTCCATTTTTTTTGTTGTTTGGATGCATGACAATCCCAAGATTTTATTTTTCATATTGGCAAGGAGGGAGGGGAAGTTTCCAGAGGCTTGCCAGCCATTTTCCCCGTGACTCAAACGTATGCCGGAGTCTGTGTCCACCCCCAGCCCGAGTCTCATTTGCTAAGGCACAGCTTTTGTCTTCTTCCTCCAGGCAGGCAGGTACGGGGAACCTGCACCACACTGCCTATGGCAGGCACCAGAGGAGCCAATGTCGGTACAACAACAGCACCCGAGTCTTGACGGTCACGTACCCTGGTAAGGAGGGGACGGGCCACTAGGAAAGCCCAGTTGTGAGACCCAAGGAACCCGTAGGTCATTAAACCAAACCTGAGCCTTGGTTTCCCCCTCTCCTCCTCTGCAAAATGGGAATAGTGGCATTCTCCGCTTCATGGGATTTTTGTGAAGAGTTTTTAAAGTATAAAGTGCTGTATAAATGTGAGCTATTGTGATTAAAGAGTTGACTCTGCCATTTTGTGCAATATTGAAGGGAAAGAGCACCAAGTCTCGAGTCTGGAAGAACTGAGTTCAAACTGAACCTCAGACACTGATTAGCTGTGTGACTCTGGGCAAGTTATTTAATCCGTTAGCTTCAGTTTTGCCATCTGTAAAATGGGGATAACAGTACCTACTCTCAGAATTGTTGCTTAGAATAAACAATATTTACAAAAATGCTTAACACAGTGCCTGGCAGACAGTAGGTTACTCCCTTCTTTCTAAGCCACCGTTTCTTCAATGGTTAAATGAGGGGAGTAAAGCTCATAAGCCTTTGGTCCTAATGCACTATCTTTTCTGAAGACCTGATTTGGGAGTAGGAGTCCCACGTGGGAGATGTCTATTTCAGGGGCTGCTAGAAGCCCAAAGTTGTACTTAAGCGTGGTTAGCAGAGACTGTCTGGACATGAGCATCTCTTGTGTGGAGAGTAAATGAGACGCTGGGGAATCAGTCAGGAACCAGCTGGATGGCAAAGTGGATGAAGCAGCGGACCTGCAGTCAGGTAGCCTCAGAAACTAACCAGGCCGATGTGTAAGCATGTGTTTTTCCATGTGAAAATGGGGATAACACCTACCTCACAGGCTTGTTGTGAGGAGGAGGGATACTTGGAAAGTGCTTTGCAAATAAAATATTACATAAATATTAGCTATTGCTCTTAGGAAAAGGTTAGAATCTGTTGTGGATGATTACTAGAAGCCTATCAGCAAGACATGGAGGAGTTAGTACTTAGAGGGCTGGAATCTTGAAAGCCCCCCAAACCCCAACTTAACCCCTTCATCTTTCCTAGCCCGGCCTAGCAGCTCCCTGAATACCCTGGCCCACTTTAACTGCAGCCCCGTGAGGACTGTGGCCTATGTATCCCTCCTGCCCACCCAACTGGAGGTCTTCATCCAGAATCCCTGTGCTTGCCCAGACCACTGCCTACTCTGGAGCCCAGGACCCAGCTCCCTCCTCGCCATCTCCTTCCTTGTGACCCTTGGCATCTACCTCCTCTGGGGTAAACGCTTGGGACTCTTCAGCTGCTGGGGGGACAGAGGGAGGGAGGATAGCTGGGAAGACCGGGAGAACAGTTGTCCTTCCCTGTGACTCCAGGTATCTGTGGGCTGCCTGCGGTCCCCAGCCAGAGAGGAAGCCAGCTCATCCCTCCAGACCGGTTCTGGTGCAGCCCCTGTTCCTCTTGTCTTGGGAAGCCAGAAGATGACAAAGAAAACATCCCCCTTCGGGGTCTCTGCTCTGGAACTTAGACCACATTGGGACCTCCCTGGTCTAGGTCTCCACTGCTGGTCAGGAGCCAAGTGTGTGGGCTGTGGTTGAGGGGAGGGGATGGGCAACTAGATGCTCCTGACTTTCAACTGTATTCCTTTTTGTGCCTCACTTCTAGGGATACTGAGCTTGAAGAGGGAGGGACTTCAAGTACAGTCAAAAGCAAGATGAGAATGGGGTGGGGGGAACAAAGAGTGCAAATTAGGGCGGAGCGATCTCACTGTTGCACAGTGGTAAGTCATGTCTGGAAGGACTTCCAGCCTTGACAAGGAAAGAACCCACACATCTCAAACCCAGAACAACTTACAAGCTGCTTATTAAACTTGCCTATGGCTCTGATTTCTGGTCACAAGTTCTGCCTCCCTCACTCTTGGCCACTGGCCAGTCCCCTCCAGCATGGCACGCCTCCACATGGGCCAGATACTGGGCCACAAGACAGAACCTGGCCCTGAGGTGAGCATCTTCCTACTGACCTCTTCTGAGTCACAGAGAAAAGTTAGGGACAGACCTCCAAAGCAGATATTCCCTCCTTCCACTGATGCAAAGAATATCCTTAAGGACTGTCTCTTATCTGCTACCTAGCAACAGGGAGAGGAACAAGGAAGCCCCAGGAGCAGGAAACCAGGGAGAGGGAGGTGAATGAGAAGGCAAAGCAATCCTGCTAGGAGGGCAGGGGGATGCAGAATGAGGGCAACAGAACTGAGGAAGGGAAGCGGAGATGCCTATCTCAATCCTTTCAGTTGGGCTCTTCCTGATCCCTTTTGGGGTTCTCTTGGCAAAGATACAGGAGTGGTTCACCATTTTTTTCTCTAGAAAATTTTACAGACAAGGAAATTGAGGCAAACAGGTTAAAGGACTTGCCCAGGGTTACACAATTAGTGTCTGTGGGCAAATTTGAACTCTGGTCTTCCCGACTCCAGACCCAACGCTTTATCCACTGAGCCACACAAAAAAAGTAGTAGAGGAAGAAGAGCAATTAACCTTAGATGACTGATATTTATTGACATCAGAGGACTCAAACATCTGAGATAAGTATGAAGCAAGGGGAAGGAAGGACTTGATGCTCTTTGGAGGTTCCTTCGGCCCTTGACCAGCTCTTAAGTGTGCCTTAAAACTGTTAGCACATGGGAAGGACGGGGAAAAGTTAAACCAGAGCCAAGTCAGCTTAAAACCTATTGCTCAGTACCTACATGGCCCATAAAACAGAAAAAAAAAACAAACAAACATATAATACAGAAGCCAGATTCCCTGCAGACCCAGGACCAAGACAAAGAAGGAAGAGGCGGCAGAAGGCTCATCCCAGAGCAGGATCTCACTTATCCCAATTGCCCCTGAATGTGATTTCACTTTTAAGATACACCTGGACAGCAGGACTGGATCTGTCCCAAGCCTAAAGATGTTTGGATGGAAAGGCAAGGCTGAACAGGTTCGGCTGAACAGGTTCTGGAGGAGTCCAGTCTTCTGTCATTCCAGAATGGTTGAATCCTGGGTCAGCCCACTCACCCTAGCCTCTCCCATGGCTCTCTCTTTCTACTGGAAGGATGCCCAGATCAGCCAAAGCCAAACATCTCCTTAATGTCTTTAACACCAGGCTCTAGAATTCAGAATCCCCAGTAATACACCAAAGAACACCAAAAAACAAAACCCCGTCACTTTTAATTGGCCCCAAATCATGTCAATTTGACAAAGACTGAATTTCCCCTTACAATGTAGTTTTCTACGACAGGAACAAGATACAGAAATACAAATACCGTCGGTTGAATCAAAGATGGCAATGATATTCCACAAAGGGAGGGGGGAAAATAGAGGAAAAAGAATTTAGCTCCCTGCCTCCCTCCCTCCTCCCACCCCATTTAAAAAAGATGGAGATCACTCCATCCCAGGAAACTGAGAATCACTGAAACCCAACTAGACACCTGACCCACGGTAGTTATTCATGGGATGGAACTCATGATTGAAAGGGGGTGGGAATGGGGTAAGGACTAGAACTTTATTAACTCTTTTAGATCTCTGAGTAAAAAAAGATAAAACTCTCTCATGGATTTCCAAACTTTTGCATAGACCTATCTCCTTTCCAAAAATATCTCTAATATAATCTCTCTATATATAGAATTTGAATCTAAAGCTTTGACAGCACTAGTTAGAACCACTGAGGTCCAGGTATCAGAAAGGACACTACCCTAAGAGGAAAAATAAGGATAGGAAGTTGGGGAGGAAGGAATGGAATTATTTCACTACAAACCTGAAGAGGATCAGTGCAGTTTTCACCTAATTTCCTTTTCCCTAACTACCAGATTCCCTCAAGTCCTCCTGGGGTCTGAAACTTTGTGTTTCTGTCTTCTCTTTTGTGACTGCCTGGGCTCTTACTTTTCCCAGAAGGGTCATCAGCAGGAGGTCCAGCCCCAGCCTGCTCTGAATCTAAGGGACCTTTCCTATTGAACTCCCTTCATTCTACAGCTTTGGGACCAACAGTAGTAACCCCTACTAGATGACCAGGGGATGGGAAGAAAGGAAAAGGGGCCCCGTCTGGAAGCTGCCAACTGAGAGAGGTAGAGGCGGGAGAGGCTGTTGGGGACAACAGGTTTAAGGGAGTTCTCCCAAAGGCATCGGCGTGCTCCCATCTCGCAGGACCCCTGGGCTTTCCCAGGAAGTGTGGAGGCCAGCTGCACACGCAAAAAACCAAACCAAAACATCAGAAGACCACAAATCCCTCTGCCCTCTTGATCAAGTTTTTTTTTTTTTTTTTTTTTTTTAAGATCTTAGACTAAACTGTTGAAAGAAGAAAGGAATGTGAGGAGAAACAGGGCACTCCCCCCTCCACTTAGGAACCCCCCACAGTGATGGCTCCCAGTTAAAGTGCTAATCATTCACAAGAGGGGGGAGAGACAGCTCCTTCTGGTACCTTTTTGAACCTAGGACAATTCTATTCAACACATTTTCAGTCCTAACTTGGTAAGCAATGTCCAATTTTTCTAAAAGGTTAGTAAAAAAAAAAAAAAATGAAAGAAATCAACCTGGACCCATACCCTTCACCCCTCCCCCCCCCCAAGCCCACCCCAACAGGGTTCCAGAAACAAGGATATAGGACAAAAGACAGCAACTGGGTCCTCCTGGGACCAGAGGAAGGTAGGGTGGAGACTAGAGCCCAGCTCCATTCTCACTGCTCAAAAAAACCGTTCTCCTCATATTCCCCACCTAAGAGAGGGCCAGCTCTCTGCAAACCCAGTCCTGACCAGACAGCCCCCCTGGGGAGCTGATCAGAATGCTGGGGGCAAGGAAGAGAAGGAAGGAAACCAGGGAAATGATATCTCTCTTTCCGGGAATAAAATAGCAAAAAAAAATTATCAACTTAAAAAATCAAAATCAAAACCCTCTCATGCCTCCCAAAATTAAACACCAGCCTGCTGGGTTTATTAAAAATTACGACTTGGCAACTGAAATTTTTCTTTTAAAAAAAAAGTTAAACCAGTGGTTTGAGTGAAGAGGTCACAGGCTCTGTATCTCCTGGCCTGGGCCTTTGCTATGGGGAGAGAAAAGTGCTAAGAACAGAAGCTTTGGAGTGACAGGAGGTGACCCCCAGACATCGGAGGCATGGGCTGATGAAGGGGCTCTGTCCTGCAGGGAGCCCGGCTCCAGGCCGACCCAGAGCATACCCCTCTCAACCTGCCCATCCCTGCTAAGACTGGGGAAGGCAAACCCTTCCTAATCACCAAGGAAATGGGGTTACCTCTTGTTACCCCAAAGGCTCTAGGGCCCACCAGACCAGCCTTGCTGAAAGGAGATAAACCCTTTTCTCCTGTTTCTGAAGGAAGAGATGTACACCCTTCCTCCAACACCTCCTACCTCCAGGAGCTTGTGCACACTTCTCTCTCCCTTCCTATCCAACTTTTTTTTTCTTAATTTCTATTATCTCAACTGCCTAAGACCCAGCCCCAAGCAGAGAGTACACCAGGACTTACAAGGTCGAGAGGGAACAGACCCTGAACTTCACCCAACAGGAGATGTGAACCTGTCACAGGCCTACCCAGCAGGACTGAAACAAAGTCAAAATAGGAAGTCCAGAAGCAGTTACCACTTGGGCAGTCTGCTCTCCTGCCATGGGTGGTCCTCCCCACTCTGGACAGATGAGGGGAGAGGGGAAGGGGCTTAGCCGACCTGGCCAGCAGGCAGAAGCACAGGTTTCAGAAAGAGGAGGCTCAAGGCAATGGAGGAGGAGGGGGCTGGCAGAGGGATGTGTGCGCATTGTGGGGTGGGGAGAGGGATGGCCAACTGCCAACCCCTTGAGGCTCTGCGAGGGAAATATGTGCAAAGTGCAGAGAGCCGCTGTGAGAAACAGAGGCAGGCAGATTCAAAAGGGAAGGAGGAGACTAAAGGGATAGCTTATAAGCTGAAAGTATGTGGTACAGGTCAGGACAAGCAGGGGATGGGGGAAGGCAGGTCTAGCAAAGGCCACCTAGCAAGTCCATCCGCAGGGCCCCGAAGTCAGGGCTCCAGAGCGCCACAAAGATGAGCCAGGTTACAAATGGAAGGAGGGAACTACAGGGGAAAGCAGTCAAGCTCAGAACCACAGGAGAGCAGCACGAGTCTCCAGTTTCTCTGGGAGGCCTGTCTCTTCTCCCCGGAGCAGCATCAGTTGCAGGGGCAGAGATGCCTCCAAGGTGCAACCGGAACCAAGGTGGCCAGGCCAGAGGGAGGAAGACGGGGGCAGGAGATCCTTGCCTCCCCAGGAGTCAGAAGCACCAGTGCCGCAGGACAGGACGAGGAGGTAGGCTGCTTTTGGGGAAGCGTGACCACCCAATGTCATACTCCCAAAGGCCACAAGCCTGCCCAGCAGTGGGCCTAAGTCCTGCAGTAGGAGTTAGCTCCCTAACCAGACTCTAGCTCTTCCCTTTGCCTTCCCAACTGGCACCCAGGCCAATAGTTTCCTATGATGAGGAAGGATCTGTTTATGGGGTGCTCTGAACTATAGAAGCACGGTGCCCCTGAAGGTTGGGTTGCTTTGGGGCTCTTGTCTGGCCGTCCGCTCTTTAGTGGTTTGGAGAATATTCACAGTGGTACAATCAGACCGCAGCCAGAATCCTGGGAAATACTCTTAAGAACCCCACATGATGAGATGGGTCAGCTCTGGGCAGAAGGATAGAGTGGCAGATGGAGGGTGGATGAGGAGACGCTCCAATGCCAGCTTGGGGCAGCCTGGCCTCGAGACTGGTCTGGAGTGCAAAAATCAGAGTAGAGTTGACAGATGAGAAATGGGTGGAGAAGTGGTTCCTGGAAAAAGAAGGGACCCTCCTTTCTGGAATGACTCGGGTCAGAAGATCATGGTGGTCAATGGCTTTCAATCACTACAGGCTCAAAAACTCCAGAGGAGACTCTGTGGGAGGGAAGTAGAAAAAAATTGTTGAGAAACTCATCAGATCCAAAGGTTGTGTCAGGGACATCTAAGAAAGGCTGATCTGGGTAGGCAGTCATTGAGAGGACGTGATGATTAGGACAAGAGCCTTGCAGGCAGGGACAAGCTTGTGTCCCCCGCACAGGGGCCTCACACAACCCAGAGGCTTCATCAGTGTCGGCCCATCGACTAGGGCCTTCTTTTCTCTGAGTTTCTCCTTTCTTGGTTTCCCCCCGGGTAAGAATGAGGGATGTTGGGCTATATGATCTCCAAGGTCCTTCCTGCCCTAGAGCCCAAGAGGCAGACAGCACAGGAAACAGATCCCTGGTTTAAAGCTGGGAGGACCTGGTTGGAGATCCAAATTAAGTGCCTGTCCTGGCAGCTTTGCATCAAAGTCCATAAAATAAGGCCATAATACTTGTACTGCTTGACCTTGGGGTTTTTATGAGGAAAGCCCTTTGTAAGCCTTAAAGCCCTACAGCTTGGCTCTCCATTCTTGTTTCTAAGAGCTTAAGTCAGCTTAGAGGGTTGCAGTTCCAACTCTGCCCAGCAGAGGATAACCAGGGCCTTCCCAGACCCATTATAAACCTCCTACCATCCATGGTAGCTGGCCCTGGCCACAGCAGTACAAGATTCAGGGCTGTCTGGGACCTTGAAATGTCATCCAGTACAACTCCCTAATTTCACAAGTGGGAAACTGAGTCAAGATCGAAACCAGGCCTTTTTGACCCTAAATCTAGCTTGTGTTCTCTTTTGACTCCAAAACACTACTTATTATACAGCAAATAGTTTTGCTCATCTGGAGAAATAAATGCCAAATAACCTGTTATAGGTCTCATCTCATTTCTATTTCCATGTCCCTAAGATCCACTTTGCCAGAATTATTCTTAAACCACGAAAAAAGATTTTAGAATCTACTTTGGTGACTTCTCATATCCTGCCACTGACTTCCTGCAGTCTAACCTCAAGTCCTTCCACTGCTAAGCTGGTGCTTTTCTTCATCTGGCCTAAAGCAGAAACCCCCCCTTTCCCCCTCCCCCGTCCCACTCTCTCTCCCCATCCTCCTAGACCTTTGGACTATTGGTTTATGTACCTCTAGAAGGCCTTTTGCTGTAGGGCCAGCCCAAACCAGAGCCCCTGAAAGCTTATTAAGGGATTTTGCCCAATGGATTCATAGCTTTTACAATTAAATTAATCAATTTCTCTGGCAGGTCCTTTCACCCCAGTTACCTCACTGTCCCCTCCCCAGTGAAGGAAAACTATTACTGGTCTGCCTAACTGATTAGTACTTGGCACAAAGTCTGGGGGAGTAAGAAGTCACAGTACCTGGTTGCCAGCTGAATACCACTCAAGGTGGTGGTCCCGTCCCTGCTCACAAACAACCTCAGGTTACTATCTGTGGGGGGAAAAGGGCAGGTGAGGATGAGAGGACCCTTTCTAAAGGGAGCCTGTCTATCCATCCCTTCCATCCCTCCCATCCCATCCCATCCCACCAAAGAGAAGGTGCTCAGGCAGTAGCCCTAGCGGTTGTTAGGCAGCCAGGAGCTGCTGTTACTCACACCTAAGCCCCACCACCACCAACGGCACCGGCCCAGACCAGGGCAAAGGCCAAAGTCGGACGGGGCGAGCCCCCTGGAGGATAACTCACCCTCGTTGTTGCTGACATCTGTAAAGTCCTGGCTCTGCATGATCTTCTCCACGATGTCGTCTGCATCGATTCTCGTGTCATCTACCCACGTAGGGTGGCTTTCCACTGAATCCTTCTTCCTCCTTGGGGGGAATCATGGAACAGAACACCAGTAAAGCCAGCTGGGAGACCTCAGTGAGCCCTGCCAATGCTCGTCTCTTTTAAGAGAAGCACGGACTGGGGACTGATGGGGCTGGGGCACCCCACTCTGGCGCCCCGAGTCCTTCCCAGGAGACAGACTCAGGTCCTGGGGGGAGGAGGGGAATTCTTGCCTGACGTCAGTTGGCACATCTAGGCTTCAGGCGGGTCCTCCGGGCTCAAGCCCATCTTCCTTCCCTCTCTCCCCCCTCAGCAGCGGGAGGCCTCCGCCAGGCGCTGACCACCTCTGGCCACGCTTGCGACAGTGCTGCCCTAAATATCCCCAGATGGCTCTTTCAGCTCAGCTCCTGCTGCTCCTGCGTGTGTGACCTGGGGGGCTGTGACCCATCTGGGCCCAGAACCAGGCTCTCCTCCCCACTCTCTGGGACAAGGCTCCCCTTCCCTCTCCACCTGGGTCTGAGTGTCCTACCTGAAGGAGCGCTCGGACAGGTGCAGAGGTCGGGGCGGCCGGGGGGGCTTTTCTGGTTTGTGCTCCCTCTCGCCCTCGGGGCACTCCACCGTCATGCTGAGGCCGCCGGAGGCACTGCTGCTAGTGGATGTGTTTCTTCGGTGAGTCAGGTCAGACAGGCTGGAGGAGCGGGAGTGTTCGGTGCTGTAGCCTGCAAGAAGGAGGGTACGGGCATGGGGGGGGGCAGGACAGGGGCCCCCCATGGCCACGCCAAAGAGGGGACGCCACGGCTGGTGGCAGACAGAACAGGAAACCATCAGGTCTCCCCTAAACTTAAGGAAGTGGGTAGAAGGGCTGGGTGCCAGCTTTGAATACGATTCTCAAGTCCCTGTGACACAGGAGAATAAAAGCAGCATGGGACGGCGGGCCAGGGGCTGGCCCCGGAGCCAGGAGCGTCAGGCTTCCAGCGCCACAGGCCCAGAGCAGGCACCCCACAGGGAGGCACATGCACTCAAGAGTCCTGGGGACTAGGATTACTTACCAGAGATCTTGGACTGCTGGCTAGCGTAGCTGGAGTTACGGGAATGGCCAGAGTGGAACACTTCCTCTGGGCTCGACAAGTTCTGGTCTGGCTCTTCAGGAACCCCTGGGAAAAAATCATTGCACTTCATCAAGAGAGACAGAGAGAAAGAGATAGACAGAGTGTGTATGTGTGTGTGTTTCTCTATCTCTGTTTCTCCACTCTTGTTTTTATTTCTGTCCTGTCTCTCCATCCCTGTGTCTCTGACCTCTCTCTCTCTATTTTTATCTCCCTCTGTCTTTATCTCTGTCTGTCTGTCTGTCTCTATTTTTCCCTTTCTCAGAAGAAGGGTCCTGCTCCCTACTATCACATGTTCAAGGGTCCATATTCACCACAGTCAGAGGGACTAGGGACTCCAGGCTCCTATCTAATCTTTCTGGGAAATAGGTAGTCCTGACCAATGTAACAAGACCCAGGAAGCTGAAAAGGCTTTTTCCTAACAGAAGAAAAAAACACCTTTATCTAACACTTGAAGTATGCTAAAATCAAGACTCTCCAGCCCTACTGCACAGAGTGTGAAGGACACCGAGTTTGTTTCTCTGGGGTCACTGAGTCAGAATGAGAGCCAAGATCAGCCCTTCCCATGGTCTGGTCCCCTGGCCTTGCTCTCTTTATCTACTCTACCTCTGGAGGTCAGAAAATGCAGTCCCAAGGGGAGATCTGGGGAGGAAACAGTGAGAGGACGTTAGAAAGAATTTTCTATGGGAAAAAAGTCAGGGGTTTATTTTAGGGGAAAAGAACAGAAGAGACTAATAGAATAGTTAAAACAAGGAAGAAAAACAAGTCTAGAAAGGAAGGAATAAGTCTAAGCAAACAGCCTCTCTAGCCAGGGTGTGTGTTGTAATACTAAGAGCAGCTCATATTTAGATAGTATTTTTACATATAATGCCATGTTTATTTAGCACTTTGAAGATTGCAAAGCACTACACAGGTTTTCTCATTCAATCTCCAACATCTACCCTGGGAGGAAGATGCTATTATTCCCCCATTTTACAGCTAAGGACACTAAGTATACACCTGGCTAGGATCACAGAGCTAGGATGACTCGGAGCCTGGCTATAACTTTGGTCTTCTTGGCTCCAGGCCAACGCTCTCCACTGCCTCTCACATTTAACATGATGGGAGGTGGGGGGGCTGTTTCCTCTCTTCATACCCCACACCTCTTCATTTCCCTCCTAAGATCCAGGAAGACAGTCTTCCTGCACTGTCTCTTTCCCCAGCTCAATTGTAACCAGCTCCAACTAGCTCAAGACTGATTAGCCAGAGGACACACGTAGCTTCCCTCTGGGAACTTCAGCTCTTGAAAACCTCAGAATAAGGGTGGAGGAGCTGCATACTTGAACAGTCCAGTTCCTTACAAACTTATGAACTGGCTTTCGAGCTGAACCAGTCCTGGCCAAGGGCAGGAACAACCCAGTGGGTCTACTGAGGGAGCTCTGGCTGAGCAGCAGTTTCAGTTCCTAGAACTTGAGGCACGGAATGGATAGGGACAAGAAAGATCTGATTATCTCAACTCTTGAAGGCAGCATCTGCAAAGTTTTATCAAAGGACAAAGTGGGAGGTCAGCAACCACTTCACATATTCTTAAACTGTTGAAATGGATTCACTCTGGGAGGCCTATGGCTCCAGAGCCCAAATATCAATAGGGGCACAAACAGGGTCAGGCCAGAACAACTCCACCCACTGCTTGACTAGCTCCTAAGTATTTATGGTCTTCTCCACTCACAGTCACATTATCAACATTCTAATCATTTGTCTTGCTAACACTCCAAGGAATGTATTTTATTTATTCATTCCCTACATTTTAAATTGCTAGGGCAGAAACAAAATTCAGATAAGATTGGTTCCCTTCCCTCATAGACCGCAAGCTAACAGAGACAATTCCATCTATGATATTTATTTGCAAAACTAAGTGCTGTGTAAGGTGGAAGCAGGGAAGGTAATTACACTCTTGGGGGACCAGGAAAGATTTCATGGATTTTAAGTCAGGCTTGAAAGGTTGGATACGTTGTTATTTTGGTTTTGTTTTTGCAGAGCTGAGAGACTATGGCTGTTGAATACATTGTCAAACAGCTTGGTTTTCCCAAGTTGTTTTTCTTCCTTTTCTAGTTTTTTGTATTTAGTTTTTTTTTGTTGTTGTTATAAAAAAAGATGATACACTAGATAAGAGATGGGGAAAATATAATATTCAGAATAAAAATGATACAAAAAATTTTTTAACTAAAACTGAGACTGAAAGTCAACAAATAAGAGAAGAAGGCATTATAGAAAAAAGAAATAGTCTGAACAAAAGCAGAGAGAAGTGAATAAAGCCTGTTGGGCCAAAGAGTAAATCAGATTGGCTAGAGAATTATACAGCACCTAGAAAAGGAGAATATAAGACTGGAAAAGCAGGATGGCACCAGGTTGTTGAAAGCCTTGAATGCTAGGTAAAGATGATATCTGAACTTTAAGCAGGTAAAAAGCCACCGAAGGAATAGAGAAATTTCATGTTCTCAACTGCACACGATTTTGATAGCCCAGAGTGTTTACCTATCTTTGTATGTCACACTAACACAAGGCTCTGGGCAGAGAAGTCACTTAAGGTCTGTGAAACTGAATTAACATAGTGTTAGGTATATAATACAGTAGGAATTGATTAAATTTTTCTTCCAATAACCCAACCCAATACACGTCCGAAGTCACCAGCTTTCTTATGGAGAACAAGGGTTCTCCTCCTCTTCTAGAAAGCTCATGACAAGCATCTTATCTGACACTTAAGAAAGCCAGTCCCCGAGTAGGTCAATCAGTTGCCAGCCACAAAAAGGGGAGGGCCAGATTTGTACCTGATCCAAGGATGGTGGGTCTCGCCTTGGTCTGCCGGGACCCCGTGAGGGTGGCAGAGCCACTAGCCGAACTGCTGCTGCACGTACCCTCGCCCTTACAGGTCAACTGCAGAGATGTGTCCTGGCTGGGGATGATGATGGACTTGGCTGTGGAAGGGGGCCTGTAAGGCAAGAGCTGGTGAGCACTGGTGCCTCTTTGCCACTTCAGCTAGCCCATGGCTCTATAAATCTTAACTTGAAGGCATTCCCCCAGGGAACATTTAAACTAGAAAACAGTCAAAGGACAAGTAGAAAAAAACACCTAATTTCTAGTTTCTCTGCAGAATCCTAGATTTTTATAAGCCATGGTGGCTAATCAAAACTGAGAGAATATATAACCTCCTCTCAGTTTATTTTCTAATCTTCCAAAAAGAAGTAGAATGAATGAATGCATAAAAAAGCATTCATTAAGCCTTCACTACAGGCCAAGCACTGTGTTAAACACTAGATATACAAATAGAAAAATAAGAGCATTTAGGCTCTTATCTTTTAATCTAAGCCCCCAAGACTTTCTCCCTTTCTCCTTTTCCTAGTCTGACCATTCTCAAAAGTCAACACCTTGGCCACTGATCCAGATTCTTCCATCCCTCACTTCAACATTTTATTCACTAGAATGTAAGACATGACACCAGAGAAGGGTTAAAAACTCACGTCTTAAAGCAAGGGTCTCCGGAGAGCAAGGACATTCCGATGGTGACCTGTTGGGGAAAATGAGAAAACATCAAAATCAGAGAGAGGGAAGAGGGACATTATGGAAAGCGTACTAGACCAAGTCTTAAGACCTAGAAGTGAATCCTTATTCAGACAGTTACTAGTTGAAATTTATGGATAAATTTATTTCACTGAGGCAGTGAGGTGGTACAATGAGGGTTCAAATACCATCTCAATCAATTATTGGTTGTGTGAACATGGTAAAGTCACTTCATCTCTTTCAGCCTTAGTTTGCTAATCTGTAAAATGGTGGGTAATAATAGCAGCTATACCACGGAAGGGTTAGTTGGAACAAATCTAGCAACATGCACTGTGCTCTCCCAACCCTAAAGGCATTATATGTGAATACTAGCTATCGTTATTATTTCCTTCTGAGATCTAGTTTCCCCATCTTAAAGAAGACCTAACATTTCGAATATTAACTTACATCTATAATCCTGTGGTGGTTATAAAACACTTTTCTAGTGCTTAGGCCTCATAGATTTATTATCAATTTATTAAGTACTACTAACAATAATAATTTGAATTTCTTCTTATTAACCTAAAGTACTACTAAGCAATAATAATCTAGGCAAAGACCTATAAGTTTCAAGTCTAAATCATGCTCTAAACCAAGAGTTCTTAATATGATATCTATGAAGTTGGTTTCTAAAAAATATTTTGAAAAATATTTCATTATGATTGGTTTCCTTTGTCATTATAAACACTTTAGAGTTTGTGCATTTAAAGACATTGATAGGAGAAACGAAAGGATTCCATTACAGAAAAAGGTTAGGAGCCCCTGCTTTAGACCATGAGCTAAAACACTGCAGCTGCCATCCCTCACCTCATCACTGAAATGTTCCACCAGAGCAGTCCTGTTTTCCAGGTTTAGTTTCTTTAGTCCTGAAATACATGAGCTCTGTTTCTGTCTGTAGTCCTAAGCACACAGAATACTGAAAGTCTGGTTCTCTATTTTCGGATTTCTTTTACTATCTACTTTTTCCTTCCTCTTAACACAAATTTCCTCAGTTCAAAACAAAGGTCAAACCTCCCTCTCCACATCAGGTTTTCTGAATCCAAATGCTGACAGCAAGGCCCGAATTGTAGATAGGCCCCAACATTGAGAATTCTTCTTTTCCTGGTAGGCTGCTAGCTGTCTAATGTTGGCAGCCAGCGCTGCCAGCTAGCTCCCTACTCCCACACATCCCCCAGACTCTCCCAAGAGATAAACATGCTCATATTTTATCTGTTCAAGGAGGATGTTGTTGGGACCAGATTGTTTTCTTAAGCAGATGGATGGGTGTGGATAGCAAGGAGGAACTGGGTTCCTCTGGAGGAGGAAGCCCTTCATGTCCCTCTCTCCTGGGAGAGGCAGCAAAGACAACAGAGTTCAGAGGAAGCTGCCTCCCCTAAAAACCTGGCATGTGGCTGGGCCAGGGAGAGATGAGTGTGTGGATAGAGACCAAGGACTGCCAGCCTTCAAAACCATCACTCATTGCGAGAGGGGGTGGAATGTATCACAGTTTATGGAAGATAAATGGAAAAATCAGATTTCTCTTTCATTTTATCCCTAAGATACCACCCAAAGAAGAAAAAGGGTTAGGAAAGAGTCCTTTGAAAGACTAACTTAACCTCTATCGTGGTTTCCCCATATGTGAAATAATGAGAGATAAATCTGCTCATCTCCAAAGGTTTCTTGTAGCTCCATGTTTCATGTATGCTCTCTGAGGTGGTTTGTGGTTCCCATGTTATGTGGCTCTAGTTTGACTTTCTCATCACCGTATCAGCTGCTGGAAGTAAGGGAGGTAGGCAGGCAGAAGGAGAAGAACCTGGCCTTCCTGTCACTGGAGATACCTTTAAGATGGAGTTGTCCTGCCGGGTGTTCTTGGTATCATATCCTTCTAACAAACAGCATCGGACAGTGGAACCAGAGCCAGCAAATTCAGCGAGATTCAGGTCAGCAAATCCTAGCTGAAAGGGAGGAAGGGGTGGAGAGAGGAGAAGGGGGAGACATGGGGGTGGGGGAGGAATGAAATGGTTAGTCAATGAAGGAAGAGGCAGGCCTCTGGGAAAAAGATAAGGAAGGAGGAGATTGACACTGTGATCAGTGAGTGGGAAGCAGCCGATCTAGCCACCTGGGCTGGGGAAGGCTAACCTGGAAGGCTGGAGGAGGAAGGAGAAGTGCCAATTCTGAGCCGGCCAGGAGAGTGTTAAACTGCCCTGGGGCTGTTGCATAATCAAGGACAGGGAAGGCACTAGGTCAATGATGTGAAAAAAACAGAATCACACATCCACATCACATAATAAGGCCCTCTTTGTCCTCAGTCTTCCCAGCATGCACCCTGGCCTTCAACGCCAAGAGATGAAAGGCTATTGTTGTTGATGAAACTGACACATTGTTCCCAGGAAACAAGGATTCGGGTCTGTCAGAAACTGCCAGTAAGAGCAGAAGCAGCTACTGGGTTTGGGAACAGGGGACTCAGGCAATGAAAGAATCAGCTTTAAGCCTGTAGGCCCCGGAGATTTCTGACCGACACACCTGGGAACTCACTACCTCTCCCACATATATATCCCCCCTGAAAGAAATGAGAGTCAGAGGGGAAAAAGTATTCACTGGAGAAAAGACAGGGAAGAAAGTAAGTTTAAATGTTTCCAATAGGTTATCCTCTCAACCAACCTCATAACCAGGCAAGAGTTCATTAGGAAAGGACAAGTGGCTATGGCAAGAAGGATCAAAGTGCTAATACCCAAAGTCCTATGCTGGTCTTCAAGGCCTTTCTTAGAACTCTAGGGGAAATTCTACCATGTGTCGGAGGAAACTAAAGTGGGGGGAGAAGGGCACAACTCCTCCTCCACGGAGCAGCCACTGAGAGATGGCATCTCAAGATAAATCCAACCAATTAAGAGATTTTTTTAAAAAGGGAGTTAAAAGGAAAAAGGGCTGGCAGTGCCCGTAGAAGCATGGGAAAAACCCAAGCTGAAAAAAATCTCGAGTCAAAACAATGTAATTTCCCTTCACTAAGGGGCTCAATGATGGGCATTCTGAATTTGTGCCCATCTGTGATGAGGCAGGGTGGTACCAGCTGAATCTATACTCTCTTAGGGAGGAATCTAGAGAATAGCTTTTATGTGGATGCCCAGTTTCTCATTTTAGTCAGGAGATGATGAGTGAATTCTGCAGTTTCAAAAGGTTTAGTCAAGTAGCGCCTTGGATTGCATTGAACACTAAGTCTTTTTTAGAGCCCACACAGATTTTGAGTTAGGTAGAGAGAGTGGGTAGGGTCTCCAAATCGTAAGGCTCTCCAGAAGCTAGACACATTTAAGTGAATTAGCTCAGTACCATAAAGAAAAAAATGCAAATGGCCCCATATTTGAAGCATTTTTCATCAATTCCTAAGAATAATTCATTCTTAATGGACCACACAGGGAAGAATTTACCAGAATGCCAAAGGTGGCACTCACGTTGACTACTGCCAGTGAGTATGGATCCTCAATCTAAGGCACTGGAGGTCCTGTATCCTCCCTGCCGCCCTGTTCTGATCAAGCACTGTTCTCTTTAGGGGTTCAGGTACTAATGCTATGCTGAGCCACTTCCCAAAGGAGAAAGCCTGGTTGTAGGGATTGTCAGAGAGGTGTCAGGAGGAAGTGTCCCTTGTGAACGCATCTTCACCTGCCCAGGTTTCAGGGACCGCCTTTCCCAATGACAGCATAGATCAGGCAGACAGTTGGCCCCCACCCTACTATTCTTCCTGACCTCCGAATGGCAATCAGCAGAACGGGCTGCCTATCTAGATGAAGGATGTACCCTGGGCAGCACCATCCCTCAGAGTCCGGAAGAAAGGATCAAAGTCAGAGCCATGCCCCTCTCTCCCTCTGGCCCTGTCAATTCCCCTCAGGCAAGATACAGATGACTCAAATGGAGACTGGAATGATGGGGATACCAGAAATGGTCCTATCTGGCACTTCCAGAAAGTGTCACCCACGTTGTCTCGCTGGAGTCATAAGGAGTGAGAATAAAGATACCCCCCCTCTGTCAGGAGAGAGTCTCCATCTTTACTGAGGAAAGGCAGCAGGATTTGTGTATACCAAGGAGAATTTAAGTCCTTACACATAAAGGAGCAGCTGGAGGGCACCCTAATGCACCGAGTGTCAGTTGAGAATCAGATGACTCAATCCTAGGTTAAAGTCTAGCCTGAGACCTGGATGTGCAACCTTGGGTAAGCCACTTAACCTGGTTTGCCTTAGTTTCCTCATCTGTAAAAAATGAGCTGGCGAAGGAAATGGCAAACCACTCCAGTAATTTGCTAAGAAAATCCCAAATGGGGTCACAAGGAGTTAGACATGACTGAAAACTACTGAACAACAACAATAAATTAAAAAGTAGGGAAACTGAGAACCTTCTAATGCTATTCCAAAAGAAGATGAGGGGGGAAGAGAGGAGTTCAGGGAAAAACAGAGTTAATCTGGGATGTTCAGGGACAAGAAAGCTAGATATCTTTTTCTTTTTCCTTAGTATTTCTTTCTCTGGGAAGCCATACCCTGGGATACTGTTTTATAAGACTCTTACCTTGGAATAGGCCTTCCCACCTTTCAGCTCCTATAGAAAGAGGAGAAGTTATGTCAGCAGGAGCAGTTATATTCAGGCAATGAAAGTACCTGTCACTCACTCCTCTGTCTCCCAGATCCCCACCCAGAGGCTTACCATCCCCAACTGAATTGCCCTCAGAAACATCTCTCTGAGATCAATAAAGGTCTGAACTGGGTTTCCTGGATCAATCTAGGAAATCTAAGGTCCAGAATCACAGTGGATTAAGGGCATAACTTCAGCCAGAATCTACAAACTTTAACTTTTTTTAAACTTAACCACTGGCTGCCCCTTCACAGGCACTGTCCCTGCCTCCTATATAAACCAGCTCACCTTTCGGACAGACACTCTGCAGATGCAGGGATCCAGAAGGCCAGTGGCCGGATTAGCACTCATTTTACACACAAAGGTAAACTTTTTCCTCCATCGGACACAGTTCTCTTGCACTTCCTCCCTAAGGGTGAAAAGAACATAGGTAAATTTAGCCTGGTCTAGGAACAGGACATTTTATTAATTTATTAATTCAAGGTATTTATCAATTCAAGGAAATAACAATAGCTCAGATTCAAAAAGTATTCCAAGTTTTAAAAAGTGTTTTACACACATAAGATCTCTTTGGTCCTCACAACAACGCAGGAAGATAGGTGCTATTATTATTCCCATTGTACAGATGAGTCAACTTCAACTGAGACAGATAAAGTGACTTTACTCAGGGTCACCCAGGTGCTGAGTGTCTGAGATGGCATCAGACTTCAGGTCTGAGTCCAAGACCCGTTGGGCTGGTCTGAAAGCCAAACCCCATCTTCTCATTTGTCCATCAGAACTCTCCAGCAGAACTCTCCAAAGGCAGAGAAAATCGGCTCCATTTTAGCTGTCAGGGAGTTTATTTCCTGGCTGCTGGAAACTCAAAAAGGGTGTGGGAGTAGGGTGGAGGGTGTGTGGGGAGATGGCAGGGGAGGCTGATGGAATAATCTCCAGAACAGGCCCTGAGAGGAGTGCAGTGGGATGCGGGGGTGGGATACATGCAGGGAGAAGACTAGGTGGGTGGACTGAAGGGGGGGGGGGGTGGCGACTTGAGAATAAGTACGTGCCCAGGCCTGGGAAGCACCTCGCAGGGTGCATCATGTGCACCCTGAGAAAAGGTGCTGGATCTACTGAGAAGCAGGAGCAAGCACGCCTGGTCCAAATACGCTCACCTCATCCAGAAAGGGTTCTCATCCTGGTGGAGCTCCACGTGGTCCTGACTGACCATGTTCAGGGAGGGACACCCCATGAATCCCAACAGCCATGGACTAGGGGACAGTTATCTCTAGGATCATCCACCACAACAGGAAAGGGAAGAGAAGGTAGGGTGGAGAGGCAGGGGGCAGTAGAGAAAATGACAGCCTCCACCCCAGACAGGGAGTCCAGGTTACCAGCCGGGTCACAGGGAAGGAAGAAGATAAGCCTCTGCTGTGGGATGACCTTGTAGATAACTGAATCAAATGATTCACCAGAACCTTTTTTCCAGCAGCTTGTTTTTAGGTTAGGAGATGCCTGGGATGGAAAATCCAATGATCCTTAGGGAGCCTATGGGAATCTTAGGAAACTCAGAAACCAGTACTTCTCTCAAGTCATACCAGCTTAAATAAAGTTAAGGATAAAAGGACCCTTGGCAGAATGCCATCTTAGAAAACAATCCTCTAGGAGCATACCTGGGAGGCAATGTAGCTCAAGGACATTCCCAGAGAGCTCAAGAATAATGAGGTATTCTCAAGATTTTAAGATTCATTTTATGACCTATCTTCTCTAGGTTGTAGGGTCCCTTTTGTAAACTGGGGATTTGTGTGTAAGATCCTCCATTCCCATCCATTTTTCCCATTTCTTTAAGTTAGTATTGTAGAAAAAGAGGCAGTTTTGAAAGCACTTCAGGGCTCTGGAAAACTCCAGGGCATCGTAATTAGTTTCATAGCTATAGCTCCTGGGCCCAATAAGGAGAAAGGCCTACAAGGCCTAATCCTCCAGAACCAGATGCTAATCCCCACTCCATCTCTGACTAAGAGCCTGGAAGCTCTCTGTGCCTCTACTTCTCTGGGAAACTGGCATGTAGAATCCCTGATTATAAACCAGTTGGGGAGTGACTGAGAACTTCTCATCCCCTAATGAGTCACACAAACACCAGCCCATCCAAGCCCCCCATTTCCAGTGTTTTCCTTCTGAGATGGTCTCCCACCTACCACAGGGCATACATCTTTTATGTATGTGATCATTTGCCCATGGCCTCCCGCATGGCAGGACCGTGTTTTTGTCTTTCTTTATACCCCCCAGCATCTAATGCAGAGCCTGGCATATGGTAAATGTTTAACACATACTTGCTGACTAATTGGGGACTGTCTTTTTCAACTATTCTGCAAAAATGATGGCTTAGCTCATGAAATCAGACAGAGCTAGAAGAGACTCAAGAGGCAACTAAGTTCAATCCTCTTATTTTTATGGATGAAGAAACTGAAGCTGTGAGAATAATCGGCTTGTTCAGCCAGAATGATGGAACTTAAACCTGGTTCTTCCTGATTCCAAGCCCAACACTTCTATCCATAATTCTGGGTCAATCCATAATCACCACTTCCTTTCTGCAGCTTTCTCTGATCAACTCCACCCACAAAGAGCACCCCACCCACCCCTCCCTCATTTTGTCTCGGCTCTGGCAGGGTTTCCCAGAGTTTCACTATCACATACGTACCCATTTTTTGTTTCCTGGAAAATGGCCTGCCTGCTAAACTAAGTCAGCTATTAACAGACACTGAAGCTCAGGCTGAATTCCCCAGCAAAGGGAGGGTCTTCAATAGAGTAGGAGGTGACCTAGGATAAAGACAGTGCAAGGGGAGGCAGAGGAGATCTTCATCTGGTTGTCACCGAATCATCACAGGGTCTCAGCATGAAAGAAATCTCTCGGTTATGGAGTGATTTTACAAACGAGAAAATGAGGCCTGAGGAAGCGTCACTCAGGACAGCACTGCACTGGTCTCCACATAGTCTCCTTTGTCCAACAGAGCTACATGGTCATCCATATAAAGAAGCAAATGGCATACTCAAACCCAGATCCCCTCACTCCAAATTCAGTACCTTTTCTATTTGTCTACTTTCTTAGCATTCTAGGTGGTACAGTGGATAGTGCACTGGGCTGACCTGAATACAAATTTAGGCTCAGATACTGATTAGCTGTGTGACCCTGGGCAAGTCACTTAACCCTTATTACCTCAGTTTCCTCATCTGTAAAATAAGAGAAAGAAATGGCAAATCACTTCAATATCTTTGCCACCAAAATCTCCAAAGGGGTCACAAAGAGTAGGTCACAACTGAACAACACTTTGTCTTAGCAAGACATACAATGCCTCTTTATTTCTTATCATACTGTAGTCTAAATTTCATATCAATGTCTTTTCAAACTACCTCCCTCAACCTGTTTTTTCCAGTCTCTCGAATTTTTCCCCATCTCCTCCAGTCTCCTCCTTCTGGATTCACAAGATACACTTCAGAATTTGAAGATCTTTCAGCAATCATCAGCTATATTTCATACAATGATTGTACTTCGGAGAGGCAGAAACTCCACTCCAGAAAACAATGGTTTTAAGAACAACCAATGGGGACCTACAACACAGTTCTGCATAGGTAAGGAGTTTGGAAGCCATCAAACACTATTCCAAGGCTGCAGATGGATTATCTCATGTTGAGACTGGAACCTGAGACTATTCAAAATCTGGCTGTCCCACCTGCCCCTCCCTTCTTCCCCATGCTACCAACCTGGGCCTCCCCACTGGAGAGTCAGATGACAGACTCCAAAAGACTTAAATGGATCCTTAAGTCAGACATGCTGGAACACCCAAAAAAGATTAGTCACTTGAAACAAAAGACTTAACAGAATTGTGTTTTTTTCTTCTTCTTTGTGAAGGACTAGCTTTGGATTGAATGCAGGTAAGGTGGTGACCTAGGCGTGATTCAAATCTCTCCAGCCAAGGCTGATCCCATTAAAGCACATTAATTCAAGGCATGAGGGTCCCCCAGGCTCAGGTAACAGTTTTCTCTCTCTTTCCTTTATGGGAAAATGAACCCAAATCATTGTACAGATTTTGCCCATTATGCAACAAGCAGGTTGTTTGTTGGCTTAGCACTGTAACTTCCTTCCCATTTCCACCAAGCTGATAAACACTCATTTATCACCACTCCCCTGGGAAGGAGATAGCATACCATCTCTATTTTTCCAAAAGGTCACGGAGCTAGGCCACATAAGCATGAGCACAATTACTAACTGTGCTCAGGAGGACGACCTCTAATCCTGGGTGGGCCTTGCCAGGTCTCTGTGTTCCTCAGGGACCTGACCATTGCAGTACAGGAGGCTCACCCAGTCAATGTTTATTCAATAAATATTTGTTGGACTGAGCAGACTAGGTTTTAAGTAATGAAAGAGGGCCTATTTCTGACTTGTCATGAGACTCTGGACAAATCTTCTTGATGTCTCAGCCTCAGTTTCTCCACCTATAAAAATGAAAGAGGAAATGTGGACACTCCCATCACAAGATACAATGAGAATTAACGAGATGCTATTTGTCAGCAGCTCAGGGATGCAAGGTAGACAAAAAAAGAGTTGTTACTGTTGATATTAATACTGGGGTGAGGAAAAGTAATGGAGGCTTGGTGATGAGGTTAATGAGAGACAAGGAAAAACCCTCCCAAGACTCAGAATGGAGAAATCATAGAGAGCTGAGATGTCCCTAAGCCCAAAGACTCCTTCCTTTTTTGGTAGAGGTGGCAGCCACTATGGGTGTAGAATACTGAATAGATTCCTTTTTTTACTCTGTATTACAAGGAAGGGTTATTTGGATGAGGAGGAAGGGGAAACTATATTAGGAAACAGACTATATAATAGTCTAAAATTGATACAAAAGGTCTCAGTAAAAAAAGAATGTGCTATAAGCTTACATAGAAGAACTAAGGGATACAGGAAGGTGGAACAATAAATTCAAGTGCATAATTAGTAAATCAGAGATATTTAAGAGTGAAAGGGGATCAGAAGGTAGGTTAGCGTAGTAGGAAAAGCTCTGATTCTGGAGAAAGAGGACCCAGATTCAAATCCTTTTTTCCCCTCCATTCGATTTTACTTTAATAAAACTAGAGGGTGACCAATGAAGTATGAAAGAGGCAAACTTCAAATAACTGCAATAATACCATACTTAACTAACCAGATCCAAATCCTACTTCAAACATTACTGAGAGATTTAGATATTTAGTGAAATAGCAGAGGATATGGAGGACAACAGTTTTGAGAATATATTTGTGAAACAGCATAAAAATAAAAGATTGTTCATTTGCAGAACTTGTAGAAGGATGGAAGCAACCACCCAGCCAAATGTCAGATATTATTTTATTCAGTTGATACTACAGTTGAGCTAGGGAAGAATCTTTCGAGAAGACAATTTAATTATTTTTTAGATTTTGATATACTAAATTTTAAGTATTTTAAAACTCTTTTCTCTTAACAGTCTAAAAGTCTCTCCCATTCTACATGGAGCAAGGGTGAATATAAATAACACAGAAAAAAAAGGGATCTTCTGTGAGCTTGAGAGAGGTGGTTTTAACTATCCCAACAGTCTGATATTTTGGGTGCCTAAACGTCCTGTCTGTTGTCTCAGGGCAAGTAATTATAGGGACGGTTTTTCAAAAGTGACTTCAGAAGAGTTTCATTTTCAGCTCTGAGATTCTCTGGATATACAATTAGGTCCAACCCCAGGGAGGTGAGGATTGCAAAGGCAAGGATGACTGAGGCCCAGAACATGCAGGGGACCACCCCCAGCCCACCTTGATAATCACAGGTCTCCTGCCGCAATGGGCCTGACCTAAACCAGAGAGACAGGGACAAAACCCAGCTCTATTTCTGGGTCCTCTCGAAATAGAAAAGTTATATCAAGCTGGGTGAATGGACTGCTGTCCAACAAAGCTTTCCATAACACTTTGAAGATGTTTAGGAAAACCCATCCTCCCTGCCATGTGTTCAGGTCCTTTGATAGGATCACCCTAGTGAAAGAGGGGATAAGGGAATCTTGCAATTCTTTGTATTTCAGGAGACTCCAGCCCAGAAATATGACTGTCCCTGACCCCTGACACCCCCAGTTGGGGAATGCAGGACCTACATCTGCCACTCAGCGCCCTCCTGCTCCTGATCACACCTTCCTGGATACTACAACTGGAGAAAAGGAGGACAACAAGACAAGAATACCTCTTTTACCTTATTGAGGGGCTTTCAGGAAAATAATCATCCCAAGAATCACAAGCAAGGGTTTCACTTCAAAGTGTAAGCCTATGTAGCTTTTTGGCCACTTGGTCCCATCCCCTTACAATGTGCTTTTCAGCAGGTGAAAGAAAGATACTAGTTAAAGCCAAGGAAGCTGGAGGCAGGCAGGAAGGAGAGAAGAGCCATTTTTCTAACTACAGAATCTCATAATTTAAAATGTTTCAAGTTTCACACCCTGAGCTAGGCTGGTAGACTACAGCTAAAATTAGGTTTGCTTCAAATGGGTTAATTCAAATACAACCAAGTCTCCAATTTCTTCTATTTACCCTCTCCACCCCAGGAAGAATTTAGGGAATACAATTCACTAGGTCAGGAGTAAAGAACAAACCATATTTTAGTCCCAAATTCTTTAGCTCTGCTTGGCATAAAAATAATCTCAGGCCTTTGATCATAAAATGTCCAAGCTGGAAGGAAGTGCTCTGGTCTGCCATTCCCTCTCCTTCCCCTTCCTCCCCCCACACCTTACAGATGGAGAAACTGAGGCTCAGAGGGGAAAAGGAACTTGAGGCCCAAGTTCATACAAGTTAAGTAGCAGAAACGAGGTTCTCCGATTCCAATTTTTTCCCAGGAGTCCCTTGGACTAAAGAGCTGGAAAAAAATGCCACAGTCACTAAAGACCTGGGAAAACTTTTCATCCAATCAATGACCAGGGTTAAAACTTCTATTTCCCAGCCCCCTGAGTGCCTGTACACGTACACACACACACACACACACACACACACACCCAGCAATAACCCCAATTCAATTCTCCCAAGAGCAGGGAGCTGGCCAGCTGATTCCCTGGCAAAGCCAGCACAGCAATGATGATGCAATAGGAGTTTCCAACTGATGAAAGCCAGATCAGCCCAGAGATGCATATGTCTAATAAGGAAACAATTTAAATCTAGAACATCTGCTACCAGAGGGGTCCCAAGGAAGGGGCTCACTCAAACTTGGTTGGAGAAAGTGCTAGGCTCCAGCATTAACGCTGAGCCACAATCCACATCTGCTTCCTCTTGGCTATAGACTGTCAGGAAGGGGACAGGAATGTAGGTTGCTCTGAACCTGACATTATCAGTTCCCTCCTCCATGGACAATCCTCCAAAACATAAATGATGTCAATTGGAAAATGTTCAGTGAGTAGATTCTCTGGAAGTCACTCTGTTCTCTGATAAGCGTGGCATTCAGAGATTCCTGCAGATAAATGTTTCCAGAGAGAATTTATTCTTCTGGACTGCCAGACACAAGCACTTCTTACCACTCCAGACATACTTTCTTCAGTCCTCAAATCAAGCTATGGAGAAGCCTAAAAAATCTTTCACTGGAGGTGGAGGCTGGTAGAGGGCAGGGGGAGAAGCTATGGCTGGGCATTAGAGATGCAAACAGAAAGGTGATGTTAAATTCAGAGAGCTCTGATGAGAAAGAAAACAATTCACATTTGTAGAGGGTGCTTTCATCTAGGAAAGATCACAGGTGGAAGGACAGATTGTTCAAACAGTTCTTTGATGCTGGGCAGAAAGCCATCCATAAAACATTTTTACAGCTAAACGTTTTGATCAAGGCCTCATTTTGAAAATATATAAGGCATTGATTCTAAGTTATAAGAAATCAATCCATTCTTCAATTGATAAATGGTCAAAGGATATGAACAGACAATTTTCAGATGAAGAAATTGACTCTATTTCTAGTCATTTGAAAAGGTGCTCTAAATCACTATTGATCAGAGAAATGCAAATAAAGACAACTCTGAGATACCATTACATACCTCTCAGATTGGCTAGAATGACAGAAAAAGATAATGACGAATGATGGAGGGGATGTGGGAAAACTGGGACACTGATACATTGTTGGTAGAGTTGTGAACGGATCTAACCATTCTGGAGAGCAATTTGGAACTGTGCTCAAAAAGTTATCAAACTGTGCATACCCTTTGACCCAGCAGTGTTACTACTGAGTAATAATAACTACTGATATAATCCCAAGGAGATCTTAAAGGAGGGAAAGAGACCTGTATGTGCAAAAATATTTGTGGCAGCCCTGTTTGTAGTGACAAGAAACTGGAAACTGAGTGGATGCCCATCAATTAGAGAATGGCTGAATTATGGTATATGAATATTAATGGAATATTATTGTTCTGTAAGAAATGACCAGCAGGATGATTTCAGAAAAGCCTGAAGAGACTTACACGAACTGATGCTGAGTGAAATGAGCAGGACCAGGAGATCATTATACACTTCAACAACAATACTATATGATGATCAATTCTGATGGACCTGGGCTCTCATCAACAATGAGAGGATCCAAATCAGTTCCAATTGATCGTTAATGAACATAATCAGCTATACTCAGAGAAAGAACACTGGGAAATGAGTATGGACCACAACATAAAATTATCACTCTTTCTGTTATTGTTTGCTTACATTTTTGTTTTTTCTTCCCAGGTTATTTTTTCTTTCTTTCTAAATCCAATCTTTCTTGTGCAATAAGATAACTGTATAAATATGTATACATATATTGTATTTAACATATACTTTAACATATTTAACATGTATGGGACTACCTGCTATCTAGGGGAGGGGGTGGAAGGAAGGAGAGGAAAAGTTGGAACAAAAGATTTTACAAGAGTCAGTGTTGAAAAATTACCCATGCGTATGTTTTGTAAATAAAAAGCTACAATTAAAAACAAAAGAAAGAAAGAAAGCCATCCATACCTGCAGAATGGAAAGCAACACATTCCTGCAATGTAGCTGCCATGTTGGACATTCTGTTAAGTGCAAGTGGGGTCTGTATTGGGTAACTATCTTTAGGAGAAACAGAAGTAGGCAACATCAGCTCCTATACTTTCCTCCCAGCAATGCAGATTGGCTTGACATCCTTGAATGGTGGTATACATAAATGTCATTCACATGAAGACCAAGGATTCATTCTTCCTAAAATAAATAAGGTTTTATGGGTCCAAGAGAAATGAGTATCTTTGTAAAAAATCTATTCTTCACTTATCCTTGTCAGTTCTGGATATTCAGGGCTCAGACCCATTTAAATACCACAGAAAGCTACAAATTCCAACAACTTGGAAAAGAGCATTAACTTATTAATAAAAATGGGAGTATTTCTCCCTTTCTCTAAGTCTAGTATTTATGTAAATATTTGCAGTCTGCATAAAAAAAAAAAAAAAAAGCCACTCTGTAATACAGTTAAATTTACTTAAAAAAGAATCTTTCAATCTGAGTCTCAAATCCAGAATGTCTTATGGTGACTTCTAAACACACCAGATCCTGGAATGGGAAATATGAATTTAGGGAATCCAATCTTACAGCAAGGAGGTAGAGTCATCACAGATCGCAGACCGAGGTCAACTTTGTTATGACTTTGGACTTCAGTGGGAAAAGTGTTAAATACGTCAGGGATAAGGAGGGAGAAAAATCTACATTCCTTCCTATTTCTAGCTCATCTCTAGCTAGATCAACTGTCAAGTGGACTCTAGAGAGGCACCAAGTTCAGAGGGAACTGTCTCAGACAGAGGAACCAATGAGGAAAATAAACATTTCAAGTCAAAATCAAGAGATTCTACCCTTCTGGAGACCACATAAATGTAAGAAAATTAGCCTGCTACTACTAAGGAGGAGCAAAGGTATTAACTCTGACTCCTTAGAATATTTACATTTTTGGACCTGACTGCCTGGTGCTCCCAGAAGGCCTCTCTTCTAATACCAGAATAAGTGGACAAGCACTGACTGCTTTCCATTTACAGTGGGACAGTGCAGTCCAGGTTCAGCTTTATTACTTCCTGCAAACCTCATCATTTTACAAGATAGCCCTTCTAGGTGCTGATCAAAACATTCACATAATTTTCCCATTTCTTCTTGACAACTCCTTCATGTGCCAGGCACAAAGGAGACAGGAAGAGGCAGTGGTCCGCAGTGGAGAAGTGGAGAAGAAGCTTGGTCTTCACAGGAATAAGGCTATGTGTCATTGAAAGAAATGGCAATAGACTTCAGAACTATGGTCACTGGAGTGTCCAGCCATGACTTCAATGGAGAAACATGTCTCTCTTCCACTTGAAAGAGAAGAGGTGGGCCAGCAGTGCAGAATGACGCATACATTTTCAGTCCCTGACAATGTGCTGATTAGTTTGTTTCTGAGTGGACAGATTTGTTGCAAGGAAGGGTTCTATAGTAGAGGCAACTCACTGGGAAATAATATAAGATTATCAATAAAATATTTTACAAGATTAAAAAAAAAAAACTGCCTGAAAAGTATCTAAGACCTTACAATATGACCCTATGGAATCAAGCCACAAACTTTTTGAAGCACCTACTGTGTGTCAGACTAGACCGCTACTTGCAAGGAGCTAGCTGCAGAGTTTATACTTCACTGTTCCTAGGCCAGTTCTGGGCTCCATCACTGCCATCAAGGTAAGGAGAGAGGCTTTGCCTGGTATTGCTAAAACACATACAGTGATTAACGTTGGAAGCTGAAACCTGAAAAGTCCTCCAGATCATACTTGGACATGGTTAGAAATGTGTCTCCAAGGCTAGAGGTTAGACATACAGGTGTAGGGAATGCAGTATTGTTCATGTCCCACCCCTCACCTCCAGAAGCTTTTAGGTGCCCTTAGCTTGAAGGGAAAGCAAGGAGCTCAGCCCAACCCACAGGCCCAGGCAGGCTTCTGCCTGAGTCACTCCCAGGTGGTGCCCCAGTCGGAGGCAGGCACAGCACCTGGAAGGAGTACCAGCCAAATACCGGGCCACCCATGGAGGAAAAGGGGAGGGGGAGGGCAAAGAAGGCAAAAGGCAAGATCTTGAAGCACCTACAATGGCAGGGCAAGAAGGAACTGGAGAAAAGACATTTTTAGGTCCTTAATTTACTCCTCTCTCTCCTTTTCCAGAGCCAGAACAGGAAAGGAGAGAGAAGTGGGAACCTCCAGAATCAGGTCTTTGTCTCAAGAAGAGGGCTGTACCTTTCTTTCTGAACAAGGAACATCTGGGAAAAGATTCTACAACTTGCCTTCAAGTCAGATAATCTCTTAGAAACGCAGTTGCTCCCCAAATCTAGTGCTGATCCCTCCCCAATGCAATCTAATCCTGGTTTCACTACCCCTCTTCCTGAAATCTCCCATTGGACTCCAGGTGGCCATCATCATACTGATGAGTGTTTTTTCCCCCACAGAAATGGAAAAATACATTTTGAGTCTCCTTCCAAACATGCACTCCACAGAAAGGCTAACTCACTGAGATCCCTATCATCCAGCCTCAGGTCCTAGCCAAGACCCCTCTGAGCCACTGATATAGCCCTTCTAGGTGCTGATCAAAACATTCACATAATTTTCCCATTTCTTCTTGACAACTCCTTCATGTGCCAGGCACAAAGGAGACAGGAAGAGGCAGTGGTCCGCAGTGGAGAGAGCCTGGCCTCAGACTCAGAAAAACTTCAGTTCAAGTCTTGCTTTTGAAACCCCCTGGCTCCGCACCAGGTCAGGTGGCTTGCACCGGTCACTGGAATATGGAAACACTTAGTATCAGTGAAAAACAGAGGTCTACATCCGAATCCTATGAAGGAGACAAGATCAGTCAGCTGAGAGTCACACCACAGAATGCCCTGTTCCACTGCTGATTTACTGTGATCTTGGGCAAATCCCTTCCATTCTCAGATACTCAGTCTTCTCTCCATTAAAATGCAAAATTGTAAAAAGTATTAAAATTTTAAAGATATTTAATGAAATTTAAAAAAAAACATTAAAGACAGGCAGAAAAAGAGAGACAGGAGTCAGAGAGAAAGAGAGAGACAGGAGACAGAGAAAAACAGAGAGAGTAGAGACATTGAGAGAAAGACAGAGACAGAGGAAGAAGAAGAGAGAGGGAGAGAGAAAGACAGAAGGAGAGGGAGATTCAACCTTCCTTGACTTTCCCATAACCTGCAATACTTGTGGGACTCTTTGGGAAACAGCCGGTAAGATTTCTAAGCACCCAAGGGGTGTTAGGCCTCCTTAGGATGAAATCCCCAAAAGCAATAGCTTTTTCTCTCTAGCTTTCTAAGACAAGCCCAAGGCCTAAGAGAAGAAAGATGGGGGAGGGTTCGGAGGAAAGGTAAAAAATCTGAGGAACAAGGCAAACAAGCAACAAGCAGTAGAGATCTATCCCATGCAGAGGGCCAGCTCCTCCAGCCTCAGAGGGGTTTGTACAAAGGGTTTTCCTCACAACCAACTTGATGCTAGTCAACTAGCATCTATTAAGCACCTACTATGTGCAGGGCACTGTGCAACCCTGCAAAGTTGGAAGAGCAAGGGGAGGTAAGTATTCCCATCCCCATTTTAAGTAATCCAGCAGCAGCAGAGCAGGCCCGAGTCTTCTTGCTCCGCGGCCCCGACCATCGCGTTCTACTAGGCCTCACAAGCACTCGAAGTTACATTCAGGACTGAGCAAGGACAGGAGGGACTCGGGGTAGACAGCAGGAAGATTCTGTGGGCAGGCCTGTCAGTCAGATCCTGAGATGGGATCTTTAACAACTGTTAAAAACAACAACTGTCAAGTATCCTCTTGCCCGAAAGCAAGTAGGTGAACTCATAACCTAGTTAAGGGTTTATGATGTTTTAAGGACTTTATCAAAAGGATTTGAGGTTAATAGCCTGTGTGTTTAAGCATTTTTTTAAATGACACAAGACAAGGGTTGATAGAGGAGTATCTATATAAACAGATTTTTCTCCAGCACCTCCGAAAAGAACTTTCTCTTCAACAAGGGTCTGGAGCCAGAAGACCCAGATTCAAATCCTACCAGGTACACTTGTGTGACCATGTCTATAAAAGGTAGGGCAGAACTAGATGGCCTCTGAAGACCCTTGTGGCTGTCAATTTCAAATCCTTTCTTGCCATGGCTTCGGTTTGACCTGTAGCTCCCATTCAAACATCAACTTGGGGTTGGATGATAAGAGAAAGAACCCTAAGGCCATCCAATCCACTGTTTGCATTTTAGAGATGAGCACCCTAAGGCCCAGAGAGTGACAAGCAGAATCAGCATCTGAACCTAGGTCCTGAGCCAGCCACATTATGTGCTCACTTCAGAGTAATGGGGAAATCACCTAAAGGGTTCCAGGACATCCCACCCTGACTCATTTGTAAAAGAAACTGCATTAGGGGTCTAAGATCCCCGGGTCCAATAAACACTAATTTCTCAGGGAACTTTTAAAAGCTCCTTGACCAGCAAAGTACCTGCATTTCCTGTTGTTCACAAAGAGGCTGGAAGAGGAAGTAGCAGCTAAAGTCAGATTTGTTTTTCATGCAATGAAGCACAGACATCACGGAACATCCTCTAGTGCAACTGGAGGTGATAAGGCCCTGAAGACCAGAGATGTGCAGATCTCAGATGCCCAAAGAAGACAAACCCCAATTCTTCTAATAGAGTATTTCATTCTTCTAACAGAACCAATCCTCTACCTCCATCCCACCTCCCACTTACAAGAGAAACCCAGCTCAAAGTCATTCTCTCACCCAAAGGGGCTTGGAAAGTGTTTGATCAAATTCTTGCCTTAGAAGAACAGAGTACATAATCTTATGCAGCAGGCAGCTAGACAGCACAGTGGATGGAGTGGCAGGCCACACTTAGCTGCGGGACACTGGGAAAGTCACCTACCTCTGTTTGCCTCAGTTTCCTCATCTGTAAAATGAGCTGGAGAAAAAAATAGCAAACCACTCCAGTATCTTTGCCAAAAACCCCAACAAAACCCTAAATGAGGTCTGACACAACTTAAATGACTGAATGATAGTAAGTGCTTTCCTATATATAAAAGTATTTCCAGTAGTACTTTATTGTAGTAGTGAAAAATTGGTGGAAGTAATGTCTGAACAGACTGTGAATGTATGTGTGTGTGTGTGTGTGTGAGAATATTGTTATGAAATAAACAGGATTTGGAGAAAATTTTACACAAGACCCACAATCATGGAAAGGAAAACAGTGAGGTGAGCAACACTCCAGAATTCAGAACCAATCAATCAAAAAGCATTCGTTCAGGGCCCATTATGTGCCAGAGTCTGGAGTTATAAAGACAAAACACTCCCTAGTCTCAAGGAGCCACAGAGAACAACTGGGAGCAAACCTCAGGCCTCTCAGCAGAAAGGGACAGACAAGTGCATTTTCAGACATGGTCAATGGGGGAATCTGTTTTACTTGATAGTACATATTGTTAGAGGAAAGGCTTCAAGGTAACTTGGGGGGAAGAGAGAGGGAGCGATAATATTTTTTAAAAACATCACCAACAAAACTTTTCTAAAAGATGCTCCCAAGTGGCCTCCCAACCCCCTCCTTATTTATGTGACCTTGGCCACGCTGGACCTCCTAAGCCCTTCCCAATCTGCATTATCTGGCTCCCTGAGTTGTAGGGTGAGGCTCCAGAGAGAAAATCCTTGAACTGCTTGTAATCACACAGCATTTCACTGTTGAAAGTCAAAACCTATCAGTGTTGTTAATCAAAACCTATGCATAACTTTTTCAACCTGGACTTTCACATACACCAGAATAAACCTTCACGGGGACCCACTCAACGTCCTAAGCACCTTCCTGTGACATTCCTCTTAACACTACATAGGAATTATGTAAGACACAGGCTGTCCTGCCATTAGCTCTCCTTCTCTCTGATGATCTCTCTTCACACTGAGATCTCCCTATGCAAGCCTGCATTAGTCATGAGTGGCAGGCCATTTATGCCTACCATAAACCTTTTCCCTGCCCTGATCCATGATTCTCTTCTGTCAGATAAGTGTTCTAGAATTCACAGCCATGGAGCACACCAGGATAAATGGGGACATTAGAAACTATGGAGAAGGTAAGTTTGCTGAAAGTGATGAGGAATTTCCCAAACCGATCCAACTCACCCCCTTCCTCCTCTTCAGGTAATGAATGGCTCTGCTTACTAGTCAACCCACAGTATCTGCACACACAGAGACTAAATATAACAGAGAGAAGAGACCAATGGGCCGTCTGTCCATCCTAGTGCCTATCAATCAGTGCCTTGACAATAAAACTGCTACAGAAACATAAGACACCCAGATCTAGCTCCATTCTCGCTCAACTGCCCAGACCCATTTCCTCTCCCTTGTGACAAAGTCCTCACACAGATGCTCAGGGCAATCCCTTGGTATCAAAGCAGGCAGTTCCTAATAGACAAACAAATGAAAATTGCTCACAGGTTTACGGACTAACAAGCCTCCTTCAAAGTCCATCTTGGGATTATTGATTATCCAGTGCTCACTAGAAGCAATCTGATTCAGGAAGGTTGGGACAGGGAAAAGAGAAAAGGCAATAGGTCGTAGGTCAAGCCCAGGAAGAACAATCCACATCTCATCTCCTACCGGCTCCATGCAGCAGAGGCTGTCACTGCTCCCGGCTGCAGAATACAAACTTGTCTGTGTCAGGGGTTCAGAGACAAGGATGGGATGGGAGTGGGAGCCCAGCTGCCTGGGACAAGGGGAAGAGCTGTTCCTGACACTGACTGATAATGGTGGGAGGCGGGTAATACCCTGCAACAGATGTGGGAAGGAGAGCTGGGGACCAAGAAGAACAGCAAAAGGTAAGGAAGAAGACCAGATCCCAACACCCGCTTTGTTACCAAGAAATCACAAGCAACGGCTGTTCCATCCTGTCTCTGGGGACCAATATCTCCCTTTTTCTGGAGTGAGTTAAGACTAACTTCAGGAAATGGAGTCCTTAAGACCACCAATACTCTTTTTTTTTTTGAGTGTATGTGTATGTGATCAAATACTTCCCAATTACATTTTATAAAACTTTAACATCCATTTTTTAAAATTCCAAAATCTCTCCCTCCCAATTACCCCCTCCTACCCTTTGAGAAGGTAAGCAACTGATGTCAGTTCTACATGGCCCACTAATACTAGAGTTTTTTTGGGGGAAAGGGACATCATCATTCCATCAATAAGCAATTAAGTGCCTACTATGTAAATAAGAATACAAAGACAGAAATGAAACAACCCCCTCTCTCAAGCAACTTATATTCCATCCAGAAAGATAGTATTTATGCATGTAGGTACATATAAAAGGAGATTCCAGAAAGAATACTAGTTGCTGGCTGTAGGCAGCCCTTGAGTTGTGCTGTGATATAAATTAGGATTCCAACATGCAGAGGTGAGGAGAGACTGTATCCCAGGCATGGGGGAGCCAATCTAAGGAAAGATATGAGAAGGAATTGTGTGTGTGTGTGTGTGTGTGTGTGTGTGTGTGTGTAAAGAACAGCAAAGCCATTTGGGGCTGGAACACAGAATGCAAGATGGGAAGAAATATTACAAGCCTGAAAAAGTAGGCCTGAGTCAGACTCTGAAGGCCTTTCATTTTCACTGGACCCTAGCAGTCCCAGAGAGAGGAGTTTATTAAGCAGGGGGTTAACAGAGGCAGTGCTATGCTTTAGGCAGCTGGGTGGAAGACGGATTGGAGACAGGAGAGGTGGGAGACAAGGAGACCACTGAGCAGACTACTGCAAGAGCCCAGAAGTCTCATTCTATAATTTTCTTTAACATTTGTACACATAGAGATGATTAACCCTAAATTCTTATAACATGAGGGGATAATTGAGGCTGATAACCATGTAAGTGGAGAGAAGGTGGATTTAGGAGATGTTGTTTGGCATGTCAGCTAATTGACTGCTGAGGAAAAGTCAGAATACTACTGATATGAGCCTGGAACTCAGGAGAAAGTGGGGCAACTAAATGGAGATGATAGGCAGCAGTGTGCATTCTCCAGGTGCCAAGTCATTTGCATAGAGATAATTGAACGCATGGGAGCTGATGAGGTCATCAAGAAGAGGAAACCCAGATCAGAGTGCGCCTTAGGGTCCCACCCACGGTCAGGGAGCAGCATAAGGGACACCAAAGGCTATGGAGAAGTGGTCAGGCGGGTAGGAGAGTTAAGGGGAGCAGGGTCATAAAAATTCAGAAAGAGTATCCAAAAGAAGGAGGTGAGCAAGTGCCAAATGCTGAGGAAAAGGTCAAGATGGATGAGGACTGAAAAAACCATCAGGCTTGACATTATTCCAGGGCAGCTAGGTGGTGCAGTGAATAGAGCACCTGCCCTGAAGTTAGAAGGGCCTGAGTTCAAATCTGGCCTCAGACAAGCCTTGACACTTACTGTGTTATCCTGTCACTTAACCCTGCTTGCCTCAGTTTCCTCATCTGTAAAATGAGCTGGAGAAGGAAATGGCAAACTATTCTAATATCTCTGCCAAGAAAACGCAGATGGGGTCAGGGAAAGTTGGACCAATAAATCCAACACCCCCATCTTCAAGATGAAGAGACTGGGACTCGGAAGTTTAAAATCCTTATTCCAAGTCACACAGGTGGCAGAAATGGGATCTGACCCTGAGCAGCAGCTATTCCTGACTCCAAATCCAGCACTTTACCACTCGGCCATTTTGAGAAGTATGAAGAGGAGAAATAAAAATAAGGAGACACAGTTTTTTCTAGGGGATTGGCTATGAAATGAAGAGACAGAAGAGAACAGGAGCTTAAAGTGACGGTATGGTCAAGGGGGAGGAAAGTTTTTGTTTTTTGCTTTTTTAAAGCTGGGGAGAACTGGATATTTTATACCCAGCAAGACACAAAGGAGGGAGTATTTAAAACAAATTTCAATGAGCCACTGACCTGTTTTTTACAAGATGCCACATATAAAACAAAAACATAGGTGCGGAAACCCAACCCAGGACTGCAAATGCAGGACAGTGGGACGATGGTGGTGGACCAGGAGACATCAGGCAAGCCTGAAATATCAGGGTGGACCCCTCTAATGCAGTTCTCACATTTGGAGTGATTCAATCTTTCTATAGCAGTTAAAAAAAAAAAAAAAAAGGTTTCCATATTGGCCAACTGGAGCCCCAACCCCCTTTCCACCTCCCTTTGGAATCTCAGCTAAGAATCTCTTTTTTTCTCTCCTTTCTGTCTCCATATCATTATTTTACCTCTCTAGGGGGCTTGGGAAAACCCATTTGCTGAGGTAACCACCAAAGGAAGCAAAATTATAAAGCACATTCTAACAGACAGCATGAAAATGCCTCTTCTCTCTGCCCTGTCCCCCGCCCTGGCACCCCCTAGTCTATAGTGGAGAACTCCAGTTCTCACCCTCTTGGAGCTGAGCACCACGATCACAACACAAAGGACCCTCTGTCTGGCTCACTCAACATGGGGCAGGCCTTTTTTTCTAGCCTTTCACAGGCTAGAGTGTAAGAGAGTTCTCTGTGCTACCCGCTCCCCGGAGGTCCCAGGCTGAAGGGTGGATGGGTCCCTCTTACTCTGACCCAGATGGGGTTCAGGCCCCAGAAATTAAACCTATCCCCAGTGAGAGATCCTTTCTCCTCTTTGCTCCAGTACTCAGACTGTCCAGGGGAGAAAATGCCCTTTCCTTCTCCCAGAACTCTTTTTTTTTTTTTTAATCACAAGACAGAGAGTCAGCAACTTAGTCAGTTCCAGTCTGAAAGAGCTAGACGAAGCCAACAGGAGAGTCAGACTGTCTCAGAGGGTCTTAGCTGCTGCCAGCCGTGACCAACTTTTGCCCACAGTCAGTGACTCAGACCCACAGCAACACTCCAAACCCACCTAGGGCCGCCTTCTATTGTACTGCATTGTGCAGCAACTCCTTTGCTGCCTCCCCCTTTGCCGGCAGTCATTTATTAAACAATGTGCCAGGGACTGTGCTTAGTGCTTGGGGATAAAAAGCAAAAATCAGTCCTTGTCCTTAGGGAGCTTCTATTCTAATGGGGGAAATGATGGATAACTCAGTGCACAGGCCACATTCAGAACAGACCCAAGATAGCAGCAGGCACAAACCAGAACAAACCCTTCCCTCTAGAAAGGGCATCTACCCCTTCACACTGAGCCCCCCGGAGGGTCTAGTCTGACTGTCCCATGGTTCCCCCACTGTATGGGGACATTATTCTATCTTCATGTCAATGATCAGGCATCTGGAGAAGATCTAAATTAGACTAAGGACACAAAGTTTTGCTGCCATTCTTCATAAGAAAGCAGCTCAGAGAAGGAGATAGGGAGTCAAAATTAGCACCTTAAAAGGACTAATCTGTTGCACACAGACCTCAATGTCCTTCATCCACTTGTCTACTCACTATATAGTCACAGGAATTTGTTAGCAAAGGACTGAGCTGGACGTATCATGGGAAGCTGTCAAACCAGTCCTAGTTATGGCCAGAAGGAAGAAAGCCTCACATGAAGTGGCTCTGTTTAACTCTGTATTATTTCCCTTAAGGAGAACAAATTTAAATTATGTATCTCCTAGAGTTCACAAGGATGGATCATAGTGGAATCATTCTCTAGACTTTCTTCTCTCTAAAATTCATCATCTAACCAGTTACCAAGCCTTGTCAAATCCATCTAGAAGACTGGGTCTGAAGTCAGGAAGAGCTGAGTGTAAATCTAGCCTCAGGACTTAGCTGGATGACCTTAGGCAAGTCAATTCATCTCTTATCTATCTCAGTTTCCTCAATGTAAAATAGGGATAATAGCACCTAATTCACAGGAGTGTCAAGAAGATCAAATGAGAGTCTCCTATTGATCTCAAATTCCATGCTCTCCTGTCTCTAATCCATCCTCCACAGAGCTATATAAATGATCACATTATATAATACAAAGCTCTGACAATGTTACTTCTGCTCAAAAATCCTCAATACCTCCCCTATAGCTTCTGGGATAAAAAAGTCCTTCCCCTGGCATTTAAAACCTTCCACAATCTGGCTGCCATCTACCTGTCTCTCTCTCTCTACCAATCACTCTCCTTCATACACTCTCTATTCTAGTCTAGATGACCAGCTGTTTCCCATTCATGACATCCCACCTCTCACTTTCATACCTTTGAATGAGTGGTCCAAAGTCTCCTTTATCTGGAATGTACTCTATTCCCTTTTGCTGAATTCGTAGCTTTCTTCAAAGGAAAAAGCCTGTGTCCTTCTACTCAGATCTTTCCAGATCATACCAGTTTTTAGAACTATGTATTTATTTAGTAGGTAAAACTTTACAAAATTTAGTTGACTGATAGAGAGCCACTGCCTTTAGCACAATAGACCAGCTAGAGAACACACACAGTTCCTTCTCCCTATGATTCCACTGGCAGGAGGTGGAGATGCCCTAAAGACCAAGAGCTCAAGAATCTAAAACCAAACAGCAATCTCCCAGAAAACCAGAGAGGAATAACCCAAAGGGATGAGGACTTGCCTGAAGCTACTACACCTCAATTAGGAATTATACTAAGAAAACCAACATGAAATGCTCTGCCAACCTAAATCATTAGGTAGGGAAAAGATTAGGGACTGGGCCTGTGATTTCACTGACTTGGGAAGCTCTTATTACGAGGACTCTCCCCTGCCAATGCAGCTTAGTCCCTTTTCTACAGTTTTTAATCTTAGAAGATGTGCCTACAACCTTGACAAGTTAAAATGACTAGCAGAGAGGCACCCAGCCAGTAAATGTCATGAGTAGGTCTCCTCACAAAGCCCCACCAGCTGAGGTCAACTCTCTACTATGCTACACTGTCACATATTATCTGCTCACATTGTCCAATCCCTGGCAAGACGAAATATCCTAATTACTACAAAAAGGAGTCCATCCTGTTTTCCAGAGTGCTGTGGGGTGAGAGGCATTTGGTGCCTCTGGGTTGGGTTATTTTGGGCCAGGTCAATGGTCTGAGCCAGGGATGCTGCTGGCTCCTAGGAGGGTGGGGTGTGCATATGTCAGGCAAACATCAAGTTCAGTGAACTGAGCAGACACTGAACCAGATCAAAATGATGGGCACTCACTATTGTTGAATTGGGATGGCCAGGGAGCACGGTGGATCGAGAACTGGGCCTGGATTCAGGAAGACCGGAGTTCAAATCCAGACTCACACTTACTAGTTGTCTTAAGTCACTGAACCCTATTCCCTCAGTTTACTCATTTGTAAAAGGAATTGAGAAGAAAATGGCAAACCACTCCAGTATCTCTGCCAAGAAAACTCCAGAAAGGGTCATGAAGAGTCAGACAAGACTGAAGACAACAACACAAAAAATTATCATCAGGTTCCAGAAATGAGCCAGAAAGAACCCAGGCTATCTGTTCCCAGAGATGCAAAAAATGATCATTAGACTGCTCAGTAGTCAAAGCTGGAGGAAAAAAAAAAAATCAAGAATGGCCTGTCCCTCTAAACTAGCAGCATATTTCAGAACTAGCTCTCCACACCTTATCACTCACCTGGCAGCCAGGGTTCGTCTCTCACCTGGGCAAGACACCTCAGCTACATGAAATGCTGAGAGCCAGCAGGGCCTGCTTTCCAGCCTGGCTGAGAGAGCAGGAACCCAGTCCAGGACATGTGGGATAGATGGTCTATGCATTAAAGAGCTTTTAAAGTCTTGGATGGCTTTCCTCTGAGGCCCAGGAACTTGGCTTTTGCTAAGTCAGCTGGGAAGCTGCTGACTGACCCACTCTTTTCAAAGTGCTCCAAAGCCCTAGAAACTTGATGGTTAGGCGGCCAGCAGCCAATCATTTCTTCAAAGCCCTCCAGCTCCTTGAGGACAGGGACACTCTTTAGTGTTTGCCTTGCTCCATCTAGAATTTAGCCCAGTGCCTTAGCTAAATGAATGACTGCTGGCTGAGGGCAACCTTCCCAACTTAATTTAGAGCCCCAGACCCTTGGGAGGGGCAGGGGAAGACGACATCATAAGTTCAGCAATTTGGAGTTGAGAGGGGCCTTAGAGGCTGTCTAATCTACCTCCTGGCTTCACAGATGAGGAAGCAGAGACCAGATCACACAAGCGACAAAGTCAGGATTCAAAGTCAGATCTGAGTCCAACTCTAGAGTTCTATTTGGTCCCACAGGTGCCTCTCATTCTAAGGGAAGGTCTCTTATAACCTCCCAAACTTCCTCCCTCCCTCTCCTAGTCTTGGTTATTTATTCTAAACTCTGGACCAGTTCTGACCAAACCCAAACATGGGATTCCATGCACACCTCAAAGCCCCTGTAGTGTAGAGGAGGAAGGCGTCTTGTTTTCATGTCCCCCTGACATCTCGACCTCTCCTCCCAAGCCCAACAGGCTTACATTACGACAAACAAGTCAGCCTCCATCCCATGAGAACACCACCACCTGTTCTACCTGTTCAAATTGGATCAGGCAAGAAAGCTGTATAGCCAGGGACTTGCTGTGGGGCTGAGGGGACTAAAAGCGAGTGAAGGAGCCAGGCCTTGCAGAGGTGTGGCTCTGAATCTGCCTCCTAAGAACAAATGGGGCCGGTTGCAACATCACCTATCACACTGAATGACATGGAGTGTTCAGGAGTATTAGTAGGCTGCCTAAGGAAGAGAGATGGCGTAATCATTCCCTTTTAAAATAACTCACTTATCACTTGCTGCCCCTCACTCCCAACTGTTCCAAGAGCAGGCTTTTTCAGATTATCCCTCACCCTACGGAACAATCAAGGGGAGGGGCCAACACAAACCTGCTCTCCCATGGATAAGGCCCAGGACTTTGGCACTAGCAAGGCCCTAGACTGCTCTGGGCCCAGGCAAGCCTGCTTCAGCCAAGCAAGGAAACTCTGAAGCAGCTCCCCAGGCTTTCTACAACCTTCTGTTCCCCTCAAGGTGACCCCAAAAAAAAAAATGAAAAGAAAAGATGCATCAGAGATCGGACAAAAATTCTGATACAGAGCTATTAAAATTCGGCCAATTTCTGGGAAGGCCCAGAGCCTTGCCAGGAGAAGAAAGGTTAGGGAAAGGTGAAATCCAGCTAACTCTAGCCAAGACCAGTAACTTTCCAGATGCAGATTGGAGGTTTACACCCGTCTAGAAAAGCCAGACAGGTAAGAGGGCTGAAGCAATCTTTAGCAGCCAGTCAGCTACTCCCTGCTCCAGAGGCTGCTTTATGACTGGCCTGGACGACTGAAAAACTACTGCCCTGGGCCTGGTTAAAATTACAGCAAGTCTTCTACTAGGGCCCAGCTGCCATCAGCACCCCATAGCCTCCGGAGCCATTGCTGGGCCAGCCAGACCCCAGGACTGGCAAGCAAAGCAAGTGATTGTTGTCTGCTTTGCAACCTGCCTGGAAGGGGGAGGAGAGGGGATGGGAAGACACAACTTAGCTAGCCAGGCCTAGGTGGTCCTCGCATAGCTTCTAAGACCCTAAACTCCCCTTGTAGCCTCCCCACCCTGGCAGCACAGGCAAATAGCAATTATTCCTCAGATTAGCTGCTTCTACCACTCTGAAGAGATCAAATCTTCAGGGAAGGAGAGTGAAAGGAAAAGTTGTTATGATGTGACTCTTCCCAGAGCAATTTCTGTTTGAGCAACAGCTAGCTCTGTTAGAAGGAGGGGGGGAAAGGAGAAGGGGGGAAGAGAGAGAAAGAGAGAAAGAGAGAAAGAGAGAGAGAGAGAGAGAGAGAGAAAGAGAAGAGAAGAGAAGAGAAGAGAAGAGAAGAGAAGAGAAGAGAAGAGAAGAGAAGAGAAGAGAAGAGAAGAGAAGAGAAGAGAAGAGAAGAGAAGAGAAGAGAAGAGAAGAGAAGAGAAGAGAAGAGAAGAGAAGAGAGGAGAGAAAAACAGAGAGAGAAACAGACTCATACATTCCTCTCTGGATTTGCAAATCTATTCCACCTAGTAAATCTGGATACTCAGAAACAAGGCCCCTTACCACTCTCCTCTAACAGTAAAGGGCGGCTCTAAGATTTGCCAGAAAGCAGAGGGGGCCCCCAGGGCTCTAAGGGGGATAAATTGTCCTCTGGGAAAACTGAGCAACAGGTTTCAAGGCCACCCAGTCCATCCAGTTCTTCCCACAATGCTTTAAGTAGGCAAGCAAAGATCAGGAATTCAGGGGATTATCTGAGGCAGGTTCCACACAGTTACAGAGAACAGCAGGAAGAAGGTGTCAAAAACACTTAGGGGGCAGGGCCATCCTGTTGGGGCCCAGCACCAATTAACAACGCACAGCAAGGTGTAGCATTGAGACTGCCCATATATTTTCAAAAGGCCTCACCACCATTTACACGGTGTTCCCAGCTGGTGGTTAGTCAGCTGGATCAGTACAGGTGGGGAGTATAATTCAACAAGCTAATCCATGACTCCTAGAATCCTGGCAACAAGCAGTCCTTTTTTTACAAGGCCATTTGCAATGCAAAGTAACTCCTTTGCAGCCCCTAAGAGCACAGTAATGCCAGCGAGGAGGGGCACAGAAGCATTCTGGGCACCTTACACTCTCTGGGGCAGGGGAGCACCGAGTAAAATTATTTCAGTCAGCAAATCAATTAACATTTAGTAAGCCCCTACTATGTTCTAAATTCAAACCAGCTTCAGGCAACTTGTACCTGTTTCTGAAAATAGCAGTCCAGTCTGGAAATTCAGAAGGGGGAAAATGAGATGAATGAGGGCAAGATGGAGGAGCTGGGGCCTTCCATCCTCTTTCAAACCAGCTGATCCATTTATGTCTACTCAATATTTATTCAGTGTCTACTAGAAAAGTGCTTTTAGATGTCTCAAGGGAAGAAAAAAAGTAGAAATAAATATGGCACACCCCATGTAACTGGCACCACTACTGCCAATCGATGAATGCTAAACACTTTACTCCTATTAGAGGCTGCTTCAAAAGGCCCTGGAATTGACAAAAATCATCAAGAAGTGGTGGAGTGACCTCTGAGTTCGAGATTGGGTTGTGACATTTACCCCTGAGTGAGAGCCTCAAGTTTCCTCATCTGCAATGAGATAGAATACTCGCAATCACCTATCTTCAGAAGGTTGCTGTGAGCAAAGACTCTTAAAACACTGAGGAAATGTGGCCCCCATGCTCCCAACTTTCCCATTAAGCACATCAAGGCATTTAAAAATCTGCCCCTGGCTGCAATTGGGAGTAATACAAAATAATTTTTTGAAGTCCCTGACCCACTTATCCGAAGCTCACACACCCCTGCGTTGGGGCTTTCCAGCTGTGCCCTCTCCATCTGCCTAAAAGAGAGAACCTCTAAGGTCCCTCGACGAGCGTGGAGCAGGCAGCCAGACTGAAGCTGTAGCCCGGGACAGCTGGGGCCAGGTTAAAGAATAGGTACACAATTCCTACCTGGACGACAAGCTGGCGAAATCCCCGCCATCCAAAAGCCGGATTTTGCAGAACAGCACGCCATTCACGAATGGGACCGCCGTCAGCTCCTCCAGAGTAAAAGTAGTTTGAAATTTAAATTTCTTCTTCTTCATCAAGAAAGCCATGGGCAAGTTCCCTGAGACTGAAGCCCTGTACCGTGGATCTAAAACAAAACAAAACAACTACCTAACAGTCTCCTTCCCCACCCTCTTTTCTTAAAAAGGAGAGAGGCAAACAAATAGGCCCCAAAGTCGTCAGTCAAACTCAGAACACTGTCAGAGAAATGGGTGCCAGGCGGAGTGGGGGGTAGGGAAGTCTCAGTCTGAATAAGCACAAAGTCTCAAGTTCAAACGCCTGGGTCTCTTCACTCTGGTGAAGCTGGCCCAGGATGGAAGCTCACTGCCTCCAAAGGCTTCGCAGGAGGAGGAGGAGGAGCAGCAGCAGAGAGGGAACAATCCGTGCATCTCCAAGGGGAGAAGAAAGAAACAAAACTCCAGAAGGCTTCCCTGGTCAGAGACTTCGCGGTGGTCCCCTGAGGGGCGCGCTTCGCTGCATCGAATCTAACCAAGCGTCCCCCAGTCCATGCCCTGTCAGTTCCACTGAGGGTCGTCCCCCGAGCTCAGCTCATCTGTCAGAAGAGGCTCCAGGAGGGTTTCTGCAGTCCCAGCGAGGGAGAAATCGGGAGACTTTGGGTCCAGTCCGCTGGGAGCTCGCCCCCGCCCCCGCCCCCAAACCTGTTAGGATGGAGGGAGCGAGGCCCGGCTCGCTACGGCGCGCGGCGACGGCACCTTCAGCACTCGCTCTTCCTCCTGGAATTTCAAAACCGCCCGGGGAGCGAGCCCCGACTGCAGGGAGCGGGGGGTGGGGTGTTCCTCGCAGCTCTCTGGGGTGGGGTGGGAGAGATGGAGGCACCGAGGTTCCAATCCGCCGCCTGGGGGGGCGGAGGCTTCGTCTCCTCGCGCAGCTGGGTCCAGCCTCAGCACAGTCCCCTTCTCAGAGCCCGGACCACTCTGGACCCGAGCGACACGGAGGAACTCAAGGGCTTCCCCGCACCCTACAGCCCGCGCCAAGCAGCCCACCCCTCGTGCCCCCGGGGCCTTGGCCGGGACGAGCTGCGGGCTCGCTCCAAAGCAACTCTCGGCCCCAGCCCAGCCGCTGAGCGCCGCGCAGCAGCGCCCCCACGCAGCCGAGTCCCCACGCAGCCGAGCCCCGCCGTCCGCAGCCGCTCCGCTCCCTACGCAGTGCCGGCACCCGCGGGAGAAGCGAAGAGGCGGACGGCTCCCCTACCAGAAAGCCGGCCCCGCAGCCGCCCGCGTAGCAGAAGGAAAGTGGAGAAGGGAGGAGAGGGCGGGGAGGAGATCCGAATATAAGCCCCACGATTGGCTCGGTCAGAAAGGGAGGGAGTGAAGGAGAAGTGCTGCCGAGGATTGGTGAGATGGAGACGGAGAGGGCGGGCCCAGGTGAGGAATAGGTTGATTGGATTTGAGTGATTGTTTGGAGGAGGAGATTGAGCCCGCCTCCTTCCCTTAAGCTCAGTGGAAGAGAAAGGGAGTCGGGCTGGAGAGGGAGAGAGGAGTGATGTGGGAGGTCGAGTTGGAGGAGGTGGGCACGCGGGGTAGCGGGAGGAGGAGACGGGACAATAGGAGAGAAAGTGAAGTCGCGGCTGGAAATAAAAAGGCTTACACTTTAGGATGCACTCCGTGCATTCAGTGTTTAATAAATGCTTATTAGTAAGAGCTCGGGAAGCCAAAATCAATAACAAGGCACCCCCAAACCCCTCCACTGAGTGTCCTTAGACCATCCAGTCTGATGGGAATAACCACACCAGCCTCTGCCCCTCCCTTCCCCCAATTCTGGAAGAACTTTTTGTAATCAATCAGTACTTCTTGGGAAGGGTCTTCTATTGTGGTCTCGAATGATCCTTTTAAGTTTTTAGGAGTTTTGCCAGTAGGCTGAGTTCCCTAGCTTCTGGGAAGCTCTATTTCTTCTTCAGGCCTAGCAGTGACCTTTCCCCACTGTAGATGCGGTGTGAATGGATGCTAATTTAGTACAATTGTTTCGACAAGATATGGTCCCTGCTGGACAGACTGCTGAATTATTCCTCAGACATTGGGTCTTCCTATTCCTTATTTGGAACTGTTCTCTCATCTGTTGCCTCACGCAAATCACTGGTGGACATCTCTCTCCTACAATTATCTTCACATTCACAAAATAGTTCTTTCACCTTCCCTCCTCCATCTCACCTTTCAGGTTCAGCTCAATTCTGCCTGGCTGAAGGCAAAGAACCTGCAGCTCTGGATCCCAGGAGTGAGATTTGCACAGGGATAAGTAGCCAAAGACCATCCCTGGGCTAACTGACTCCACTAGCCTGTGAACACTAGGATTGTGCACGTAACCACAGGAGCAGAACAGAGCTGATCTGGTTGCCAGATATCCCTCTATGGCAGGGGGGTTGGGCTCTTGGGTGCTTTCCCTGCCTTCCCCGGTCCCCGTCCTTTTGGGGCTCCAAGCAGGGGCCAGCAGGTTTCATCCGGGTGTCTGATTTTGCCCGCCTGGAGGAATGAGGGAGTAGATTCTTGGACTCCGATTGTAACTGCTTTCTATCTGAATATGTAACAGGACTGGTACCGGGAAGGGTTGTGTGAATGACTGGAAGGCTTTTCATCAGTGCAGTCCAACACCAACTGGGATCATCCCCTAAAGATCCAAAGCAGTTTGGAAGCATCCCAGCCAGAAGGGCTCTGTAGCCCCTCTCTGCCTTCCCCTCCTCCCAAAGAACACCCCCCCCCCCACCAGTTCTGTTTGCTGTTGTCCTCCAGTCCTTGAAATTGGGCTGCTAGAGGTATTGCTAAGGAGTATGGACAGTATGGCGGGAGTCTTAGGCAAAGTGTAGACTAGAAACTGGTATCTTCTCTGAAGGGGTTTCAAATACACAAGGATAATAAATAATTTGAAGTTATAAGATCATAAGGTTGAGTTAGTCAATTCTGTCTCAGAAGTCAAATGAACGTAGTTTTCCAGAGGAGGAGGGAAATCAAGTAACTAGGATGTTGGGGGACTGGTGGTGTTGATAAATTCAGTTCAATTTGACAAATATTTATTAATCACATATTGAGTTTAGGAACTATGCCAGTTGGATACAAAAGCCAAAAAAGGAAATAGTCCTGACCCTCACAGATCTTCCATTCTACTGGCTGGATGCAGCATATACATAAATATATCCATAAATGTAAAGTAATTTGAAGCTGGAGTAAACATTAACATTTGGAAGAATCTAGGAAATCTCCCAAAGAAGGAAGGCTAAGGAGCTAAAAGAAGGTAAAAATTCCAAAATCTAGTGAAGAGTAAGCAGGAAGATAAGTGGGAAGCAAATGCTGACTTCTAGGAATGGTTGGTATTTTAGTTTGGATCACAAAGGAGAGCTCAGAAATTTGGTCCTCCCATTGACTCAGTAAATAAAATTCTAAGATTTTTAAGGTAAAAGGACTCTTATCTAATTCACAGAAGACTGAGAGGAAGGAAATTATTTGGTTAAGGTCACTGAGATTAAAATAGTGATCTCTGGACTCCAAATACTGTAGTCTAGTAATTGTCAAAGTATGGTCCAGGGACCCCCTGAGGAAATGGTTGTGGGTCCGGGAGCCTTTTCAGGGAGTCCATGAAGTCAAAACAATTTTCATAGTAATACCATTATATTTTAATTTCTAATATAATACATTTTTGTATTTAATTTAAACAAATACAAAATTTAAAAAAAGAATAAATTATGATGCACATAGCAGACCCTAAGAGAAGATTCAATATAAAATAATAAATTTTCATTTCAAGAAATAAATTCTACCACATTGTCTTCTAAGCTGCCCTGCTTCTTTTTGCTTCCTTGTTCATTTTCTTTTGTTCTCTGCTATGTACTTTTTACTTTATTTTTTCTCCTCCTTTCCCCTATCACTCTAAAAAAGACTACAATTAAGCATGGCTATGTTAAACTGTACTATGCTTATTTTCTCCTATCATTTATTTCTCTGAAGGTGTCTAGCATATTCCTTCACAAGTCCAAGTCTTTTCATATTTTCTCTAAATCAACCAATTCATCATTTCCTACAACATAGCAATATTCTAATCCAATCACATTATCTGAGAGATTGTCTATGACTCCCTCCCTCCCAGTTTTCTGCATTCCTTCTATTCTTGGTTCCATAGGTTTTATTTATAAAAGAAAATTTTAATTTAAAATAATTGATGTAAAATAAATTTTACATTTCAACAGTGCTCTCACTTTATGTCTTAAGGTCTGCTACTGCTGAATCTGTTTCTTTTTTCCCTGATTTCTTTGAAATCCCTGACCTTTTATTCTACCAAATGAGCTTTGTTATTAATATGACAAATATTAATAAACATAATTCACATAAACAAAAATCTCTTAGTGGGGAGAGTCCTCACTAATTTTTAAGAGTATAAAATGGGTCCTGAGACCAAAAAGTTTGAAAACTATGAAGTTTTTCCACTAACTACATCAAGCAATCTAGTCTCTCTTCCTGCCCACTCCTCCCCATCCCAACCCCCATTAGCGAAGACTGGGCTGGGCTTTCCATTGCTGAATCACTGATGGTTATTACTCAGATTATTTACAGAGCTGATGAAGCAGTCAAGTTCAAGATAGATATATCTACCCATAGGCTGAAACATCCATTGATTTGTGGCCTGAACATTGCTAATATTTGAACTGGCACACAAGGAGATAAAAGGTTTCATATAACTCTCAAAGAGCTATTCTTAATTGGACGGAGGGCTCCCATCTCTGTGTGTACCAGTTCCCATTAATCAGCCATTTGTGCCTCCTGGAGAGCAGGCCGGGCCAGTGCCAACATCATTAAGGCTACTTAACCTTTACTCAGCTCTCACTGAACCCGAGCAGAGAAAGCTCCCTGCCCCCCACCTCTGCCCGGCTGCATAGATGACTTCCCCATTTGGTGGAGGAAAGGTTGAGGCAGTGTGGTTGAGTTGGTTCCGAGGGGCTCTACCGAACTCTAGACCGAGGAATTTTAGAGTACACTTTCCAGTAAACGTCAAACAAAACTCAAGATCCAATTAAGCTCAAGTTTCCTGGGGAGCCAAGTTTATAGATACTCTATTTGTAATAGCTCAATGATTGCTAATCCCAGTGATTAATTCTGGCCTTGGAATGCCCTGAAGAGGGGACATTTTCAGCTTTAAGATGTCCTTTCTTTCCTCTGCCTGTGAAGACAGGTTGTGATAAGAGATTTAGGAAGGAAGGAAACAAGCATTATTAAGTACCTACTATGTGCTGGCACTGTGCTAAATACTTTATAAATATTATCTCATTTGATCTTAAAGGTAGATACTATTTTACAGTTGAGGAAACTGAGGAAAACAAAACTTAAGTGACTGTCCCATAGTCATGCACCTAACAAGTTGCCATGATCTGAACTCTTTCTAACTCTAGGCCCAGTGCTCTAACCATTGGACTACCTAGATTCAGAGAGAGGAAGGACCAAAAAGAATATCTATTCAACCCTCCCGTTTTATTTTATTTTATTTTATTTTTGCTGAGAAAATTGGAGGTAAGTGACTTGCCCTGGGTCCTCCCTTTTTATAGATGAAGCCCAGAGAGGTTGTTATTGCTCATGGTCACATAGGTAGTAAATGTCACAGGCTAGTTTTGAACCAAGCCTGGTGACTGTGGGCCAGCTGATTCAGACTCGGGAGCTCAGAATCCAAAGCCAAAATTCTTCCCACTCCATCACCCTTCCTCTCCAGACATTAGCACGTTTGGAATAGAACCAAGAAGAATATTCAGCTGAACTGAACAAACCCTCAGGAGTCTGTTTGTGATATTTCTCAACCATTTTTGAGTCCCTTCATTGACAGTAATGGCTTATGCTGAAATAGCATTATTAGGTTTTACTTTCATTTCAGTAAGCCTTTCTTACACTTTCCCTGTGAGGTAGGTAGTATAGGTATTACTATCAGCATTTTCCAAAAAAAAAGGGGAAACTATGGATCAAAGCAGGTCGTGGGATTTACAGCTGAAAAAGACCTTAAAAATAATCTTAATCAAGTCCTCTTCTTACATACAAGGATATCAAAGCCAAGGAAATTGCATTACTTGCCCAGGGAAGAAGTAACAGACCAACAAATCCAATTCCTTTAACTCCAAATCAAATAAGTTGCCCAAAGTTAAATAGTTAGGAAGTTTTGGAATGAGGCCTGGTTTTCTGACTTCCAAGTCTAGCACTTAACTACTATGCAAACTTTCTAAAGCATTCTTTTTACTTTCCTGCTCCCTCATTCTAAAGTCTTCAATGGCTCACTATTGCCCATAAGAGAAGGTCTCAGTCCCTTAATCTGATAATCATTATTCTTCATAGGACCCCCTAACCCACTCACATGGTCTTGCCTGAGAAGTCCAAGGCTCTATAGAGAAAGTTAGACTAGAGTTTGGTCTGGAAAGATGGTAAGATTCAGAGAGTAGGAAGAAGGAAATTTTCAGCACTAAGGCAATAGTAGTATGGGAGGAAAATACAAGGAATAGTGAGATGATTGGTCAAGCTTTGAAGAGAATATTACCACTGGGTTTGCAGTCAGGAGGACAGGAACTGAAATCTGGTCTCAAATAGTTATTATCTGTAAGACACTGAGTAGGTCCCTTAACCCTGCTTGCTTTGGTTTCCTCATCTGGAAAAGAAATGACTGGAACAAAGATGCCCATTATCATCAATTTTATTCAGTATTACATTGGAAATCCTAGCAATAGCAGTAAGAGAAAATAAAGAAATTGAAGGAATCAGAATGGGTAATAAGGTAATAAAACTATTACTTTGCAGAAAATGTGACGACATACTTGGAAAATTCTAGAGATGCAACCAAAAAGATAGTAGAAACAATTAATTTTAGCAAATTAGCAGGATATAAAATAAATCCACATAAATTATCAGCCTTTCTATATATCACCAACAAAATCCTGCAAGAAGAGGAAAGAGATACCCATTTAAAATAACTGTAGACTGCATAAAATATCTGGGAGTATGCCTGCTAAGACAAGCCCAGGAATTATATGAACATAATTATAAAACTTTTTATACAAATAAAGTCAGATTTAAATAATTTAAGAAATATCAATTGTTCATGGATGAGGAGAGCCAATATAATAAAAACAAGACTACCTAAGCTATTCTTATTTATTTAATGCCATCCCAATAAAAGTACCAAAAATTATTTATTGAGCTAGGAAAAAAAAATAGCAAAGTTCATCTGGAAGTTGGATTTCCTTTTCAATAATATCAAAGGAATTTTCCCCCCTGAGGCAATCGGGGTTAAGTGACTTGCCCAGGGTCACACAGCTAGGAAGTGTTAAGTGTCTGAGACCTGATTTGAACTCAGATCCTCCTGACTTCAGGACTGGTGCTCTATCCACTGCACTCCTTAGCTCCCCTGGAATTTTTTTAATGTAAAGGAAGGAGGCAGTAATTATAAGGCAGTAATTATCAAAACTATTTGGTACTCACTTCATACCTATCCAATTGGCTAAGTTGACAGGAAAAGATAATGATGAATGTTGGAGGGGATGTGAGAAAAATGGAACATTGTTGGTGGATTGTAAAATAAACAATTTGGGCTATAAAACTGTGCATACTCTGATGCAACTGTCTTATTACTGGGTCTGTATCCCAAAGAGATCATAAAAAAGGGAAAAGGACCCCATGATGCTGAGTGAAGTGGGCAGAACAAGGAGAATAGCAAGATTATATTATGGTCAATTATGGTAGCCTAATCTCTTCTCAGCAAATCATACAAAACAATAATATGTATGTATTTGACAAATCTAAAGATTTAAGCTAATGAAATAGGAATTCACTATTTGGTAAAAAATAGTTGGGAAAGCTGAAAGTAATCTATCAGAAATTGGATGAAGACCAATATCTCACACCATTTAGCTAGATATGGTCAAAATGGATACATAACCGAGATATAAAAGGAGATATCATAAGTAAATTAGAAGAATATGAAACACATTGCCTATCAGACTTATGGATAGTAGAAAAAAGTTATGAATAAACAAGAAATGGTATTGTGAAATATAAAATAGATAATTTTGATTACATCAACTCAAAAAGCTAGGTAGTACAGTAGATAGAGCACTACCCCTGAAGTCAGGAGGACCTGATTTCAAATCTAACCTCAGATGCTTAATACTTTCTAGCTTGTGACCCTGGGCAAGTCACTTAATGCCAATTTCCTCAGCCAAAAAAAAAAAAAAAAGATTTTGTACAAATGAAAAGTAACCAAAATTAAAAGGAAAGCAAAAAATTGGGGGGAAATATTATGACAGATTTTTGGATAAAGATTTTATATTTCAAATATATAGAAAACTTTGTCAAATTAAAAAGAAAATGAGTCCTCTTCCAAATGATAGTCAAAGATATGAATAGGCAATTTTCAGAAGAAATCAAAGCTATATATAGTCATATGAAAAAAATGTCCTAAATTATTCTTTATTAGAGAAATGCAAATTAAAACAACTTTGAGATAGCATCTTACACCTATCAGATTGGATAAAATGAAAGGGAAAAATGATAAATTTTGGAAGAAATGTGGAAAAATTGGGACACTAATATACTGTTGGTGGAACAGTGAACTGATTCAACTATTTTGGAGAACAATCTGGAATTATGAGTTATAAAGAATTATGAAACTTGTATATATCCTTTGATAGAACAACAACAAGAATAGGTCTGTTTCCCAAGTTAATCAGGGAAAAGGGAAAAGAATCTATACGTTCCAAAATATTTTTTTTGCAATTTTCTGTAGTGGCAAAGAACTGGAAATTGAGAAAATACCCATCAAATGGAGAATAGTTGGACAAGTTGTGGTATATGATAATAATGGAATACTACTTTGCTATAAGAATTGATAAGCAAGTTGATTTTATAAAAAGATGGAAAGATTTTCATCAAATAAATAAATAGTGAAATAAGCCAAACCAAGACTATACCGTATATAATAATACATACTGTATATAGTAACAGCAGTATTGTTTAAAGAATAACTGAATCACTAAACTATTCTGAATATTATAAATATTGAAATCAACTCTAAAGGACCTATAAAGGAAAATGTCATCCCCCTCTGGAGAAAGAAATAACAAATAGAAATATTCATAGTATGAATTTATACATATGTACATATCTGTGTCAAATGGTCATCTTTTCTATTGCAAGGTGAAGAGAGAGGGAGGAGGATAGTTCAGGCCTTAAAATATAACAAATAACAAATATAATTTTTAAAAAAAGAAAAACACATTAAAATTGTATTTTTATTTATTTTGTTAAATAAATCCCAATCACATTTTATTCTGAATCTGTGAAGCCAGGAGTGCTGAGCAGGGAATGTTGAGCTGTGTTTTTGACACCTCTGATTTAAACCACTGGGTGATACATGTGCTGGGAGTGATTGAATAGGATTTTCAGTGGGAGGGCTAGGGATTGGGCTCAATGGCTATCCTGTTCTTTTCTGAGGTTAGCTAGTGGGTTATTAGGATGTTCTTAGGCTTTTCTTCATCTGTTAATGGATTCCTAGGAGTCCTGCATTTCCTTTGGGTTAAAATAAAAAAGTTAATTAGGTGGTTCAAGGAATAGAGGAATGGGCCTGGAGTCAGGAAGACTGGAGAACTGGCTTCATACACTTACTAGCTGTGTGAGTCTGGGCAAGTCACTTAACCTGGTTTATTTGAATCCATGGGAGAAGAAAATGGCAAATCACTCCAATGTCTTCGCCAAAAAAAGCCCATAGGGTCACGAAGAGTCAGACATAACTGAATAGATTGAACAACAGCAAAAAAAAAAAAAAAAAAAAAAGTTGTTCTACACAATATTAATTGTGGGATTTGAAGACACCAAATCTTTTTTTGGAAGCCCAATATGTCTTAAATCACAAAGACCTGACTACTAGTGGGCCTTCCAGCTTTTATTCTCAATCTCTTTCAATTCATCCTTCCTACTATGGCTAGAAAAATCTTTCTCCTATAAAGATCTAGTTCCTCTGCTTGAAAAATGTTCAAGGAACAGATCCAGCCGTTCTGGAGAGTAGTTTGGAACTATCCCAAAGGGCTCTCAAACTGATCCCAAAGAGATCTTAAAGAAGGGCCCACATGTGCAAAAATGTTTGTGGCAGTCTTTTCTGTAGTGGTAAGGAGTGGATGCCCATCAATTGGAGAATGGCTGAGTAAATTGTGATATATGAATGTTATGGAATATTATTGTTCTGTAAGAAATGACTAGCAGGATGATTTCAGAGAGGCTTGAAGAGAGATATGAACTAATGCTAAGAGAAGTGAGTACATTCATTGTAATCAGCAACAACAATATTATACGATGATTAATTCTGATGGATGTGACTTTTCAACAATGAGATGACTCAGGCCAATTTCGATGATCTTGTGATGAAGAGAGCCATCTACATCTAGAGAGAGAACTGTGGGAACTGAATTCTTCATCACAACATAGCATTCTCATACTTTTTGTTGTTGTTTGCTTGCATTTTATTTTTTCTCATTTTCCCCCTTTTCAATCTGATTTGTCTTGTGCAGTATGAAAATTGTAGAAATATGTAAAGAATTGCACATGTTTATCATATATTTGATTACTTGCCATCTAGAGGAGGGGGTAGAAGGAAGGGGGGAAAAATTGGAACACAAGGTTTTGCAAGGGTCAGTGTTGAAAAATTATCTATGCATACGTTTTGAAAATAAAAAGTTTTAATAGAAAAAAGACTGGAAAAAAAAAAAAGAAAAATGTTCAAGGCTTCCAGTTGCCTGCTGAGTGTAGCTTTGCCTGTCATTCAAGGCCTCACATCCTCTGAAACCAGCCTGTCTCTCCAGGCTACTCTCCTCTCACTCCCTTCTGTCCTTGCTATCCTAGAACTGAACTGATTAAATCTATCTCACACACATTCGTCTTCTAGAGGAGTGCTCTTGTTCACTTTGCTCCTGACCCCTGTTAGGGGCTTGTTGAATGTTTTAAACTAAACTTTAGTCCATCTCTTGTTTTGCTGGGGCAATTAGGGTTAAGTGATTTGCCCAGAGTTACACAGCCAGGAAGTGTTAAGTGTCTGAGACCAGCTTTGAACTCAGATCCTCCTGACTAAAGGACTGGTGCTCTATCCACTGTCACCTAACTGTCCCAGCCCATCTTTTTAAACTCCAACTTCTAGGGCAGAGTAGTGGCTTTGAAGTCAGGAGATCCTGAGTTTAAATATGACTTCAGAAACGTAATATTTATGAGCTGCTTGAGTCTAGATAAGTCATTGCCAATTGCAAAAAAAAAAAAAAAAAAAAACCAACTCCAATCCCACCTTCCCCATGAATCTTACCTTTCTTGGTCCCTCCAGATGAGTAATAATAGCCCCTTTTAACTTTAAATAGCCTTAATATACTTAAGGTGGATTTAGAGTTGAGATTTAGATCTTGATTCAAATGCTGACTCCCTTGCCTTCCAAAAGTGTGAACCTCACTGAATTGCTCAATCTCTGGGTCTCTGTTTCCTCAACTACAGAACAAAAACTATAAAACTCCATCCTCTCCACAATTCTCATCTCTAAATCTATGGTCCTCCAGGAGTGTCTAATATCAAGAGGGCTCTATTTTTTCTCCCAATAGATTCTAAGCTAAGAAGGTAAAATGGCAACCTATAGTGATTGTGTGGCCAAAGGCAAATCACTAAAGCTCTCAGAGCCCCTAGAATCTCTAATTCTATAAAATTAAAGATGAGCTTCTGATTCATATTGGTGGAGGGAGTTTCCACATCTGGAGTTCCATCCGCTAGTGAAGTCACGAGTTTGGATTAAAGAAACAAAAAAGTTGTAAGCTTCACAGGGCAGTGGCAGGGCTTTACCTAAATGTTGTGCATCCCCAGGACCCTGCACAGGGCTCTTACCCAGTAGGTTCTTAATTCAAGTGTTGAAGGAATGAATGGAGTGCCTTCCTTTTATATGGGTGCAGCAGGAAGCAGCCCCTAAGCAGGCTGGAAGTCTTTCACTTTGCTCTCAGAGGTTTACTGGTGTAAACCAGGGGCCAAAGGACAAAGGGTGGGGGGACAAACCGGTTTAAGCCTACCCGATCCTTTGGCAGGGACGGTCTCCCATTCTGGAACACAAAGGGCTGTGGCCAATCTGAGGGCACAAGGTGTTCTGAGGCTTGGGACTTTGTCTCCTGGACGGCAATGAACTCCAGCCGCGGCCCATGCACTCCAGCTTCCTTAGTCAGAAGGTAAAGCGAAGGAGGCTCGGCTCATTTTTACATAACTCTCTCCGGCCAGCTGGACCTTTCCCCTAGAAATCCAGACCCAGCTAGATGGATGCCCGTCTAATCCATGTCCTAATTCCCCCTCTCCTAGTTAGCGCTTCTCATTCCCATCACAGAATTAGGTCTAGTCTAACCCCTTGTTTTACAGAAAAAGAAAATGAGGCCCAGAAAAGGCAAATGGCTTTTCAAGGAAGAAAGCAGGATAGCCAAGATTTGCCCTGGGGTTCTAACCCAGTGTTCTTTCTGTGACATTATGCAGAGTATAGCAAATTATAGTAAAGAGTGTTTACTCTCTGTACACTCTTTACTATAATTTGCTATACTCTTCATTGATCTAAATTTTCTTATTCTTCATCCTTCTCCTCCTCATTTTTATTAGCAGTCATCATCACTTAACTCTGGCCTGGTCCTTTGTATAGGAATACAATGGGTAGGAAATCCAATTCCACAAACTTGATTAAGTATCTGTCCTATAGAAGATACTTTGCTAGCTGAGCACCCAAAAGCTTGACTGAGATATGGTTCCTGCCGGCCTGTGAGTAGAGAAGTTTGCAATTTAGGAGAACACTCACTGTCATTAAGTATGGAAAAGAGCTCAGGGCTGGGAGTTAGGAAGCCTGAGTTCTGGTCCTGATTCTGCCAGTAGCCTGTTGTATGAACTTGGAAAATCATCTCATCTCTCTGGGTCTTGCTTTCCTTGTCTGTTAAACAAGTTGGATTGGGCTCTAGGTCTCCTTCCAATTATAAAATGATATATTGTAACTCCCCACTAAATGTCTTCAACAGAAACCATGGACCTAGAGAGACTTTGGGAAACCCATAAACTTGGATGAGGGGGGAAAAATCACGTTTTCAAGAAACACTACTTGAAATTTAGCATTTCTTTTAATTATGGCTGTAAGCAACAAGCCATAATAGCTAACAATTTCACCAGATTGTCAAAGGAGTACATGTCAGAAAAAAGGGTAAGAACCCTACTCTATGATGATATATCTTAGTTTGATTTTTTAGTTTTAATATTTTTATTTTCCCCAGTTTCATATAAAACAATTTTTATATTTGTTTATAAAACTTTTAGTTTCAGATTCTCTTGCAAATTATTTCCATAAAAGTCATATTGTAAAAGAAAACATAGATCTCCTCCCTTGCTCCCCCCAAAAATCCCTCAAGACAAAAAAAAAAAAAAGTTAAAAAACAAGTATGTTTCAATCAGTATTCAGACATAAGTAGTTCTTTCTCTGAGTATGGATAGCATTTTTCATCATAAGTCCTTCAAAGTAGTCTTGGATATTGTACTGCTAAGAAGAGCAAAGTCATTCACAGCTGATCATAGGAAGATGTTTGTTACCAATGCCTTCTCATTTTAACCTAGCTGACAGAGGAAAGAATTATATTTATTTATATTGTAAGAAAGGATTAAAATAAAGACTTAAAGAAAGGAGTTTTTTTCCCTTTCTTTTTCTTTTTTTGGTAGTAAGGAAGAAATGGAAAGAAAGCTAATGTCCATGGATTGGTTAAATAAATTACAAGAATATAATAAATATTACTACAAGAAACAATGAATATGAAGAATTTAGAAAAGCGTGAGAAAAATTACATAAATTAATGCAAAGTGAAGCCAGAAAAACCATATATACAATGACGATAATAATGGAATTGGAAAGAATCCAAACCAAAACTAAATATAATCTAATTATAATGATTAAATTTAGTCCTAAAGAGGAAATTAAAAAAAAAATAAAAACACATCTCTTTTCTTTGCAGAAATGAGGAGTTCTGAGTAAGGAGCATTACATATATTGCCAATTTTTTTTGTGGGTTAATTTCATTATGCTGAACTATTTTTCTTATCCTTTATAACAGGGGTGATACTTTGGATAGGAGAAGGAAACAAAGTAAATAAAATAAAAAAGATATTAACCATTTTTGAAAGGAGCAATTTGGAATCTCTCTTTTTTTATATCTAGCCATAACACTTTCAGATCTCTCTATTTTCATGCCTTCTTCCTCAAGCTTCTAGACCTCTATGGCATTTTAAAAATTGGCCTTTCCTCATTTCCAAAATATATAGAGAACGGACCCTAATCTATAAGAAATCAAACCATTCTCCAATTGATAAATGGTCAAAGGATATGAACAGACAATTCTCAGACGAAGAAATTGAAACTATTTATAGACATGTGAAAATATGCTACAAATCATTATTAATCAGAGAAATGCAAATTAAGACAACTCTGAGATACCACTACACACCTGTCAGATTGGCTAGAATGACAGGGAAAGATAATGGGGAATGTTGGAGGGGATGTGGGAAAACAGGGACACTGATACATTGTTGGTGGAATTGTGAACACATCCAGCCATTCTGGAGAGCAATTTGGAACTATGCTCAAAAAGTTATCAAGCTGTGCATACCCTTTGATCCAGCAGTGTTTCTACTGGGCTTATACCCCAAAGAGATACTAAAGAAAGGAAAGGGACCTGTATGTGCCAAAATGTTTGTGGCAGCCCTGTTTGTAGTGGCTAGAAGCTGGAAAATGAAAGGATGCCCATCAATTGGAGAATGGTTGGGTAAATTGTGGTATATGAATGCTATGGAATAGTATTGTTCTGTAAGGAACGACCAGCAGGATGAATATAGAGAGGACTGGCGAGACTTACATGAACTAATGCTAAGTGAAATGAGCAGAACCAGGAGATCATTATATACCTCAACAACGATACTGTTTGAGGATGTATTCTGATGGAAGTGAATCTCTTCGATAAAGAGAGCCTTAATTGATCAAAGATGGACAGAAGCAGCTACACCCAGAGAAAGAACACTGGAAATGAATATAAACTGCTTGCATTTATGTTTTTCCTCCCGGGTTATTTATATCTTCTGAATCCAATTCTCCCTGTGCAACAAGAAAACTGTTTGGTTCTGCACACATATATTGTATCTAGGATATACTGCAACCCATTCAACATGTAAAGAACTCTTGCCATCTAGGGGAAGGGGTGGAGGGAGGGAGGGGTAAAATCGGAACAGAAATGAATGCAAGGGATAATGCTGTAAAAATTACCCTGGCATGCGTTCTATCAATAAAAAATTATTAAAAAAAAATTGGCCTTTCTTTTGTTCCAGAGACATCCTGAATATGTGTAAATGACAGAAACTGTATTATCCTAGCTTTCTCCCTGATATAAGGGACTGAGAATCACAAGACCAGGTTCTAGCTCCCATACTTGCCATTCACTAGCTGGTCTCTGAGGAGCCTTCTAGTCCTTCTAAAATTCTGAAATCTGGAATCCTGAGTGTCTTTCACTATTATTCTGCCACATTTTGCCTTATACTCATTATATTAAGTCCTTAATAACATGTTCTTTCTACCAACATTCTCCTCTGAGGCTTCATCACAGTTGGATTAATAAACCCCAAGCTCTGACAAGTCCTACTAAGCTGGAAAGACTGAATTGGATTCAGGGCATCTCTTTTTTAAGAGCCAGCATACTGAGTGGTACTTGGAATCAGGCAAGGCCTTTGTTGACCAAAGTAACTTTTGCGGACTATTTGTAGGGATAGGAGAGTTTATGGTCTACACTGGTGATGTGGCAGCTAGGTGGTTCAGCTGATTAATCGCTGGGTCTAAAAGACCTGAATTCAAATCAGTCCTCAGACACTTAGAAGCTGTATGACCCTGAAGAAGTCACTCAATTTGTTTGCTTTCACCAACTGAAGAAGGAAATGACAAGCCATTATGGTATTTTTGCCAAGAAAATCCCCTACAGCTTCATGAAAAGCCAGACATGACTGAACCACAACAACTAGTAGGGAAAATTTTCAAAATGTTTAGCATATATTGGATTACTTGCCTTCTAGGGGAGGAGGTGAGGAAGAGTGGGGAAAATTTGGAACACATGGTTTTACAAGGGTTAATGTTGAAAAATTATTCATGCATATGTTTTGAAAATAAAAACCTTTAATAAAAAAGAGAAAAAACAAATACAGATTTAAAAAAAGGAAAAGAAAAAAGAAAAGCATCCATCAACTACTTCTTGAATTAAATTAAAACCAGTATCTTCATATTTTACAGATAGAGTAGAGGAAAGAGTAAGAATTAAACAGAATTAAAGGAGATTCACATTCTCCAATGCCTTTTCCTCACAATTGTCAAGAATCAGGGATCCTTAAACTTTTTAAATAGGGGGCCAGTTCACTGTCCCTCAGACTGTTGGAGGGTTGGACTATAGTAAAAACAAAAACTTTGTTTTGTGGGCCTTTAAATAAAGAAACTTCATAGCCCTGGGTGAGGGGGATAAACATCCTCAGCTGCTGCATCTGGCCCTCGGGCCAAAGTTTGAGGACCCTTGGTCAAGATAATTTTCCCAATTTGACCAAGTCACTTTCTGCTCAAGGATTTTTCAGGCTTTTTAGGCCTCTAGGATAAAATACAAATTTCTCACTTTAGTTTTTAAAGCCCATCACCAGGGAAGGTTCTATCCTACCTTTCTAGATTGATTTCATAAGACATTATTCCCTTTATAGGTACTACCTACCAGCTAAACTGGACAACTTGCTATTTCCTAAACTCTATATTCAATCTCCTACTTCCCCACTTTTGCATAAACAACATTCCTCATGCCTGGAATCTTTCTCACTTTTACCTTTTAGAATTCCTAGCTTCCTTTAAAGTTTCTCTCAGATGCTACCTCCTGCCCAAAGTCTTTCTTGATCTCCCAAGTTATTAAGGTTCTCTTCTTAAATTATCTTGCATGTATTTATTCATTTATATATTGTAACCCCCCCCCAATAAAAGTTAAGTTCCCTGAGAGCAGAAATAGTTTTTTTTCATTTTTGCCTTTATATCCTCAGAGCCTAAGGCCATGTCTTTTACATTTATTAAACTGAATTGAATTATAGGAGGAAATCACCAGAAAATTTGGAATTTGAACTCAGTTCCCCATATCTATATCTCTACCCAATGGCCAGGTGGCACCCCACCCTTGTCATAGCTTTGTGACTGCTGAGGGAGGGAGTGACTTCTGCCCTTTGTTATAGTAACAGTTCTGGCCGTTAGGGTTCAGAGATTAGTTGTTCTCACGAAGGTTCACTCCATCGCTGTGACAGAGGCCTCTTGAAAACCTCAATGTTTGCTTTTTAATTCATTTAATAAAGCCAGCATGTTAAAAATAAACTCACTTGGAAGAGATCCCAGAGAACCTCTGAAATGATAAACAACTGCAGCTCAATATTTCGGGGTTTCATTGCCACGGTCCAGAGAATGAGTTTCAGATCAGCATCTTCATGCATGAATTGTTGGTCAAGTTGAACTCTTTCAGGATCTGACAAGCAATATTTTCCTTCTGAGTCATCATGAGCCCTGAAAAATTGTCACAAAAACAATTTAGTTCTTCAGAGACAATTTAAGCAGCAAAATTTTCTATAGACACAAACTGACAAGCTTGTCTTCACAACTCCCCAAGGGAGAATGGTATTGTGTTGTTTATTTATTTATTTGGGGAGGGGGATAAAATTGTCCCTCCTTTCCCATTTTGTAAATTGGAAAATTGACATATTGACAACAAATGTATAAAATCTAGCCATGGTTACATGCATGACTGGATAAAATCTAGTGACTTCCTATTATCTCCAGAATCAAATATAAAAATCTCTTCTGGACATTCAAAACCTTTCCAGTCTTCTTGTGTCTTATACCTACACATAGTACAAATAATGGGATCAGTGTAGCAATTCTCAATAATGAGATTGAGGTTCAGCACACCAAATGATGAGATTGAGTGTAAGCACCAAATGTTGGGGTTTGGTAACACTTTAATTTAATTTAATTCCGCTTTTTTTTTTTTTCTGGTTATACAAGTACATTCATTTTTTTTTTTTTTTTTTTTTAACACATTTCCTTCTGAATCATGTTGGGAGAGAAAAATCAGAACAAAAAGGAAAAACCACAAGAGAAAAAAAAGAAAAAATTAAAAAGTTAACATAGCATTAAAAAGTTAACATAGCATATATTGAATTACATTTAGTCTCTATAGCTCTCTCTCTGGATGTAGATGACATTTTCTATCCAAAGTTTATTGGAATAGGAAGGTTTTTGTTGTTGTTGTTGTTGTTTTATGAGAAGAAGTTATAGACAAAATGAAGAGGTAAACCTTGGGGGTTTCTCAGGGAGGAAGAGGAAGTACCAGGGAAGAGTTAAGAGGACAAAGGATATGTATTGATATTGAGACGATCTTAAAAATATTCTGGGAAAACTTGGTTCCCATCAGGGCTTAAAACAATCTGGGAGATTCCCATCATAGGTATCCAAGAGGTATCTTGAATGATGCTATTCAAGGCTGCCTGAACATATTATGGTTGCTTTAACTATGGTAAAATACAGTCTGGGAAACTAAGTTCCCTGGGCAAGCATTTTAGTATTTTCTGAAAAAAAAGGAGAGAACAAGCTGATTTCAGGATTCACATCACAGGACTTCACCGGCTTCCCCTCTACCCCTCCCCCCAACATCCTCCTCTGCTATCCAGGGACATTGGCCTACTTGCCGTTCCTCAAAAAACAAAAATTCCAAGCATTTTTACTGGCAGTTTCCCTTCCCTGGAATTCTCCCTTCTTATCTTTGTCTCTTGGATTCCCTGGTTCTCTTCAAGTCTCAACTAAAATTACATATTCTTTAGGAAGCCTTTCCTGACCCTCTTAATTCTGGCACCTTCCCTCTATTGATTATCTCCAATTTATCCCACATATAACTTGTCTCTACATAGTTGACCCCTTTAGATTGTAAGCTCTCTGAGAGCCTTTTCTTGTATCACTGTATTTTTGGTATTCCTTTTGCCTTTCTTTGTATCACCGGCACTTAGCACACTGCCTGAAACAATAGTAGGTGCTTAATAAATATTTATTGACAGACTGACTGACAGACCTTGATGGGGGCAACGGAGAAATAAAAAATAGAATGTGGACCTTAATTGGCTCTGATCTCTGGGACCCATGTAATCCCTCTTCTCATCACTATATTCAAACCATCTAAGAGTATCACTGAGTGGTCTCATGCTGCTAAATTGGAATAATTTAGAGGTAAAAATCATTTCTGCTATGAACAAATAAATGGGCCAGATTAATCGGCTGGAATCCTGGTGAGGCAGAAAACTGGGCTAAATGTTTTAAGTTAATCATTTATTCATTAATTCAAAATATTTTTATTGGTCAAAAATGCAATGCTCAGCACCATGTTATTGCCTTCATGTAGTTTACAATCTAATTGGACAAATAAGATGTACATGTGTCTGGGAAATTAAGTGACAATAAAAACTTTAATTTGGGGGCAAAAGAAGAGATATTCTGGGATTGTACATAAATAAGAGCCCATGGTGTAGTACATATAGTTCAAAAAAGGGAGAGGTCATTGTGGGCTTCTATACTCAGAGCAGGAAAGACTTTATAGAAAAGAGGAGATTGGAACTGGGCCTAAAAGGATGGGTAAAATTAAAACCGAAAGAGAAAATGAATCATTTTAGAAATGTGGCTTAGAAAGAAGCAACTACAGAGTTTCTACCTTATAGGGTTATCTTTTCTAACACAAATGGTTATGTTTGTTTTTTGTTAATTTTGTTTGTTTTTTGTTAATTTTGTATTGTTTCAATTTTGTTTTGTGCCCTCTCATCATTTCACAAAATAAACACTTTTTGTTTATTCAATGAAATTGAACATACTGGGGGGAAGATGCATTTGAAAGAATGAGCATATTTAACTTGAAACAGAGAAAACTAAAGAAAGATAGTGTTCTGATTATTGAAATGCTGTCATTTGGAAGAGGGAGAAACTCTGTTCTATGTATCTACAGATTCAGAACTAGAAGCAATGAGTGAAAGCTCTGGATGGGGGAGGAGGTGGATTCTAGCTTTAGCTTTAACTCTGAGAAAGAACTCCCTATCAAACTAGAGCTGAACAAGGCTAGGAACTTCTTTTTGAGATAATGAGCTTCCTATCACTGGAGGCGTAAGAACAAAGGTTTGGTCATGATGGTATGTAGAAATTCATGCACAGGGTGGGAGGTTCGCCCTCCACCTCAAAGGTTCTAGAGTTTTATGACTCAGTGATTCCAGGACTATCTGGGAATGACAGATCAGTGTGAAAGGCACTTACTTTATCTGCTATTCCCAACCCTAAGATAGTATGATAATGTCAGTTAAGGCTTAGAAGAGCTAATAGCTTCTTTTAAACCTGTTTTCAGGGCTGTCTATATTGTTTAGGCCTGTTGCTAGGGTTATTTTCCAGAAGGCACGGAATCCAACAGCTTCCACACAATGTGCTGGAGCACAGAAAAATATATCATGAAGGGAAGAGGGGGGGTCCAGAGCTACCACATTCTGTGTTCCCCCCACGCACTACATGTTCAGCTGGATTAGTATTAACACATTCTGGGCAACCTTGACGAGAGAAGAGAAATCATACAGGAGCATCTTGAACAGATCTAACTGTACACCTTGGTGAGGATGAGCAGAGTCACAGAATCCCAGAATTTTAGATTTGGAAGGGGCCTCTAGGTGGTACAGTGGATAGAGAACAGGAAGGAGTCAAGAAGGCCCAAGTTTAAATCCTGCCTTAGATACTTACTAGCTGTGTGACCTTGAGTAAGTCATTTAATCCTAACTGCCTCAAAACCTAAAAACAAACCAAATGGAAGGAACCTTAATGGCTCTTTAGTCCAATCCCTGCTCAAATTCCACTGTAGCATACCAGAAAGGCAATGACGTGAGACCCACCATATCTCAGGCAGCCTATTCTACTTTTAGACCACTCTACTCATTGTTATTAATATTGACTAGAATTTATACAATACTTTAAGGTTTGCAAAATGATTTACAAAAATTATTTCATTTTATCCTCACAACATATATAGGAGAGGCGCTAATATTATTATTCCCATTTTACAGATCAAGAAATAGAGACAGAAGTTAAATGATCAGAGTAGTCACAATTGAACTCAAGACTTCTTAACTGCAAGGCTAGTGCTCTATCCTTTGTGTTACCTAGCTTCCTATTAGTTTACATTTGCCTTTTTGTAACTTTCCATTCAGGCTATACAGTGGATAGAGTACTGGAACTTGCCATCAGAAAGACTCCTCTTCATTAATTCAAATCCAGCCTCAGATACTTACGAGCTGTGTGACTCTGGGCAAATCACCTTTTTTTTGCCTCAGTTTCCTCATTTGTAGGATGACTGGAGAAGGAAATGGCAAACCACTCCAGTACCTTTGCCAAGAAAACCCCAAATGGAGTCAGGAAAGAAGAGTTGGGGAAGCTACTCAACAACAAACAAAACTTTGCAATGCTTGCTTCCTCGTTCTTTCCTCTAGCAGACCCACCACACATCCCTCATCCATCTGACAGCCCTTCAAATACTTGTGGACAGAAATACTATTTCTCTCTTGAGTCTTATCTTCTCCTGGCTAAACATGCCCAGTTTAGTTCTCATGGACTGATTTTGTGTCAGAATCTCTCATGATGTGAAGGGTGGCTTAGAGATTTGGAGGGAGATTTTCTCTCTTCATGGTCACAATCCAGGAAACTTGGAATACCATATACAGGGTACTTTGGAAGGTACTGAGGTTTGACTCCCCATGAACATACGAACATACAGTTCATAATAATACAGAAGAAATTTATTTTTAAGAGGAAGAAAATAAAAGCCACTTTAAATGAGAGATAACTAGTTTCAAATATGTTTGTAAATGAAATCACACTTCTAAATATAAAGATTATTCTAGTGGAAGATTTGTACCTCAATATGTATGCATGTCATATGGTTCAGGTCAAGGGCTGAAAGGGATCTCAGAAGTCTTTTAGTTCAATTCCCCATTACTTTTTTTTAAATGAAATTTTACAAATGCAAAAAAAAAAAAAGAATGTTTCCATATATAAAAACTAAAAAAAGAAGATTTCTTATGAAATTGCTGCCCTCATTATGTACAGCTTGCTTTTAAAAAATATATCTATAAACTCACTACCCAGTCAATAAATATTTATCAAGCAACCCCTATTAGACATTGTGCTAAGCCCTAGAGATTTGTTGTTATCATTCAGTTAACTTGACTCTTTGTGACCCCATTTGGGGTTTCCTTGGCAAAGGTATTGGAGTAGTTTGCCATTTCCTTCTCTAGCTCATTTTACAGATCAAGAAACTGAGGCAAACAGGGTTAAATGACTTGCCCAGTGCCATAAAATTACAGTAATAAAGGTCTGAGGCCAGATTTGAACTCAGCAAGATGAGTCTTGGCACTCCAGGCCTGGCTCTAGCTCTACTTAGTTGTTGCAGCTAAATGCTGGGAATATAATCATGAAAACAGAAAGTCCTGTGAAAATGGAGTGGTTAATGACACGTCACCTTGATTTGCTCAAGCTTCCTTATTATCCAGAAGGGGCCAGACTAACCTAGCAATCAAAACCAGCTAAGCAAGCACTAAAACTGAGCACATCTTAAAAAGGGTGTATTGGAAATTTCTTGCAGTATTTGCACATCAGACAGTATTGACATAGGGAACCCAGAAGTTCTGCTAGGCCAGATAACCATTTCACACTGATTCATATTCACTGCACTTCTGAAAAACAGCCTCCCTCAGATAGTGATAAGAGTCCTGTGTGATTACACCCCCCAACCCTGTGATTTTTGTCTTTATGGCCCCTGCCCACTCTGAGCTCAGTTCTAAGGGTGCTCCCATATATACATGTCCACTTTCTAAGGAGGAATAAACCCACAGATACAAAGTGAACTCTGGGGGAAAAAAAAAAAAGTTAAAAAAAGGGTCAACAGTCCCAGCCCTCAATCTTATGGGGGAAGATGATAACATACAAAAGGAAGCTGAAAGGCGGGTGGAGTAGCTGGTGTAGCAATGCTGTGACAGGTTGGAAAAGTATGAGAAGTTTCAAAAAGGTGCAGTTGTAAGACTTGAGATTTTTGAGCTGAGCTCCCTCCTTAAATGGAGATTTTGGAATTCTTGCTTCTACCCTCCAATAAGAAGGACTAAGGGTGGTGGTGATAAGGTAGAGGAAGGCTGCAGGACTCAGGCTTCTGCCTGATGAAATTTGAAATTTTGAAATTTGAAATCATGAAAATGATGAAATTTTGCCAATAATGAACTTCCTAGGACTATGATAGAAAAGTCAAGATCCAAAGCAATGGATTCAGGTGAAAAAGTTAGTTCCAAAATTATCTCACTTATTTGTTTTTCCTTCTGAATCACTTTCTGATTTCTTCTGTATGTTTTCTCCCTCTCCCTCCTCACTCCCCCCTCCTCCTTTGTTTCTTTCTCTTTTCTTTTTTCTTTTTTTGGAAGCAATCAGGGTTAAGTGACTCACACAGGGTCACACAGCTAGTCAGTATCTGAGACTGTTTTCTTTAAATGCTTTCCAGATGTTCTTTTCTTTTTTCCTTTTTCTTTTGGTATCAATATCTCCTCATTTCGCGCCCCCCCCCCCAAAAAAAAAAAAAAAAAAAAAAAAAGGAAAGCAAATTCATCCCCTGGCCATAATAGACCATATATGTCTAATTCTGAACTTCTAGCCCCCCTCTATCAAGAAATAGGAAACAAATGGGAAGCATGCTTCTTCATTGCATTTATCAGAATTCTTATGCCTTTCAAAGTTGTGTTTCTTTACAATGCTGGAGTCATTGTATATTATTTTCTTGGTTCTATTCACATCTGCCTTCATTAATTGGTAAAAAGTTTCCCCAGATTTCTCTAAATACATTGCTTTTATCATTTCTTAGTTTGCAATAATATTTAATTATATTCATATACTAAGTTTTTTATCATTTATTTTTATCATTTCCCTCAACTGATGGATATCTCTTCAGTTTCCAGTTCTTTGATATAACAAAAAATGCCTGTTCATACGAGTTCTTTTTCCTTCTTTGATCTCTTTGAAAAATATGCCTAGTAGTGTTTTTTTTAATATTTTATTTTATTTAATAATAACTTTATATTGACAGAATCCATGCCAGGGTAATTTTTTTACAACATTATCCCTTGCACTCTATGCCTAGTAGTGTTAAAATGACTTATATTTTAAAAAAAACTTTGTATATTATTTTCCCCCAATTACATGTAAAAATAATTTTAACATTTGTTTTTAAAATTTTGAATTCCAATTTCTCTTCTTTGCTTCCTCTCCATCCTCTCATTGAGAAGACAAGCAATTCAATATATGTATTATAACTTTTCTTGAGATTTATCTTTTGTTTTTTTAGATAAATATTGTTTCTCTCTTTATAATATTTTTCTTGCTTTATTAAGTAACCATTTGGTAGTTTGATAACATATCATAAATTAATTTAGGAAGTATTGTCATTTTTTGTATTGATATAGCCCAACTCCGAGCAATTAACATTTCTCTACTTAGCTCTGTCCCCTGGAAAGAGCATTTTGTAGAGGTATTCATATACTTCCTATATCTCTTAATAGGTGGACTTTCAAACATTTTATACATTTTTCACTTATTTTGAATGGAATTTCTCTATCTTTTCCTGGATCTTACTGATAATATAACAGAAAGACTTCTGATTTGTGAGATTTCTTTTATATCTTGCTATTTTGCTGAAATTAATAATTTTTTAAATTAATTTTATTTGACAGGGTTCTCTAAGAGATGAAGTCCTGGGTTACTAGGTGGGGTTGGCAGAGAAAGCCTGAAGTACTGATAAGATTGCTCCCTGAGGCAAGCAAGAAGGAAACTGAAGGGATCAATTTAACATTATAGTTCTACCATCTGTGGGGGCCATAAGTAACCCCATCTTGCTGTGTCCAGTCAGAAATCCAAGTTGTATCAAACCCGTGAGGTTAAATTTCCCATTGAATCTGTCCATGGCTCATGCCATCTTTGTTGAATCCCTTTTGGGGTTAGCCTGCCACAGTGTTCTACCTCACGGTATCGTTCTATATGCTTTCCCTACTCTATTTTATATTTATCATTCCTGATGTCTATTTCGTCTCTTCATTTTATCTGTAATATTTCTTTTCCTAAATAAACCTATCTTTTGCCAAAGAGAATGGCCATTGTGAGTTTGTCACATGACAGAACCTTCTCAATTCTATTTCATATTTACCACTCCTGATGCCTATTTTATTTCTTCATTTTGTCTGTAACCTGATGTTGGTTAAATCTTTTGCCAAAGAGAAGAGACATTGTGAATTCATCCCATGATTCAACTCCAACATTTGGGGCTAAACCCCAGCGTTTGGTGATAATTGCTCTCCTCAATCTCATCATCTAGTGCCTGAACATCAATCACATCATCCTGTCATCTGCAAAAAACAATAGTTTTGTTTCCTCTTTGCATATGTTTACTCATGCAATTAATTTTTCTTGCCTAAATTCTATAGCTAGCATTTATAGAACCACATTAAATAGTATTGGGGCTAATGAACATCTTTGCTTTATCCCTAATTTTATTAGAAAGGCCTCTAGAGTGTTCCCATTACAGCTAGCTCCAAGGATATAACTATGTGATTTTTTGGTTTTCTTATTAGTATGATCTACTCCGCTTAACGTATTTATTAATGTTTACTGTTGCTGTTATTCAGTCAGATTCTTCACGACTCTTTTTGAGGTTTTCTTGGCAAACATATTGAAGTGGCTCGCTATTTCCTTCTTTAGCTCATTTTACAATCAGGAAACTGAGGCAAGCAGGGTTAAGTGACTTGCCCAGGGTCATACAGCCACTAAGCATTTGAGACTGGATTTGAATTCAGTTCCTCCTAACTTCAGGCCAGACACGATCTACTGTTCCACCTAGCTGCCCATTAATACCTTAATTTATTACTGGCGTAAATCCAACCTAGAGTATATAAACTTTACAATACATTGCTATAGCCTCTTTGTTAAAATTTTGTTTGATATTTTTGTATCAGTATTCGTTATGGGTATTGGTCTATAGTATCTCTCTCAGTTTTAGCTCTTCCTCCGAACCTCCTCATTCTACATTCACTTCCTTTGTAAAGAAAGTCCCCCCCATTGTGGGGACATTGCCTGTGATAATATACTACGCTGTTTCTTCTCTCTCTGAGCCAGTTCCTGAGGACTCTTCGGGAGGATGTTTTCTCTCCTATTTGCATGTCCCTACAGCTGGCTAGTCAGGGGCATGAGGGGGGGTATCTCTCTTTGCCCGTTTCTTTCTCCGGCTGGCTCCCCCTAACTTCCTCTTATTCTTTATGATGCCTTCAATTCTTTAACACAACTATGGGGTCTACCAGTTTCTCAAGTCAGGTAAGGATTCATCTTGGTTATTCTCTAATCTTGTCACTTTTACACATAAGACAAGCAGAAAGGCTCCCATCTTCCTCCTTTCTCAGAGGACTATTGGGCTCCTTCTCTGGCTTCATGAATGAACCCCCAAATCCTCATTCATACCACTTGCTCTCCTCAGTTACTCAAAAACATACATCTCTATGCCTCGAGTCATTTTTAGCATCCAGTTTTAGAGAAAACACCTTCCTCTCATCCACTGGTAGTCTTGGAGTCACTGTCCTGGGACCAGAAAGGAGGCTCAGGAAGCATAGACCCGGGCTTTTCTTTATCCTACAAGCCATTCCGTCTCCAGGTGACCACCAATTGGGCAAGTCATTTTTCATTTGGAGTTGCTTCAGAATCAGTAGAGTCTGATTCTGCTATCACACCTCAATAATTGGTCTTTGAGTTCAATCTGACAAGAGGAAAGCCCATTACAGAGAAGAATTTTATTTTGATTTGTAGAGGAAATATTCATATTTTGCTGCAGTAAAGACCAGTAAGATAGAATGATACTTACAAAGCTATTTTTTGGTCCAGTGTAGATTGGTCCCTAGCTCTTTCAGGAAACATCTGTAAAGTTGTTCATTACTACCACTGATCCCAAAGCAGGAAGTACTTGAGTCAGTGTATATGTTTGCCTCTGGCAGGGAAAATGGTACTCCTTTGTGGGATCCTGGGGAGTCTGAGATCTGGAAGGTCAACACAGGGCCATTCCCTGTTTATAACACACGCATTTATAGGAGTCAGGACTTTCAGTTCCTCCGTTAAAGAGGTTGGTAAAGTGAGATCCCACAGTTTCTGGAAGTAAATCAAGAGAAAGTCAAATGGACCCTGGCAAACAGCAAAATAGATTGGAGAAGCAGTAGACTCTGAGGCTTCCAAACCCACATCGTGCCCTTGGGTTGCTCTGTGTACAACAGACAAATTGCAACTTTATAAAAATAATAACGTAACAAAATTTAATAAGTACCAAAAAAAGGAAATGAAAAGGAGTCATAGAAACAAATAAGATGTCTTTGTTAAAAATGTGTACTTGCATTTTTCTTGCTAATAAAATAAAATAGTTTTACATATGGCTATATTCTATGTTTTATTTGCTTATTTGGCTGTTTTGGTGATAGTGAGTAAATTTAAAATTAAGCTTTTTTCCCCCCTTAAGAATTCAGTGAACTCAGTTTTTCTTTATTGGAGTTTGGTATTAGGAACAAACTTCTCTCGTTTAGGGGCAGGAGAAGAATATGTTAGGAAATGAAAACAAAAAAGTGTCTGTAAATTTCAGTATCAACAAAAAGGTAGCATGACACAATAGATAGATAGTGGGTCTTAAAACCAAGAAAACTTGGTTCAAATCCTGCCTCCGATAATTATTGGCTGTGTGACTCAGGCACAGGGCAGGTAGGTGGTACAGTGAGTAGAGTGCAAATTCAAATCTGGCCTCAGATACCGGTTAGTGGTGTGACTCTGAGCAAGTCACATAACTCTTTTTTCCTCATTGTCCTCATCTGTAAAATGATCTTGAAAAACTGGTTAGCAAACCAGTATCTTTGCCAAGAAAATTCTAAATGCATAAGACATGACTAAAAACAACTGAACAATAACAAAAAGACCTTAGGTAAGGCATTAACCTGTCAGTGTTCCAAACAATTCTTTAAGACAATACATTGCATAACAAGGACAAATAGAGAGAAATTACAGAGGCATTTTTTGGTTTGATATTGTGGGAAAAACTATTCTAAGGCTAGAGCCATCTTAAAGTAGACTGCTTGGGCTGATGTTGGAGGGAATGGCTTTATCTCTACCTGGTGTATTCAAGTGAAGGCTGGAAATGAGAATGGGATGGAAGGTGGATTACAGAGGGGACTCTTGTCAGATAGCAAATAACAATATATAGCCTCAGAGTTCTCTTCAAATTCTTACATTTGATAGTTCTGTAAGAACAATAATGTTGTTTTGAAAGAATTTTCCCAAAATTCCAGATTAGGTAATCTCTTGATATCTTGAGAGACTGTGACATCTTTGAAAAACCATTTAACTTGAAGACAGAAACTCTGAATATTAGTATTGATTTGATCACGTACTATGTTAGTATGGTCATTATCCTTGAATCTTAGTTTTCTCTTCTGTAAGTTTATTCTATAAAGTAGAATAAATGCACTATCTACAAAAAAAAAAAAGAAAGAAAGAAAGAAAGAAAGAAAAGAAAAAATATATAAGTTACAGAAAAGGGATCAACATGCACTGGTAAGGAATTTTCCATATCTGGGAGTTGTCTATACCAATGAAGTGACAGGTCTAATTTCTATCTCTTATTAATAAAAATAAGATTTTTAAAAGACAATTAAAGGGTTCGATGAATAGAGAGAGCCTTCAAAAAGATTTCTTGGTTCCTCTTGACTTTGTAAAGGGGGTAATATTTAATCTAGGTCTGTGGTGATAAGGTCTTGAAGGAGATTTGAAAGCCATGAAAGTGGAGAATTAAATGATTTAGATTTGAGTTTATTTGAAGTTTTTGGGTCTTCTCAAGAAAATACTAGAACTGACTTCCTTTCTTGGTATCTCTCCTACCCTGTGGTTTGGTGAGACAGCTAGAGCTTCTCAGAATTAAAATGGATTAGCTGAGCTGATGATCAAAGGCAAAAAGATAAAAAAATTTTCTTTCCTTTTCCCTATTCCCTAATTAAGATAATAATAATAATTCACATTTCTATGAAGCTTTAAAGTATATGTAAAACTTTACTTATACCATCTCTGAGAAATGAGCAGGACATAATATCCCAACTTAGAGTATAAGGAACTAAGGCTTAGAGATGCTAACAGATTTTACTTTAAATAAAAACATTTTTTGATCATATATATATATGTATATGTATATATATATACATATATATACACATATATGTATATGTGTGTATATATATACGTATATATATATATATATATATATATATATATATATATATATATATATGAGTTCTAACCTAGCTCTGGCACTTTCTTACCAGGTGTGCGATCATGGAAAGGTCTGAACTCAAGAACTGAATTCAAATCCCATTTCAGACACTACTATATGACTAAGTCACTTAAACTCTGTTCATTTCAATTACCTCAACAATAAATTTGGGTTAATAATAACACCTACCTCCCAGATATTATGAAGATCAAATGAGATATTTGTAAAAGGGCCTGGTACATAGTAGGTAATATATAAATGTTTATTCTCCCCTCTTCCCTGCCAGATGACTTTCTTCCCCAGTAGAACTTTTCTTTGCAATAGATATGTCTCAAAGTGAAATAAATCCCACATAGGCCATGTCTGACAATACATTTATTATTTCACACCTATTGTCTACCACCTCTCTGGGTAAAGGCGGGAAGCATGTTTTACCACAGTTTCCTGAAGTTACAATTAGTCACTACATTAATTAGAATTCTGAAGTCTTTCAAAGCTGTTTTCCTTTATATTGTCGCCTCTATGTAGCTTCTGGTTTTGATTCTATATAAATTGTCTTGCATCCTCCCTAAGAAACCTTTCCATGATCGCACACCTGGTAAGAAAGTGCCAGAGCTAGGTTAGAACTTGGGTTTCCCATCTCTGAACCCTGAGGTATTTTTATTCCAGAGCCTCTGAAATGGATGAATAACTTGGTTAAAAAAAGTAGTTCTTTGAGGAACACAATAATCTCCAAAGCTGAGAAGCAGTAGCAGAAAGAGGATGTGCTAAAACCACAATTTACTGAGCAGGAAGAAGGCTGAAGGGTTAGGGTGAACAAACCTTGCCGACGCTCAGCCCCCCTGCTACGGCCCAGAGGTGGGTGCAGGAAGAGGCTGGGAGGAGAGGCAGCAGCAGGTCAGCAAGGAGAAGGAAGGCTACTTCCACTACAGGAGCATCAGTCAGACCCGTGTCTCTGAGTTGTTCCCATCATCTTTTCCCATGACAAATGTTATTGCTGAAAAGAATATGCAGCATCAGCACTTCCTTCCTTGGGCATCTGGGTACTGACCTTTTCCCAAATATCTCCCATTGTATATTCAGGAAAAGGAGGGAGGAAAGGCGAAAGGAAGACGGGAATGCAGGTCCAGCTCTCTGGAGCAGGCTGTCCATTTGCGGAAATCCAGGGGAAGTGAAGAGTTGAAGTGGAATTGGACCATTTTAAAGGGAGCCAAGGGCCAGAAGTGGAAAATACTCAGTCACTGAACTTGGGAGGGACAAAGACTTGGATTCTGACAGTGAGGTGATGACCTCAAGGTGCAGAATGAAGCACAAAAAACACAGTATTTTCCAAAGAGGCCTATATAGGGATTTGGGTTTTTTGGTTTGTTTTTTTTAGTTTTTTAGTTTTTAGTTTGCTTGTTTTTTGTTTTTTATTAAATATACTGATATAAGGGTATTAGAGTATTTTTTTTTTCAAATGGAGAAGAGAAGGACTGAAGAAGAAAAGGCTAGGAATAGTTATCAAAATGAAAAAAGAAGAAAAATAAGAAAAGAGAGTCATTGAAACATTTTTTAAAAATATACATAATAGAGGAAAAGGAAGAGCGGTAAGAAACACAGATAAGCAGGACAGTTTTGAAAATAACATGTTAAGTTGGTTAATACTCGTATACTTGTAGTGGGAAACAAGCTGGAGAGATTCCTGTCTGTATATATGAAGGCCTTTTTTCTGATCTGTTTTGTATGTGGAAATGCACATCTTCACTGGTGTTTGTTGAATTAAAAATAATTTTTTCAAGGAAAAGCTGAGTTCAGTTTCCACTTCTGACACTTGCTAAGTATGTGAAAGTTTACAAATTGCCTCAACTTCCTCCTCTGTAAAATGGAAATAATAGTGCCTTACAGGGTATGTCAAGAGGATGAAAGGAAATAATATTGATCAATCATTAGATTAATTGTAGAGTTTTATGCACGTTTAGCTGAGTGGAAGAAACTGAAGTGCTTAAAAAGATTTAATTTGGGATAAAAGCCTGAAGAGGGTGGGGACATGCCCACCTTTCAGAGCCTTCACTTTCCTCTGCAGCACATCATAGCGTCAATGGCTGGGTGGGTCTGTGGCTAGAGCAATGGCCTTAGCCTCAGACACTCACTAGCTGTGTGACCCTGAAAAAGTCACTTCATCTGCCTGCCTCAATTTCCTCATCTGTAAAATGAGCTGAAGAAGGAAATGGAAAGTACTCCAGTATCTTTGCCAAGACAACCCCAAATGAGGTCAGGAAGAGTTGGATATAACTGAACAACAATGGTGATATGCAATAGATGGTCTCTATTGGCCAAGACTGTCAGAAAATAGGGTATTTTTTTTTTTTATTTAAGTTGTGAATAGTTGCTTCCTAAGTCAGAGGGTGAAGATGGAATTTTCTCCTGAGAGTGCTGCTGCAGAGTAGGAGAGCTAGGGAGTTTTCCTCCATCAGGCCTGAAGTGGGGGACTCAGTTCTCATTCTCCTGGCTCAGCAAAAGTTCAAAGGATCAAATATTTAGAGCTGGGAGTGTTCTTGAAGGCCATAGTCTAGCTTCCTCATTTTAGATAAAGAAACTGGTCTTCCCTTATCTAGACCTAGCTCAATGACTTACACAAGATCACACGGACAGTAAATGACACACATGGGATTTGAACCCAGATCCTCTGACTTCAAATGTAGCATTTTTTCCACTGTATCATCTTGAGCATTTGCTCCCTCCAAGATTTATTTCTATCTCCATTTCTTTCTTTTTTTTAAAAAAAAAATTGTTTTATATATATTATTAAAGCTTTTTAATTTTCAAAACATACACATGGATAATTTTTCAATCTTAAGCCTTGCAAATCCTTATGTTCTAATTGTTCCCTGCCTTCCCCCCACTCCCTCCCCTAGATGGCAAGTCCATCTATGTTAAAGTCCAATATATGTTAAACATGGTAAAAATATAGTTAAATCCAATATATGCATACATATTTATACAATTCTCTTGCTGCACAAGAAAAATCAGATCAAAAAGAAAAAAAATGAAAAAGAAAATAAAATGTAAGCAAACAATAGAAAGAGGGAGAATGCTATGTTGTGACCACCCTCAGTTCCCACAGAGCTCTCTCTGGATGCAGATGGCTCTCTCCATCACAAGATCATTGGAACTTGCCTGGATCATCTCATTGTTGAAAAGAGCCGTGTCCATCAGAATTGATCATCCTATAGTCTTGTTACTGTGTACAAAGATCTCCTGATTCTGTTCATTTCACTCAGCACCAATTCATGTAAGCTTCTCTAGCCCTCTCTGAAATCATCCCGCCCATCATTTTTTTTTTTTAATTCTATCTCCATTTCTTGGCCATGGCAGTTAAGTGGCCCTCTAGTCCTCAGAGCGCAGGACCCGGAGCCAGGAACACCCCAGTCCAAATCCAGACTCAGACATTTATTACTTGTGTGACCCAGGGCACATCACTTAACTTCTGGCTCAGTTTCCTCATTTGTAATTTAGGGATATAATAGCATCTGCCTTCCAGGGCAAGATCAGCTGGGATAAAGAGCTTATTAGCACAATGCCTGCACATAGGAAGCTCTTTCTAAAGGCTTTTTCATATACCAATCCATTCATTCATCCACCAGCCTTTTATCACACCATACCTACCAAGGGAGTGCAGAGGATGAAGAACTTGACCTGGAATGGAAGTGAACTGAGTTAATCACTTGCTCTCTGTTCACCTCAGTTTTTTCAACTGTAAATGGATAGTGATAACACCTATCATCCAAAATTTTTGTGAGGATCAAATGAGATAATATTTTTTAAAACTGCATAGCTCTGTGCCTGACACAGTAAGTGCTATATACAACAGGTGCTATATAAATGCTTATTCCCTCCCTTCCCTTATTTCCACATACGATCGGTATATAGCCTACTACATATATACCATTACCATCCACCCACACCCCAAAACAAAGAAAGAAAAAATTTTGTGCATTCTGTTTGTCTTGTTTCTAAGTGGTTGTAAACTGTGGAAGGCAGACACCATGTGTCTTTTGTTCTATAACATTGCTATATTGAACATATGTGGGTACTTGATAAATATTGATGACGATGATGGTGCCAGTGGCAATCCAAAAGCAAGACCTAGAGTTGACATAGGTCTTTCCCATCTTAAGCAACAATTCCAGGCTCCAGCATTACATCAACCCAGGAATTCTGCCAGTGGGTGTTTTTTCTTACCCACTTACCACTCCAGCTTGTTTCCTTCATGGCCTTTTTTCTTTTCTTTTAAGAAGCTAAAAGCACTTCAGGAATTTGGTCTCATTTTCTCTTTCCATCCCCTTGAATGGCTGGCAAGAAATCATAGGCTAATAACTCCTGACTGAGAGTAGGCAAACTGAAAGCACAAAAAGGGAATAATAATACTAACTCTAAAATGGAGATAGGGTCTGATCTAAGTTGGGCATTAGGGGCTATAGGGCAACCAGACCTGGAGTGAGGAAAACTCCTCTTTCTGAATTCAAATCTGGCCTTAGACATTTACTAGTTGTGTGATCATGTGTAAGTCACTTAATCTTGTTTGCCTTGGTTTCCTCATTTGTAAAATGAACTAGAGAAGGAAATGACAAAGCACTCCAGTATCTTTGCCACGAAAACTCCAAATGGGCCACAGAGTCAGATTTGACTGAAATGACTGAATAACACATCAGTAGATAAGTTTTCAGATCTTATTTCATTCACTACTTCATTACCTGACTTTGGGATAATCATTTCATGTTGGAATCCTTACTAACTGCTAAGTAATTAGAGTTGATCTAATCTTACAAGAAGATGTTTTGGGCAGAACCTGAAACAAGGTACTAAGTAGAACTACCCATAATCCCTCTCTCTGGAAGGAGCATAAATAGGCCAATGGGCCAGTCGGAGAGTTCTTGAGAGTGAAGACGCTACAAGTCGAGATTTCACCAGAATGACATGAAGACTGGAGCTGGCTGGAGGCTGAAGAAAGCAGAGGCAGAGGCTGAAGGACCAGACCTTTGGATTTAAAGACATTTGGAGAGAGCTCTTGGAACCAAGCAGAGAGATAGGCCTCTAAGCTAACCGGGCTATATTGGAAATAATAAAAGATCTGAACTTTTATCACCTGGCTGCTTTTTGAGAAGAAAAAGCTCACCACATTTTGGCGCCCGAACAGGGACCGATTCAGATCCATCTGAACTAGATCACAACAATTTCATAAGTAGGTTCATAGATCAAGAGCTAGAAAGAAACTTAGAGGTCATTTAGTCCAATGAGCTCAATTTACAGATAATGAAAATGGGACTCACAAAACTTAAATGACTTAGCTAAGATCATAGAAGTGAGTATCTGAGGCAAAATTTAAAGCCAGATCTGACCCCAGATCTACCACTTTCCATTGTACCATTTTGTTTTCCTTAAACCAATAAATTCTTCAATTGTAAAATTTAAGATTAGCCGTGATTTTCTCTGAGGTCCCTTGCAGTTCTAACATGCTCTGTTCTTTGTTCTACTTTTTTATATTCTGAACTCCCTTCCAGTTCTAACATCTTCTTTTCTGTGTTCTAACTTTCCATATCCTGAGCTTCCTTCCATTTCTAACATCCTCTATTCTATGTTCTACTTTTCCATATTCTGAGCTTCCTTCCAGTTCTAACACTATGGTTCTAAACTCCCAGAAAAGCCTCTGGGTTAGTTACATTGATATGATCCTGCCCTCTTTAGATGCAAAGAGTTTAATAGTCAGAGAGCCTCTCAAGCTCCTTTTCTCAAAGTATTTTTCCACTAACTCAGTTGACTCATAGAAATATTTGAACTTTCTTAATCTCAAAGGAGAATGACCAGTCAGAAGTCTACATTTCCTAAGGATGCAACGGAGAGAAACTATGACAGAAATAGGGCAAGGGAGGAAGAAAAGTGATTCCTGGTTCTTTGAAAGCTTTAGCTTCGTGCTGCCTGGAGAAGGATACCCAGGGATGCATATGCTAATTCAAAGGCCTTCCTTCATGCATTCCTGCTATCTCCTTCCTCCCTTGCTTTAATTCTTCACGTCTGCCTTTGGCATCCTCTTTCTATGGCAATCTGACTCTGAAGGCTAGAATCCACAGCTCCTCTGACTTCCTTTCAGCGTCTCTGTCTAGTCTCACAATCATTATCATTGCTCCTTGGTATTTTTCTATTGGCTTTTTCCAAGAAGTTTAAAATCAGCCACTCTCACTCCTCCCTGGGAACTCTAAATAACCAGGAAGAAAGGAAGCCTGGACCAGTAGCAAGAGCACTGGAGCAGAGATAAAGGGACGTGGCTAATATTCTTGGCCCTGCTATGAGACTGATCAGAAACTCCTGGCTCCATTGCTCCTCCTCTCTGGGTCTCTATAAAATGGGGCTAAAAACTCCTGCCTTGCCAACCTCATGGGCTTGTCATAAGAACAAATGAAAAAACAGATGTGAAAATACTTTATGGTTCTCCAAGTATGTGATATTTTTACTAACCCAGCCCAGCCAGGAGAGATTCGGGATTTCTGCTGGTTCCACACATCTGGAAAGAAGGCCATTACCCAGGAGGGGGACGGTCAGTTCCGACACTGAGGAGCTGTTTGCCCTTAGCAGGGATCCAGCTGCAGACAGAAGCTGTCTCAGAATTCATAGACCACTGGGATATCAGGGCTGCAGGGGGCCCTGCATCATCAGGCCCCTAACCCTCATCTGGTGGAGGAAGGACCTGAGCAGAGAAGGGGATTGCTTGCTCAAGATCACGCAGTCGGGGGTGACGTAACCAGAACTAGGCTCAAGGGCTCCTGACTCTCAGTCCAGCATTTCCAGTACACGATCGGCTTCTGAGCTTGATGGACTGGCTGGGCCGGTGTCACCTCTCCCTTGGTTTCATGTCTGACCTCCTGGGAGGGCCCCAGAGGTTCTGCTTCCTATTCCCATTTTCTGGCTCCCCCTGAGAGATGGGGAGACTGAAGCTGTTTAACAAGAGCAGAGGGGTTTTCCAGCTCTGTTAGGCAGCACCATCTGCTGGAAGGCTGCCGAAATGACAGGGGGATTACACAGATCTGTGGTTCTCAAAGGACCCCTTACACTCTTAAAAATTATTAAGGACCCCAGAGAACTTTCGTGTATGTGGATGATGTTTATTAATTGGCTAACTTGATTTAAAATTAAAACCGATAAAAGTTAAGATATTTATTTATTAACTCTCTTTAAAATAATAAACCCGCTATTCAACATGTAAAGGACTGCTTGCCATCTGGGGGAAGGGGTGGAGGGAGGGAGGGGAAAAATCGGAACAGAAGTGAATGCAAGGGATAATGCTGTAAAAAATTACCCTGACATGCGTTCTAACAATAAAAAGTTATTTTAAAAAATAAATAAATAAAATAAAATAAAATAATAAACCCGGCAGCAGCTAGATGGCACAATGGATAAAATATCGGTCCTGAAGTGAGGACCTGAGTTCAAATTCTAACTCATACACTTAATACTGTCTAGTTGTTTGACCCTGCGCAAGTCACTTAACTCCAGTTACCTCAGAAATAAATAAATGAAATAATAAGTAAAATAATTTTATTAAAACTATTTTCTAAAACAAAAAATAATTTATTGAGAAGGGTGGCATTATTTTACATATTTTTTTGCAAGTCTCTTTAGTGACTAATAGAAGATGGCTGGATTCTCATCCCTTCTGCATTCAGTCTGTTGTGACATATTGTTTTGGTTGAAATATATGAAAAAAATCAGGACTCATACAAATATATAGTTGGAAAAAAGAAAGAATATTTTAGTAGCCATTTCAGATAATTATGAATATTATCTTTTGATACTACATCAAAATTAGATGAATGGTAATTTTTTTAAAAGTTAGTTGCAATATAGAATTTGAAAAATTCCACTGTATACTTGTGAGATAATAAAAGTGAAAAAAGGGAAATAAATTTAAATACTTACTATGAAAATTTTTACTAATCCAGTTTTGAACTCTCAGACCCCTTGGAAGGATATCAGGGACCCCTTAGGAGTGCTAGGATCACCTTTGAGAACTTCTGATATAGTTTAATGAGAAAGGAGAGGAAAAGAAAGGAACAGGATAGGGGAGGGGAGGGGAGGGAAGGGAAGAGAAGGGAAAGGAAGAGAAAGGAAGAACAGAGAAGAGAAGAAAAAAAGGGAGAAAAAGAGAGAAGGGAGGATAGGAAAAGGGAGAAGAGATGAAAGGGAGGAGAAAAGATGGGAAGATGAGAGAAGGGAAGGAAGAGGAGAAGGAAAAAGACAAAGTAGCTGCACTTTGCAATTTACAAATTGTTTTACAAACATTATTTAATATAATCCTGGGAATGACACCACAGAAGAATTATAAAATATCAGAAAGAGCAGGAAAGGGAGTTCAAAGATTATCTAGTCCAACCCCTTATTACCAAGTTCAAAACTGAGTCACAGGCAGGTGAAATGTCAGGAAATTCACACAGCTATTAAATGTCAAAGGGCTAATCCATCTTCCTGAAACTGAAGAAAATTGTTGGAAATAGAGGGATTATATACCTATCAAAGGAAATCCCTCAGCTTTCCCCTGGAATTTAATTCTCATTTCAACAACCCTCAGCAATAAGACATTTCTTTTTTCTTTTTCTTCCTTCCTTCCTTTCTTTTTTTATTTCATCCTTCTTCCCTCTCTCCTTTTTTCTTTCCCTCCCTCTTTCCCATTCTCCCTTCCTTCTTTCCTTTCTTTTCCCCTTTCTTTCCTTCTTGGAACCCCAAGAACTTACCTAGTTTAACCTCATTTCAGAGTTGAGGAAACTAAGGCCCTAGAAGGAAGTGAATTGCTTAGAATTACTTTACTAATTATCAAACATTTATTACAGATCTACTCTGTGGATGCTAAGCACTGTGCTAAATTCTGGTCTGGAGATCCAAAAATAGAAAGGAAAACAGTTCCCACCCTCAGTGAGCAATCTTATCAGAGGAAATAGCACGTCCCCAAACATCCCAGTGCCCTGAGACTTTTGGGACATCCTGTACAGGTATACAGAGGAGATCACAAAGGTGATTTGGGGAGGGGAGAACACTAGCCGGAGGGAGTGAGGAGGGTGAGGCAAACAGAAAGGTCTTACATGGAATGTGGTGCTTGAACCAAACCTCAAAGGCAATTAAGAGATTCCAAAAGACAGAAGAGAGGAGAGGGAACATTCATTATCCAAATCCTACCAATTATGCTTTCAATTCTCTTTCTATGTTCCATTTAGCTCAAGTATTATTTGGGAGAGTAATCCTCTAATCATACCCTTATTATGGGCCACTTTCATTGCAGAGAACAGTTTTTATCCTGTAATATCATGAGAAGTTACTCTGGGACTTCTGCGCTCTCACCAATGAGTGACCAAGTACAGACTGGTGATGAAGTACATCTGACTCTTGGCAGAAGATGAGTTCAAGCTGCACAAAGAGAAATGTATTTGGAGATGATGTGGTACATGGATTCGTTTACTATAATGGTACATATTTGTTATAAAAGTTTTGTTTTAAAAGTTACTTTGTTAAGGCAAATAGAGGGTGCAGTAGAGAGAGAGTACCAGCCCTGAAGTCAGGAGGACCTGAGTTCAGATCTGCCTTAGACTCTCAACACTTCCTAGCTGTGTGACCCTGGGCAAGTCACTTAACCCCAATTGCCTCAGGGGAAAAATGCTTTGTTCATATACCAAAATAAGGTCAAAATGCATATATGATTTACACTTAAAGCAAATTAGGAGAGCAAGTAATAGTTCATATGTTAAATCTATGGATAAGGGAAGAATTTATGATCTTTTGACTCTATAAAATTAAAAAGATTTTACACAAATAAAACCAATGCAACAAAATTGTAAGAAAAGTAGAAAACTGGGAGAATTTTTTTACAACAGATGTCTCTGATAGACTTCATTTTCAAATATATAGAGAACTGAGTCTAATTTATAAAAATGCAAGTCATTCCTCAATTGATAAATGGTCAAAGGATATGAACGGTCAGCTTTCAAAGAAATCAAATTTATCTGTAGTCATATGAAAAAATTGCTTTAATCCTTATTGATTAGAGAAATGCAAATTAAAATAATTCTGAGGTAACACCTCATACCTATTGGATTGGTTAATATAGCAAAAAAAAAAAAAAAAGAAAAGAAAAGAAAAGAAAAGAAAATGATGAATGTTAGAGGGGATGTGGGAAAATTGGGACTAATGCATTGTTGGTGAAGTTGTGAGCTGATTCAACCATTCTGGAGAGCAATTTGGAACTATGCCCAAAGAGCTGCAAAATTGTGTATACCCTTTGATAACACTGCTAGTTCTATATCCCAAACACATCAAAAAGTGGGGAAAGGACCCAATTGTACAAAAATATTTATAGCACTTTTTTAAATAACTTTTTTTGTGGTGGCTATAAATTGGAAATTGAAGATGCCCAGCAATTGGGGAATGGCTAAACAAAATGTGGTATATGATTGTAATGGAATGTTATTGTTATAAGATATGACAAATAGGATGATTTTCAGAAAAACCTAGAGAAACTCATATGAACTGGTATAGGACCAGGAGATTTAGAACTGATAGAGAACCAGGAGAACATTCTACACAGTAGCAATATTGTTCAATAAAGAACTGTGAATGACAGCTATTCTCAGCAATATAATGATCCAAGAAAATCTGAAAGGACCATTGATGAAGCATACTATCTGCCACCAGAAAAAGAACTAATATTGTTTCAATACACACTGAAGCAGGCTATTTTACATTTTCTTTCTTTCATCCTTTTTCTTTTATTCCAGTCTTCTTGTACAAATGATTGATATAGAAATGTTTTACATGATCGCATGTATATGATCTATATCTGATTGCTTGCCATCTCAGGAAAGGAGAGGGGAGGGAAGGGTAGAATTTGGAACTCAAAACTATTTTTTAAAATGTTAAAAATTATTTTACTATGTAACTATAAATATAAATAAAATACATTTCTTTAAAAAGTTATTTTTATTTACATTGCATCCATGAAGTCAGCCAGTACAAAGGCCCATAGATGGACCATGTATGAACAGCAAGAGAGTAGTTTGGTCAGACCTAAGGGTTTGGCAGGGAGGGGAGGGGGAAAGAGGGCTGCCGTGCAGAATTTGGGCCAGGACCTAAATAGTGGTTCTTCTGCCTACTATTTGTATGACTATAGCCCTATAGACATCCATATTTTTCCTTTCTTTGTCCATTTCCTCATCTGAAAAATGACGTGGTTGGACTAGCTGGCCTCTGACGTCCTTTTCAGTTTAAAACTATGAGTGTAAGATCTAAGTGTCCTGATTCTCCATGCAGCTTCTTTCCAGTACATGGACTTTGGCCATTCCGTTTTCCTGTGCTGTTTAATAAAGAACATCTAGTCATCTTGTCATCCCATGCCTCACCCTTCAAAGTACTCTTCCAACTCTATTATAAAGTTGCTGGTGTTTGCTGGGCAAAGGGCACCCCACCCTCACTTACTCCTTGATCAGGGTTATTCCAGGTCTCAGATAAAGTCCTGGGATAGCTGGATAGCAACTGGTTTGGTCTAGACCGCACAGGGCCGGTCAGGTCAGAATAGACTTGAACTTCCTAACACAGTCTAAAAACTTTTACCGTGGAGCTCACCTTAATTGCCTTCTCTTGGCAAGGAAGAGGGGAGGGTATGGAAGCACATCCTATTTCTTCTTTTTTAGACTTTTCAATAGTATCTTATTTTCCAAATATATGTAAAGATAATTTTCAGCATTCATTTTTGTAAGACTTTGTGTTCCAATTTTTTCTCTCTCCCTCCCTTACCTCCCCCCTCTCCAAGACAGCAAGTAATTTGATATAGGTTAAATATGTGCAATTCTTTTAAACATATTTCCATATTTGTCATGTAAGCACATCCTATTTTTTTTAGCTTTTTATTTTCAAAATATATTTATAGCTTTCAACATTCACCCTTGCAAAACTTAATACTTACTTATTAAGTATCAAGACACTTAATATTCCTAGCTGTGTGACCTTGGGCAAGTCACTTAACCCCAACTGCCTCAGCCAAAAAAAAAAAAAAAAAAAATTATGTTGTGATCCATACTCAGTCCCCGTAGTCTTCTCTCTGGTGCAGATGGCTTTCTCTATTCCAAGTCTATTGGAATTGGCCTGAATTATCTCAATGTTTAATAGAGCAAAGTCCATCAGAATTGATCATCACATTATCTTGCTATTGCTGTGAACAGTGAATAGAGTACCAGACATGGAATCTGCAAGTCTTGTGTTTAAATTGTGCTTCAGGTACTTAATGACTGTGACTGAGCAAATGACTTCACCTCCCTGTACCTTGGTTTTTTCATCGGCTAAATGGAGGTGTTGGACTCGGAGTCTTTTAAGGATGCTTCCAGTTCTAAATCTATGACTCTACAATCATTCTCTATTTTCTACAAAGTTTGTTGTTATTTAGTCATGTCTGACTCTAAGATGAAGGAGGGTTTACCATTTCCTTCTCCAGTGGATTAAGTCAAACAGAGACAAACAGATCTGCCATAGTCACACAGCTCCAAGTGTCTAAGCTTGCATTTGAACTCAGGTCCTCCAGTGCTCTCCCCACTGAGCCATCTAGCTGCCCCTAAGATCAGCTCCTTCTCACAAAGAGCAGTGAATGACACTCCCCTCAATATTTTGTCCTCTCTCCATCTTCATCCCATATCACAGAATCATAAGATTTCAGAACTGGAAGGTGCTTCAAGAATCCATTCAATCAGTCAATATCTAACCAGAAATGTCCTCTCTATCCCCAATAGGTGGCCATCCGGCTTCCATGGGACAGGTTTCCAGTGTTAGGAGGAACTGGAATCAACATGAGTTTCTAAGGCAGCGTGTAACCTTAAAATGAAGAAGTGACTTATCACTAAAAGACAACAGCCAAAGGGGAAAGTGGCAATTAACCAGCCCGGTTACTTAGAAACACTCTGCATTTCTGCTTCTTTATCTGTAAAGTGGGCATTGTGATCTTTGCCAGCCTGCCTACCTGGAAAGGATGCAGTCAGCAATCAAATGAGGTGTTATGTAACTGTGTGTGTGTAGATCTGGGATTCATAGAATCTCCTTCCACTATTCCAGATTGGAAATGTCAAATTTTAGAAAGTTGCCTGTCTTACTGAGAGCTAAAGAGACTTACCCAGGCAAAGAACCAGAAAGTATCAGGCAATTCTTCCGAGTCTTCCTGCCTCTGAGTCCTCAGTCCACTGACTGCGTTTCAATATTTGATTTGAAAAATGTCAAGTACCATTACTCAAATCCTACCAATTTTCCCTTCCATTCTCCCTTCAATGACCTGCTTAGCTCTAAGTACATACTCAGAGTGTCCTTGTGTTTTCTAGAAAAGGAAAGGAAGTCATAAATTAAGGGTATAGAAGAACCTCTTTTCTCCAGTTCCTTCTTGCCCTGCCATTGTAGGTACTTCAGGATCTTGCCTTTTGCCTTCTTTGCCCTCCCCCTCCCCTTTTCCTCCATGGGTGGCCCAGTATTTGGCTGGTACTCCTTCCAGGTGCTGTGCCTGCCTCCGACTGGAGCACCACCTGGGAGTGACTCAGAAAGAAGCCTGCCTGGGCCTGTGGAGTGAGCCCCTCCTTTGCTTTCACATCAAGCTAAGGGGCTTCTAAAGCTTTTCTTGGAGGGAGGGAATAACATGAATAACACTGCGTTCCTTACACCTGTTTGGCTATGTGGAGTGTAAGGGGTGTTCAGGGGAATGGCACCTTTGGTGTGAGCGCTTGCAAACCCTTTTCAGGGTTGCTCATCCACCTTTGGTGTCCACCTACTGCCCAGCTTTCCACCTGTATCTTTAAGAAACTGTAGCATGTGCAGCGTAGTGGCCCTATCCTGGTAAAAATCATCATGCAGACGGGCTAAACCTGGTTCAGGTAAGCAACAAGTCTTAAATCCATCACTTTGGCTTCCAGCCAATAAGCAGTTGTAATGCATTGGAGCTTTGGAGAGGAATGAATGCTGGATGTGGGGATTTGGAGAAGACAAATTCCTTACCTGAGCTTGAGAAGACTTCCTCCCCCCTCCCCACCCCACTGGGATGGGCAGATGAATGCAATTTCTTTCCAAAGCCATGAATGCTTCTGAAGCAGCTGCTGTGAAGGACTGAGAACTTGGTCGTAGACCCCCAGATCTCCCACTGCATCCTAGGCCATTGCCAGTCACCCTGACTTTTGTCTTGCCATGGATTTTCATGACTCTGGACAAGAGAATGAGGCTGATGATTTTGTGCAACTGTGCCTCCCTTAAATGCAATTCACTCGCAAGTCTAGATATCAAGTCTTTGAAAATAAAGGACAAGCAATAATAGAGAGAAGCAACTTTTTGCTTTGAGGTGTGAAACCCCTCACAACTGAAGAGAAAAAATTCAACTTCGTTGTTTTTGCTTAGTGTTTACTGGAGACTCACTCAACCCATCTAGGAGACAAGGATCTGTCTTGAGACCCACCCCACAAGTCAATGACTGACCTATTTGGGGGCAACTCTGGGCAAAACAAAAGTCAGCAAAGTTCTTTTGGTAGTTTTCCACCTACCCTCTCCAGCACTTCATTAAGATATCAAGGAGATCTAAATTCTAGAACACATTAAGTAGCTATCTAGTCTTGGAAAAAGTCTTCTCCCCTCCCATGTTCAATTTTCACTTCTATGCACATGACTCCCAAATCACCATATCTAGCATTAATTGCTCTGTGGAACTCCAGGGTGTTCTCAGTTGCTTATTGGCTAGATGCCAAAGTGATATTCCTAAAGCACAGATCTAATCATGCTAAATAAGCTCCCTAAGGCCTTTCGGATCAAGCACACATTTTTCCATTTGGCATTAAAACCATTCACAATCTGTCTCCAACCTGCCTTTCTAGGCTTCTTAGACATTACTTCTTTTCATGCATGCTACAGTTCAACCTTCTTACTGGCCTTGCTGCTGTTTTTCATATGCAAAATTAGATTTCCTATCTGTATGACTGAAAAGCCCTTGCCCATACCTGGAGTGCATTACCTCCTGAGTTTTGCAGGAAACCTGAGCCTCCTTCAGAGCTCAGCTCAAATGTCCTTCTGCATGAAATATTTACTGAGCTGGGAAACTGCTGGGTTTTTCCACCTATATTCACTTTGTATTTCTTATCAGATAGAATATAAGCACCTTGAGGGCAAGAACTTTCATCTTTGTAGTCGTCCCAGTACTTAATAGATAGTTCCTCACACTTAGTAGGCATTTGATAAATGCTTATTGATTGATTAGCTTTCTATAGCTGGATGTTTCTAGGCATATCAAACTCAACATGACGAAAACAGAATTCATTTTCTTTAATCTCATAACTATCCTAATTTCTAACTTCCTTCTTTCTGTGGAGGTAGTCATCAGGTTCAAAGCCTTGGAGTCATCTTCTATTCCTTTCTCTCATTCTCCATACCCACTCAGTTGTCTAGTCTAATCAAATCTACTTTCACAACATATTTCACATCTGACCCCTTCCCTCCCCTCACACCACTTATTATGCATCTTGTCTGAACCTCTTCTGTTCTGGCCTGGAGAAACACAATAGTCTCTTATATGTTGGGACTGGCACAGGTCAGACTGATGTTTCAGATTAAAATTTGTAACAAAATTATGTATGTATAAACCATCTGACTATTAACAAAAGTTTATTTAGCCATAGAAGTGTTGATATATACAGAGTAAAGGTAAAAGGCTGGAGTAGAATCTATTATGCTTCAAGTGAAGTAAAAAAAAAAAAAAAAAAGCAGGGGTAGCCATTCTGATCTCAGATCAAGCAAAAGCAAAAGTAGATCTAATTAAAATGATGAGGTCTAGATATGGGGTATCTAAATGAAATTAGGTTTTAATTGAGGCCTAGTGGCAAGTTCAGGGTACAGGGAGTTAAATAGAGTTCCCCTGCAACCCCTTTGGATTCGGCGCAAGGATATGGAGTTAAATGAGGTCTAAAGGTAGCATGAGTCCCCAGTAAAAGCATTTATTGGCCCGAAAAGCTAGATTGATAAAAGAGGTTTATTATGGGGTTTGGAAGTAAGGTTAGAGTCTAGTTAAGGAAATAGGTGAAGGTAGAGAGATAAGAAGGGCACCAGAAACAGGATTCCAGGGGACAGTGATCCCTGGCATGCCAGGCGTAAGGCTAACATGTTTGGAACCTCTGCACCAAGAGGATTCCAACTTAACTCTTTTATAATGAGAGATTCAGCTAGAGGGGCATGTAGGTGTAGCCCCAAATTGGCTCAGATCCATGGGGCTGGGACAGGCTCAGATCTTCTATTGGAATTCAAAGGGACCAGGATTTGTGAATCAAAAGGTCCTGGATAATTACATCAACTAGGAGGGGTTGGGAATCAGAAAAAAAGGAATGTCAATTTTTAAAGGGACCACATCCTAATCAAAAAGAGACAAGGAAGGAAACTACATCTTGCTAGACATAGAAGAGAAAGTATATTCAGCAAGAATACAGCAATACTGATTCAGGGGGGAGCAGCATTCCTGCCTCTGTATTGGCCACTGGAGAGAAGCTTGAATTGATTTTTGTCCTTTGTTGCATTTTGTACTTAGGCTACCAGGAAGTTATGTACCTTTGGCCAATGATGTCATAAGAATGGTTTCAGCACATTTTAAAGAAAAACTAGCTTAACCTTTGTGGTATGGTTTTAGGGTATGGCTTCTACTGTAGTGTTCCATTCTCCAACATCTATTATCTCCAATTCATCTTCCATACAGGTACAAAGTTAATAGTCCAAAAGTACTTGAAGGAGGAATTAATCAGAGGAGCCCCTAAACAATTTGATAAATCCTAAAATGACACCTTCAGTTTATGCCGAAGAGCACCTCCAATGAAGGTAAACATGTGACCCGAACCTTCCTGAGAGGACAGCCAAGAGCCTCTTATAGTTGGTTCCCATTGACTATGACTATCTACAAGATGTTGACTGAGATATAGAGGGGAAATGACTTTTCTTGGAAGAACCATTCCCTCCTCCAACAACTCCCCAAATTCAATAAAATCTAGCTGAAAAGTGGGTCCAGCCCATTTCATCCAGCTTTCCCTCCCTTGGCCTTTCAGATCTGAATGTTCCAAGTGAGATGGGAAGGAGGGAGGAATGACTATTCTGACATCCCCCCTTCCTCCCAAGCACCATTTATCTTGGAGGTAAGTCACAGTCACTGAAAACCAATCAGATAGGTTCTCTGAGAGCTCTCAGCAAGGAGTCAAGGCACATGAATTTCCCACGGAGGAGCCCTTCAGACAAAGGTCTATGCTTTATCATTTCATCATACTGATTGAAGGATCAACTAGATCAAGGGCTATCCTGATCATGTACCTTATATGTTTGACCCTGTTACTACCTTGTTCAAGAAGCTTCAGTGTTGCTTCCAAGATTAAACTATAAATCCCTTCACAATCAGAGTCCAATATATCTTTTCAGAGTTACTACACCTTAGTGTTCTTCATATACGTTTATATTATAACCAAACTGTCTTTTTTGCTGCACTTCAGACACGACATTCTAGCTCTCAACTTTGTACAAACTGTCTTCCATGTCTGAAATGTGCTTCCATCTCTTGGAATCCCTCCTCCATTAAAGGCTAGATTCAAATGCCACCTTTTACTCAAGTCTTTTCCTCATCCCCCCAGGTGTTAATGACTCCTACCTCACCACCTCACATCTCTCAGATTGGTTAAGATGACAGGAAAAGATAATGATAAATGTTGGAGATGATGTGGGAAAACTGGGACATTGATACATTGTTGGTGGAGTTGTGAAATTATCCAACCATTCTGGAGAACAATTTTTTTTTTTTTTTTGATAAATTGTTTGGATGTAAACAGTATGATCTCAGTGTAAGGGGCTGTATTTTTTTTTTATTATAATAACTTTTTATTGACAGAACCCATGCCAGGGTAATTTTTTACATTATCCCTTGCACTCACTTCTGTTCTGATTTTTCCCCTCTCTCCCTCCACCCCCTCCCCCAGATGGCAAGCAGTCCTGTACATGTTAAATATGTCACAGTTTAGACACAATATATATGTGCAGAACTGAACAGTTCTCTTGTTGCACAGAGAGAATTGGATTCAGAAGGTAGAAATAATCCAGGAAGAAAAACAAAAATGCAAATAGTTTACATTCATTTCCCAATGTTCTTTCTTTGGGTGTAGCTGCTTCTGTCCATCATTGATCAATTGAAACTGAGTTAGGTCTCTTTGTCAAAGAAATCCACTTCCATCAAAATACATCTTCATACAGTATTGTTGTTGAAATATATTATGATCTCCGGGTTCTGCTCATTTCACTTAGCATCAGTTCATGTAAGTCTCCTGGAGAACAATTTGAAACTATGCCCAAAGGGCTATAGAACTGGGCATACCCTTTGACCCAGCAGTACCATTACTGGGTCTGTATTCCAAGGAAATTATAAAGAAGGGAAAAGGACCCACATGTGCAAAAGTTTTTGTAGTGGCAAAGAATTGGAAAGAGTCATCTGGGGAGTGACTAAATAAGTTGTAGTATATGAAGATAATGGAATATTATTGTTTTATAAAGTGATGAAGAAACTGATTTTAGAAAGGCCTGGAAAGATTTACATTTACATGAACTGATGCTGAGTGAAACAAGCAGGACCAGGAATATATTGTACATAATAACAGCAAGAATGTGTAATGATCAACTATGAAAGACTTGGTTCTTCTCAGTGGTTCAGCGATCCAAAGCAATTCCAATAAGACTTTGGATAGAAAATGCCAACTGCATCAAGAAAAACAACTATGGAGAATGAATGTAATCAATATATGCTATATTCACTCTCTCTCAACATGATTCAAAAAGCAATGTTAGTTGGTGATACAATGACTCCCACCTCTCCAAATTTCTTGGTATGTATTTTGCATTTTCTTTTCTGGATATATATTGCTTCCCTTAAAATGTAAGCTCCATGAAGGTAGATACTGTTTTTCTTTGTTTTATTCCTATAGTCCTGTAGTCCCTGCTCTTTGCCAAGCACTTAGCATATAGCTTAAATTTTGGTTAATTAAATTGAACTGAATTTGGGTCCTACTTTTCTTATCTTGTAAAATGAGGGACTTGGAGTAGATATTTAAAGGACCACTTAAGCTCTAATATTTATTTTACTTATGTCCTTAGATGAAAGCATGACCACAATCATGCAACTATAACAAATAGAGGTCATTCATTACCTCATGAAACTTGCCATTCTGGTCATGTTTACTAGGCAGCAATTACCAGTTTATTGTGGGCAAAATTGGCTGGATTCCTATGAGAAAGCCTGTACTTCAACATTTAAATGGAGAATCTACCTCGAGATCTTCAGCTGTGAAACATTGGGCTTATTTCTGCCCTTAATTCTTTATCATCTAAAAGCAACTGATTTTCTGGAAATTCTACCCTTATTAGCATGAAGTTCCAAGTAAGGAAGATCAAGTCATCAGGCAGCAGTTCTGCGTGGTCATTTTTTAGAGACTAAAACACAAGTAACTAGCACCATTCAGGAAAGATGGGTTTTGATGAGCTGAGGACTTTGGGGGATAGAACAAACACTATTGGATGGACTTTCTTCTTTGATCCGCCTATTCTACTCATTAAAACTCTCTCTCTTGCTTCACATATCCACAATACTTCTTCCTTGGCCTAATTCACTAGCTTTTAGTGGGTAATCTTAATTGTCCAATGTCAACCAACATTTAAGTAAGTGGAGGGCACTATGTAAATTGCTGGGGCAGAGAGAAGATGAAATATATCACAATCACTATCTTTGAGAACAGGACACTTTGGTAATAATCATTTTTGTTTTGGGAGTAGTTTTCCAATATAATCTAGAGAGGAAAACTCAAGATTACGGAGAGGTCAAGACCATAGGTTCGATTGTTTAACAAGAGTCTAAAAAAGAAAATGATAACATTACATTTCAGAAATATTTCTGTCAATATAATGAAATGCTTATTGAATTGAATTAGTGAATGTCATCAATATTATCTTTAAGTGGAATCAACTATAACCTGATTTTCCAGTATTAAGACAAAGAACTTATGGCTGAGTGGAGGCTATAGTTTACGTCAGAGTATACTAATGAAGCCTATCAACTCCTCAGTTTTCTCCAGATATCAAATCTCATCAGCACCAGATCAAGAGCAGGCAGTTGTTGGTTGGTGATACAATGACAATTACTTTATGGAAGCTGGAGAATGAATGAAAGGTCTAGAATGAAAGGTCAATGTAAGGACAATTATTATAGCTAGCATTAGAGCTTCATTCAGACTTTAAAAAAACAGTTGTTTCTGTTTTTGTGAGTAACAAGGGTGCTTCGACATAGTAGGAAGAAAAGAGCTCTGGACTTGTAGTTTGAGGACCCAGGTTCAAATTCTGTGTCTGCCATTTACCTCTAGATGGTTTTAGGCAAAACAATCTTTCCAGGTGCCATTTCCTTCATTTGTAAAATGAGAGAACCTGTAAGGTTTCTTTTAGATCTAAGTCTACATTCTAAGATTCTGTAGTTGTTTAGGGGAAAGACTTCAGGAGGTTAGGCATTAAATATAAAGCTACTCATCATTCCATGCAATGTTTTCTAATGATACCCCAAAATGATGGCAAGTTTTTAGTAGATCTAACTTCATAGACTCAATCTTTAAATCCATGACTATTTTATATGACCAATAAATAGGCAGAGAAATATTATGTACAAAAAGTGGGCTTTTATTATTAAAAATACTTGGAAAGAACTAGTCCAAGTGACCCCAGGAATCTTCTTTGTATCCAGTCATTTGGATCAGACACAATACTGGCTCAGACTTCAAAAATGGGTAAAATCCAGCTGAGTTTTCTTGTGCACAAATTTTCAGAGGCCACTGCAGTTAAATCCTGATGGAGCTGCTGGTGCCATTAGGACCAAGGGTTTAGGGGGTGCTATTAGCCACGCATGTCTTCAAAAACTTTTCTTATACCTCCATCAGTGAGCCCAGCTCTTTACTGAAATGACATACATGGCTTTGCAGAAAAGCCATCAGCATTACAGTAATAATAGAACTAAGGAATTGGGGGGAAGGGGATTAAGGGAGTGTCTCTCTTGATTGCAATAGTGAAAGTTAGCAATTCTAAATGCAAGTGCCCACAGAGGCAGCATCTTCCCTTTGTAAAGGTGGGGGCTGGTACCTTGGGTTGCAACCATGGGCCACATCTGGTCAAGGCACATACAGTGATACTGCCCAACCTTGTTCATCAAAGGTGACATGGGCTTACGTAGCTGCAAGGGCCTCAGTGATAGGTGAAAATTTAAAAACTTAACCAAAAATAGCCACTCGATTAGAATTAAACCTTCAAAAATTACAGTGGCTCCTGAAAATAAGGTGAGTAGATTCAAAGGACTGAATAATGAAGTCCAACTTTAAGTATCTCAAGGTACCATCTCCTTTCCAAAAGCAGGGATTTTCTCAATGCAGAACATTTTTTCAAAGCAAAGTAGAGATGGTCAACTTTCCAAGAATCCAAAAGTTCTAGTCTTCATAGTAATCAAACTCTACTCTTCCCATATGTTCAGTGTCAATCATGGCTTTGGATTCATCCCAGCTGGAGCTTGGAAATCTTGCAACAATTCTGTGGAATAACCTAACATTTTGGGGATGAGTGCTCCACAGTGATGCTGCTGCACAGTTTTTCTGCATTTAACTTTTGAGGGTTAAAGGAAATATAGAATGGGATGAATCTGCACTGCAGATCTGTACTCTGAAAAAACTGAATTTGCTCCTGTGATACATGTGTAGAAGTGGACATGTTTGATAGAGGCCATTCAGTTGTAGTCAAGAATTCAACACAGGTCTCAGTAAGGGCAATTCCTTGAGGCAAAGAATTGAGAGTTAATGATCTTTTATCCCTCTGCTTATCTTCCTCAGCAATTACTAGTCCAGAGCCTGAGGCTAGAACTAAAAATATCACCCAACTAAAAGATATTGGGAGAAAAAACAGGCACCGGAGGAGTGGTGAGAGTCTGTGGAAGACATTATTGACAGCCAGAGACACTCTCCTCCAATGGAACCCCTCCTGAGCAGCACTGGTGAACTTTAGCTTCAAGTCACAGATGCTGGCATCAGATCTCTGGGGAAACATTCTAGGCTATGAGCAGGGAATATGTTGCCTGTGGGAGAATACCTTACTCTATTGTCCTGGGGACCTAGGCACAGTGAGAAGAGGGTGCAATTTCAGCCTCAGTCCCAGTGATACTGCCTCCTGGAGGATAAAGGTGGTATTGCACAAGGGTTAGCACCATTATCATCATTCAAGATGGCAACACCTGGGATTCTCCCTCTTGGCTGCACTACTTCCAGTTTGACTTTCATAGGAGATCGTCTAGTTAGGAGACTGAGTCAAGTAACATTCGCACAACTGTGCCTGGTCATCCAGCAAAGGCGATGCCTTGGCCAGCCAGTCTTCAAGCTCCTGGGATAACAGCAGTAGGCCTCGTGGAGAAGGCAACTCTGGTTCCAAGAAGCTCAAGTTCCACATCCCAACTTCCTCCAGCTCTCAAACACATTATGCACCAAGAGTGCTGAATTCCTGTCTAATAGGAAGTTATCCATGTGGTCTATCCTATCTTAAGGAAAACCATAGGACCTGCCTGAAATACAACAGAGAATCCATTCAGTCACAGAAGAGGGAGTTCAATTAATCTTGATGTCATTGGATAAGACTATCTTGTTGTCCATTCTGGGTTACTGGACCTGGATCAGATGGTGGAGCAGGATTTGGCGTGTTGCTCTGCAGATAGCGGCGGAAATCTTTAATCATGGGACGGAGGATCTGGATGAGAACACTCAGGGCTGCCTGTGTCCCTTCCATTGCTTGGGCCTGGCGTTCCTGAGCACAAGCCTGCACCTCTTGTGAACGACGAATCATCTGCAGGAGATCGTTTTGTTGTTCTAAATGCTGGGCAATTTCCTTTACATGCAGATTGGTGACCCGCTGCTCCTGTATAAGTTTGGCTGAGTTAAGTGCAATACGGCTTTTCAGTGCTTGAGGCTTGACAGACACATCAGCTTGGTGAGCCATCATCTCCACAGGTGCCTCGGCAGTTACTGTCGTGGGTGTCTCTGTTGTGCAATACTCTACTACTCCATCCTCCAAAGTATGATAGGTGGTCTCAGCAGGAACTAAAGGATAGATTAAAAAAAAAAAAAAAAGTCAAAAGAATCCTAGAAAAATTAGTATCTGCTCCCAAAGTAACCAGCTGGAGTTTGGAACTATAAGAGAGACATGTTTGAGGTGAGGTCACAGAATACACTCCTTTAATGGGGTGAAAAGCTAGAAGGTTACTAAGGTTTTTATGGGAATAGAAGATAAAATAAAATACAAAAACACAAACTTCATTCTAGATAGATTTATTATAACCTTTCTTATCAAGCTTCCCTTGTGCTCTTTGCCTCCATCTTTTCTCTTTTTCTTTTTTTTGCTACACAGGATATGGGAGCCAAAATGATTATTTACCAAAATGAAGCAAGTCACAGTGGTAGTTCAATTAACGTACAGTAAAGTATACCAGGTTGAATCAGTTGAATAGAGGATCTAGGGAGGCCAGGATGACATAAGAGACATACTCTCTTACAGCTTCCATATTTATGACTAGTCCATGGAACATCCATGGAACACACATTGATCATTGTTCTGTTCCCTTCCTGGAATAGACAACAGTCATCATAGAGAGGCTAAATGACTTGTCAAAGATGGCAGAAGTTAAATTTGAACCCAGGACTTCTAGACTCCAACTCCAGTGCTCTATCCACTACACTTCCTTTAGACATCTGAGGAAAAATGGAGGTTCAAGAATGGACACTGTGAATAATCATTAGACCCAAGTGCCCATCTTCAGCAGACCAACAAAATAATCAAGGTGGGCCCTTAAAGCAGTTGGTATTGAAGTTTTTTCTTTGTTTGTTTGTTTTAAATCAACAATCCTTCCTAGAAAACATTCAACAAAGCTGCTCAGGACTTCACACATGTGGAAAAAGTCCTGGATCAACAGTCAGGAGATAGGGATTCTAGTCCCAGTTCTGCACAATCCTTCTGTGTTACCTTGTGCCAGTCTTTCCCTCTGTGGACCTGTTTCCTCTTCTATAAAAAGTGGGAGATTGGACTGAATGACCACTAAGTGACCTTTCATCCTATTCTCTGTCCTGTTTGACCCAAGGTCATCAACCTATTGGCCAGTTTATCCTTCTCTGTAAAGTTAGGTGGTTGGCCTAAATGATGCTCTAAGGTTCCTTCCAATATGGCCATGCCATGATGCTACAGTTTCCCAAAGACCCTTCCCGCGACCTCCTGCCCTCCAGGCGGTATGGGGCCACTCACTCTGTGTCAGGGTGACAGTGGCCGCAGCTGTGGCTGCCCCTAGGGCTACAGGGTGGATCTCAGCTGCGCCTGGCAGGCTGATGATGGTGGCCTCACCCAACAGGTTACAGATGCGCTGTTGCATGGGGGTCAGCAGGACAGGGGCCACGGAGGGGCCAGAGCCTCCAGGACCCGGACCGGGGCCACCGGGGCCCCCCTCTTCTGGCCCGCCAGGGGGCTCACTGCCCTCCACAGCAGCCCGGACCTGGGCCACCTTGCGCCGGACCTCGGTCTTGAGGTCAGACCATTTCTTCTTGACCTCGGGCAGCTCCCGGCGGCACGTGGCCACAGCGTTGACTCGCCTCAGGATGTTGTGCCAGGCCGCACTCTTGGCCGCCAGGGGCACGCCTGCATTGAAGTGGTTGATGAGCAGGTGTTTCTGGCGCTCTAGTTCCTCCACTATGATCTCCACCTCACGTTCCGAGAAGTTCATCTTCCTCTTCTTGGCTGGTACCGCCATGGCCTTCCCAATGCCCCCTTCCCCAGCTCCCTGCTATTCCTCCTTTTCCTCGGCCTGCTGCCCCCAACAGGGGAAGGGCCTCCCCTGCCCACTGCCAAGGCCTAGGCCCAGGCCCAGGCCCTTGACAACCTCCGGCGCTACGCAAAGTGCGTACGGCCCAGCCTCGGCCGCCCGAACCTCCGCCAGGGAGCTGCGTAATGGCTTCCTGAATCTGCCTCTTCCGCCGGGGCGTGCGGAGCTTTCCCTCCCTCCCCTCCCCGGTGGGGCCGAGCGCCGGCTCTTCTCCAGGGAAACCTCGCGTGCCGGTTGGATACAGCAAGAAATTAGCTACTCCCATTGGCTAGCGTCACTGTCCATCATGATTACGAGCCACCCTATTCCTAGATTTGGAAGGTTCATTGGTCAGTAGTCATGTCGATCGAGTTGGGACGCCATGCCCCCAGTGGTTTTTTCCTGCTTTTCTATTGGATGTGTTTTCTATCATTTATTCACCAATGTTCCACCAGCTCTCTGGATTTGTCCAGTTTATTGGAGGACTGCGATGTTAGCGTACAAAAACTCGGAGTGATTCAGGGATTATTGGCAAAGGGCCATGCCAATTTTACCCTTGGTCCCGCCCATAATCGAAATTCTCCTTTGCCATTGGCTTTTACGTTTGCTACTCAAAAGATAGCGGCTTCCAGTTTGGAGTCTCCATTCCCTCCTTCGTTCTTATTTTTTTCTTCTTACGGAAGACGAAATTTCCTGGGGTCAATCAGTTTGCCAATCGTGGGAACTCGACTTATTGTTGAGGAAAACCCACTTCGAAAAGCTGGCTCGAGTAATTCCGAAACCCCACTGATGTTTGAATCTCCCCCTAGAAGAACCTTACGCTTATTGGACTAGACTCGGGGGTGGAGCGTTGACCCCCGGCATCTCCTTCTAGGCCCTGCCTCGTGCGGAGATCGAAGTTGGCTATTGGTTGCTGGGGCTGGGTGGGGAGGAGGTGAGTTGGCGCGAGGCAGAGCTCCCGGAAGCGCGCGGGCAGCCGGTCCGAGTCCGGCCCCGCCCAGCCCGTTTGCCGGCGCTTTTTCACTTGGGGAGAAGCCGGCGAGTTCCTCCACGAGCGCCCTTGTAGGAGCCGGGACGCCGATCGCGGACGCCTCCGTCGCCCCCACCCCCACCCCAGGCTCCTCCACTTTGCCCAGCGCCCGATGGTGAGCGACGTGTTGTGTCGCTGCGTGGCCTCCCCACCGGCCCCCGGCGCCGCCCCCACCCAGTCGCCAGCCGAGGACCCGTGTGGCGGCGCCGTGTGCGGGGGTCCTGACCATCGCCTTCGCCTCTGGAGTCTCTTCCAGGAGCTCGATGTCAACAACGACGGTGGCCTCTGTGTCAACGACCTGGCTGTGGGGCTGCGGAGGCTCGGCCTGCCTCGTACGGAGGGCGAGCTTCGGGTAAGGAAGCCGCGGCCTGGAGCTGGCCGGGACCCTGAGGGGCGATAACGGCCCTTTGTCTCCCTCCCTCCCGCATCCCTCCTCTAGTCAGGGAGAAATCCGAGTCTGGGAGCCGTGGGCAGCCGGAACTTGGGGCTTCCGGCGGGGGGGCCGACACCTGGAAGCGTTAGCCCTCCCGTCGGGTTTCCGGCCGAAGACGCCGGCCGGGCCTGGGTCCCTTCTCCCACTGAGGCATTTCCCCTGCGCAGCTGGAAGGAGCCCCGGGAGGGACTTCGAGGCTAGAGTCCCCCCTCCGTTGGAATCCCTCTCTGACTCGGCTTCGACAACTTCCCTCCCAGTCATCTCGCTTCCAGCTAGGGTCCCCCTTCCCAACCCCCCACCCCCGTTTGGCTATAAGAAGGTCCCATAGTCTCGGGCGCCCAGGGACTAACCATCTCTCCCACCTGTTGGCCCGACCTCTTCGAGGAGCTCTCCAGACTTAGCTAGATTCGTGATGCTCAATGTAGACATACGATATGTGGGTAAAGACGGGGGAAGAAATTGAAACTTGCTTGATGTGACCTGTCTAAGAGTGACGATTCTTTGGTCTAATGACAGCTTGTCACCGCGGAGCTTTGAAGCTGTCTTTAAACCTCCATTTCCTCTTTTTAAGGTTGGAAGTTCTTACTTGTGTTCAGGGTGTAATGGTGAGGATGTAGTGACAGTTGTGAAATCACCGTGTAGGTGTTAGCAGTTATCTTCTAGAGGGATTTAGATGGAGGAGGAGGAGTTGAGAGTGCTCTTTCATAGCCTGAATTCCTCTTTTGCCTTTGTTGTGTTGTGCCAGGTACTTTATCAAAAGTCTTTTCCACCACTTTGACAATTCATTTCATTTAAAGTAAGATCATCCCTGGTTGCAACAGGGACTGTCTGTAGTATTAGTTCATTTTAATTAGTTTATTATTTCAAAGATGTAACTTTTTTGGCCAAGATATGAATAGATGTTTGATATACAAAATGAATTAAACCAAATGCACGAAGTTTTCAGAATAATTTTCCAATAACTAAGGATATTTTAAATACTTAGAATCAGCTTGGAAACCTTGGAATTTGTTTTAGCTGGAATCGGAGGTATTTTCCTGAGAATAATTTCACTACCTGACTCACAGAGTAATTTTGAGAAAAATGAACTTTAGAGCACTTTGTGTTAAAAAAAAAAAAAAAAGAAGCCTATATCCATTTCATGTAGTAGATTGAGTTATTTATCAACAGTAAGTAAATTATATTTTTAATTTAGGATTTATGAATAGCTACTATAATAAGGGTCAAGATGTACTCTTAATTCACAGTTCATTTGCTATTGATCATAATCTAAATTCTTTGGTGGCTAATTTCCAAGGGTAAACAGTGAAAAAAAATATTTTTAGAATGTAATCAGTTTTCTTTTCCAGTTGAAAGATTTAGATGAAAAAAAAAAGCATAGCTCAATTTTAGGATATAGACCTGCTTTTTGCCATCATCAAATATATGTTCTGAAAACATATATTGGGGCTTCCGGCGGGGGGGGGCCGACACCTGGAAGCGTTAGCCCTCCCGTCGAGTTTCCGGCCGAAGACGCCGGCCGGGCCTGGGTCCCTTCTCCCACTGAGGCATTTCCCCTGCGCAGCTGGAAGGAGCCCCGGGAGGGACTTCGAGGCTAGAGTCCCCCCTCCGTTGGAATCCCTCTCTGACTCGGCTTCGACAACTTCCCTCCCAGTCATCTCGCTTCCAGCTAGGGTCCCCCTTCCCAACCCCCCACCCCCGTTTGGCTACAAGAAGGTCCCATAGTCTTGGGCGCCCAGGGCTCATCTATAGATTGGTTAAACTGTAGTAGAAGAGACTTATAGAAAATCATCAGTAACAGATTCGAAAACAAGAACCTCCTTATTTATCTTATTATGTATCAAGGTACTATAAGTTTTGTTTGTTTGTTTTTGTTTTTTAGGCAATTGGTTTTAGTAACTTATCCAAAATCACAGGTAAGAAGTGTCAAGTGTCTGAGGCTGGAGTTGAACTCAGGTCCTCTTGACTCCAGGGGCCATGCTGTATCCACTGTGCTACCTACCTGCCCCAGTTTTTAATAAATATTTTTTGGACTTGTGTTAAAAAAAAATTAAAATTAGCCTTTAGGCAAATTTTCAAGTATCGGGAAATACTAGCTTTGTAATTGACAGCAACAAAAAATTCTGTGCCATGTCCCTCCTCCCACTTTAAACTGCTCCAATTCTTTTTTTTTTACATTATGCCAAAGCTTGTTAAATTTTAGAGGATTATGAGATAGAAGAAAAGAGCCAGTGAAGAGATCATGGAGTTGTGGTGAAATAGCAATTTCCTATAGAAGTGTAAAAAAAAAAAAAAAAAAAGGTAAATTAAACTGTTTCTGAAAACTTTACTGTGATCTGTTCAAATAGGTAGTTTTGGAATAGGAATCCGTTGTGAAGACTTATCAGAACCAGTGAGTCAGTGCAGGCCTTGTGACTGTACTTTCTTGTCTATGTATTATAGCAGCTTGTGGTAAGTTTTCTTTAAAAATAAATCCTGGGACCCGTCTTTGTTGCAGAAGAGATTTTCAAAGGAAAATTACTTAAAATGGAAGTGGGCAGATAAACTTGTGGCAGCACGCCAGGGAAACTTCTTTGGAAAGAGAATGTAGGCAAAGAGCCTTTTCTGGAACAAAAGGAGGGGAAAGGTGGGGGAAGGAGGTGTAGAGAAGATTTTTTAAAAAACAAAACAAAAAAAGATGGTGATCTTGATATTACTACATTAAAGGATAATTTTAACAAATTATTATGCTACATAATTGTCACCTTCATAGAACCAACCCCACCTCTTATTTTGTTTCTTAAAGATTTTGTAATAAATTCTTCCTTTATGCATTAATCTGATGCCAAACTTTTCTCTGCTCCCCTGATTTGCTTAGGTATCATTCTTTATTGTCTAAAATGTATCCATTTTGGTCTTCTCTTGGTATAGAGTTTGACAACCCTTGTCTTAAAACACATTTAAAGGACTGCATTAGTGACTAGTCAGTTGTTATTTATCCTTCATTCTCAAAGAAGACCATGTCCTGTAAGGGAACTGGAGGTAGTGAGGGAGAGCTGGGCAAGATTACCTGCCTCACTCTCCAATCCAGAGCCACCTGGGCCCAGAGGCCAGATTTGGATCAGGACGACTGGAGATGGCCCTGGATGCAGTGGGAAGTCTTGGTCTTTTTAAGCCAAGGTCTTCAACAGGTCTCAGTTTGAGGCAACACCCATAAAAGATCTAGGACAGGTGAGCAAGTTTTGCTTTTGAATTGGTCCTTTGAAAGATGGGTATAATTTCCCTGACAGATACATAATAAGGAGGGGTAGAGAAAGGAAGGACATGCCAGGGCATTTTGTGGCCCTTGGAAGGATGGGAGGAAGATGTCATAATTTGGAAAAGTAAGCTAGACTAAGTTATGGAGTGTTTGAAATGTCTAGACAAGAAATTTCAGTTTTGTTTAGTAGGCAGTGGGGAGCTATTGAATATTTTGGGGTAGGAGAGTGTACAGAAATGTGTTTTAGGATGTTTAATCTGGCCAATTTTAGGATCATAGATGTAAGAGATGGAAGGGACCTTAAAAGATCACACAGTCCAACTAGTTTGTTTTACAGGTGAGTGTTGCGATATAAATGGTAGGTGGTAACTCAGATGCTCTGACTCTAAATCCAGTATCTATCTACTATAGGAAATTTTGGAAGCAACAATAGATACTTGGATTGGACTATATACTGTAGACAGATTTAGTAATGAAGGGAGGGAAGTATGTAATCCAAATCAGCTGGGATTTTTACATAATAATTGACATTTGTAGGGTACTTTTTTAAAATATGAAGAGGTCTTTATGTACAAGTATATCAGATTTATTATTACATGAAATGTCAATTCTTGACATGGTTATTCCCATTTTATATTTGAAGAAACTGTGGAAAGAAATTGTGATTGGTAGATAGGAAGGAAGGAAGGAAGCATTTGTTAAATACCTACTGGGATTTAGTAGGTACTATAGCACTATGATAAACACTTTACAACTTTTGATTTTCACAATAACCCTGAGAGCTAGATACTGTTATCATTAGTTGTAGTTTTTACAGTTTTACAATTGAGGAAACTGAGGTTGACATATCCAGTTAGTGTCTGAAGCCATGTTCCAACTTCAGATTTCCAGGCCCAGTACATTCATTGTTGTGCTAAGTATGAATCTAAGCCAGGCTTCTTCTCTTCACGTCTAGTGTTTTCTTCCATGACACACTGCTTCTTATAGAAAAATGCTTCTCACAACATAACATTCTCACTCTTTTTGTTGTTTGCTTGCTTTTTGTTTTCCTAACACATTTTCTTTCCTTTTTGATCCGATAATTGTATAAATATGTTTACATATATTGGATTTAACATATTTTAACATGTATAACATATATTGGATGGCTTGCCATCTAGGAGAAGGGATGGAGGAAAGCAGGGGAAAATTTGGATCACAAAACTATGCAAGGGTCAATGCTTAAAAATGATCCCTCCATATGTTCTGAAGATAAAAAGCTTTAATAAAAAGAAAAAAGAAAAATGCTTCATTAGTCCCCAGCCATATTACTCTGCCTCACTGAACTCTAGCATTCTAACCTACCACACTCTTGCACTTAGGTTAGGGTTTTTTCCCCTAGTTGTTTTTCTTGTACATCCTTTTTTTCTCTTTGACTAGATTGTAAACTTGTATTGATATCTTTGGTATCTCACCCAAGTGGAGCAATGATGTTTGTCTTTTTTTTTTTTTAAATAACTTTTTATTGACAGAACCCATGCCAGGGTAATTTTTTACAACATTATCCCTTGGACTCATTTCTATTCCGATTTTTCCCCTCCCCCCGATGGCAAGCAGTCCTATACACGTTAAATATGTCATAGTATTTCCTAGATACAGAAGGTAGAAATAACTTGGGAAGAAAACCAAAAATGCAAACAGTTTACATTCATTTCCCACTGTTCTTTCTTTGGGGGTAGCCGCTTCTGTCCATCATTGATCAGTTGAAACTGAGTTAGATCTCTTTGTCAGAGAAATCCATTTCCATCAGAATACATCCTTATACAGTAGCGTTGTTGAAGTATATAATGATCTCTTGGTTCTACTCATTTCACTTAGCATCAGTTCATGTAAGTCTCTCCAAGCCTCTCTGTATTCATCCTGCTGGTCATTTCTTACAGGCCAATAATATTCCATAACATTCATATACCACAATTTACCCAGCCATTTTCCAATTCATGGGCATCCATTCATTTTCCAGTTTCCAGCCACTACAAACAGGGCTACCACAAACATTTTGGCACACACAGTTCCCTTTCCTTATTTAGTATCTCTTAGGGGGGGTATAAGCCCAGTAGTAACACTGCTGGATCAAAGGGTATGCACAGTTTGATAACTTTTGGGGCATAATTCCAGATTGCTCTCCTGAATGGTTGGATTCGCAACTCCACCAACAATGTATCAGTGTCCCCACATCCCCTCTAACATTCATCATTATTTTTTCCTGTCAAGTGATGTTTGTCTTAATAAATACTTGACAAAGTTTAGGTAATCAGCATAGACTGTGAATTTACTATGTAAATGCACTATATTAAATGCTCTAAAGGAACATGGAAGAAATAGAAAGAAGCTGTCTTAGCTTTCTAAAAGTTTTAATTCATTTAAAAGCTCAAAATATAAAGCTGGCATTGCATAGCAGACAGAATTTTGTTGGTTTAAAAAAAAATTTTTTTTTTTTATTTTGAGGCAATTGGAGTTAAGTGATTTGCCCAGAATCACATAGCTACTAAGGCTAGATTTGAATTCAAGTCCTCTTGACTCTAAGGCTGGTGCTCTATCTATTTTGCTCTCAAGCTGCCCTCAGTAGAAAGAATTTTGGGTTTGGGACTCTCTGAGTTTGGGATTTGGACTCTTGTGTTGTTCTGCTACTACCATGCTTTGTGACTTGGGGAATTCACATAAACTCTCTATGCTTTATCAATTTTTGTTGTTTATCAATAAAATGGGTGTAGATAACTCTTATCCCCAAAGCTTCAACAGGGGTTTAATTTGGAGTTATTCAGGGTGGCCAAACCATAAACTGTCAACTGGGAGGTTTTTTTGGTCTGATGTGAATTAGGCAGCTTGTTAATTACATACCTTAAGTGGAAGACTTGGGGTTCACCATCAAAGTGAGATGGTTAATTTAAAATGAACTTAAGCACCAGCTAGATGGCACAGTGGCTAGAGCACCAGCCCTGAATTCAGGAAGACCTGAATTCAAATCTGGTCTCAGACACTTAACATTTCCTAGCTGTGTGACCCTGGGCAAGTCACTTAACCCCAATTACCTCAGCAAAAAAAGAAAGAAAGAAAGAATTTGAAGGATGCAAATTTTGTGAACTATTTGTAGATCTTTATTCCATCCCCCAAGTACAGTGAGGTGATTCACTGAGTAGATACTGAGCTGAATTTGGAATCAGGAAGATTCATCTTCCTAACTTCAGATCTAGCCTCAGACATTTGCTGTGACCCTGGGCAAATCACCTATTCCTTTTTTTCTCAAATTCCTCATCTGTAAAATAGCAAGTCACTTTAATATCTTTGCCAAGAAAACCCCCAAATGGACTCACAAAGAGTTGTCTGACAACAGAAGCGGCTATACAACAACAAAAATTCTACCACCACTACCAGCCGTCTCCACAATAAGAAGAATTTCTTTGTCTTATTGGAGTACTAAAATGTTTGAGGCTCATAAAAAGCTCACTTGTTTTAGAAATGCCAGTAAGTATATTAGTTTCTACTAACTAAATGGGTAGTTTTTAAGTGTTATAGCATTGTATTGTCTCCACAAGAAAATCCTAACTTAATGCTTAAGAAGCTTTTTATAAAGTTACTTGTGATTTGCTAAAGGATCCTAACTACTTATTTTATAAACTCCTTGGATAAGATAAATAATCTTCATTTATTATAAGGAAAATAGATGGGAGAGCTTGCAAGAAAAAGGAAGCAAGCATGAAATTGTCTTCATTCAGACTGCTAAGTAAATTATGCTTTTGTGCTGTTATAATTTGGACTTAGACACAGATCTTTTTCTACAAAGAAATAATGGTACTTAATAAGTTAGCAGAATGGCAAGAGAAATACAATTCTCCTCAAAAGCATTAAATTCATGTGTTAAACTGATTGTACTATATTTTGATAAATTTGTTTTTATTAAGGCTTAACTTTAAACTTACCAGGTTTTTTTTTTTTTTTTAATGAATTGAGTGATAAAAAGCTTTGGTAGGTCTTTTTCCCAAGGAAATCATAAATGAGGGAAAAGGACCCACATATACAAAAATGTTGCAGCTGTTTTTGTGGTGGCAAAGAATTGGAAAATAAGTAGAGAAGCCCATCAATTGGAGAATACCTGAACAAGTTGTGATATGTGAAGGTAATGGAATATTATTGTTTTAACAAAAAATGATAACCAAGCTGATTTTAGAAAGGCCTGGAAAGATTTACATGAACTGACGCTGAAGCAAAACAAGTAAAACCAACAGCAAGATTTTGTGATGATCCACTAAGACTTGGTTCTTCTCAGCAATAAAGTGATCCAAGGCAATCCCAATAAACTTTGGATGGAAAACACCATTTGCATCCAGATAGAGAATTATGGAGACTGAATGTAATTCAACACATGATAAGTTCACTTTTTTTTTTCCATTTTCTCTCGGTTTTTCCTTTTTGTTCTGATTTTTCTCTCCCAACATGATTCATAAAGAAATATTAAAAAAAAAAAAAAAAAAAGCATGCATAACCAGAAAAAAAAAATTCAAATAAGAGCAAAAAAAGTCTTGGTAGGTGTCTTATCCAAATAAAAAAGAAGAAAATATAGTACAGTGAGGACTTGAGTTGAAATCTGGGTTCAGGTACTTGACATTTTTACTAGCTTTGTGATCCTGAGCAAGTCACTTAATCCCAATTGCCTCCAAAGAAAGCAAAAGAAGAAATGTGCTCAGAGTAGGCCTGAACCTGAATTTTGATTAGGTTGTAGTGATGGTGGTTGTTTTAATGTCTTGAAGATTTATTCATTTCTGAAAATCTTGAAGGATTAAATGATGCAACATTTATAACATGCTTAACATAGTACCTTGCACATAGTAGACACTTAATGTTTGTTTCCCTTCCTTTTCTTTCTCATAGAAACCACTTAAGAAGATCACATATTATACCATAATACTGTTGTAATATGTAATCCAGAGCAAATCTAATGTCTTTCTTGTGAGTTTGAATTTTTATAGAGCTTTATTCTCTTTTCCTCATTGAGTTTAAGAGTCTATAGACTCTTCTCACTAATTTTCATTAGACTTTTACAGACTATCCAAGAGATCTAAAGACCATCTAGTCTGATCTTCTCATTTTCCTTGTAAATATGCTGAAATGTTAAGTGGCTTGTCCAAGGACACATAGTGTCCTAAGGATTGGGCTTCCTTAACATTTTTATTCAAGGTTTGATGGACTCAGTTAAAATCTTAAGAGTTGGAAGAGATGTTATAATTCATCTAGTTCAATCCCACTATCTCTTTTTCAGAAATCTTTCTATACCTTTCTACACAGATGATCATTCAACGTCTTCTTGGCTTAATTTCAGTTTTATAGGCCTGTTTTGTTGTTAGCCATTACACTTGTTACAAAGTTGTTCGTCATAATGAGTAAAATCTGGTTCCTTAAAGCATCTATCCATTAGTCCAGTTTTGTTTTCTGTAGTTGCGTGTTTTCTCTGCTTGATAGCAGTCTTTGATTATCTAAAGAACTCTTTTGGTTCTACTTAGTTTTTTCCAGACTAAACATTGCTATTTAATTTAATAGTTTTTCTTTGACATGATCTCCAGACCTGTTGCTATATTGGTGTCTTTCCTGAACACAATGAACTTTGTCATTGTCCTTTTGAAAAATGCAGTATCAAATGTAAGTATATCTCCAAAAGACCAAAGAAAGAGGGAAAAGGACCCATATGTAGAAATATGTTTATAGTGGCATTTAGTACTGAAAATAATAGTTTCCCACGAATTGAGGAATGACTGAAAAAATTATGGTATATGAATGTAATAGAATATTATTGTGATATTAAAAAGGGATAGATTCAAAGAAACCTGAAGTCTTGTGTGAAGTAATGAGACTACAATGAGAACAATTTGTATAATGATTACATCATAACTTTTGGAAGACTTAAGAATTCTTAATTCAGTGGTCAATCACCTCTTGGCAGAAAGGAAATGGACAAAAGGAGCATAACACAGATAAGAGAAGAGACAAAACAAAAGGAGCTGGACCTTTTCAGACACAGCCATTATATGATGTATTATTTAACTGTACAGGGAGAGGGAACAGAAACTTGTTGGGGGAATTGTGATAGTCATGATAAAAAGAAATAACATCACTGAAACATTTTAAAATTGTAGAAAAGACCTGAAGAAGGTCTAGAATAGGACAGACTAGTGAAGCAGTACTACTTTGTTAAATTTCATATATACTTTTTTTTTTTTTTTTGCTGAGGCAATTGGGGTTAAGTGACTTGCTCAGGGTCACACAGCTAGAAAGTGTTAAGCCTCTGAGACCAAATTTGAACTCAGGTCCTCCTGATTTCAGAGCTGATGCTCTATCCACTGGGACACCTAGCTGCCCCCTCATATATACTCTTAAAAAAAAAAAAATCAAGACTATGTGTGATAGAATTTCATGGTTTCATATACAGTCTTTGTTTTGTCTTTGAACATGTTGTTTGTTGAAGTTTGTTGAGCAATTTCAAATATTCAAGGCCAAAAAGTGGAGCCAAGACTCAAATTTTACCTAATTTGCAAAATTTAGGATAAATCAGAAATATGGTGTTTGATAAAGTAATACAGAGCAATTAGATGGTGAAGTTGGGATTACTATTATAATCTCTTACCAAGGAAGACATTTACTGTGAGGTCTTTAGTGGGTGAGAGGAAAGTTAAAGCTAAGGGCTTTGGAGATAAAGGAAAGATAAAAATATCTTCAATCCTATGAAGCACTTTGTAAGAAAAAAAGAACTGGAGGAATGATGCAGCATTTTATATATATGTATATGTATATGTGTATATATATATATCTCACTGTAGTTTACAAACTACTTTCACATCTATTTTTATTAAAATTGATATTTAAATTGCACTTTTAATATTTTCAAAGTATTTTACATACCTCTGTTAAACTCTCCATTATAGAGGTGGTTGGAATGAGTATTATTCTTATTTTATAAATGAAAGGCTAATGGCAGACTCCAGTAGAGTCCAGGGTTACAGTCTCTTGAGCTAGTACTCACTCAGTTACATTGTATTGGTGAGGTCAAGGTAGCAATACCTAGTTCCAAGAAAACATGACTAATTCACAATGGCCATTCTCTTTGCCAAAGGAAGGTTTAATTTAGGAGAAGAGTTTACCGACAAAAATAAGAGACAAAATAGACACACCAGGAATGGTAAATATGAAATAGATTTGGGAGAGCTTATAGTTATCAAGGAAAAAGACAAGTTCCCCCAGGAACTCACAATTAAGCAGAAGAAAGGAAGTAACTCTATGGGGTAGGAGAAAGCCATTAACTGGAAGGTTAGACTAACCTGAATTTGCTAGAGTAAGGAGAAAGACACCATTAGAAAGAAGGCACTATGATGGAGAGAAAGAGAGAACCTCATAGTGGGCTTAGTCTTGAGAATTTAGCAAAGATCTTTATCATAAGTAGATCTTTTATAGGGGCAATGTAACACTGGGGATTTGTCAAGTACAAAGGCTGGAATGGACCTGGTCTAAAGATGTGCCTGTCAAGATAGTCTAGGAAAGCTAATTTCCTTTTCGGATACAATTATAGTTAGTAGAGTACTATTGTCTTAACTTATGGTAATAAGACAGTCTGGGAAAGCTAAGTCCTTTGCAAGCTTGTCTCTAATTTTGTTTTGAATGTCTTTAAATATGCTAACTAGATTTGAGACTGGATGGATGAATTAACAATAGACTCTTGACTTCACATTATTCTACATGACCAAGATTTGGCAATTTATACCAATATTACTTATTTTTAGAGTAATAGAATTATAACAAAATATAACCTGCAAACGCTTGTGAACTTTCTTTTCACATTTATAACCCTAATAGCCCAGCCCTGAAGTCTCACTGTAAAGCTTCCTGGAAAGCACAGTAATATTAAGCTAGAAACAATGAATAAAGCAGCTGACTAGTGAATTATTCCTGTGTAAGAAGTTAGAAATACTACACAATTCATTGTCTTTAAGAAAAATGAATTAAAAACTTAGAAATTAACTTTCAAGTAATAAATGAACAGCCAAGGCAACTTGAGCAAATTTCTTATCTTTCTTTAGTTCTTGGCTTGGGTTTTGCCTGGAAGGCTTGGAAATGAGATGAGTCATTTACTCATTTTCTACAGAGTGGATTGAGGAAACCAGAGATGGTCACTGCTTCTGTTCTCTTTGACGTTGCATTGGGAAGTAAGCAGATACCTTTAGAGGCAGTTCAATACACTACTGCAGTGGCTTTCCTTTCTTCTATTCCCCTAGCCACCTTTACTGTTGGAGCTTCCTATGATACTTCTTATTGAAACACAAAAGAAAGCTGCATTGTATGAGGAAATTCACAAAACTATTTAAATATTGGGAAACAGAGAGTTTGCCAAGAATAAGAACAAACTGTATGCTACATTCTTCCTGTGGGACTAAAACAAGTAAAATAGTCCTGTTGGATAGAGTCAGCTATAGTGCTAGGCTCTGTCAATCTTTATGACTTTGTCATCAAACACTAGGCTAATCATTAAGTACATCATTATTGATATGTCATCAAAGAGCTGACAGATATTTTCAGAACTGAAAAAAAGGTCTTTATTTAAACATTCTAGTTTTATTGAGTCCCAGAGAGGAGAATATTACACTGCTAATTTTGAGCAGAGATTGTAAAAGAATTTGTAATTTTTTGAGATAGTCTTTGTTGGATTGATTAGTGATGAATTTCTGGACCTTATTATCTTATTTGTTTTTTAAAACTCACATCTATTATATATTTTATTAGCCAGATGTTTTTTTTTTAAAATCTCATCTATGTGCAGCCGAACAATTACTTTTACTCAGATAGTATTAGATTTGATTCCATCCTCTTTGGACAGAATTTATTTGACTATTCCTAATCAAAGGTAATAGGATTTGGCAAATTGGTATCAAACAACTTTGAAAAATATCCACAGAATCCAGTCTCTAATGCAATTTCACATGTTTGCTTCCTCCCCTCCCCCATACTGGAGTACTTCTGTGTTAGAACAGGCAACTGAGGAATGCTGAATTCACATTCAATGATTCAAATACTTTCAGTTTTAATATGAATTCCTCAAATCAGAATCTAAAACTGAAAAGTAGTTTGCTTCAAAGCTTCAGAAAGTAAATCAGATAAGATAATAGTGAGGAAAGGGAGGATGAACATAGAATCAAAAGACATGAGACCAGACCTTAGTTGGTGAATAGCTGTGTGACTAGAAGTCATTAAAACTTTTCTGAACCTTTTTGCTTCATATATAAAATGACAATAATACTTGCACCCCTCAACTTTTACAGAATGGTTCTAAAGAAGATGATTTGAAAACCTTAGAATGTTATGTACAATGACTTGTGGCAAAGGCATTTTGGTTTTTAAAGTAATTCTTTTGTCCCCTTTAGTTGAGAATAATTTGGTTGATTCCATTGAAAGAGCATCTGGGCTCTTTCATGCTAAGATCAAATATATATATATCTTTTCCCCTGACAAGGCAGATGTATCACATTTCTACTTCAGAGAATGCTTCCAATGATAAAAGGGAAAAGATAGAGTTTTGACCAATGGCACATCCTTGATTGAGCAAGAAATTAGAATATCTGAGTTCAGTTTCCTTAGTATTTGAACTTCTATATTGCATCAGATTTCTCTAAACATCCTACAGAATATCTTTTCTTTAAATCTCTGTTGATTCTAAACATTTGGCATCTCTGTGGGACTAGTTCTTTGCAATTAAGTATGGGTTTTTGAAGAAATTAATGATTCTTTGAGAAGTGCCCTGGTATTTCCTTATTAATCTGCCTTCTGTTCCAACTACAGGCGTTCTTTATTGGAAGTTTTCATCAGAGCTGGACTTTCCAGTTTCACTTCCTAAGACAGAAATATCTCAGGGAGTTTCACCTTTTTCAACATACAAGTTTTAGCCTCCTTGATTTCCTAGTTCCCTTTGTGGTGAATTAAACATGCGGCTTACTCCTCTTCATTTTTGTTTTTAGTCCTTCCTTCTGGAATAAGACCAATGACTTCAGAAGGGTGATGTGAATTGGATTTAAGGGAGGCTAAGCTATGCCAAATCTTCAGTCTCATTCTCTCCTCCAGGATGAATGCATAGCAATGAAGTGTACTTGCTAATATGTATCTATGAAGTTAAAACTTACACTATTTGCCTCCACTTGAAATATGGTATATTCTCAGTGATCTAGCATATTACTTATTTAAAGAAGCTAAACATTTTATACATAGCTTTTCAATATCCTATGGATATTTATAGTTCCCATTTACATAATACTTTTATCTCCAGTTGTTCTGATCTGTATCTTGCCACTGAACCCAGATGGCTTCAGAGGATAGAGTGGGATTGGTGACTCTGCCCAACCCTCCCTCGCGCCCTTAAATCCAATTCGCTGACTTGGTCATGGCATCACCTTCCTGATGTCATGGTCCTCTTCCAGAATGAAGGACAAACAACAATAGTACTTTGCAACTTAGAAAGTAGGTTACTGAATACAGTCCTATGAGATTGTTACTGTTAAAAGTAGTAGCTTAAATTTGCAGATAGAGAGTAAGTGACTTTGTCAGGACCTCATGGTAGGTGTAGTGTCTCCAGGATAAGATCTTCAGATTCCAAGTCTAGTTGCTCTTCCCAGTACACCCTCTTGCTTCTTTAGGTATTGCTAGTCTTGCTAACATTATAAGGTCTTTAAGGAAAATCACACAATTTATATTTTCTGTTCACATCAGGATTGATAGGTGCTTTTGACTTTTTTTAAAAAATAGATTGGGAATTGCATCATGTATACCTGCTCTTGTTCTCCCATATTAATTTTTATATTGAGCCATATATCTTGAGTTCTTTTTTTTTTTAATAACTTTTTATTGATAGAACGCATGCCAGGGTAATTTTTTACA